>NC_056663.1:13953750-14615833 GCF_018350195.1 Panthera tigris | reverse complement strand
CGGCTATGACGTAGGTTGAATAAACCCTGTTGTGTTGAGGAAGCATGGGTAGGTTCCAAATCTTGAGGAGGTGGGAAGGGAATCTATTGAAATAAATGCTTCATTCCATTTCAAAAGCATTGAAATAAAGATTTCACAAACTGGAAGGATCCCAGGCTGTCATTCCTCCTCGGTATCTTGGTAGGCTTGATCCCAGCTCTGGGAGGAGGGAATCCAACCAAGGCCTTGTCCACAGCTGAGGCCCACAGCGGGAGCCACCAGGCACAGTGGGTTCAACGCCATAGAGACTAAGTGAAAGGATTTCATGGCTGTCATCCCAACTCTGGCCCCAACAGAGGGCTTTCCGGGAAATGGAGGTACCCCAACGGTCCAAGATAGAAAGGACAGAAAGAGGAAGTCCTGTAGGACCCACGGGAGGGCAGCCAGCAGGGGTATTTGACCAACACCCTCAAGGCAGAGGGAACCTCAAATTGTGGCTGCTGTTCAGTGGAAAGTTTGTGCAGAGGAACAGGGTAAGGCTTCTTCACAAATGTGGAGTTTGACCTTGAACTGTATCTTTTTCTAACAGGCATACCGCTAACCATTGTAGAGGCTGTTGTCATGGTTACTCGTGGTTGGGCATTCGTTGTGGTAATGAAGAGCTTTTGGGTGCCCAGGCTGCACTGCTGGGAGAGAGAGGTTTCCGTGTTACAACCACTCCTACTCACTTGATGACCTCTCTCGGAGAGAGCACTTTAAGATATGAAAAGACTATTTAATTGTATGTATTACTTGCGTATTGTGACCGCATTGCTTGCTGCGATCCCTTTGATAATACATATTTCCTCATCAGAGGACATGCTTTGTTTAGGTTTTCATTTAGTATTTACCTTTCCCTTAGCTTTAAATTAAGGTTACATAAAATAGAATTTTGCCTTCATGCTTTGTTTATTGGTGCAGTCGCTTTCGAAAAATGTGCTCCGTGTACAATTCTAAGCCTATTTTAATCTTTTACAGCCCGCATCTCTCGCCACTACATAATTAATTATTGTCAATTGCACAATGAATTTTTTTAAATGTCACCCTTATTCAGAATACAATTTAAGTAAAACGTAACCAATGAAATAATGCAAGAATCAGGGATTACAGTATTAGAAATACAGTAAAACCTTGGATTGTGAGTAACTTGTTCCGCGAGTATTCTGCAAAACAAGCAAACGTTTCCAATAAATTTTAACTTGATAGATGAGCGATGTCTTGCAATACGGGTAGTCCGTGACACCAAATGTTACATGATCACAACTGAACCAGTGGCTCTTGAAATTCACTTTGAGATACAAGTGCTTTGCATTAAAAGCATGTTTCCAGAACGCATTATGCTCACGAACCAAGGTTTTACTGTATTCACTTTGCTTATAATGTACAGCCATTAGGCAATTACTTTACTGTTACCCCCTGGTTCACTATTAGATGCTCTGGAAACCCATGGCCACTGGTACTCGTACTAGTTAAATATGAGGGTAGCAGGATAGTTTCAAGAGAAAGGGGACCTCAGAAAACCCGTATGCTACCTGATTTCGTTGAAGTTCCTTAGGATTTGTTTAGACTTGCATGTGACAGTGGAAGAAAAATCAAGACCTGTTTAGGAGGCTAAATCAGCAGAATTATATTGTGTTAAATTCGGAAGGTGAAGACAAGCAATTAGATTGGGGTCGACACCTAGGTCCCTACTTGTGCACCAGCATAGTGGCTCCTGTCCGTGAGCTAAGGAATGATGGAAAAGGCCCAGCTTTGAGCAAGGAGACAATGAATTCAGCCTTGGACAAATTGAACTTGAGAAATTTTTGAGACCTTTCACGTGGAGAAGTAAGGAAGATCCAGTGGGGAGAAGAGTTTGGAGAAGTCAGGCTGGGAGTCATTAGCATATAGAGAGCGATTGGAGCTTTTTGGCTGAGCTGCCAATTTCCCAAGGAAAGTAAAGAAGATGAACAGAGTTTAGGACAAAGCACTAAAGAATCCTGATATTTAGAGTCCAAAGGATGAAAGCTTCAGAAAGGAAAATAAATTGCTACTGTGCAAGGAGGCTACATTCGGGTGCCAGGTAATTAATTTACTGCAAGTTGAGAAAAGTCCTGCAAGATGACTTCAATTTGCTCACAGAGGCCAAGGAGGAGAAGGGAGGTGTAGGGACGAGAGGTATGAGGAAAGCAGGACAGTTTTCAAAGCAGTCGCTGAGTGGAGAGGGAAAGGGAGTGAACCAGGAAACATTAAGACTTCCAGGCAGTTCTGAGAGCCCGCGTGAAGTTGGCAACATTAATTAATTTTTTTTTTAACGTTTATTTATTTTTGAGACAGAGAGAGACAGAGCATGAACAGGGGAGGAGCAGAGAGAGAGGGAGACACAGAATCTGAAACAGGCTCCAGGCTCTGAGCTGTCAGCACAGAGCCCGACGCGGGGCTCGAACTCACGGACCGTGAGATCGTGACTTGAGCCGAAGTCGGACGCTTAACCGACGAGCCACCCAGGCGCCCCAGCAACATTAATTTAGAAATGCCCCTTTTCGCCGCCCCGATAGAAAGACCACCAGAAGCTTATTAAGTAATGCTAGTATCTTCCTGACAATTACCGTTAACAAAAGCATCCCATCAATTGTTTTTCTTCTACACACATTTCATTGTCTGTATTTTTCTTTCATGACGCTTGAACATCAAATTCAAATCCATGACAAGGAGTGAAAGTAGTGGTATCTAATTATTTTTTTTAATTATTTTTGTTCTTGACAATTAAAACTACATATACCAGGGAGGCTGAAAAGCTAATCCTTGAAACCTGCAAAGATACTAATCTCGGAGTTAGTATTTGGAATGCTGATGTGGGCACACAGATAAAACCGTAGCCTAAAGACAACAGCCTTTCAAGATGGACGGCGGTGTGTGTGTTGGGGGGGGGGGGGGTGTAGGGTAGCTAAAAACGTGCAGAATTCAGTAAGTCACCAGGAACAAAGGAAGTTTTTAAGATGAAATGAAGGAGATAGTATGCAAAACCAAGCTAAGTAAATAAACCCGGGAATTTGAAGGTCGAAAAGCCAAGCAGCCATGTCACCTTGAAAAGGATTGTATGAGACACACAGTAAAGGGCAGTATGAGACCCACCAAAGGCCGACATGGTAAAAGAGGCAATGAAATACTCAAAGAGAGAAGATGGTGAATGTTGAAGCCCAACGTTTTGGAAGGAACAGGAATATAAAGGAACAAAAGTACACTGAAGATACTTATTTGCTTAAATATCTTACACTCACCAATATCTTAAATTAATGAAGATCTTAAAATAGGAATGAAGATCTTAAAATATTAAATTTAAGACATTAAATCTCTCTCTTTTTTTAAAAAACAATGTTTTAAAATTTTTGTTTATTTTTGAGAGAGAGAAAGACAGAGCGTGAGCAGGGGAGGGGCAGAGAGAGAAGGAGACACAATCCGAAGCAGGCTCCAGGCTCCGAGCTGTCAGCACAGAGCCCAGTTTTATCATCTGGCCTCTCACTTTTAGGAAGTTTCTGTCTCCTTGGGTCCCCAGAGAAAGAAGCGGCGAGTGCTCTTTTTCCAGATGCTTCCATACTGAACAGTGGTGCGTCAGTGGCTTTCCCGTTTATGGTTAGGCAAGTCCTAAAATGGGCTGGTCATTTCCATCTTGAACTTTGTTCCTTCCTCTGTGTTCTCTACTGGGAGATGACCCTTCTGTCAATATGTACACATCCTTGTGTGTATGTTTAAGAAAAGTCTAAACAGAAGATCAGCATCCAGCTCAAGGGGTTCCCTTACCATCCACTCAGTTGGCCAAGCCAGCAGCCTGCCCGGACTCAGCTCTACCTCTGAAATGTCTTTCAAAATCCATGTATCTCTCCCTTCATGCCATTGTTTCTCCCTTGGACCACCATCATTTCTCACACAGATGACAATAGGTGACTTCGGATTGACTTCCCTGCCTCAGATCGTCTACTCTCACCCCTCACTCTTCCCTAGTGTCATTCCTGCATGGCCAGAGATCTTTCCAAAATGCGAGTCTAATCACTGCTAAGTTATGCAGTGGTTCCCGAGGATAAAGCCCAAACTCCATAAACCTTGAGCACAAAGCCCTTTGTCTGCCCCCTGGTTGGGCTCCCGGCATTTAAAAAGCCAGGCTAACAGCTTCTCTCTGTTACCCTCATCTTGCCCTCCTGCCCTTCGCTTCTCTGGCTATCTTCTTCCCCTTCCTGCCCTGTTCGCTGCACGAACCCCTGGTTCCAGTCTCTGTTTAGGTACTGTTTGCGCCAGAAAGCCCCCCTGAACCTAATAATTTCTCCTAGACTCAAAAGTTTTCTTTTCTTCTGCACGTTGATGGCCAAGAAATCCTTGTCATATTTGATCATACCTATTGGCCTAAAAGCTCTCTGGCCATCAGGGTCATATCTGTTTTGCTCAATGCTATATTCCTAAACACAGTGCTTGAGCTATATGTTTTCAAAAATATTCAGTTGACTGAAGGAATGATCAAATGAATTTCCAACGTAGCCCAGAGCTCTTTGGAACTTAGAAACTAGATTTGGGGGCGCCTGGGTGGCTCAGTCGGCTAAGCGTCCGACTTCGGCTCAGGTCACGATCTCGCAGTTTGTGGGTTCAAGCCCTGCGTCGGGCTCTGTGCTGACAGCTCTGAGCCTGGAGCCTGTTTCAGATTCTGTGTCTCCCTCTCTCTCTGACCCATCCCGTTCATGCTCTATCTCTCTCTGTCTCAAAAATAAATAAAACGTTAAAAAAAATTAAAAAAAAAAAAACAACTAGATTTGGTCAGCACTCCAGATTTGATCAGACTTGGACGGGATGGGGTGGGGGAGTATGGAGGGGCAGAGGGGACTGACGAGGCATTAAATTACATTAATAAAAATTCCAATTTATTCATTTCTATAAAAAAATATAACAAGTGAGCCCAGAGGTCACAAAGATCTTGTTTCCTCTGTGGACTTGGGAAAACAAACCACAGAAGATTTTTCGACGAGCGTAGATTTAGAGCAAGGGAGATTATGATTCCAATGTTCAATAAGGTTTCATTCTTGCTGCCTTCATTTTTATAACCGATGGGTACACCTGCCAGGTTAAGACTCTGCATCCTGTCCACGGACAACACTGCCAACACCAGCCTTTCTGACCACTGTTTTCTGGCCCTCTCTACTAACAAACCCCCAGATTACAGTGACACATTTTTAGATAAGCCAACATCTTCTGTTGTGTTACTCGTCTGTAACCAGCCCGAGAGTCACCAAAGAGCTTTTTGCATCTCTCTGTTCCAGTCCCTTGGAAGTTTTCATTTTCTCCTCGTTGGCTATTCGCCTCATTTCCAAGTCCTTGGTGGTGACATGCCCCACGTAACATTTCCCACTTGGGCATTCTGAGAATATTCCAGTGATCGGTGGAGCTTGGGATGGCATTAGATAATTTACCGGGTCATTGATTTGTTTGAAACGGAGGGCTTCTTGGCAATGATGTTTGAAAAGAGAAAAGTGTTGAATCTAGGAGACAAAACAGGCATCAGAGCAACATTTGAGGGCTCAGCCAGAAAGGTGGCTGAGTCCAAATACTAGAAAGAGAGGTGGGTGGCAAAGTGCCAGCTCTTCGAAGCTACAAAAACCTTTGCTTTGTAAGACTTCATATGTAAATACCTCATTATTTGTGTCTCCTATCATCTTTTCTTCTTATTCTCCCTTAATATATGCAAGCTCTTCGTGTAAACAGTGCACAGGCTCTTAATGGTACTTATGACGAACAATCAATGTCTTTTCTATTTATACGCTTAGTGTACCTTCTCCCACTAAAAGGGCAGCCCCATTAGGGAGAAACTCTTTCTGCTTCGTTCATCGCTGCGGCTCAGGACCTAGGAGAGGATCCAGCACAGCGATCATGCTGAATTAATTATCATCCAATGAATGCATGGATGCTCTGGGGAGCCAAGGGAAGATTATTTCGGCCAAGTTTGGGGTAGAGTCCCAAAGTGGAACGGCCCGTCCCGCGGTCTGGATTGGGAGACGCAGAGGCGAGGAGATGGTGAGAGTCCACCGGGAGAACAAAGCCCCGGAAGGAAAGAGAAGGCAAGTTACAGAAACAACTCAGCCCAGACCAAGGTCATCTTCCAGTGCTCTGCTGGGCTGGAGCCCGTGTTTTGTACTGACTTGAGGTGGGCTCCCTTACAAGTGCCCCTGTGGCCAAATATGTAGGAAGAGACACCTGACCCATCCCGGGAAGCAAACGCCGCAGAAGCATTCGGTAGTCAAACGTGTTTCACTCATTTCTGGTAACAAAGTGTGACATAAATAATTTACTTTTCAATCCACAAATCAGCCAAAATAGAACAAAGGAGAAGAAAAATGGAAAAAAAAGAACGCTCTGCTACCTGGACTTCGTGAAACTCTGTTTTCAATCGCTTTCACCCCATTTTCAGCTTTAAAAACCAAAACCAAATAACCCACTAAGTCCCTCTTAATGACTTCCTCTTATTATGGCTATATCAGGATGTGGCTTTAAAGGATTAAATCACTTGAACTCCCTGTCAAAATATTTCTCAGAATTATTTTGGCACATTAGGCTCTTGTCTGTTGACAAGAAAGGCCATCTGTTCTTGAAATCTTCATTGAAGTCCCTGCCTTCGTGGCTCGGGGTCCCAGGACCAGCTTTTCTCAGTTTGATATGGAAAAGAAGTTCATCCCTTAAAGACCTGGTGGTTTTTTTCAATGTCAAATCACAAAAGATGCCCAAATCTTCATCCTTCCTCGGCTGCCATGAAGCTCAGGGCTAAAGTTGGGCTTCATTTACTTTGTCCTCAGCCTAGACCTTGGCCCAGGAATCCGTGAGCTAGAAGTAGTCAGACCACATGCTGGTATGTCCATAACGCCCATACTAAAATCAGAGAAGGGTGTAAGCGATGAATATTTTACTCATGCCATTGCTTTTGTCCCCCAGTAAGCGCCAGGAAGGTTCCAAGCCACAGCTATTTTGTTTTCCACAGTCTCTCGTGGAAAGTTGTTTATAGCTATCCCCTCCATTTACACAAGTCAGCACATAGAAGAAGGTTACGGACGGGATACTGTGCCTTACGATTATATTGAAAAATAAGCTATATAACTTATTTGCCCTTATACATGCTTTTTAAAGATACGACGAACAATGGTGGAAAAAAACATCTTGACTGGGTGTCATTCTCTTATCTTGTGCAAAGTATATATTCATATGCATAATTATGTTAGGTTCCAAGAGACCAAAAGGTCACATTCAAGAAGGCAACCCTTCAACAGACTGGAGATGAAACTATACAATTATCTCCCTCCTTCCTTACATGATTCTTATTAAACTATTCCCATTTTAATCATTCTTTATGTGGCTTGATTGCAAATTCTTAGAATCTTTTTAAGTAGGCTGGCTGTTAAAAACACACGCATTTTAAAAACTATGCATGAATTTTAAAGCAAAATTAACCCTATACATAGCATATATAAATTGAGCAAAACTTTATTCACAAATCTGAGTTGAACTCTTTTGGTATTCAAGAAGTTTTTGTGGTAGACAGTTCCATGGCTCACTGATCACTACACGAGTGATTCATTCCTGCACTTATTAAGTACCTACCTACTATTTCCTCTAGTTCTGATTAGGCTCAGAGATGGGGGGAAAAAACCCCACTAAAGTAATAGAATACAATTTCCTTCTCCTTGGGGGGCTATAATCTTCAGTGACTGAGGAGCTGTGTAACCCGTCTACCTGAGAGGGACAGGGAGATTTTTCAAAGCAAAACAAATATTAATTACGTAGGTTGAGGTTCGGTTACCCTTAGAAAGTTCTGTGACTTCTCATTTGACTTTAAAGAAAGTGCAAGATTTCAAAGAAGGGAAATACGGAAAGGAACCTTATTGGAGGCAGAGGAAGAGCATAAAGAGAGTTCACATAAAGGAAATCAGTAGTGAGATGCGGGTGTGTTCGTGCGGGGAGGTGGATGGCATGGAACCCCTAGGCGGAAAGTTGGGGATGTTCAAGGAGTGACGGTGGGGCTGGGGAGCCCGGAGTTCGTCTCTCAGCCTGATACATATACACTCAGGAGCCATTGTAAACTCTTGGCCAGAGCCGTGAGATCATAGAAAGGGTGCTTCGCAAAGAATCCAGTTGTGGAGATAAGAGGCTTTGTAATTAAAAGACAGGACAGAGGGGCGCCTGGGTGGCTTGGTCGGTTAAGCGTCCGACTTCGGCTCAGGTCATGATCTCACCGTCTGTGAGTTCGAGCCCCGCGTCGGGCTCTGTGCTGACAGCTCGGAGCCTGGAGCCTGTTTCAGATTCTGTGTCTCCCTCTCTCTCTGCCCCTCCCCTGTTCATGCTCTGTCTCTCTCTGTCTCAAAAATAAAAATTAAAAAATAAATTAAAAAATAAATAAATAAATAAAAGATAGGACAGAGCGTGGAGGTTTTCATCAGCATTAAGAGCTATTTGAGCTACAAAAAATCTCTAGCTTCTAGAGAAAACGGAGGCATACGACACTGGCACGGAGAAGAAAAGGAAAAGAGGATTAAATGACCATGTTGAGTTACACAGAGCATAGTTAACAAAAGTGTCCAGCATGGCATGAGTAACACGGTGGGACTCGGGAAGGGTTAGTGTTATTGCTGTGATCATCACTGTGAGATGATTTTGCATTACGTTTTAATACAGATAGAAAGAAAGGAAACCTTGCATTTGTGTGCAGCAGCTAGGCTGGACTCCTATACAATAACCCTGAGATGAAGATAGTAATACCCTAATTTTTTGTGGTTGAAGATACAGGCTCAGACTGGCGAAGAAACACACAGCCAATCAATGGGAGAGGCTACATTGGAACCCGTGTCTGTCTGGCTCCAACACCCATGCTTTCTCTACTCTGTCTCCGAACTGGGAAATAAAGGACCCGCTAGGAACTGGAAAAGCAACTGTGTACTTGAGAAATGATTAGTGTTATGAACGCACCTACGGAAAAGTGTCAGTGAGAAGGGAGAACGTCCAACTCTGGAGCACAGAAAGAAAGGGAGTCTCAGAATATAGCGGAAACTTCTGGGACTCTGGCTGGTACACACCACCAAGCGGCTTCCTTTAAACACACTTGATGCTGTTTGCCTCGTCTTTTCCACACGTACCCAGAGACTTCCTCCCTACATTTCCGGATCCCTTGTTAGAGACGAGTGCATACCCTTCGTGCTGGAGAGGAACTGGAAAGGAAGATTTGGGGCGCCGGAAAGGCTACTGTACTTCACAGATCAAGACACCAAGGATCTGAGTTAGACCTGACCCCTTGTGGATTGTATTAGCGTCAGCCATTTTCTCCACGTAGCTAATCTGTCTGTCACACTAGGATGAAGTTTCTGGACATGTACAACTAAGACAAGAATTCCTAAAGGAAATACCACCAGTGAGGCTGCTGCTGACCAGCCAGAAGATTTACGTCTGGTGACACCTCTCCTTTAAAAGATCAACAAAGAGGGGCAGCTGGGGGGGGCTCCGTCGGTTAAGCGTCTGACTCTTGATTTCAGCTCGGGTCATGGTCTCATAGTTCGTGGCATGGAACCGTGCGTCCGGCTCTGTGCTAATAGTGCAGAGCCTGCTTGGGATTCTCTCCCTCCCTCTCTGCCCCTCCCCTGCTTATGCCTTCTCTCTCTCCCTCTCTCTCCCAAAATAAACTTTAAAAAATAACAATGAAAGAGCAACAAAGGGAGCCCATGTTACTTAGCAGTTTAGATCTCTTACTGTGTTTCCACTTCCTGATAACCTTTTCTGTTCAAATTATCCTCATCCAGGTTTCTGCTTAGAAGGGTCCTATGTCCGTTTCACTCACAGTTTACAGGTCAAAGCAAGTCCCATGGCCGTACCTGATGTCAATGATGTGTGGAAGTCTAATCTTTCACCGGAAGGGCAGTAAATAACGACATGGGGTGTGAATATTTGCTCATTTGTTTGTGTAATTGGAGATTCTACTCCTACCAAAAACCAAAGCAATTTTTTTTTCCCCTGCAATAAATTCCCTGTTGCTTCTATTAGTATTGGATTTAATGGCTCATATTAAAGAGTATATTTCAGTTTAAAGAATTCTGAGGGGTGCCTGGGTGGCTCCGTCGGTTGAGCATCCAACTTTGGCTCAGGTCAAAGGACGAGTTTGTGAGTTTGAGCCCCACATCGGGCTCGCTGCTGTCAGCTCAGAGCCCACTTCAGATCCTCTGCGCCCCCCCCCACGCCCCGCTCTTCCCCAGCTTGTGCTCTCTCTCAAAAATAAATTTAAAAAAATTAAAAAAAAAAAGAATTTTGATTGACTTCTCTATATAGTCAGCTTTGTTGCAATAACAAGCAACTACAAAAAAAAATCTCCGTTTCTTATAATATAAATCATTTTTATGGCTTTCTTCGTGTTCCACGTGGGTCTGTACAGTCAGCTCCAGGCTGTGGCTCTGCTCCGGGGCCGTCTGCTTTCTGTGTTTTCTCAACCCTGGATCTCGGCTATGAGAGCAGCCCCGATCTGGAACACGCTATCCTATGGCGGAGGGCAGAAACAGGAGTCTGGTGCAGAAGCAAGCAGTCACATTTACAGCGCCTGCTCTCGAGGTGCAGGCCACGTCTGCTCAGGTGTCACCGGCCACACGACAACAGGGTGTGGAGGACACCCTGCCCCTGCTGGTGGGGAGTTACTATGACATCACATGCAACGAGCAGGAATGTCTAATCTGCTGTTATAGAAAGGAGGAGTGAGCAATTGTAAACAATAAAACACTCTACCACAGAATCTTTGGGGGGTTTTCCACTGAGCTTTGTCAGGAGTTTGAAGGACTGTTGCCACGTGACTTAACCTACTACCTTCGTCGCTGCATTCCTGGATTGGTCCTCAAGCACCTGTCCCCAAATCGGTGTCACCCCCAGCCTCAATTGCAATAATATCGTGTCTTCCAAACAAGAGGTACATCACAAACACCAGGCCAGATTATTTTCTGGAGATAAGAATATATGTTGTTAAGGGAGCCCGGTTGGCTCAGTCCGTTAAGCATCTGACTTTTGCTCAGGTCATGATCTCGGGGTTCATGAGTTCGAGCCTCACCTCGGGCTCTCTGCTGACAGCACAGAGCTCACTTCGGATCCTCTGTCCCCCTATCTCTCTCTCTGCCCCTCCCCTCCTGGTTCTCTCTCGCTCTCAAAATAAATACATAAACTTTAATAAATAAATAAATAAATAAATAAATAAATAAATAAATAAGTTAAAATGTGATGATTTTGTTGACTTGTTTATAACCTCACCTCATTCCAAAATTGACTTGATTACAAGAGCTAGGCATTAAATGTCATTTTGGATTTTTTTTCTTTCCTTTCCATTCCTTTCCCTGTTGTTCTTTTCCTTTTTATCTCTTTACCCTTTCCAGAAACTAGGGAATAATACCAAAGACTAAACAGTAAGTATTTATTCAGCAAAAAGTTATTGAACACCTATTACATGACAAGTCCTGTGGATAGAATAACAGATAAGAACACTCCATCCATTTGAATAAGCTCCTATCTAGTGGAGGAAACTAATACGCATACACACACACACACACACACACACACACACACACACACTATGGTCAATACCCCTAAGAGTGTTTATGCAAATAAAAAGTATTTATACTTGTGCTAGGTGAGGCATTCAAGAAGAAATGTCAGATTCTTCCATTTTTCTCTCCTGGGATGGTTTCACAGAGCTGATACGCAACATAGAAGAAAGAGTGGGTCATCAAAAACTGCTAAGCAGAGTAGTTAATTGAGATTTGTTTCACAGCGACAAACTCTGCTTTATCTGGTGATAGCGTAGGATGAACAAGATGAGACAGGCAAATGGTGGCGATTGCAAATGGCCAAGGGACAAGGTATGGTCCCACATGAGAGCAGAAAGGAAAGGGAGTGTTTAAGACATTCAAGAGGCAGGACTGACGAAAATTCACAATTAATTACATGTGGGGGCCGAAGCTGAAATCGCGCCAAACACGTTCCCTATAAATATCCTTCTGGACAAGAGAGACGGGGCTGACCTTGGGTGCACATGCAAACAAGAATTCTGGTGTTCTTGGTGTATGGCTAGCCCTTGTTTGTAGGGGTGAGATTTAATGGAAGGACCCATCTCAGGCCCTCACCACCCAGGTGACGGTGAACACCTTAGGCTCTCTGTACTGCACACTGAGCGTCTTTCCTGGTCTGCTCCCTTGCTCTGTTAACATGCCGAGATTCCAGCCACCCGGCAGGGCACGCTACCAGCCAGTAGCCAATCACAGCACGGCCTCCAGCTCCCGCTGCGATGAGTGGTCCAAGGAACAGCCAAGTGACTGGGCCCCCAGCTCCCTCTGCAGCGATTGGCCCAAGGAGTCACCACGTGACCGAAAGCCCACAGAGCCCTTCCCTGTGATGCTTTCAATCTATGTAAGAGAAAGAGAAACCCTTTCCTTTCGTTTCAAGTGGCAGCCCTGTAGAGGGGTGGGGCCAGGGAGGCTGGTAGTCTTGATTCTGAAACGAGGGGAAACCCTTCTGAGAGCAGTAGGAGGGGCACAGAGGGTCTCAACACTGCTCAAATCCCTGGTTCCAGGGAACTTACGCTTCCCTCCCAAAGGGGCATCGGGCACTCCATCTACTCAGAGGGTTATTATGAGGCTTCGAGTTAATGTCCTTAAAGCACTTAATATGGTAGGGAATCCTATTCCTCCTTCCTGCCCCTTCTGCTCTCCTGGCTTCTTGTCTCCAGGGTCTCCGGCCCAGTCGCCGCTGCAGCCATCAGTTCTGTGTGGGCTCCTGCCAACTTCACAGGGGCACAAACTCAGTAGACACATTAACCCGCTTCCTTCCCTGAGTGAGTCTCGGGAAGTGCTTGTTCAGCATCTCCCAAGATGGTCCCTGGCATCAAGTTTGATATGAAGTGCTGGCCAGCTTGGAAACCGGCCTTCACAATGGCTGTCCCCCTTCCCTGCCTCACTCCTTAACCTCTTTCTGGTTCCCTGTGGTTGTACTCTGGAGAAGGCAGTAGCACACGGACTAAGGTGCTCTAGGCTGAATGTTCGTGTGCCCCCGACATTCATACACTGAAGCCCTAACCCCCAGTGTGGATGTATTTGGAGATGGGCCCTCTAGGGAAGTAAGCAAGGTTAAATGAGGACATAATGGCGGGGCCCTGATCAGACTGAATGAGTGTCCTTATGAGAAGAGACTTGCTCTCCCCCTCTCCGCATCGGGAACGCAGGGAGGAAAGGCCTTGTGAGGCACAGCAAGATGGCGGCTGTTGACTGGCCAAGAGAAGAAACCTCAGAATGAAATCTACTTTGCTAACACCTGGATCTTGAACTTCCAGCTTCCAGAACTGTGGGAAATAAATTTCTGCTGGTTAGGCCACCCAGCCTGTGACATTTCGCTGTGGCAGCCCAAGCAGGCTAACTCAGACGGGCATCTAGCATACTCGGCAAAACCTTGGATTTCGAGGAACTTGTTCCGCGAGTGTTCCCCGAGGCGAGCAAACATTTCTCATAAATTTTAACTTGACAAGCGAGCGATGTCTTGCAATACGAGTGGTATGGGACACCAAACGTCGCATGATCACAACTGAGCCAATGGTTCTTGAAATTCGCTTTGATATGTAAGTGCTTTGGACGACAAGCATGTTTCCGGAGCAAATTATGCGCATAAACCATTCAGTAAGTGATAGCTGCCATCGTCGTTTCTACTGCATACTACACCCTTCACCTTCATCAGTTGGTTTAGGACTTCAGAGTCCCTCTAGTTCTGCAAAAGCCAAGACTTGTAGCACTCGTTTTCCTTTCCGCCTCTCCTTCCCCCTCTTCCCTGACTCCACTCTCTCTCTCTCTCACACTCTCCACCTTTTTGGTATTGGATTGCCTGTAGTTTAGAGCAACTCTGCGTATTGTGCACTTTTTAATTAAATCTTGTCTTGGTCACGGAAGTCATTTTTCCTTTCGGTGACTGAAACCCTATGGATCAAATAGACCCAATCAGAGAAAAGAGGGTGCGTTCCAAATACTGTCAGCTGAGGAGGGAGAAGAGAAGAGCCCACTTACAAAAGCGTGGCTGAGATGTAGAGCAGCACCGCTTCTGGGCTGAGCGGGTGACGAGAAGAGCATTTGCCAGAATAGAAAGGAGGGTGTCGTGTGCAGCCACCTTGAGTGGAGCTGTGACCTGGGACAGGGGATGCAGAGGACCAGGGTGGACAGAGTGTAGAGGCAGTGCCTTTTCTTCCAATCTGCCCATCACCAAATCATTAACACTATGTTTCAATCTTTAAATATATAATAATTTACAAGTTGTTCTCTTTTATAATTCTCAGAAATTATTAGCGTGTAGCCCTGGGGAAAAGAAATCTGTAAGGCTGGCCTTTATGATGTGCCCACCCAGAGCACGAATACAAAGTACTAAGTGAAAGCTTGTTGACCAGAAGGTAAGGAAGGTATTTATTTAACCTTCTTCTTTAGTCAAGAAGGTTAAGGGGTGCCTGGGTGGCTCAGTCCGTGCAGTGTGAGACTCTTGATCTCAGGGCTGTGAGTTCAAGCCCCACTTGGGCATGGAGATTACTTTTAAAAAAATCTTAAAAAAAAAACAAACACAAAGGGCACCTGGTGGCTTAGTCGATTGAGCATCCGACTCTTGATCTCAGTTCCAGTCATGATCTCAGGGTTGTGGGATTGAGCCCGCATCAGGCTCTGTACTGAGAGTGGAACCTGCTTGAGATTCTCTCTCTCCCTCTGCCCCTCCCCCTCTCATCTCTCCCTCTCTCTCTCTCTCTCTCTCTCTCAAAATAAATACACATTAAAAAAAAAACATTAAGAAAACTAAATTTCCTTCTAGGGAATCCCTTCTAACTGCTCCCTGTTTATAGGTTTTTTAAAAAATTTTTATTAGTTTTTAATTTTTTGAATGTTTATTTTTGAGAGAGAGAGACAGAGTATGAGCGGGGGAGGGGCAGAAAGAGAGAGGGAGACACAGAACTGGAAGCAGGCTCCAGGCTCTGAGCCAGCAGCGCAGAGCCCAACGCGGGGCTCAAACTCACGACCTGTGAGATCATGACCTGAGCTGAAGTCGGACGCTCAACCGACTGAGCCACCCAGGCGCCCCTCCCTGCTTATAGGTTTTGATGAGAGTCTCCTCTTCTGGAGGTCAGGTCTCATAAACTGACTTACTCTGGGACACAAATATGAAATACTGAAAATAAGCAAATTGAACAAGTCATACTACTTTTGAGCCCATCCTAAAGCCTTCTGAAAGTGACATGTTATAATAAAGTTGTAAAAATAATATTCAAATTGAGTAAAATAATGCATCATATTGAGTGAAATGTATATGAACTTTTTTCTTTTTTTTTTTGAGAGAGAGAGAGAGAGAGAGTAAAAGCTGGGGAGGAGCAGAGGGAGAGGGAAACTAAGGATCTGAAGCAGGCTCTGCGCTGAGAGCAGTGAGCCCGACGAGGGGCTCGAACCCACGAGCCAAGAGATGATGACCTGAGCCAAAATCAAGAATTGGACGCTCAACTGACTGAGCCACCCACGCGCCCCTGTATCTAAACTTTTTTTATTGGAAGTTTATACATAAAATAGTGCTTAAAAGTAGTAACGGGTGTAACTCAAGTTTGGTATAATTACAACTTCCTTTAATTACGGCTTAGCATACTTTGAGACACTATCTATGTCATTGAATGGATGGTTCAGGATACACTGTTTTTTTTTTTAATTTAAGTTAACGTAGCTCAAGAAACAAAGCTGTCACTCTTCCAGTAGAAGAAAACCAGAGAGAAAATCCTCAGATGCCACCCTCAGGGAGTTTGCTTATCATTCTAGAGGGCTGGCCAGAGTTCTGCCAGAAAATACGATGACCCTTCCGTTGCTCCCTGTCACACGGGGGAGGCTCACAAGTATTGCTAAAAGCAAGACTGATGCCCAGTTTAGAGGTAAGGAATGTGAGGCACTATCTAACCGAAAGCTTTGTTCAAAATTCCCCTTCTACATTCAGCAACAGAACTGAAGAGAACTCAGTATAGAAATTCCGCTTGAGTCAAAACGGTTAGTTTTTCTATCTATTCATCCAGAAGATAGTATTGAGCACCTACCATCTGCTAAACTCTGCTCTGAGTTTTGGGGGTATAGCTGTGAATAAGACGAGAAGTGCTGGGGCGCCTGGTGGCTCAGTCAGTTCAGCCCCCAACTCTTGATTTTGGCTCAGGTTGTGATCTCACAGTTCGTGAGACTGAGACTTGTGCGGGGCTCCATGCTGTCAAGATGCTGGTTGAGATTCTCTCACTCTCTCTCTCTCTCTCTCTCTCTCCCTCTGCTCCTCTCCCTCTGCTCCTCTCCCCCACTCACACTCTCTCTCTCTCAAAAAAAAAAAAAAAAAAAGTAAATAAACTTAAAAAAAAAAGAAAAAAGGAAGGACGGACGCGAACACCCATGTTCACGGCAGCCTCACCCACAACAGCCAAAGATAGAAGCCACCCAAGTGCCCAATGACGGGTGAATGGAGCAACAAAATGTGGTAGGTACGCACAAAAGAATATTATTCAGCCTTACGAAGGAAGGAAAGTCTGACACGGGCTACAGTACCAATAAACACGAACGACATCATGCTCCGTGAAGCAAGCCAGTTACAAAAGAACACGTAGTGCATGATTCCATGGACGTTACTGAGAATCCCTAGAGGAGTCAAATTCATAGGGACAGAAAACAGAATAGTGGTTTTTCAGGGGCTGTGGGGAGGGAGAAATGGGGTTTATTATGAGCTTAATGAGTACAGAGTGTTAGTCGGGGAAGATGAAAAAGTTCTAGAGTTGGTTGGTAGTGAAAGTTGCCCAACAACGTGAACGTGCTTGAACCGCACACTTAAAAATGGCTACGATGGTCAATTTCCCGCTGTATTTTACCACAATTGACGATCATATTTTAAGAAAGGATAGACAATGTTAGCGTGGAGGGGTGTCTTCTTCCGGTACGATTATTAGATAAGGGTTCTCGTGATAGGCTATAAACACCTTTCCCCGAATGGCCACCAACCCATTCGACACTCACTTACTACAAGTGTGTCAGTCTTTGGAGCTGGGGCAGGATCAATGAAAGGATGTGGGTATTTATCTCTTCTTGGGGGAGCCGGGGAGGAGATGGCATTTTCTAGTAGACATACTAGAAGTGACATGGGGTAGGCACCTCAAACGACAACATAGCCATTAAGGAAACATCTGTCCACCTTGACAAAATAAAGCACCATTCTTCCACGTTGGCAACCGAGGGGGACTGTCTGACCCTGAACCTTGCAGGTGTCACCCATCCCGTCAGGGGTTTCCTCCTGAATATCATTCCTGTTCCGAAGGAGGGAAGGGCGGTACTGTTCCTTTTATGTTCTTGAAGCCACTACAGGACAGTTACCATAAGACTAGATTATTTGTAGACGACTATGCTCGAGGATAAGAAAAATGAAAAAAGCACATGACAGCATATAACTAAATTCTTTGACTCACAAAATACGTCCTTCTCTGAGTCTCGTAGGCTGCAGGCTACTTGCAGCCTGATTTGTAGCTATGGGGCCATGGCTTCTTGGAATCTAGAATCGAGAGAGAGCTCAAGACCACGTTTGGAATTACAGCTGGTTGGCTGAGAAATGTCCTCCTGTCAAGATGGCTGACGTTGGGACCCATGTCCTGACCTCCTCACGGAAGCCTCTTCTCCTTCCCTACAAAGGGGAGGCTCCCTGTCGCCTCAACAGGAAAACAGTCTGAAGTCGTTGACACAGGGGGCGCCTGGGTGGGTCAGCCAGTTAAGCATCCACCTTTAGCTCAGGTTATGACCTCAGGCCATGATCTCACGGTCCATGAGTTCGAGCCCCTGAGCCCCGCATCGCATCAGGCTCTGTGCTGACAGCTCAGAGCCTGGAACCAGCTTCAGGTTCTGTGTCTCCCTCTCTCTGCCCCTCCCCCACTCGTGCTTTTCTCTCTCTCTCTCTCTCTTTGTCTCAAAAGTAAATAAAAACATTACAAATAATAGTAATAATAATGAAGTCGTCGACACAGAGAAGAGGTCGTTGCGTTACAGTCCAAAATGAGACCTGCTTTTCCCCAACACACCCATCCCGCTACTGTCCCTGGGTTCTCCATTTTCTTAAACTAGAAACTAAAAATCACCCTGGGGCACCTGGGTGGCTCAGTCAGTTGCGCCTGGGACTTTGGCTCATGTCACGATCTCACAGTGTATGAGTCCAAGTGGCATTGGGTTCCCCGCGGTCAGTGCAGGGCCTGCTTGAGATCCTCTTTCCCCCTCTCTCCGCCCCTCCCCTGCTTGCACTCTCTCAAAGATAAATAAAACATTAAAAATAAATAAATAAATAAATAAATAAATAAATAAATAAATAAATATAAAAATCTCTCTGGACTCCTGTCTTTCCGTTTCCCATCTCCCTACATCCAGTTGACCTTCAGTCCTCCCGTAACTCTACTTTCTGAAAAGCTCTCAAATGAGTCAGTTTCTCTCCATCCCCAGTTCCACTCCCTCGTTTCCTGCCTCCATAATCTCTGATCAAAGGGCGACGATCACCTTCGTGGAGGGCTTTCTGACTCGTTTCTCCGGCTCCCGATGGGCTCTCCATGGTGTCCACAGCGATCCCCCCCAAATCCAAACCTACTTGCGGTGATTCTCTGCTCAGACACTTTCGCTGGCCCCCATTGCCTGCAAGAGCAATGCCGAGACTCTCAGAAACAGGTCTCAACTCACTTGTCTTATTTCTTCCACCCCCCTCAAGAGACCTCATCCCTTAGCCTTCAGAAGAACCACAGGTTTCCCAGAAAACACAGACTTCCCCGCCCTCTGAACTGGGTCCAATTATTCCCTCTGCCCAGAATGTCTCCACATCTTGCACCTGGCAAATTCTTTTTCTCCCTCCAAAATCCATCAAATTTTTGTTTGTTTGTTTGTTTGTTTGTTTGTTTGTTTGTTTTAAAAGTTCTCTGACCGCCCCTGGACAGTGAGCAGCTCCCTTCTCTGGTTGCAAAGCCCTTTGTATGGAAGTCTAACAGCTTCTTTTGTATGTGGGAGTCAATCGTTTTCAATTCCGCCATTCCTCCCCTTCCCCAGACCGTGAGCTTTTGAAGAAAGAAGATGCCATTTGTCTTTGTGTCCTTCCTATTGTAGCACAGGACCTAGAAACTACAGGAGCTCAAGCCATTCATTTGTTGGGTCATTGGAAATAGTCATTTAGAGGCGCCAGGCTGGCTCTGTCGGTAGAGCGTGCAATTCTTAACCTCCGGGTTATGGATTCGAGCCCCACGCTGGGGGGTAGAGATTACTGAAGAAAGAGTAAAATCGTTAAAAAATAACAAAAATAAAAATAATCATTTAGTGTCTGCTGCTTGCCAAACCAGAGGCTGGGCTCTGGGAAGGCAGCAGTAATGCAAACATACGATCCCTGCCGTCTGGGAACGTGAACAACGAACGACTTCAGTAAATGTCCGTCGAGCTTTTTTCTTTTAAATCTTGGTTTTGGCTTTGCCCACCCTGTTCGCAAACAAATGACTCAGTTGCACTCATGCTACCGTCCCTTTCTTAAAACCCCAACTCTGCCAGCGACCGTGTTAATCAGGACAGAAAGTACTGCTGTGTGGCAGGTTCGAAGGAGTTTCAGTTCTGATGTCTGTCATCCAGAGGCGTGTAGTCTGGTTGAGGAGTGAAACCCCAACATATGGAACAATTAAGAAACAAGATGGAAACATAATTACGTGCTAATTGTTTGGGACAGACTGCATAGTTTCAGAAGAGGGAGAATGAAGTCAGCCATATAATCAGCTCATAATTTATAACACACGCTGTGCACACCACGAAGTCAGCACCGTGGCAAAATACCTTTTGATACAGAAAACAAGCCTTTGCTACCTATCACGGCAGAAGAACCAGAGCTGTGGGAAAACTGACCTGTTCCTCTGCTCAGAAAGTGAAAAGGGTCTCTCCCGTGATGGCATGCAAAAAGAAATAGGAAAAGGGATCGCCCCAAACCCAGATTTCTGGAATCCCTCTTGCAGAGCATGGCGTCTCCAGGAGTAGAAAGAACTGGAATTTTATTTATCTATTTCAAGGAGAGGAACTGGAGGACTGTTAGCGTGGTCAGGCAGGGTCCCGCGATCCTCACCGCCCCCAAGGATGTCTTCGGTATCAAGAGCAGTGAGAAAGCACCAGCCATAGTTTGAGCCTTTGTGTTCTTATATAAATATATTTTCCCGTCTCAACATTCCTTTCCCAGGCACCCTCATTCTCTCTGCCCCCGTTCCTTCGTGAGCCAGCAAGCCTAGTCTGGGCTTTGACAGGAAGGAGCACAGCTCTGAGCTACTGTTTTCCATACCCGCCCTCCCCACACCCCGCTTGGTTCTTCCTGCAGCACGTGGGGGCGGGACGTGCAGAAGACTGAACTGCAATTCCTGAAGTTTGCCACTAATCCAACCTCCCAGACATCCTCTCATTGGGGACATCCGGAGGTTCCTCCTAACTCGCTCAATCTTACTGGAGTAAATCCTCCTTCCCTTCACACCAAACCTCTCCGCGCCCCCAGGGAGTCTAACTCAGCACAAACCGACCTCGTGCTGCACGAGAGAACACAGGGACCAGTTACTTAAATATGTGCACAAGTTTGTCAGATGATTAGATTTCAGGCCACAAGAAACAGAAAAATTAGATGTGATTGTATAAACATAAAGATTTTATGTTTAAATGCCGTAAAAGGCCCCTAGAAAGACCTCCTCTTATCAAAAGCTCTCCCTCACGTCCATTCCACATTCCTGTGAGCAATGGCAATTAAGAACTTACCAGAAGCCGTGTCACGTCAAAAACGTAGGGGCGCCCGGGTGGCTCAGTCGGTTAAGCGTCGACTCTGGCTCAGGTCACGATCTCATGGTTCGTGAGTTTGGGCCCCGCGTCGGGCTCTGTGCTGATGGCTCAGAGCCTGGAGCCTGCTTCGGATTCTGTGTCTCCCTCTCTCTCTGTTCCTCCCCTGCTCACACTCTGTCTCTTTCGCCGAAAAATAAATGAACATTAAAAAAAAATTAAAAATGTAAACGCAAAATCTCTGAGACCAAGAAGGGCAGGTCCCCGTGGTTACTCAGACCCAGGTTCAACACTTACAGTTCACGTACTGAAACCTTCTGTAAGGGTCAGAGAGAAGTCAGTCCAGCAGGCTCTACAGAGATTAAACAACACAGGAACACAGCTGACATCGATGTTCTTGGGTTTGTTTCCAGGAAATGGAAAGTTCCAATTTTTAGGGCTAATGACCAGTAGCCGTTGAAGGAAAAAGCCCGACTTGATTTTCATTCTTCCCTTCAAATAATCCCCCATTTTCTCTTTACTTCTGATAGAACGATGACTCTATGGGCATTTGGAAAGATGATTTTTTTTTTTCCTTGCAACACCGTAACTAGAATCTTCTTTAAAAATCTTTTTTTTTTTTTCCAAAAAAGAAAAAAAAAAAGATTTCCATGTGAAGGAAGCGTTAATATTTTCCATATGTGTTGGCTCCTGAGGGTGGAATTAGTATTCAGATTCAGATTCAGCCCACATGGATTGGGAAGCACCAGCCAGCTGCAGGCGTGAGTCTTAGCCGTTCAGCAAACCCACCAACTTCCCAGGTGTGAGGTGCTGGTGGGGATCCATGGGCACCGCTCTACAGGCAAGCACTCAGCCTGTCTTTGAGACGAAATTCCACAGGCAACGCCCATAAAAAATCTCCGATAGAAAGGCCAGGAGATGCTTTCTCACTCTGTGAAATGAGTACGCATAAAGGCTATCCAAGTTGAAAGGGAGTGGAGAGGCCATCCCCAGGTGGCCCCACATTTGACAGTCCAGGAAGCGGAACACACAGTAGCACCGGGAACTGCCCACGTCTGGGGAGCTCCCAGGGTGTCCGTCCGTCCGTGCACGAGGTGCCCGAGCTCTCTTTGCTACGTCCAGGACCAGGCACGGATTCAACAGTCCGCAAACTCTTTGCCCAGGCGGGGAATACATGTTTAAAATTTGCATATGAAATCACAGTAATCGGCAACCAATCAGATTTCGTTTTTCTGGCCCTCTTAAGCTGTCATTTTTACAAAAATTAGTTCTGCAGCAGGAGATAGTACAGGAACACAGCACAAGATTCAAAATATATAAAAGAGCGCGCAGGAAAAACACACCTCCCAGTCCGGATCTCCAGACCCTTGGTCCCCTTGCCTAGAGGCAACCAGCGATGCTGGTTTCCCGTGCGTGCTTTTCAACAAAGCATCAAGAAAGACGGCAATCTTTTCTAAGGATTTTGAATGCGCTTTTGTCATTTTTTCCCCTAGCAATCAGAATAATGCATAGTCGTTGCCAGGTGATTTCTCATGAAGGCTAAACATTGACAAACGAGAGGATTCGAAAGTTTGGAGGGGAAAGTCGGTTGCTGCCTGCTTGCGGCGTTCTCTCGGTATTTTGTCCTTAACATCTGTATTTTTCTCCTAAAGTTCCTGTGTCCACAAACAAAGGGACACCCAAAATAAACAGCTCACAACAGCGGCCCATTGCCCAGGTTTAAAATAACCAACAGAAAGCCAGTTTTTTTTCTTTCTGAGAGACGAAAGTAGACAACCATACCTTTCAGATCATTCTTCATTATCTGTGATCTAAAATCACGATCCACAAAGAATTAAATGAAAGGCAGAAATCAAGGACAAACCTTCTTACGTCTCCTTCTGAGATTGCTCTAATATCTATGCACACGCACACCCTATCCCCAAACCCAACCCCACCACTGCAGGTCAAGCCCTTTTTCTTTGCCGGGACTATTAAAATTGACTCCCTCCTGTTGACCCTGCATAATCCAGTCACTGGGGCTGAATCCCATGAGCAGGAAAAGGTCACAGAGGGAAGTCAGAAGTAACAGGGCCCAGGTGTCATCATGAGTTTAGATTTCATTGTGCTGACCCTGACAATGAGATGCCAGATTTGAAGCCCTGGATTTACAGACACACACACATACACACACACACACACACGCACACATACACACACACACACCACATACTGAGTCCTGCAAGAGGCTTGCAGGAGCATAGCTGAGCAGTGACGGAGGCTGGGCTGTGGTCATCACATGGAGAGCCCTTGATGGATTCAGAGCGTGGCTTGGAAACAAAGGAGGCAGAACTTGCTGTTAGACTAAACATAGGCAGGGGAAAGGAAAGAGAAATTAAAGATAATTCCTAGATACAGTAAAATCTTGGATTGCGAGTGACTTGTTCTGTGAGTGTTCTGCAAGATGAGCAAACAAGTCTAAGAAGTTTTAACTTGATAAATGAACCATGTCTTGCAATACGAGTAGTACGTGATGCTGAACGTCACATGACCACAACTGGGCCAATGGTTCTTCTCCCTCCCTCTCTCTCTCTCTCTCACTGTGGGACTGTGGGTGATCGTCCCCCATGCTTGGATGCTCGGTCTCAGGCCACAGTGCTTGGGAGAAATCAGTGATTTTTCAAAACATTGGAAGGTGCCCACAACTGGCACCTGTGTATTTTATGTCACTTCCAAGCGCCTATGGACAGTCCCTTGTTTCTCCATCCAAGAGTGAGCTTAGGTAATGCTTTGCTTCCTTCTAGGTCAGGTTGCCTGCAGATATAGACCCTTTCCTCTGCTGGCTAATGGCCAGTTACATGAAACACAGTAAATGACAAGTTTATTAACTCTGAACTGTAGTCAACATCCGTGCGAGCGTATACAATGGTCCCCATGCAGAAAAAGATTCCATTGAGCCAACAGATACCAGTGATTCCGTTAGTGAGAATGAAAGTCATCCTACACAATAACCCTCCTCTCTCTTGTCTCCATCACATCAGCCACAAAAGTTTTCAAAGGGAAGTGCAGCTTAATTTGTTTATTTTTCTTCATAGTTGGTATTTTCTTTATTATTTTGTGTTATATGACAGTATTGGAATCATTTTTATATGAATATTTTTGGGATGTGGAACGAATCATCTGAGTTTCCATTATTTCTTATGGGGAAATTCACTTTGATATACAAGTGCTTTGGATTACAAGCATGTTTCCAGAACAAATTACGCTTGAAAACCAAGGTTTTACTGTATTTGGCCTTTGCAATTGGATGGATGCCGTTCTACCCTGAATTGGGATAGAATACGGAAGAAAGCAGAATTGAGAAGGGGTGTGTGGAGAAGCCAAGAGTGCACTTGGGCCATCCTAAACCTTAGACACCTTCTAGATGTGCTGATTTCCATCCTGGTGCCTGCTGCTCAGACTTCTCTGCTGGTTCGTCTCTTCTCTCCGCATTGGACGGCCATAAGCTCCATCTTTGGACCTTCTCTCTATCCAACCTCACTACCTTAGTGACTTCCTCCAGCTACCTATATGCTGATGCTTCCCCAACTTTAATCTCCATCCCAGAATCCGCCCCTGAAGTCCAGCCCCATTTGTCCAGCCGCCTATTCAACATCGCTCTCTTTAACAGACAACACAGACTTCCCTCCAATCCAGGGGTACCAGATAAAATAAAGGACACCGAGTTAAGTTAGAAGAACAGCAAATAACTTTTTAGTGTAGGTTTAAACAGTATTGCATGGGATGTACTTAAACTAAAGACGAATCTGTTGTTTAGCTGAAATCAAATTTAACCAGACATCTTGCATTTTCATTTGTTAAATCTGGCAACTGGATCTGAAAATGTGTTCAACCCACTGGCTTCTCCACCCTAATTGATAGCAACTCCATCCTTCCAACAGCTCAGGCCAAAGATACTGGCATCATCATTCTTCTCTTCCTTTCACATCCCATATCCAATCTGTCAGCAAATCCCATTGGCTCTACCTTCAAAATATATCCATAATCTGAAGCTTTTTACCAACTTCACTGCTGCCGCTCTGGTCCAAGACATGACTCACCATTTCAAGAACTGACATAGCCTTCCAGCTCTTCTCCCATCATCCCTTAGAGTCTATTCTCAATAAAGCAAACAAGGGATCTTTTAAAAAGTAAATCAAATTATGTTAGCCTTCTGCTCAAAACTGCCAATAGATTTTCATCTCAGTCAGTATAAAACCCAAGGTCCTCATTATGGCCAACCAAGCACCGTGGGACCTGCTCCCAATGCATCGTTTCCATTTCTTCTCTGACTTTCTCTTCTACCTTGCTTCGGCTGTACTAACCCTCCTTGATGTTTCTTGAATACAAAAAGGCTCCCCCCTGCCCCAGTTGCTTTTCCTTCTTCCTCAATTGTTATTTTCCCAAGATATCCACATGGCTCACCCCATCCCTCCTTCAAGTCTTTGCTCGGTTGTTCCCTCTTCAGTACGACATCCATAACCATCTTACTTAAAACTACAACACCGTCTCCTTCGTCTTGACATTCACCATCCATTTCCCATGCTCCATGCTTTCCAGCTTCTGAGATAGCACTTAATTTACTTATGTGTGTTGCTAATGGTCTCTACACCTAGAACAGCAGCTGGCATATATAGATGATCAATAAATCTTAGTGGAGTTAATAAACCTATCAAGCGATGAATCAATTAGACAGTTGATTATAAAAATGTGGAACTCCAGGGAGACATCAGGGCTGGAGATGCAGACTTGGGAGTCATCGACATGTAGGGATGTCAAAAGCCATGGGGTTGGATGAGGTCACCCAGAACAGGAAAGCACTAGAAGGGAGCCCGGGTCATCAAAAGGTCAAATGGAGAAGGGAGAACAAAGAATAAGAGTTGGCATCCCCTAAGGTAGAGGGAAAACCAGAAGGGCCTCGTGTCAAGAAATACGAGAGGGAATTGTTTCAAGAAGGAGGAGGGTGGTGAACTGAAGGAAAACCTGCTGGGAAATCAAAGGAGATAAATACAAAGACGCTACCATTGAAGTTGGCAACCTGGAGGTCACCAGAAACAGTGACCAAGGTGCTCCCTGGGGGCGTCTGGAGGATGGAAGCTCATCTAAAGGGAGGTGATGAAGGAGTAGAGAGGAAGTAGAGGCGGCCTCAACACACAAGCCTTCCGAAGTGCGAGATGAGCGGCCCCGAAACGGGACAAGAGCTGGAGGGGGCCGAGGAGAAGAGAGGATTGGCTCACTGGGGGGTAGAGGTAAAGTTATTTCTGAACAGGTGTGCCCTTAGAGAAGAATGCTATGGCAGGGGTAGAGTGGTGAACCAGACATGAGAGAGGGGTGCTTGAAGCGAGTCGTTAACAAGGCAAGAGATGGGACTGGACACGAGAAGAGAGGTTGGCTACCCAGAGGGCCGACAGACACATGAAAAAACGTTCAACATCACTCATCGTCAGGAAATACAAATCAAAGCCACCATGAGATACCACCTCATACCTGCCAGATTGGCCAACATTAACAACTCAGGCAGCCGCAGATGTTGGCGAGGATGCGGAGAAAGAGGAACAATTTGCACTGCTGGTGGGAATGCAAACTGGTACAGCCATTCTGGAAAACAGTATGGAGGTTCCTCAAAAAATTAAAAATAGAACTGCCCTACGACCCAGCGATTCCACTACTAGGCATTTATCCACGGGAACCACTGTGCTGTTTCGAAGGGGCACGTGCACCCCCATGTTTATAGCAGCACTATCGACAATAGCCAAAGTATGGAAAGAGCCCAAGTGCCCATCGATGAATGAATGGATAAAGAAGATGTGGTATACATATACAATGGAATATTACTCGGCAATCAAAAAGAATGAAATCTTGCCATTTGGAACTACGTGGATGGAACTAGAGTGTATTATGCTAAGTGAAATAAGTCAGTCAGAGAAAGACAAACACCATATGACTTCACCCATATGTGGAGTTTAAGATACAAAACAGATAAACACAAGGGAAGGGAAGCAAAAATAATATAAAAACAGGGAGGGGGACAAACCAGAAGAGACTCTTAAGTACAGAGAACAAACTGAGGGCTGCTGGAGGGGTTTTGGGTGGGGGGATGGGCCACATGGGTAAGGGGCATTAAGGAGGACACTTGTTGGGGCAAGCACTGGGTGTTATATATAAGTGACGAATCACTAAATTCTATTCCTGAAATCATTATTACACTATATGTTAACTAACTTGGATCAAAATTTTAAACTAATAATAATAAAAATACTTTAAAAAAAAGAAGAGAGGTTGACTTGAGACATGAGCCAACAGGGAGCAGGATGGAGAGTGTGGCCAAAGGCATGGCTAGTTGGGTGGTTTGGGTGATGGGAAGATGAGGACGTATCTGATTACTTCTCCACAGATGTGTGTGTGTCCGTCTGCCCCGTTAGGGTATAAGCTCTGAAAGGGCATTTTTCTCTGTCGCCCCTCTCCCTACTTCCCTCAGTACCGACATAATGCAAACCTGAAGACTCTCATGGTGAGGGCTTATTTAATTCAACCGATGTACTACCGAAGGGTGGCAAATTACACCACCCCAAAATGTGCCACTTTGGCTTAAGGATTATTTTGAGTTTAAAGGCGCTGGAAAAGCAACAAATGCAAGAACCACATGCCGGGCGGGAGGTTAAGATGGCGGAGGAGTAGGGTGACCCCAAGCCTGCCTTCTCCCCCGAACAGCTAGATAAATATCAAATCATTCTGAACATCCAAGAAATCAATTGGAAGTCTTAGAAAACAAAGCTGCACATCCACAAACACTAAAAAATGACCCGTGGAAGGTGGGAACTGCAGAGAATTAATTTGTGGGAGAAAAGAGCCGTGGATGCCACCGTGGGGAGGGAGCCCTGATCCTGGAGCGAATAGCTGGAGAGAAAGAGAGAGAGGAAGAAAAACAACAACAACAAACAAGAAGAAGAAGAAGAAGAAGAAGAAGAAGAAGAAGAAGAAGAAGAAGGAGAAGAAGAAGAAGAATTCTCTGACCTTCTGTTTTGTTCCTGAAAGAAGGAGATGAAGCCCCCCCCATGAAAGATGTCCTCTTACACCAGGAGGAAACAAACATCCTTATCACCAGAGACGGGAGTCACAGCCAAGGAGATTCTGTACAAACAAAACAAGCCTTGTTAAATGAATCCTTGTCTTCCTGGTCATGGTTAACTGCCCTAGCCCAAGTCCCTTGATCTTGTCACATCTCTACCACTCACTACTCTTTGTCCAACTTAGTATATGAACATTCCGTTCCAACGACTTCTTTGGGTCTGCGCTTTCCTCTGGGGGTCCTCGCGCACATGTGAAATCTGTGTTTTTTCTCTTGTCAATCTGTCTTCCGTTGACTTCATTCTCAGGCCCATCTGGATACCCGAAGAGAGTAGACACAAAGTTTGGTCCCCCCACCCTGCACTACTTTCTTCTAGCAATGTGCCACGTCGTGGCCCTATCCGGAAACAAGTACAGTTTCACACACCAAAAAAACCCTGGAAAAAAACAGGGTGGAGGGAAGAAACTACGAGTTGTAAATGTCACTTGCCTGGAGCTGCACTTAGAATAGCCAACATTTTTTTTTTTTTTTTGTAACTCAAATTGGGCTGAGACAGCTAAACTACCAGCAGCAGCAGCATGAGAAATGGGATATGAGCAAAGCAAGTGGTGGGTACAAAGGAATTGGGAGCGTGACTCTGTCCACCTGCTTAGGTCAGGCGCTTGCTGGAATTCTCCTCATCTCCTGGCTTCATTATTAGATGCTATGCCAATACTACACTAATTTCCACGAAACGGAGCATTTGGGGAGGACAACATGGTAAAAGAATCGTGCTGTAAGCAGAACCCAATAGACTAATTATCTCCGTCCTGTGCCTGATAACCTACTTTCCCCAGACTTACATTTGGTCTCTAGTGGTTGCAGCCTATTTGGAGCACAGCCTAAGGAGGGAAACACAAATCACAAGCCTTCCGCAAAGTTCTCCTTGTCGCCCTCCTCCTCTGAGATGCGGGGTCACTGACACCAGGGCAGGAACTCATCTGCCTACAGGGAGGACACTTCAGCTCTCAGTTACGGCTTACAGCCAGCTCGGATGAGGACGCTCAGTGTTCTCCAGCCGAGTCACCGGTTTGCTCACTAAACAGGTTCCTTTGCCACAGGGCTTTTTCAGCCTTGTACCATTGCGAAGGATTCCCAGTTTCTGGATAGGCTTCGGATCAGCACCTGGGCCACCCATACAGAATCACACTGGTTGAGTTTTCTGGGCCCGGCCGACAAGGACGCCAGGTGTCCAAAAGTAGATTCCTCGCCCTACCTGGAAAGAGGAAGGCCTTGACCTGACTCAAGGGGATCATCTGACATTCTCTACGTGATCAATATGTCATTACTACAGCGGAGGAAATTAACGATAATTTTATAATATCGTCTAATCTTCAATTATGGTCAAATTTGCCCATTTTTCCAAGAATGTCTTTTAGAGCTGTTTTTGTTCAAGTCAAGATCCAATCAAGGTTCACAGATTGCATTTGAGTATATGTCTTTTTTCCCAGAATTACAGGCAACCCCCCTCTCCGCTTTTTTCCCCCTAAAACTTTGACTTTTTGGAATGTCTATGCCAGTTATCTCACATTCTGAACTTTTCTGATTGTTTCATGATGTTGTAATTTAACTGGCTCTAGTCCCTCTAGATGTTAGCTCTAGAGACCCGGATTTCATTTAGATTTAACATTTTGATAAATATATTCAGAGTCGATGTTGGGTATTTCACACTACACCATGCCACAGGGCACACAACAGTGAACTGTCTCACTATTAGTAATGTTGATTTGGTAAAAGGTGCTGACAGCCAGACCTTCCCACCGACTTGGTATGTTTCCCTTTGAAGTCAGTTAACAAGGTGTGTGGTGATACTTGGGTGCCATGTAAATATCCTGTTCTTTTTTTTTTTTTTAATGTTTATTTATTTTTGAGAGAGAGAGAGAGAGACAGTGTGCGAGTGGGGTAGGGCAGAGACAGAAGGAGACCCAGAATTGGAAGCAGGCTCCAGGCTCTGAGCTGTCAGCACTGAGCCCAATGTGGGACTCGAACTCACGAACCATGAGATCATGACCTGAGCCGAAGTTGGACACTTAACCAACTGAGCCACCCCAGTGCCCCTAAATTTCCTGTTCTTGTGGTGATCCTCTTTATCAGGTGGGTAAACATTCTAAACCCTCTCTTTTCTCTTTTTTTAAATGTTTATTTATTTAGAGAGAGTTGGGGGAGGGGCAGAAAGAGAGAGAGAGAGAGAGAGAGAGAGAGAGAGAGAGAATCCCAAGAAGGCTCTCTGCTGTCCACCGTGGGGCTCGATCTCATGAACTGTGAGATCATGACCTGAGCTGAAAATAAGAATCAGATGCTTAACCAACTGAGCCACCCAAGTGGCCCCCAAACACTTTCATATTGACATATTTAATGACCTCCGATCAGTGAGTATCCCTGACACTATTTCTGCAAAGACCATGTGGGGGCCCCCAGATTCTTTCTTGAAAACTTTAAGTCCTTTGGGAACTGAGAATCCAAGAAGCAGATCTATGATCTGTTACTGGAAGGAGGCACCGAGTGGACTATTCCAAATTTAGGACGAAAGCAAAAGTAGGAGCGAGATGGGAAATACAAGCTGAGGACCCGGATGGAATTAGCATCCTCTGTCACTAGGTGTAGACTCACATGAAGTCAGTCCTCTATTTTGAGGATCTTCCCGAGTGTGGGCTTGACAAGTATTGATAGCATTTTTGAGATAAAGGTGCGGAGTGCCTTCCTGCTCCTGGGTGGGCAGAGAGATGTGAAGCTAGCTACTATATCAACAGCTGTGGCTTGCTACTGGCCTGGTTCTAGAAACTCTGGGCTGTGTGGACCGGCCACTGGGAGTAGATGGGCCTCTTTAAATCACTCTCCTTTACCCGCTGTATCATTTCAGCTTTTGGGACTCCAAGTGATAGGAAAATTGAAGACAAAGACAGCTGGAAAATGAACTGAAAGAGAAAATGGAAACATTTCAATAACTGCTTCATAAAAAGTCCCTTGGCATTTGTTAGTTTCCCCTTGGAAGAGATGAGAAGATGAGGAATATCTTGTCCAAAATGAAATTGCATTCAGAAAGGTGGTTCCTGAAAGGATGAGAGTCCTCCCGGGGTCATTTCCAGCTAGATGAGTTCAATTACACGAACCGGCTGAGGACAGAGCGGCCTGATCCTCAGGGAAAGAGCTCTCCTAATGTTACTTCACCCGGCCCTGGGACAAGATATGTGCCAGAAATCTGCCCAACAAACCTATGCGCTTTTTCTCTCTCCCAGAGACACTAACCCAGGCCACAGCTTCTCATGCGGCTAGCGAGATTGCATTTCAAATTGGTCCTATGCTGGACCAAGCCAAACGAGGTGAGATGGGGAGAATTTACACAATGGGAAAGTTCCTTAATCACTCAACAACTATTTATTGAGGACTAATTGTAACTAAGTGTGGAAGTTTCAGGAGGCGAATAAATAACACCTTTCCTTGGTTTCTCCCACGCACGCGTGCTTGAACAAATGCGGAAAGAACAGGAAATGGGCCAAGGCAGACCACATGCCAGCCTTATTATTAATAAACTGGTGGAGAGCTTATTAATGACTCTGTAACTGCCGCTAAGTGATCTTGCTAAGTGGGTTAGACCCATTACCTACCCGGTCCCCGCTGTCCCACAAGGGCAGACCCCTATGGATAGCGTGGCAGAGAGGAGACAGGAATGCATCCTCCCTGCTGGCAGACGGGACTGACGGAAGAATCCAGACAGAGCTGAAACACATGTGCCCCGTTCCTTTTCCCAAACTCTTACCTATTTTTCGGCCATTTCTCACTTTCCAATATCTTTCCCTCTGAGCTGTCCTAATGCTTTGCCGCTATTACATAGCTATCCCAAAAGATCTGTAGAGTGTGCTCAGATTGCCCTAAGTTTCTCTGGCCCAATCAAAACCCTTCTTTCCAGCCCCAGTGTCCATCAGCTGATGAATGGATAAGGGAGATGTGGTTTATATATCCAATGGAATACTACTCGGCAATGAAAAAGAATGAAATCCAGCCATTGGCAACAATGCGCATGGAACTGGAGGGTATTATGCTAAGTGAAATAAGTCAGTCAGAGAAAGATATCATATGTTTTCACTCACATGTGGAAGTTGAGAAACTGAACAGAAGACCATGGGGGAAGGGAAGGGAAAAAAAAAAAAAAAAAAAAATATATATATATATAGTTACAAACAGAGAGGGAGGCAAGCTACAAAAGACTTTTAAATACAGAGAACAAACTGAGGGCTGATGGGGGACGGGGAGCAGGGAAAATGAGTGATGGGCATTGAGGAGGGCACTTGTTGGGATAAGCAATGGGTGTTGTATGGAAGCAATGAATCATGGGAATCTAACCCCAAAACCAAGAGCACGCTGGATACACTGTATGTTAGCTAACTTGACAATAAATTGTATTTTTAAAAATTAAGGAAAAAAAAAACAACGAACAAACAAACCAACAAACTCTTCTTTCCATATCTATCTAGGTTAGAATATTAAGCCTGCTAATCACATGGTATTAATTCAAATGAATCTCAAACTTATTGAAACATTAGATCACGTAACAAGAATATTCAAGTGGAAAAGTAGGATCAACACTTTAAAAAGAAGGAAAATAATATATAATGTATACTATATTAATATATGTGTAGTGTCACATAATATGTAATATAATATAGATTTGTTTGGGACAGGATGACCAGCATGGAGGCATGCATTTCTGTTTGAGAGCCCGCTGAAAAGGCTGTCTTTTCCATGGTTCATAGCTTCTCCCCTTCTTTTTTTTAAGTTTATTTATTTGTTTTGAGGGGGGAGGGGCAGAGAAAGAGGGAGAGAGAGAGAGAGAGAGAGAGCGAGCATCCCAAGCAGGCTCCACACTGTCAGCACAGAGCCCGATTCAGAGCTCGAACTCCTAAACTGTGAGCTCATGACCTGGGCTGAAACCAAGAGTCGGACGCTTAACTGACTGAGCCATCCAGGCGCGCCCTGCTTCTCCCCTTCTTTTAGCATAGGATCCGTTGGCTTTCTAGAACTTCAAGAAGATGCTTTTTTCTTTTTCATCTCCCGTGGTGTTGGCGTCTATAGTGGATGGGAAGTGGATGGAAATGATACAGAGGCAGTTTAGCTGACACAGAAATTGGGGGGGAACTGGGCCAGTCAAGGGGAAGATGCCTTGCTGTGAGCTGATACTTCACCATCCAAGAGGAGCTAGCTAGGGCAAGCAGACTGAGAAGGCTTGGTTGTCAGGCTAAGGGATGGTGATATAGATCCAGGAGGTGATGGGTGAAGTCATCAAGGATCGAGATCTCAGAAGAGTGTGGAGAGAAATGGAAGGCCATGGCCAAGCGTGGGGTGACATTCCTGGTTAAGGAGACAAAGAAGAAGTGACACAAAGAAGAAAAGAGCCCTGGAAATAAAAGCAACCAGAGTAGAGTTTCAGTGAATGCGAAATCAGACAGTTTCGAGGAATGCCAATACTGTTGAGCACAACAAAAGTCGACAAGAATGTGGAGTCTTTGAAAAGGAAGTAGGAGAGAGATGCCGACTTATTTAGAATGCCTCACCACCACCGCCACCAACACCAGCCAGTCTTCGGAGTCCCAACTCCAAGGGCAGAGTAATGACTTAAGGGAAACCATGCACGTCCCTCCCTTCACAATTTGTTGATGATGAGCCTGTGTTATACGCTTAACACAGGATCTAATCTAGAAGCACTGGTCTCTGCTTTCCCAACTCAAGGTAGCCCATAAATTTCAAAGTACTTTACTACAAACTAAGAAAGAGGGGAAAGAAAAGAATAAACAACGTAGTTTGGAGATCGAGCAAACAGAAAGCTAAATTCTCTTTATGAGAATGTCTCTTTATGAGAACAGTCTTTATGACTGTTTAACCCAGTCAACGATGAGTTGACCAGTAATAAGAACTCATTTTGATCTTCCGCATAGAATTATAATCAGAAAACAGAACACCTGTCAGAAAGAATTTCTAAAGTTCCATTCAAACTGCAATAGCAGATAGGCTTGATCTTTGGTGCTAACATCAATCAACGGATGTCAGCATCGAGAAGACCTTTTGAGGTCACCGAAACTCAGCAGTAAAGAATGCCAGAAAAAAATTAGTGATGTCTGGCATGGGTCCCTAACTGCAACGCTCTTGCCAGATATTTGCTGTTTCTATACCTCTCTTTCCCCAAATCATACAAGGCTGTGGCCAATCCGTATCTTCCAGGGATATAACATCTTGGACATTTTTTTTCTAACCTACCTGTGACTTTGCACCTTTGCTGTCTTATCTTCAGCTTGTTTAGGTGGAGAACATCACCCTGAAAAAGAAAGCATTTGTATACCGCCAGGGACAGCAACCGGGAAAGGTCCTTCCCGATTAAAGTAATACGGTTCTCCTGTCTGGATAGCAGAACACGCTTTTCTATGTTTTGACACAGGAAATCAAGGGTAGTAAGCTGACCCCTCATCTTTCCCAGTGGATAAGCAGCAAGCTGATCTGTATGGCTTGACCGTTACAGAAACTGACAAATGTGTTTCCGAGGTGATAGCAAGTTCAAGTGAAAACTCAGTGAGCCTTGTCTTCCTTTATTCAGACCGAACTGCCCAACAGGCAATGGGCATTTTGTGATGGTCACTGTCCTTTTAATGCCTTTATCACAGGTTTGTGCTACGTCCTATTCCTTGAAGCACTAAAACATTATTAAAATTAATTTCGCATTTCCTCTACTCAACATCATATTTTACTTCTTGCTATGGAAACAAAAGCATTCTTGCGCTTTTCTCTCAAACACGTTTTCCCCCCAAAACATGAACTAAATGCATCAGTGTTTAATTTTAGAGAAAAAACACAATAGCTTGATGTTCCCTTAATGCCCTGACAAGTAGGTCCCTGCCAGAATCACTGATTACTCAGTCATATGAACAAACCCTGGGTCCACCCAGCAGCTTCATTCCAAGAAAACAGGGCCAGAGGCGCCTGTGGGGGGCTCAGTCAGTTGGGAGACCGACCTCAGCTGAGGGCATGATCTCAGGGTTCAGGGGTTCGAGCCCCGCATCCGGCTCTGTGCTGACAGAGCCTGGAGCCTGCTTCGGATTCTGTGTCTCCCTCTCTCTCTGCCCCTCCCCCACTCGTGCTGTCTCTCTCTCTCTCCCTCTCAAAAATAAACATAAAAAAAACAAAAAAATAAAAATAAAAGAAAACAGGCCTACTGAGAAGGGATGATATGTTTAAAGACCAAAGATGCTGGGCTAGATTAACAAAAGCTTCATGACATTCATTCAAAAAAATATTTATTAAGGACTATGCTGTGCTCACACTGTTCTAGGCATTGAAAATACAGCTGTGAACAAAACAGCAGTTCCTGCTCCCAAGGAGCTTATATTTTAGCGGGAAGAGACGTCAGTGGAACATTTTCTCTTTTTATTAGGGTTCTTTTTTTAATATTTGAATTTTCTTCATATACTATCTCAAATTTCCACAAATTCAAAACTTGTTTGAATTAATATCACACTAGCAGGACTAACAATATTAAAATGCTGGTAAGAAGGTTAAGGTCAGATAATCATTCTTTAGTTAGAATTTCATAAAGTTTGGTCTTTTTTCTAATCTAGCTGGAGTTTCATGAAGAGTTTCGGGAGAGAAACACAGGGCATTCTACAGCATAAAATAGGTATTTGCAGAGTGATAGAGGGAGCAAGTGAAATGGGAATCTGAGAGCAAACCCTTGTAGGCAGAGGAGACAGTAGGCGCAAAGGCCCTGTGGCTGGGGTGATAGATATATATTCAGGGCACAGCAAGGTGGCCGATCTGATGTGGCTGGAATAGAGTGAGGAAAAGGAGAGGGCTAAGAAAGGTCAGCAGTCAGAGCCAGATTAAATGTGACCTTTTAGGCCACTGTAAAGATTTTGGAGTTTACTTTAAGATAGGAAGCCACTGAAGGACGTTTATCAGAGGAGAGACTGATTTGCTGAATCTCTTGAGCTGCTTTGTAGAAAACACGCATAGGGACAAAGGCCGAAACAGGAAGATTGGTTGGGAAGCGATTACAATGGTTCTGGCAGAAGTGATTGATGGTGGTCTAGATGAAGTAAAAGATCAGCGGAGAGCAAGCCACTGGATATATTTTGAATATCACACTGGCAGAATTTGCAGACAGATTTGTTTGGGCGTGTAAGAGAACACAGGGAATCAAAGATGACTCCAAGATTTTTCGCAATCTTTGCAACTGAAAGATGTAACTGCCCTTTACTGCGTAGAGAAAGACGAGGAAAGAGTAGGTTGGCAGCTGGGGGGGGGGGGGGGTAGTGAAAAACTCCGGGGCTTACGTGTTTAGTTTGAGGCACGCTTTAGACAAAGGCATGTGTTGCAAGGGGTGTTGGGTACATAAGCCGAGATGAGGGTCGGGTTGCTGATGTGCATTTGGGAACCACCAGAGTATCAAAGGAGTTGAAAGCCGCCAGATTGGAAATACAACAACATCACATGCCAATAGAAAGTGCAGTGGAAGGAGAAAACGGGGATCATTAGGATGGAGGGAGTAAATGTCGGGACAGAGTGCCTGTGCAGGTGGAGATCTTTGGGACAGACGCTCACCCAGAAGAAGGAGACGCCAGGCGGGTGGGCCAAGACCTCGGGTAGAAACAGCAGGTGGAGGTCTCTGATTAACCTTCCTGTTTCTAGTGAAGTAAGAAGTGAATTAATCAGCTTGTGATTAGATTAGAAGGAGGAAGGTACTGCATGTTCGCAGAACAGGGAGCTCGGAGAGGGAGAAGTGCACTCAGAAGGCGTAGGAGGTGGGTCAGGCCGCCCCGGGGCCCGCTTGAGCTTTGTGCGTGCAGACACCTGATTAGTGATGGGCCACAGAGTGTCAGGTAAGGAGGCAGACGCCCCCCTGAGGAGGTGAGCAAGTAGGAAGGTTTGGTGGGGATACTTTGGAGGTGCGGGTGCTGAAGGATGGCTCCAGTCGGAGTAGAGAAGGGAGTGAGAATGACAGAAGGTGGCGGTTAGAGGATGAGATGCTGAAAATCGACGATGGCTTCTTTGGTAGTAGTCACACGAAGATTCTGGTAATCGCAAAGTCTAAGGCGAAGGCGGGATAAATCATTTGAGGTGAGAGGGTCAAGGCCAATATGGAACAGATTATCTCTGTCAATGATTTCTGGCTGTGCTCTCAAATCTACTAAACTTTTTTTTTTTTTTGAAAAACGATATATCCTCTCAAACATATAACTTGACCTCTAAGCTTGTGTGAATGCAACAAATAAAAATTCCAGCGTGTAATCTATACTGGCACTTTAAAATAAAATCATTACGTCGCTCAGATACATTCAATGGAATATACATACCGCACATTTTTACTGCACAGAGTTGAACGTTCTTTTTCTCTCGAAATTATATGTCCATTCCACTTTCCCCACAAAATAGTATCCTAATGATGCATTTTTACTCTTTTCTTTTTAAGCTTATTTATTTATTTTGAGAGACAGTGTGTGAGCAGGAGAGGGGCAAATAGGTAGAGAGAATCCCAAGCAGGCTTCTCCACGCTGTCAGCACAGAACGCAACTCAGGGTTTGATCCCACGAACCATGAGACCATGACCTGAGCCAAAATCAAGAGTCAGATGCTTAACCAACCAACCCAGGCGCCCAGATGCATTCTTATTCTTAACAATTGTTTGATTATCACAATGAGATACCACCTTACACCTGTTAGGATGGCTAACATTAACAACCCAGGCAGCCACAGATGTTGGCCAGGATGCGGAGAAAGAGGACCTCTTTTGCATTGCTGGTGGGAATGCAAGCTGGTGCAGCCACTCCGGAAAACAGTATGGAGGTTCCTCAAAAAACGAAAAATAGAACTACCCTACGACCCAGCAATTGCACTGCTAGGCATTTATCCAAGGGATACAGGTGTGCTGTTTCGAAGGGACACATGCACCCCCATGTTTATAGCAGCACTATCGACAAGAGCCAAAGTATGAAAGAGCCCAAATGTCCGTCGATGGATGAATGGATAAAGAAGATGTGGCATATATACACAATGGAGTATTACTCAGTAATCAAAAAGAATGAAATCTTGCCATTTGCAACTATGTGGATGGAACTGGAGGGTATTACGCTAAGTGAAATTAGTCAGAGAAAGACAAAAATCATGACTTCACTCCTATGAGGGCTTTAAGAGACAAAACAGATGAACATAAGGGAAGGGAAACAAAAATAACATAAAAACAGGGAGGGGGACAAAACAGAAGAGACTCATAAATATGGAGAACAAACTGAGGGTTGCTGGAGGGCTTGTGGGGGGGGAGGGGCTAAATGGGTAAGGAGCATTAAGGAATCTACTCCTGAAATCATTGCTCCACTATATGTTAACTAATTTGGATGTAAATTTTAAAAAATAAAGTTAAAAAAAAAGAATTGTTTGGTTACCGTATCATACTTCTTTGCAACAAATATCTGCCTCTTTCTTCTCAATTGTTAGTATTACAATTACTAGTTCACAATTGATTAAAACATTATAAAATTGATAATTCATTAAAAATAAGTAAAACTGTATTAAACACGACAAAGAGTGAGTTTTATGGTGCTTTAAGAAAAGGAGGTTTCCCTCCCTCCTCCCTCCCCTCCCTCCTTCCTTCCTTCTTTCCTTCCTTCCCTCCTTTGTAAAATGAGCATGATTGTGAAAAGGCAGAAAGGAAGTTTTCCCTTTGCCTATCACCCTCACTTGGACTTGACACATCATTCTCTTCTGAATAAACAAGCTATTCTCAAAAGAGCGTTACCAAACACATTTCTAGAGACTAACAGAGAGTCTGTTGCTTCTCAGGATATAGAGGCCGGCATATCAAATACTGCTTTAGCTTAATCTCCTGGTTCCAGGAATAATTTACTTATCTGATTCTTCATGGCTCTTGATATTCCTAAAGACCCCAACTAATAACAAGGTGAAACGAACAAAAAGATTTCCTGCTCTCTCAACTGAACTGTGCTAGAAATGATAAATTTGGAACTCTGCCAATCACTGTCTGGCGTTGTAAGTCTTGGGCAACTGGCTACCCCTTTTCTCCAAAGGCCCTGTGCCTCATACACAATTCAGGTTTCAGTTCTGTCTACAGAAGGTATTTCTCTACCCTTTCGCAGAAATTTTTGACCATGACAATGATTAAGCAATTCCGCCTTTTCAGTAATTGCATTTTACAGAAGCAAATTATATGACTTTGAAACAACAAGATCTCCAAGGACAACAGTTGGCCTGATCTTTATAGGTTCTAGAGCCAAAGGAATGTCACGACACTAAATCCTAATCAATGTCAGAGCCCACTGGGAACAGAAAATTGTTCCCCAACAGTCAGTTCTCATATCGTTGACTCATATGGTAATAATAAAACAGGGCTTGAATTCACATCTTCATTATTGCTCGCTCTCTGTAGTCCATGCTTTTCCCAGAAATGAGTGCAAGATTAAAAGTGGCCTCTTCTAGAATTTCTCTGATCAAATAGGAAGGTTACAGCCCCTTTTACCTAAGAAATCAAGGCCAATTTTACCAATCGGGAAACTGAGCACAGTACTTTCAAAGTTGAGCTGATAGGCTACATAACCCAATGATATTTGACAGACAATTCTTCCTTGAACCATATTGTTATTTGTTGTATCAGATTCACTTGGGAAGGTTTGACACACTTCCTCCGCCAGCTTGAGTAGAACTGCCTAGCAACCAGAAAGAAGGTGCAAGCCCTTGTCCCTTTAAACAGTGGTGGGAATGCTACCAAAACTACTGAATTTTCTTTCATAGCATAGTATTTGCATCTCTGTCCCCCCAGAAGCGTGGCTTTCAGTGGGATCATAATGAGTGAAACAAAGATTCGGGTTATCTGGTAAAAACAAACAAACAAAAAGCAGCAAGAAACAAACAAAAAAAACTCCCAGCAAATCATCTACCTTAACCCTGCATGCAAAATAATATCCTTAGCTACTATTTATCAACTCACTGAGTTAATCATTGGTTATTTAAGCAGACACTACAAACTCACACATAAAGTACTTCTTTACAACGCTTTACCAACATCCTGAACTCACTCTTGTTAGCTTGAAAGGGTCAAAGTCTTGTTTTCAGATGTTTCAAAGGACATGAAAGTCATATGAAAAGGTTTTTAATCTCTCAATGCCAGATAATTAAGCATTTGATCTGCACTGGAAAGAGAAATATAATTTCAGGTGGATTTTGGTAAAGTCTTAAACAGAAAAAATAATTTACATCCTTCTAACTAGCCATGGAAGGTTTATTTTCCACTATACAGTTAGAAAAGTGCGAGATGGTCACTTTTACTAAATTACACCTTACATTTAGACAGAATTATTCCAAAGTAACATTAAACTGATGCGGGCGGAGAAAATTTTCAGTGCGATACCCAAGCATCATAAATTCAAGGCCAAAGCTACTGGAAATGTTTTGCAGTCAAAACTGAGGAACTTTTCAGGCACTAATTTGCTACAGTTTATAAATGGCTTTTCTTAATCCGAGAATTGTTTTCAAGTTGGTGAGAAATGTAAGTTTATGACCAAAAAACCAAATGTACTCTAAAGATGTTAGGGGACACTTTCTGACATTTGAGGGATTTACCATGCCTCAGGGGGGCACAAAAAATGCAATCAAAGTCTGTCTTGAAGGCTTGGAATTGCTACATGTTACCATTTTACAACCTTGGTAAGTATAACAGCAGATTCTTGGCACCCAAATCCTTACCTCCCACTGAGGACATGATTCCATATTACTAGTCTAAAACCTGAATCTTTGGAGCGAAAACTAGCCGGTTGGTCTAACACCTTTGTTTCTATGTGGGAAGTTTCGAAGATTAAGGCACTATACAAATAAATTAAGGACTCCGGTCACAGTTATCCGATTTTGCTGCTCAAAGCAAGAATATAGCAAAACACTGTTATCTGAACACAGTCAAAAACAGGGGGGGGGAAATCCACCTACCTAAAAAAACCAAAACCACACATCAAAGCTCAAGCACGAGATTCTCTCTTAGAATGTATTTATTTTTCAGCTAGACACAAATTTCCCCAAATGCTTTTCCGGCGCTGGGCAGGCAGTTTTAGAAGCAAGAAGGAACCAATCGCGTTAAAAGCAGCCACGTTTATTTTAAAAACTCATCGGAGGCAAGTAGAGAGGTAACAGCCCTCCAGACTGGGCCAAGATGAAAGGAAATCCCCGGATATGCACGCGGTGCTGAGTCAAAGGACGAAGGCATCAAATCTTGCCAAAAAGGATGGAAGGATGTATTTAAGGGGGCAGGACAATTTTTATCTAATACAATTAAAAGGTGAAAGATGACTTTGCATGTGGGGGCACAGCTACCCACCACACCAAAACACACTGCAATACCAGAAATCTGAGTCCTGCAGTGTTAGGACATTTTGCTGTTATCTAATTCATAAGGAAATTGGAATTTTTTTTTTTTTTTTTACAACGAAGATCGCCAAGCCGAGCAAGTGGGTGACTGAGGAAGTTATCTGGAAAATTCCAAAGATTTTTTTTTCTTTTTTTTTTTTAAGGCTGGACTACCAGGCCCAAAACTATAGACGAGGCTGCCTAGGACCGCTCTCTCTGCTCCCAGCCTGGTATTCGAGGAGCTGCAGATTTTTTTTATCCTGAGCTTAAAAACACCAACAAGTCCGGAAACTTAGTGGAGTCAGGATAATGTCAGTTACCCTCATAGCAATGGTGGTGGTGCTGGCCAATACCTTACGGGTTTTACAGAAACCTTTACTACAACGCACAGTCAGTCCATCTGCACGTAGTAGACGGGTGCCTCGAAGACACCTTAGCATTGCCGACAAAGTGCGGCAGTTAACCTTTGCTGTTGCTTAAAGTGTTTCCGGGAGCAGGATGGTGACGTAGTGCTCAATATTCTTTTTTTTTTTTTTTTTTTTTTTTTTTTTAAGGGAGAGAGAAACAGAGTGCAAGCAGGGGAGGGGGCAGAGAGAGAGGGAGACCCAGAATCCAAAGCAGGCTCCAGGTTCCTAGCTGTCAGCACAGAGCCCGAAGTGGGGCTTGAACTCATGAACCATCAGATCATGACCTGAGCCGAAGTTGGACGCTCAGCCGACTGAGCCACTCAGGCGCCCCTCAATATTCTCTTCAAATCCTTTTGGTTACATCATGCAGAAGAGACTTGACTCGGTGTTTATTTGTCTCTTTTACCCTTACCCAATATTATTTACTAATCACACGTCTAAAAAGGGAGAGCAGATTTGGGGCTCTGTTTTCACAATGATACTACCTAGCTGGAATTTAATAACACGACTTTGTTTTCATTATATTTTAAGGTAATCCAATCAAAGTGATACTTTGACAATTTTCCACTTACCAAAGTGACAGGCTTTCTTTTACACATAAACTGACATCCAAAAGTGAGTCATTTTAAAGAAAAGTCTTGAATAAGTAAATTCCTATAAATATAAAATTAGAATGGGATGTGGACGTGGAAAAACCCATCAAGATCATGTTATTGTCCGAAGTTTAGAAAACCCCGTTGTAAAGTCTAGCTACCACATACATGAACTAAACACTGTTTGTTTTACAAACTCCACGATTAGTAAGTTTGTGACCAGAAGAACTCTTTCCTATCAATTGTAAGGTATGTGATTAATAATAACCACGTTTTTAGCATAACCTTACCTTAAATCGCTCATTTTATGGCTGAACAAACTGCAGAGCCCAGAGAAGCCCACATCTCTGGAGTCCTCAATCAGGGTACTGACCTCGCATGTAGGACAGGACAGGGACCTTTGGTCTCTCTACTTGATGTATAGAGTTTAGGCAACATGGTGAGCGAATTCCAAGGTAACTTACACTTTACTTAAAACAGATTTTCAAGGGCGCCTGCGTGGCTCAGTGGGTTGAGCATCCGACTCCTGGTTTTCGTCTCAGGTCATGACCTCTCCATTGTGGGATGGAGTCCTGCAATTGGGTGGGTTTTAAGATTCTCTCTCTCCCTCTTCCCCTCTCCCCTGCTCGCGTGCTCTTTCTGCCTCTAAAAAAAAATTAAAACATAAAAGTATACATCAAACTATAAGCACTTGATTCAGGAAGGGCTGAAGAGCTGTCTGGCTTATTTCTACCCTCACTGCTCCTTGAAGACAGCCCCTTCTCCAGGTCGGGTGGGGGTGATGAGGACAGAGCCCTCCGAGGAAGCCACCTACTGGGCATATAAAAAGGAGAGGAGGGCTGCAATTTTTCCAGCTCGCTGTAGGGATATTTTGAAATTTTGCTATTTTGTCCGTCTCTTTTGTCATGCTTGCATCCAGGCAACAAGAATGAGTTATCAGCTCATCTGAAGCTGTGACCCGAGGCTCCAGCTGACCCCCGGATCGGACCGGCCTTCCCCGGCCACTCTCCCACTGTCCCCAGCGATCGTTCGCACACACCTCTCGGGACTCCTGCAGACTTCCCATGTCCCTTCCCGGTGTCAGCCCTTCACGGGGAAAGCGGGAGCTGTTAGAAGAGAACGAGCTCTTTTCTCAATACCAAATCTAGCGAGCTGCCTGCATTCACACCTATTCACTCGCAGAACCTGAGTACCACCAGGTTACACGGATTTTTGTCGTCTCGATCACTTTTATTCCCCGAGGCCTAAAAACAGTGCCTTGTGAGTAACAGATGAGCAAATACAGATCTTAACAAGTGAGTTGAAAAACCACCTTCCTTTTTGACACATTAACTGGAGCTGTCCCTGTGCCTGTTTGAGATGAACCCGTCACGAGTCTCAGTTCTCGCTCACTCCTTGTTGCCTGCCTGTTCAGATGTGACTGTTGCAATAACCCGCTTCTCCTGACAGCATGCATCCGTCCCCTTCTAATGGAATATTCCAATATGGTCACGCTGTATTGTCTCCTTAGGAGTTACAATCCTCCCTTAGCTCGCTCACCTCAGCTACAATCATGCTTCCCTTCGCACCAAAACTTGAGGCGCCTGGGTAGCTCAGTCGGTTAAGCTTCCCACTCTTGATTTCGGCTCAGGTCACAATCGCACGTAATGAGACGGAGCCCTGTGCGGGTGTGCGGGGCTCTGTGCTGACAGCGCGGTCCCGCCTGGGATTCTCTTGCTCCCTCTCCGCCCCTCCCACCGCCACAGGGCCCACCCCTCCCTCTTCTGGATCCACCCAGTTGTTCCACAAAATGCAGGTTCGCCCCCGCCCCCCGCCAGCAGCATCAGCCCCACCGAGGAGCTTGTCAGAAATGTAGCATCTCAGGCCCCCATACCAGACCTACTGAATCCAAGTCTGCATTTTGACAAAAACAGGTGACTCCTGCAGATTAAAATTTGAGAGGTGGGGCGCCTGGGTGGCTCAGTTGGTTGAGCGCCGGACTTTGACTCAGGTCATGATCTCACAGTCCGTGGGTTCGAGCCCCGCATCGGGCTCTGTGCTGGCAGCTCAGAGCCTGGAGCCTGTTTCAGATTCTGTGTCTCCCTCTCTCTCTGACCCTCCCCTGTTCATGCTCTGTCTCTCCCTGTCTCAAAAATAAATAAACGTTAAAAAATAAATAAATTAATTAATTAAAAAAAAAAATTTGAGAGGCACTCGAGGTGCCTCCGTGGCTCGGTGGGTTAAGCATCCTGACTCTTGATTTTAGGTCAGGTCATGATCTCAAGGTCTTGAGACCGAGTCCCAGGTTGGGATTCACACTGAGCTTGGAGCCTGCTTGGGATTCTCTCTTACCCTCTCAAAATAAATAAATAAATAAATAGATAAATAAACAAACAAACATTAAAAAAAATTTGAGAGGCAATCGTGTTTACAAGTGATTTTAGTCACATGGCTTTAAACTCTACTCACAGGCTAATTTCCACATGTTTAGCTCCCGGCCCCTCCCTCAACTCCAGGTTGGATCCCACAAGAAGTCTATCAGGAATCTCACACCCAAATGCAAACAGAAATCTTGATCTTTCCCCACAACCCCAAAACCCGAGTCACCCTTGTCATCTCTTTGCTTTCCAATCACTGGGCCAAAATCCTTGAAGTTTCGCTAATATCCATTTGAAGCTAAAAAGCAACTATAGGAATCCTGTGAATTTAAAAAATAAAAAAATCTCGAAGACCTAAGCAGAGTCCTACCGTAAGCCATCAATATTTCTTGTGCAAAGGCTTCTGAGTCTCCTGAGACTCCTTATTTTCACTAAGGCTCCCCAGATTTTGAGTGCAGCAGGATCACTGTGATCGTCAAAAAACTCTTCAATATAAACCTTTCCCCAATTTCCTACCATGGCTTTCGAGAGTCAGCAGTTTCTAGTCCCTTCCACACTGTGTCAAGTGTTCTAGCTAAACTGATGAGCTTGTTTTTACCCCTCTCTCCCTTAAACCTCTGCCTGCCTCCCTTATTTCCCCCTCTGGCCTCAGCTCCAAGATCACTTCCTTCGAGACCTTCTTTAATCACCACAATTAAGACTCACCTCTCTTTCCATCCGTTTTCTGTTCTTCTGCTTTACTCCCCTCTAAACCGTTCCCTACCATTACATATATCTGACCATCAGAATGTCTGGTGTGTGAGCAAGGATTGTCTTCGAAACCGCCACTGCTTAGAACAGCACACAAGCAGCACTCGAGTGTGGCGTCTTCAAGTGTTGGTAGACTGTTGGGTGCGAGGGACAACCTCTTGCACGTGTTTCAGAACTTAGATGTGCTTCAGAGTCCCGTAAGTCTGAATGTAGAGAAGACACCCAGTTTCGAACAGGTTCAAATTTTCATAATATGGCAGTGGTTCTAAAACTTTTCTGTATGTTAGAATCACCTGGGGATTAAAAAAAAAATTCTAATGTTTCAGCCACATTCCAAATGAATGAGATCACAATTGTTGGGTGTGGGAGAGAGATATCTGTATTTCTTGAAACTCTTGAAGTAACTCTAATATGAGACAAGTTTAGGAACCCCTGGTTTATAGCATGAGTTAATAACCACGATAAGAGATAGTATATGAAACCTAGAATACTTAAAAAAGAAATCCCAGTCAAAATATTATGCAAACTTAAGACTTCTATTTCCTGTGTGGTATGGTACAGAAAACAAACAAAAAAATTCATAAGAATAAGACTGTTTCAAACATTAGGTCTTGAAGAGAGCACATTTTACAGGATTTTCCATGTCTGTTTTCCTAGCAAGCCTAATCCAAATTTGGGGCCTCTGTTATGAAGTTTATTTTGTTTTCCCCATAAGCTAAGGGAAATTTAACGTATGAAAAAGCGGTGACTTCCATATAGTGACATCTGAAAGCTTTTGGAGACTTTGTACATACCGATATTTTTAATGGTGTCAGGTAAACAGCTCTATCTTGGTAATAAGGATGTCATCACTAAGACAAAATGCTGTATTTTCAAGAGAGAAAAGAATGTCTTTACAACTCAACTATGTTACAACAAATAAATTCTTCATCATGCTGTCTAATACTTCTCGCTCAAGAAGTAATATAACCAACTAGTTCCAGTCATCAAGCAAAATATCCTTAGGACAGAAGTTAATCAAATATTGTGCATTTACCTATCTCAAAGATCACCTTTAAAGTATCTTCATATCTCAGGATGAGGGACAAAATTAACAAAAGAGAAAAACAAGTCATTTGATTATTAAAATCCTTACCATAGTGCAAAAACTATAGATTTCAAAAGAACCTTGGAGATACTGAAGCCAACCTTGTATTTTGTATTACAGATATGTAACCGGACACCCAGATGAGAGGAAATAACATGCCTAAAAGTCACACAGGAGAGTCAGAAGAAGAAAAAACAATTTTTTTTTTTTGTTCCAAACAAGCAGACAGAATTTTTCACGCTAATCAAAAAGAATCGAGATCATCAGATTAGGAAGAAATGAGGAATAAAAAGTTACGTTACACACAGATTTAAAGGACTGGTCAATCATCTGCCTCCTCCCCCAGACCAAACAATTCTCCGAATATATGTTCATATATATCCATCAATATGCTTACTCTTAAAGTACCAGGATCTTGGAAAATTCAATTTACAAATACATTATTAATTGCATTGTTATAATGAAATTAGTTCATTAAACATGAAAACATCAAACAGCACCAGTACCAGAAAGTGAAAGTGAATACACTATTACTTAAAATAATATATAATCACTGATTGGGACAGAAATCAACTATAGCCACTAGCAAAACTATTGAAACTCCTGTTTGACATAAAGGCAATATTTAAAGACTAGTATATGCCCTTGTCCCCACTGATAGGCCCGTGGCTAGGCAACTCAGCAGTGGGTCACGTGGAAAATGTTTTTAAAGAAGATGCTTTTCCTAAATTGCTCAACCTTGAACCATGATACTACAGAACCCCAAATTTTCCAATATAAGCCAATGGCACCATTTTTGGTATCCTAACTATGCTTGCCTGTCCCAATTAAAACAAAACAAAACACAACTCCCTTATTAAGCACTAGATTAAATGTATCTATGATGCAGCAGGAAGGCATTTACAAATGGGCTACTGACAGTGTATCAAAATGCTACTAAGGAAAATACAGCAGCAAATACTCTAATAAGAGCACATTATTCCACATGGAATCCCAAATTATTCTTATCTCTAGCTCCTTAAATTCATGGAAGCCTAGAGATGAACAAGTGTATGTATAAATGGGGCTAGGGAGAAAGAAGCTTTAAATGTAGTGTTCATACCTTAAATTACCCAAGATGATCTGAATGCTTACAGAGAACTCCAACTTCGTCTAAATTTTTAAAGCACAGAGAACTAAAATACTAGCAAAACTTTGGTGTTTACCTCAGAAACAGCATTGTAGTTTTCAATGAAAATGAAATAGGCCTGGTTTGTGAAGTTCTAACGCTCACACCCCCCTCTCCCTATTCCCTGCTCCTTTCGTCAGGCGATCTAAAGACTACCTGGTTTAAAATATTTGGTAATTCAGTGCAGAAAATTAAGGTCACAGACAAAGTACAACAACGTTTAATACACCGTTAATACTAATGATTAAAAATTATTGCATAGTCTTATGCATTTACCCTAAAACATTTTCTGAAAGTAAATTCTGAAAGAATTATATAAAAGACAAATAACCTTTTAAAATGTGGATGGCATTTACTACCTCGATCTTCTATCCTTTTTTGCCTTCTCAGTACTTTTGTCCATTGTTTTCTCATTATCTCCCCTGCACTTTGGGCAATACCATTTCCCCTTTGGTTTATAGGTGAGTGAGACACATGAAAAGTGAAACCATTCAATTGGACACTGTTCATTGTCACATCCGATCATTTCCCCATAAGACACTTGGTTACATAAACAGTACGTAGGTTCATTGGGATCTATTGCAAACTCAACAGGCGAAGCTTCCCTCTCCTGCTTGGCCTTGGAGCGCTTCTTTTTCTTGGCTGACTTGGATTTCTTTTCTTTAGGTGGCTGATCATCACAGTCTTCAATCCCATTCGTCATGTGGCATAAATCACGGCTTTCACTGGTTCTCTGTCTGCGGGGTCTCCTGGAAGATCTTTCTGGTTGGCTGGAATCCATCTTTGCCCTCTCCGAGGCGCGCTCACCTTCAGCAGGATCCTGAAAGCACTGTGAATGCAGCTCCATCTGCCTTGCCCGATTTTCCACCAATTCGAGCATCTGCGTGACAATCTGAATTTTTTCATCTCCCAATTCCTGACTATTGATTAATGCTCTCTGGAGATGCTGCTGTAGGCGTTTTTTCTGGTTTGAATCATCTTCTTTCTTGTATTTTTCATAGACATCATCAATTTCCTTTAACGTTTCTAAAAACAGAAGAGAAAAGCCAGAACATTATTGTGCATTAGCACATGTGATATTTTTCAAGTTAGTTATGGTTCACAGAATTGGTAAAGTTGAATGAACTCAAATCATAAAACCAGTCTCCTCTATGGTATGTATACACTAAAAAAATTATTTCCCCTAGAAAAACCAGACGTTATCCAATATGAAAGTATATTTAGAAATAAACTAATAAGGGGTGCCTGGGTGGCTCAGTCGGTTAAGCGTCCAACTTTGGCTCAGGCTGTAATCTCCTGGGTTCGAGCCCCATGTCAGGCTCTGTGCTGACAGCTCAGTCTGGAGCCTGTTTCAGATTCTGGGTCTTCCTCTCTCTCTGCCCCTCTCCAGCTCATACTCTGTCTTTCTCTTTCTCAAAAATAGAAATAAGACATTAAAAAATTTTTTTAAAGAAATAAACTAATAAGAAGAATATAAAGCTTTCTTTCTTTTCTTTTTTCTTATTTATTTATGTGTTTATTTTTTACAAAGCTTTCTAATACTCAGTAATTTATATTAACAAAGATAAGAGGGGGTGCCTGGCTGGCTCAGTTGGTAAAGCATGTGACTCCTGATCTCAGGCTTATGAGTCCAAGCCCCACATTGGGCACTGAACTTACTTAAAGAGAAAAAAAAAAAAAAAAAAGGATAAGAGATGTATGCACTAATTAATACATGGGCAAGAACACTGTATGCCACTTTATAGCCCACCTAGTGAAGTCACCTACACTTCACGTGAACCTCAAAACACTCACTGTAATGAAATTTACATGCCAGACTTCAACTGTAAAACTTAGGTTCTAAAACTGGGTACAGACTACTGTCCAACCGTGTTTACAGGATTTACAGCTCAATCAATGACTTGCTACATGACTCCAGAGAGACATTACACCTTTACTTGCGTATCATATCCCTGCACACTCAAACAAAGCAGACACGAGTCACTCTTCCCCCACCCCCCATATTAGTTTTAATGGCTCTCTTATTTTACCATAGGGGAGATTCTGAAAACCAAGCTATTTACAGAGTGGGGTTAGGTTCCCATTCTGGCATCAACTGACGAAGCTACTAATACAATTACAGTAAAGTCAGCACCGGATCACTCTGCTTTTGTAGATAACTCAGCAGTTGGTTCTAAGCTTTTTGAACTGCTGATTTTGGTATTGTATAGCATGTGGGACACATTTAAATCAATTAAAAATGTCTGAGTCACTAGAAGGCATACAAAAATCTGAAAATAGAGTTCCAGATGTCACCAAAAATTTACGTAAGATTAAATTTCTATTCTATTCTATTGTTCTATTTCTTGTCCCTCTGAGATACAACGCCAGCTGAGTTCTGTCTTACTAAAGGGAGAGAAACAAAAATTAACTCTAATTGATCACACCACATGGCATATCACTGTTTTACATCCTAATATTATTACCAGCACATGGCATACCATCATTTTGCCTTCCAATATTATTACTTTAACAAGAACAGAAATGCTAGACGAGTAAAATGCATACATTAGGCTGTCTCCGAGAAATGTTAACACAAAGCAGGCATTCAACACAACTCTTATGAATTAACTCCTCCCTAGAAATTAGAAGTACTCACATGTGCTGGACAACTGCTTAACCCGGGATACGTGACAAAATGCCACCGCACATTTGAGGGTACTCGTACCTGCACAGCATATTTTAAAACAAAGTTCACATCTAGCCCATTTGCCTGGCTGGGTGACTTTCTTAAGAACGTAATTTTTCTCCAGGAAAAATAAGGACATTACATATTTTCCCCGCAGACAAAATTTGAGGATTAAAAAATAAAGGTAAACCTTATTTTAAATATTCTGTACCTAACTATCAGGATTTGAGGCTAATTATATCATACCATACAAGCACACTGATATGATACTATGCATGAGAAAAATTCACATTTCTAAGACATCTTAATTACGTAGTGAAAGAAGAAAGGAAGCTAACACTTACTAGGGCCCTTGTATGTGATAAAGATTTTCTCATTTAATCCCCACAGCGACCTTATGTGGACGCTATCACTTCCATATGTGAAGAAAATGAAGTTCAAGAGGTAACAACCCCAGACTTTGAACTCTGCCACATACGTATGTCTGGCTCTGCCCTTGAAGCATTTGCTACTAAGCTGCACGGAAAGCACTTGAAATTAAGTATTAATTTTTTCTTCAATGATTATTTGCCCAAGACATTAGGAACAAGAATATTGTAACAAAAATTGAGGTTCTCTAATAACCAGGTCCTATAATAAATACTTCGATTGTGAAATTGTTTTCTTCATTTCTCTATTTTTAAAGTCTTTAAGGTTACTTTTAAGATTCTCCAGTAATTTCTGAAGGTGTCTCAAATAGGAGAGAAATTTTTTTGACTTCTCGTATAATTCATATCACTAAATACTGCCGTAAGTTTTACATCCAAAAACAGAAAATGCCTAAGGACTAGCAAAGAAACAAAAAGCATATGAAATCTGAACCAAGAACACAGAAGTATATAAAGCTAATGAACATAAACCTGTGGAAGCAGAGCTTGGTAAGCACAGGCACAGACTGAAAACCAGATACTTGTCTTACCTTAATCTTGAAGCTGACCACAATCTTAAGAGAGCTGAAAATGTTTATAATCTCTCAATCTTTTAAAGCCTAATACTGTTTCTCATGTTACCAGAGCTACTTAGCACAATTCTAGATGGTCAACATGGCAGATTTCCCTGTAACCAATTTTCCCTCCCCAATTAAAATGAAAATAGCTGAACTCTTGTGAAGGCAAATATGTCTGTGAAGAAATGCAAAAACATGCAAGCTTTACAAACTTCAGTTACTATCTGAAAAACTAAAAATGTTCAATATACAATTCTTAAATTTTTTTTCAACGTTTTTTAATTTTTATTTTTGGGGGGACAGAGAGAGACAGAGCATGAACGGGGGAGGGGCAGAGAGAGAGGGAGACACAGAATCGGAAACAGGCTCCAGGCTCCGAGCCATCAGCCCAGAGCCTGACGCGGGGCTCGAACTCAGGGACCGCGAGATCGTGACCTGGCTGAAGTCGGACGCTTAACTGACTGCGCCACCCAGGCGCCCCAATATACAATTCTTAAGCACATATGTGTCATTCTCAGGCTATACTTCATGTATGTGCTCCATTGTCTGTAGAAAATACCTTTAGAGTGTTTGAAAAAAGCTTGTATACAACGTTAATAGTTTAAAAGCAAGGCTGTGTACATGGAGGAGACAGGCTACTTCCCCACCTAATTAAGTGAACAAGTGACTTAAACTCCTTGTAAATTTTAACTCCTTAGTAAAATAAATGTTTACTTCAGAGAATTATGAAATAATGTTCTGGATCGGACACAGCAATGACACCCAGTAAGTAATCACTATTTAATTCGCTTTCCCCCTAACAGAGATCAGTCCTATCATCAGCCCTATCGTATGGATTCAGAAGGCAGAAATAAGTTATAGATTCAAAAACACAGAGGCACTTAAATATTCTAATATGCTACAGGTCAGAAAATGTCACCCCAGAAGTGGGTTCCTTTGAGACTAAATCATAAGATTAGTGGAGGGCCTAGAAAAACAAAGAATGGGGTCCAAAAGTTATCTTTTTGAAGTCCGTATGGCTGTTCCCACATTATGTCCAAGGTCTGTTCCTTGATCAGGGTTAGTAAACGCGAAACGGCTCCCCATCTAAACTTCTCCCCTCCTAGTAGCAGGCCAAAGTCAACCAATAGTGGATGATAAATGATACTCTCTGCAGGAAAGGCTGATTCCCTTTCTTAGTTTTCTGACCACAAAGGGTGGCTTTTGCCTCATTACTCAAACTTGGCGAAGGAGGGACCCATGGGTTAAAGGACGCCAGGCGGTTGCCTTGTCAACCACCCACTTCCACCTGGGGCCCGGAAGTGACGCAAGGCCCGGAACCTACGCGGTGCTAGAGCCAGCGATGGTCCTAGTTAGCTGAATGTTTCCTCGTCCTGATTGAGTGGTTGAGTGGTTGAGAAAGAGTCGAAAAACCACGACAAATATGTCCCAAACCCCAACATCGACTGCGCTAGGGACGAATTAACGTCCTGCAACGTTCCGACACCTCCCAACCAGCCAACTCCGCCCAAACCTTCCGGGCACCAGCCATCTTCGAGGCGGGCGGGAGCGCGCCCGTCCGCGCCCCTCCCATGCCCTACGTCACGCCCTCAGGCCCCGCCCCCAGGGACGGAGGCCCTCCCCGCCACACACACACCCCTCTTCCTTTCCCCGCGAGGACCCCTCCCCTTTTAACCATTTGGCTGAAGGCTCAGAGGAAAAGGCTGCGGCCCGGAACTTTCCCTGGGGCGGGAGAAGGGAACGAACTCAATTCCCGAGCCGGGAGCCGGAGAGCGGAGGGAGGGACCTCCCCGAGTCCGCCTTCGCGGCCCTCTCCCGCCCCCTCCCCCCCCCCCGCACGTTCCAATGCATCTGCTCTCGGGGTGGGGGTCGGAGGAGACGGGGAAAGCCAGGCCCGGGAGACCAGCGGGTGTCCGGCTGCGGCCGGCCGCTCACTCCCTACAGCCCCCCGCCCGGCTGCACGCTCCCTCGCCGGGGCAGGAGGGTCTGCGGCACCGGGCAGGCAAGCGCCGGAACAAATGCTGCTTAAAATGGCTGATTCCTTTCCACACCAGCTGCAGCCGCTGGGTCTGCAGCGGGGGCTGACGAGCGGCCCCCACCCCCACCCGTGATACCCCATAGAGGTCCTCGCCGACCGCAGCGGGGGAAGGGAGGGCCCCGAACGCGGTCTCCAGTCCCTCTCCCCCGTCCCACACACCAGACCCCCTCTGTGCACTCGGGGAGACTGTCACAGGAGAAATGGAAAGTGGCACTTCCCCGGGCAGCCTCCGAGCGACAGTGCCCGGAGGCCAGCGAATCCGACCGAGGGGAGGACCCGCACACGCAGCTCCGCGGCCCCCTACCTTGATATTTGTTGTCCAGCTCCCGAAGCACAGACACGTTCCTCTGCATGTCGTGGGGCAGCGACTCCACACACTCGAGGTAGTCCTGCACGTAGCAGGTGAGGAGCCGGCTCCGCTCCCCGGTCAGGAGCGCGGCCGACGAGTATAGTTGCTGCTGCTGCTGCCCTAACATCCTGCCGCCGCTGCTGCTCCTCGCCGCCGCCGCCGCCGCCGCCTCCGCATCCAGCAGCCACACATGCAACAGCCACGGCCGCCGCGGCTCCTCTGCTCGGCAGCCCGGCGCCGCGGGGACACCGGCCGCCGCTCAAGAGGGCACAGCCGAGTCCCCCGATCTCCACTCCCCCCAAAAGAAGCCCTCACTCCCCGCCCCCGCGGTAACAAGCCCAGGGGCGGGGCGAGATCAGGGCTCCCTCCTTTTTCCCCTCCCTCCCAAAGACTAGAGCAGCGGGGATCCCCCCAGCGGAGCTGGCGCCGGGGTCCCGGGCGTTGACACTTCCTGTCCCCCCGGGAGTCCCCAGATGCTACCAATGCCGTCTCGTAGCACGGATCCCCATGACAAGCCCCTCGCTGCCCCCTCTTCTCCCAATCACCCTCCGAGCCTGTAGGAGAGTCTCTCACTGGACTGCCCCCGCCCCTCCGCCTGTGGCCGCCTCTGCGCCTGCGCAGGACTTACTCCTAATAAGGCCGGGGGCCCGCCCCTACCGCCCTACCGAAGGGTTCGCATTCTCCCGCCTTCCCTCCGCCACCCGGGCGATTGGTCTGTCAACTTTCGGCCCGGAGGGAGGGTGCGGAGGACGGCCAAACGGCAGGCTGCGCCCCGCCCCCTCTTAAAGGGGAAGCGCTGTCAAGCCCGCCTCTTTGCTCAATGCCTGAATGGGACTTGAGCGGGAAGGTGGCTGAGTCCTTCCTCTCGTCTTTCCCACAGGCCGGGGGAATCTTGGTCCAGCTCCCTCGGCCGGGCGTTACCGACATTTTCCCCATCAGGTGGATCTGGCGCGGCAGCTCGCGAGGCCTTAAAAGAGCAGCAGGCGGCCGGCCGCTTTTCGCTACAACCTGGAGTAAGGCCCGCGGGAACTACGCGACCCAGCGTGCAGCGGGCGCGGCTCCCGGCATGCTCGGCGGCGGAGTTCCCGCCGAGCCGCCGCGGCTCGCCCGGCCGCCGCCTCAGCGCTGCCCGCGGGCCCCGGCCCTCCTCCCGCCGCGGCTTTCCGGCTCACGGAGCGCCGGGGAGGGCTGGTAGCCGAGGTAGGCGGAGCTCCCGCGTGCCCCCTGCGTTTTCCTTCCCTTTTAGGCCGCTCGCTTTTAAATCTCCCTCCTGGCTTTAGTGTTTTCCGCCCTTTCTCAGACGCGGGAGGTCCGCCGCCGCCGAAGTGCCTCGCAGGTTTTGTCCACCTTCAGGATTCCTCTTTAGTTTAGGCTGCATCTGCCCCCAGAAACGTGTTCGTCCAATAGGCCACCTTTAAGAAAGAATTTTTCCCCCCTCCCGGTGTCAGAACGTTTAGACATGCAACGTAGGCGACGCTTACAGAAGGCGTGAGGGGCGCAGCACCCCCTTTTCATCTCTTTTTATCCTAAGGCTGAAAACCACGGGGTCGGGAAGAAGCGAAAGAATAAAAGCCTAATCTGTAATCAGGCCCGCGTCCCTGTGTACGTGATCGACTTTCAGGGCTTAATTTTTGCGTAGTGCCAAATGAAACGCCCTGCAGAAGAGCTCCTTTTAATTCCAGATGGACTCTCAGAGTATATGCTAACATGTGTTTTTGAAAGACATGGCTGTAAATAGAACGAATCCGCGGAGGATTTTCGTAGAGTGTCTATGAACACAAGTCCTATTCCGAGTAGTACCTTTGAATTAAAAAGGAAACGTAAGTGGGTGTTGAACTTGGATTTCTCCTTCTATCCAGTTCGTTCGCAGCGGTGGTACACCTGTACGGTGACCTATTTAGAGCACTTTGAAAACATCTGTTAGTAGAAGTACCCATTGACGTGCAAAGAGAAATCTAGACGCTGATCTGCTGGAAATGCTAAATTTCAAACAAAAAGCCCTCCAGGAAATTCGGCGTCTTGGGAATAATAAAAATATTGCTCGGGACTCGGAGATTGCCTCGTGTTACTATACTGTGACACTTTTGTGGTTTTGACTACTTGAATATTAAACCGACCCAGGCAGTACAGGGTGATGTGTTTCTGAGAATCGTCTAGGGATTTCATTGTTGTCATTCTTTAAAATCTTTCAGATTAAGCAGACAGGTCTTATCAAAAACCCGTCACTGTTAAAAATTGAATGTTTTGGTTTTTACCTGAACCCTACTGTTTTCTTATTCATGGATTTGAATCACCGAGTCCTTATTGGAAGCCCCAAATAATGCAAGATGCCTTGTTATTTACCGATTCAGGTTAGACACTGAATGCGCCTATGGGTTTTATTCAGCCTGAGAAGTAATCCGCTGGCAGATAGGACACGTGGTTAGAAACCAGAAGCAAGAAAGGCAGTGATGCAGGCTGCTTAGACTATTCGGTCCAAGAAGCTAGAGCAAGAAGAGAGGAAGAGAGGCTGAGTATGGTAATGGAGATCTTTTATACATTATTTTCACCTTTCGTGACTCTTGTTAAACAGGCTGAAAGGAAGCAAAAAATCCAAATGGTGATTTTTTTTCAGCTTGTGTTGGCCTAAGCGTGTAAAAAACACTCTAATATGGGGGGAGGGGGTGTGAATTATTTCAGACGTGCTTTTTTTTTTTTTTTTTTTTTTTGGCTAAATTAATATAAGCTAATCAAAGGCTTCTTCCTACCATACCTGTGAGAGCACACTGTGTGGAGAGAGTACTAACTTGGAAAAAAAAGAAATCACCGTATTCCCTAAACTCAATTCTTGACCTTTGGTTATTTATGATGTTCTTTTCTTCTCAGTAATCACTTACCTGGACATTTGGGGGGTTTTCACATTGGGTTCCCTTACTCTGCTAAATGCAAAATCTAAAAGCCCCCAGTTCTTTGCAATGTAGGAATTAATTGGTGATATCAAGTCCTCTGATAAAGCAAAAAGGCATATTATTTGCTCTTCAAACTGTTTTCTACCATTAAGTAACCCTAAAAAAGATAAGTAACTGACTCCCCCAGATTAGTACCAAGTGTCTGGGATTACCTGTAATTTTGAAATCAGTTTCTTTTAAGAGGTCCCTGGTGGGAAATGTTTATGCCTCTAAACGTTTGTCTTATAAGCTTTATTTATATTGTGAGAGGGGAGGGCAATAGCTTCAAACTCTCATTGAAAACAAAATTAGCAGGGGAGGGTGCCTGGGTGGCTGAGTCAGTTAAGCCTCTGACTTCAGCTTAGATCATGATATCACAATTGGTGAGTTCGAGCCCTGCATCAGGCTCTGAGCTGACAGTGCTGAGCCTGCTTTGAATCTTCTGTCCCCCACTCTGTCTCTGCCCCTCCCCAGCTTGTGCACTCTCTCTCTCTCTCTCTCTCTCTGTCTCTCAAAAATGAATAAACATTAAAAAACGCAAAACTTAAAGAAAAGAAAATTAGCAGATAGTTCTGAAGGATTCCTAAAGATACCACCTGAGAAAATTTCAGCTATTGCTTAAGTCAGGCCAATTAAATTTGAAATGCTTTTCTTCTTTCTACTTCTTAATGTTTTTAACACTTTTTTATTATGGAAAATTTCAAACACACACAAAAATTGAGGTAATAATACAATAAATCCTAATGCACTATTCACCAGCTTGAATATTTATCAATATATGGCCAATATTATTTCATCTGTAGCCTTCTACACTTCCTATCTCCTGCTGGACTGTTCATTTTACCTGTAAATACTTTAAATGTGGAGGGATAAGAGAATTTTTTAAAAAACATGCTCACTAGAGCGCCTGGATGGCTCAGGTGGTTAAGCCTCTGACTTCAGCTCTGGTCATGATCTCACGGCTCAGGGGTTCGAGACCTGTGTCAGGCTCTGTGCTGACAACATAGAGCCTGGAGCCTGCTTTGGATTCTGTGTCTCCCTCTCTCTCTGCCCCTCCTGCTCAGTCTCTCTCCTCAAAAATAAATAAACATTAAAAAATAAAAACAAGGGCTCTGGGGTAGCTCAGTTGGTTAAGCGGCCGACTTCGGCTCAGGTCATGATCTCGCTGTCCGTGAGTTCGAGCCCCGCGTCGGGCTCTGTGCTGACAGCTCAGAGCCTGGAGCCTGTTTCAGATTCTGTGTCTCCCTCTCTCTGACCCTCCCCCATTCATGCTTTGTCTCTGTCTCAAAAATAAATAAACGTTAAAAAAAAAATTAAATAAATAAATAAATAAAAACATACCCACGATTCCATTATCCCATCAAGACAATTATCTATCATTTAATATCCAGACAATTAAAATGTCCAAATTTCCCCATTGTCTCAATATCTTTTTACAGGTTTAGCAGGATCCACACAAGTTCCATATCTTGCATTTGGTTAGATTTTTTTCTAAACCAGTAAGAGGCAGTTAATTTCCAAAAAAAAACCAAAAAACAGGCAGTTAATTTCCTATTTAATTCAGTGAAGCAAATAGCAGTGTTTTTGTAAGGAGGGTATTTGGATAGTTAGAAAACACTGTTAAAAGTATAAGGAAATCGAAGAAAATCACTTTAGGGCTCCTGGTTAGCTCAGTGGGTTAAGCTTCCTACCTGTGATTTCAGCTCAGGTCATGATCTCCTGGTTCATGAGATCAAGCCACCACCCCGCACCCCTCCTTGTCAGCTGACAAGCACAGAGCCTGCTTGGGATTCTCTCCCTCTCTGCCCTTTTCCCACTTATGCACATGTTCTCTCTAAAAATAAATAAACTTCAAAAAAAAAGCACTTTAGGGTGCCTTCAACTCGATATCGGCTTAGGTCATGATCTCAGAGTTTGTGAGGTCGAGCCCTACGTCGGGCTCTACACTGACAGCGTGGAGCCTGCTTGGGATTCTCTTTCCTCTCTCTTTCTCCCATCCCACTCGTGTTTCTCAAAGTAAATAAGTAGAAAGAAAATCACTTTAAATAAAAATCCTCATATTAAAAGGTCACCAATTGATAGCCCACTGTAGAAATGCAATTGTACCTAATGCAAATAAATAAATCATTACAAATCTAAGAGTTCATATTTTACTTGTTCTAGAAGGTCCAGTGAAGCATTGTAAGTTGTATTGAAAAAACCTAAAACTTTTAATCAATTCATTAGCACAATAGGCAACCAAAAAACGAAACAAACAAAGCAGTCTGTTTCCATTGAACTCAGTTTTAAAGTATGAATTGCTTTATTACATAAGTGGTACACACTAATTGTATTTAAAAAACAAAAATAGAGCTAGAAAGAAGATAGATAAAAGTCACTACAAACTGGAGATAAAACTCTTCTCGGAATCTAAGTATATAATTGCATTTTAGTTTTTTGCTTTAAGGAAATGCTTGGGCTAGGACTAAAGGATAAAGTTAAGAAAATACCAGATTCTCAAGCTGGAACTTTAGAAATCTGAGCAGTGTTGGTCTGTACATTTAGTTTATGAGGTAGACAGCACGGATTTAAAATTGGGTGTATGCAGTCAATCCCACTATGGGTTCTGACTACTGACAGTGGAAGATGATCACAGCCAAAAATGAAGGGACTATGAATGACTGGGACTAGTAAAGAGAAAATTCAGTATCATGAACTATCATTCCCATGGCCAAGAAGAAAAGCAAACACATATTATCTACTTTGGTTATTCCAGACAGAAAAAAATAACACATATGGTATACTTTGCATATCGCTGACCAGAAAAACATTCAGTTTTCCCTAGGTGGTTACCATAGTTACATGAGCTGTTTATAACATCAAGAGGAGGAACTAGGTCACAGTATTGAAGGAGTTTGAATTATGCAATTATGCTTCCTAAAAACGGGAAAACATTTAAAATTTAGGGAAGAGAGATTTATACTATATGTTCAAAATCGAAATCGTGGTCTAGGTTTGCCAGTGAAACTTAAAATTTTGTCCAAAATTAAATAGTTGATACTATGGGTATAAATTGTTCAATCTATTCAAATGCTGCAATGGCTAGATTCACAAATGTGGTAGGAGTTGCCAATGCATTCCTTGAAGATCCCTCTTTTATCTTAGTGAGCCATCTTATCTTAAAATGTTTCTGCAGGTAATCAGTAAACCCAACAATGGCCTAGAATCTTGGAGTAGCCAAATCACATGTAAACTGAAACTTTGACTTCTTACCTTCTTTGAAAGCTTGAGATCACAGCTTGGCGTCAGATGCTACTCTTAATTGGTCATAGAGATTTTCCTATTAATTTCATCAATGGATAGAGAAAAGTGGAGGGAGGGAATGTTTTGAAAATGGTAGTGGAACACCTGTCTGGCTCAGTCAGTAGAGCCAGCAACTTTTGATCTCCAGCCCCACGTTGGGCAGGGAGCCTGCTTTAAAAAATAAAACAAAGAAACTTGAAAGCTGTGGTAGCATAGACTAAACCGTATCTTTAAATTAAATGTGTATATATATATATATATATATATATACATATATATATCTTTTTTTACTAAGAACCACAAAAATGATGATTTTATTCAGGAACCATGTCTGTTATCAGAGCCCTGCACAGTGCTCAATAAATAGAAGTTAGATGCAGGAAAAGAAAAATTAAAAAGTGCACCTCGAGGTTGCGGGATTGCAGATGGTTATTTTTAATCTCATGATCAGTCTAGACTCATAGACTTTTTATAGCAAAAAGTAATCTTAGATCAACGATTTCCCATCAAGGAAAAAGAAGAGGCAACAACACATAGTCTCTCCGAATAGCTGGGTAAGCCTCCGCCGCTCATAGTAATTTATCATAATCATCATGGCTGTAATGATGGGGAAGGGGTTGAGGATCCCTATTAATGGATCACCTCTAGACCAACATTTCTTACAGATGATGATTTGGGGACCCAGAGGAGTTAATTCATTTGCCCAGGGTCACATGGCAATTTATGAATTAAGCGTACACCTAGAAATTTGGGGCGCCTGGGTGGCTCAGTAGGTTGAACCTCTGGCTTCTGCTCAGGTCGTGATCTCACTGCTTGTGAGTTCAAGCCCCATGTGGGGCTCTCTGTTGTCAGTGCTGAGCCTGCTTTGGATCGTCTGTCCCCCTCTCTCTTTACCCCTCCCCTGCTCACACACTCTCTCTCTCATAAATAATAATAAAAAATAATAAATTTTTGAGAGTGAGTTGGGGAGGGGCAGAGAGAGGGAGAGAGAGAATCCCAAGCAGGCTCCACGCTATCAGAACACAGCCTGACGTGGGGCTCAAACCCGTGAACCTCAAGATCATGACCTAAGCTGAAGTTGGATGCTTAACTGACTGAGCCACCCAGGTGCCCCAGGATGCTCTACTCTTTAATGAATAAAACATACTATTGGCCAGGAGATTTTTGCTAAATTCTTTGTTCCTTTTAAATTATTCTGATTGGTTTTTCTCTTTTTTAGAAGGATGGAATATATTTTACTTAACAGGTTTTTAACTTTATTCACTTAAATATTTTTTCAATGTTATTTTCCTGTCTTCTTTTTAAATTGAAGTGTGCATACAATGTTATATTAGTTTCAGGTGCACAGCATAGGGGCTCCACAGTAGGTATTAGGCACATTAGGCTGTCCTTAACACGAAAAGTGTAGTTACCCTCTGTCACCATACAAAGTTATTACATTAGTCCCTTTGTTTTACTTTTTATCCCTGTGACTTATTTCTTTTTTTTTTTTTTAATTTTTTTTAACGTTTTTATTTATTTTTGAGACAGAGAGAGACAGAGCATGAACGGGGGAGGGTCAGAGAGAGAGGGAGACACAGAATCAGAAGCAGGCTCCAGGCTCTGAGCCTTCAGCCCAGAGCCCGACACGGGGCTCGAACTCACGGACCGCAAGATCGTGACTCGAGCTGAAGTCAGACGCTTAACCGACTGAGCCACCCAGGCGCCCCTCCCTGTGACTTATTTCTAATTGATTATTTAATGAGGCTTTATTGGAGCTGGTGCTACATGAATCACTCTTGTCGTGGTTAATTTAATCCAGCATTTGGTAACTATTGATTTCTGAGGGTGACAATTTTTTAAAAATTGCTTATCCAGTTTTAGTTCCATAAATTGAAGTTCTCTGACTCTTTTGTGGGAGAGAGCAAGCATTTTATTTTATTTTTTAGTGAAGTATAATTAACATACAGTGTTCTATTAGTTTGAGATGTACAACATTGATTCAACAGTCCTGTAAGTGACTCAGTGTTCACCACAATAAGTATAGTCACCATCTGTCACCCAACATTATCACGATATTTTTGATTAACTTCTCTTTGCTGCACTTTTCATGTTTGTGAATTATTTATTTTATAACTGGAAGTTTGTACCTTTCAATCTCCTTTATTTCACTCATCCCCCCTCCACTCTCAGACTCTTTTATATATGGAAACCAGTATAGATCTCACTTTATGCAATGTATGTGTTTCTGGAAAATTGTGCTCAAACCTCATTTTGCTGTAAGTAATATGCAATGTGCCAGTTCTATAAAACAAGAGATCCAAGTTTTGAAAATATTTATTTAATACAAAAAAAACACCTCATCTGGCTTTCTTTCATTTACTAGAATGGCCTCAAGTGTCTCGCTCTGCTTGAGAAAACAGTTCGTGCTCCTCCTTATCTAACCGCAGCCTAGGTGTACTTTCTTTTGCTTGTTCTCACTGTGGCATACATTCCAGATGCTTCAGCATGATAGCCTATGGTCACAGAAACGCCATCGTCAGGGAGAAGGCTCTGAAGAAATGCCCACAAGTGACAGTAGAAATGTTTTCTTCTGGTATCTGGCTGAAGTAAGCACCAGAATTAGAGGCATAAAAAGTCAAAGATATAAAAGATGGAGGGAAATTCTGAGTGGAAAATATTAGAGTCTAAACAGCTTTCTGGGAGCACCTGGATGGCTCAGCCGGTTGAGCATCTGACTCTTGATTTTGGCTCAGATCTTGATTTCATGGTTCCTGAGATCAAGGCCTGCATTGAGCTCTTCGCTGACAGCATGGAACCTGCATGGGATTTTCTCTCTCCCCTTCCCCTGCTCACACGCTCTCTCTCTCTCTCTCTCTCAAAATAAATAAGGAAACTTAAAAATACATACATCTTAGGGGCACCTGGGTGGCTCAGTCGGTTGGGCGTCTGACTTCAGCTCAGGTCATGATCTCATGGTCCATGAGTTCAAGCCCCGCATCGGGCTCTGTGCCGACAGCTCAGAGCCTGGAGCCTGCTTCCGATTCTGTGTCTCCCTCTCTCTGCCCCTCCCCCGCTCACACTCTGTCTCGCTCTCTCTCTCAAAAATAAATAAACATTAAAAAAAATTTTTTTAATACATTTTAAAAAGCTTTCTGTTACAGAAAAGTAGAAGAATCAGAGAAAGGAATGATTATTTAAGTCATTAATGGTGGTAGTACATTAGAATTAAATTTAGGGACCATGATATGCAAATTATTTCTATGGAAACTAGTTGTGATTCTTTTATGTGATTCTTTTTTTTTTTTTTAATTTTTTTTTTTAACGTTTATTTATTTTTGAGACAGAGAGAGACAGAGCATGAACGGGGGAGGGTCAGAGAGAGGGAGACACAGAATCTGAAACAGGCTCCAGGCTCTGAGCTGTCAGCACAGAGCCCGACGCGGGGCTCGAACTCACGGACCGCGAGATCATGCCCTGAGCCGAAGTCGGCCGCCTAACCAACTGAGCCACCCAGGCGCCCCTTATGTGATTCTTTTATTCTTTTTCACTATGCAGTGAAAAACACACTTGTAACACAGGGTTGGGCGAATAGTCTCTCTAACTTAATCTTTGAAAATTGTTATGTTGATTCCAAAATAATTTCAAAAGAGCCTAGTGACTTCCTTATATGGTGTTATCTTTAGAATACCCCTAACTTTTTATATCCAGGTAAATATCTCTGGAAGAATTGTCCGGCAATATATACTGATAATAGTTGCCTCTAATTTAGGGCCTGGGGATCTGGAGTTGGAGAGACACTTAGTTTTCACAAATGCCATTTTGCACATTTAATTAAAAATGTTTTATTTGAATATAATGGACACAGTGTCACACAGATTTCAGGTATACAGTGTAGGGATTCAGACAAGTTTATACATATGCTATGCGTTTAATTTTTTTTTGCATTTAATTTTTTTGATACATGTATTTAATAAAATCTAAACTTTATTTTATTTTTAAACTTTGTTTATTTTAAATATAAAAGAAGCAAGAAAACTTTCTGTACATTCTGGAATAACAAAATGCATATGTATACTACCTCCTAGGAAAGGACACATAATCTAAATAATTAGATTCAGTTCACTTTTATGAGAATGTTTCTATCACCACTGTTAGTATTGTCTGCATTTAGCATACTAGCATTGTAATTACACATATGTTATTATGTAAATTAAAACCAAGAAATACAATTGGTCAATTTGAAGCTTTTAAAGACTTCCCACATTAGGAACTAATCTGGGCGGTTTTGCATCCGTAACCTATTTTTTGTGAAGGTTTTTTAGCAGTTTAAGAGATGTTGCGTGTAACCTTTTTCTCATTCAGTATAGCCCTCAACTTCTTAAGAGCTTTTTAAATTTCTGTGTGATGTCACTTGCGTACTTTATGTTAAGGTGGGATAAATTTTTTTTATCAATTTTTATGAATTGAATGTTTGACAATTCCTTTTCAGGTAGATGTTATATATTAATGGCATCTGTAACTTCTGCCTATGACCTCAGAAGGGACCTATGCAATATATCTACCCAAGAAAGAGTCCTTCCCTTGAGCTGTGGTCTTCTCTATGGGATTGAAATGTAACAGAAGTATCTAATAAAGAAGACTCTGAACATAGCAGATGAGAAAGGAAAAAGATTGGGAGAAGAGCCCAGATGTCATAAAGCAAAGAGGATGATGTACAGGAAGCAGCTCTTATTTGTTCTGTCGCATGACTCAAAGAACTCCCAAGAAATTAATTCTGTCCCACCAGACATATTTTTCAATTTGGGATATAGATTAATTTTTCCCAATAAAATAGATATTAGTAGATACATAACATACAGGAAAACAATTGAGCATAGTGACCTGAGTGATTACAATACCTTACAGAAGAGATCTTCTTCAGAAAGTTACTCTTCAGTGTATGGCATGTTGCTTTCTAGAAAAAAACTGGAGTGACAGCACTGCCGTAATGAATAATGGCCCATGGCGAGAGGCAAGGGGAAGCATGAAAGGAGCAATTAACAGGGAAATGAGGTCATATGGAAAGAATGAAATAGATTCAGGAAACTTCTAGGAGGTATTATCACCTGAGTTTAGTGACTATATTTCAAGGATGGGAGAAAAGTCATCTAGAATTGTGGCTGGGGCCATAAGCAGATCCTGGCAATACTGTGTGAAATAGAAATCCAGGAGGCAAGGCAGGTTCGTGGGGGGAAGATATGAATTTAAGTCATACAAGAATATAATTGTAGTGTTTACATCTTTGGGCTCTATCAACCTTAGGCCTCCTCTTCCAAACAGCACAAATTATTGCTTCCTCTGAACAGCTTGTTTGTTTGTAAAGAACACCCAGCTATAGAAATTGGAGGCTGGGAATGTGTTGGGAAGGGCAGAGAGACTAGAGGAAATGATTTAGAGACACAGTTGTCTTAAAAATGTCTTCCCATATGCCAGGACTTAGCTTGTATTATTTCTATTAGTAAGTCAGGAATTGATAATAGATGATATCAAGGATATATATAGACCCCTGTGAGGAAAAAGTCAATGCAGCCGGTATTTGCTTAGTCCTTGCATATCTCCAAGGGAACCATGATTGACCCTTGGCCAACCCTGGGAATTTGGCCTTGGAGTATTTTTGTGTTAACGTTGATGATTTTGTTACATACACCTGGAACAATGGATCATGCCATACTGGCTTGTCAGGTTGCTCTGCACAAACGTGTGCACTTGGTTTCATTGTTGTGGTCCTGAGTTTCAGTTGCCATGGCTGATTGCGTAGCAGAATATATGTATATTAACCGGCCCCCATAAAAGCTTTGGACCCTGAAACTCAAATGGGTTTCCATGGGCAGAGACATTCCACAGATGCCTATAGTTTTCTAAGAGAGAGAGAGAGAGAGAGAGAGAGAGAGGGAGAGTTCCTGTATAGTTTCAGGCAAAGGACTTTGGAAGTTTACGCTGAACCTCTCTGGACTTCACCAATGGATCTTTTTCCCATTGCTTTGGCTCTCTGCCATTTGCTGTAATAAATTTTAGTCATGTGTATAACATCCTCTTGAGTCTTGTGAGTCCTTCTGGGAGCACAGATACACAAAGTACTGAGGAAATTTAAAACCCAATTTGTCCATCCAAATCTTGGTAGGATTTACTGGAAAAAAAAAATTAACAGATGTGAGTGTGTATCTGTGTGTGTGGATTTAAACTAAATCAAGTCTTTGGCTCATGTCCAGGAGACATTTATAGTCTCTATAGGGATATAGGACACAGAGTGTTGGTAAAAATGCTTAGGGGCATAAGTATAAATAAAAGCAAATTAGAGATAAATGTAGAAGGAAGGCAGATTAAAATATTAACATTGGTTAGAGTCAGTCAAGATTTATGGAAGATGATGCATATTTAAGAAGAAATATGGGACCAGCTTGTCAAATAGTAGCTTTCGTCGTTTCCCCCATTTATACTTCAGCACTATATAAAAAATGTAAAATAAAAAGCTTTTTTCTGGGTTTTATCTGGTAAGTGCTTAGTCCAACTCAAGTCTGACTGAACTTTTTGTGTGGAATAAAAATTTGTACTAAATTAAAATATTTTATGTAACGATTATTTGAGATCTATAGTTATGTCACCTATGAATTATGTAGTATCATTCCAAACTCCACGCTAATTCCTGTTTTCATCAATAAACAATATCTGATAATTTCTGTAGCTATTTACTTAGACTGCTTCTATCCAAAGATTAAGAATGAATTTTAAGAGCTCTTCTTCTTTGATGGCCAAACAGCTCCTGTCAGGTCAATATATAAAAATAATACCGAAAAGACACTGGAGAGCAAGCAAAAGAAGGCGAATTCTTAAGAGAAGTCAACACTTGGAAGAATGAAATGGCACTTCAAGAGTTTCCTATTTTTATGTCTTTTAGCCTGCAGCATCCAGTCATGTAGATTGACCCAAACTTAGAAACTTGCAGACATATTGACTTGGAGAACCAGAGAACGGAGTCCAGGGCAACCACAGTGTCATATAGGGTCTAGAATTAATATATACTGCCTTGGTAAAATCATGAATGTCTTCAGTGGCCTAAGTCCAAGTTCCCTTCTCCACTTTCCTCCTGTGGATAAGGTCCCCTCGTCAAATAACCCTCCTTTGTCTCAGAAGCCGGGTATATTTCCTCCTTATCCCTGCAAGCTTGTGGAATTATTCAAACCAGTCACATCCTTCCATGGAAACCAGGGGCTACCTCATCCTTTTGGTATTACAAAACCTGCCTCCCACAGTGCCTGGTTATTTACTCCTGGGTATAATTTCCATGTGGCCCTACATGGGGTTTGGTATCTTCCAATCAGGCTGTGAATATATGTACTAGTAAACTACTGTTGATCTTATCTGTCCAGTGCTGGGTGTCACGTGTTAGGTGATTCCCATAAACATAGGGTGGGAATTCCTCCCTTCCCTTACCAATGAGATGAAAAGAAGGCAATTAAACCAGACAGTATTGGAAAGTGGGGGAGAGAGTTTCCAGAAAAGAGAGAGCCAGAGAGAGGATGCTTAAATTTTTTGTAGAAACTTCCCAAATCTCTAGCTAACTCCTAGACTATACATGTGTAGGGTGGACTCCAAGAAGCACAGATAAGGCTAAAAGAAGCGCACTGAGTTAGAGTTTGAGTTTAGGCAAAGTTAACTGCCTGCTGAAACAAACAAAAAATTACTGCTCTTTAGAGAAATAGAACCAAGCATCTCTAAAGTACATCATTCTATGTTCAGTATAGTGTCTAAAATTACTAGATATAATAAGAAATAAGAAAATGTGACCCAAACGTCAATCCATGGAGATCAGCTCCAAAACGAACTAGATGTTGGAATTAGAGACAGGGATTTTAAAACAACTGTTAGTACACTCTGAAAACCATAGAACACGTATGAAAGAAATTGAAGAAGACACAAAGAAATGGAAAAACATTCCATGCTCATGGATTGGAAGAGCAAACGTTGTTAAGATGTCTATACTACCCAAAGCAAACTACACATTTAATGCAATCCCCATCGAAATACCACCAGAGTTCTTCACAGAACTAGAACAAATAATCCTAAAACGTGTATGGAACCACAAAAGACACCAAATAGCCAAAGCAATCCTGAAAAAGAAAAACAAAGCTGCAGGAATCACGATTCCAGATTTCAAGCTATATTTTATAAAGCCATAGTCATCAAGACAGTATAGTGCTGGCACAAAAGCAGACACATAGATCAATGGAACAGAATAGAAAACACAAAAATGGACCCACAACTATATGGGCAATTAATGTTTGACAAAGCAGGAAAGAATATCCAATGGAAAAAAGGCAATGTCTTCAACAAATGGCATTGGGAAAACCAGATAGCAACATGCAAAAGAATGAAACTGGACCACTTTCTTATACCACATACAAAAATAAATTCAAAATGGATGAAAGACTTAGCAGGAAACCATCAAAACCCTGAAGGAGAATGTAGGCAGCAACCTCTTTGACCTCAAGTTTTATTTATTTATTTATTTATTTATTTATTTATTTATTTATTTATTTATTTATGAGAGACAGAGCGTGAGCAGGGGAGGGGCAGAGAGAGAGGGAGACACAGAATCTGAAGCAGGCTCCAGGCTCTGAGCTGTCAGCCCAGAGCCCGTCATGGTGCTCGAACCCACGAACCGTGAGATCATGACCTGAGCGAAGTCAGACGCTAAACCAACTGAGCCACCCAGGCGCCATGCAGCAAGTTCTTACTAGACATGTCACCAGAGGCAAGAGAAACAAAAGCAAAAATGAACTATTGGGATTTCATCAAAATAAAAAGCTTCTGCACAGTGAAGGAAACAACAAAACTAAAAGGCACCTATGGAATGGGAGAAGATATTTGCAAATGACATATCAGATAAAGCGTTAGTATCCAAAATCTACACACTCAACATCCCCCCAAAATAATCCAGTTAAGAAATGGGCAGAAAACATGAATAGACAACTTCAAAATACATGAACCAAAAATGGACAGAATTAAGGGGAGAAATAGACAATTCCATAATCAAAATTGGTAATTTTAACATCTCTTCCTCTAGAACTGATAGAACATGAAGGAAAAAGAGAGAGGGGGAGGGAGGGATGGAAAGAAGGAAGGAAGGAAGGAAGGGAGAAAAGAGAGGGAGAACAAAAGAAAGAATGATAGGTAGGTGTTAACAGTCCCATCAACAACCTAACACCTAACCGTTGGCTAACAACTACAGAAGAATGAACTAAAAATTTTTATTTGTGAATTTGGAGATGGACATCTTTCCTTTTGTTGAATCATATTTTTATTTACAAAGTTAAATTTCCATTCCTCTCTTTGGCTGATTACATTTAACATTTTCCTAAATTAGGAATTCCTAAATTCCTGTCCGACTTCAGCTCAGGTCATGATCTCACAGTTCGTGAGTTTGAACCCCGCATCGGGCTCTGTGCTGACATCTCCGAGCCTGGAGCCTGCTTCCAATTCTGTGTCTCCCTCTCTCTCTGCTCCTCTCCCCCTCATGTTCTGTCTCTTTCTCTCAAAAATAAATAAACGTTAAAAAACATTAAAAAAAATAAAATTTTCCTAAATTTGACCTACTTTGTACGGTGATAAATAACACTTATCCTGAAACTATGAACATTTCTCCCTGAAAGAAGTAATGACCCTTTCTAAAGAGCAGATAGGGGCTGCTCATAGCCGACTACCAACCCTATTGTTAAAGTCTTCAGAATCTTCTGATATGTATAATTCTACCTCCTACCTTGCTCGAAAGTAATTGACCCCTATTTCCCTTTAAATTATATATAAATTCAGTTTTTATAAATCCATTCTTAAAAAATTATTAGGGAAGCTGCTATGTTACATCAAAACAGAGTTTTAGTGGCTCCTCGGATATTTATTTACAACATTCTATATTTCACAAAATATTTTCATGCGTATTTTCACACTGATGCTAAAGTAGACAGCATTTCACAGTGATGGAATAAGCTTAAGTAAATATTAGGCTAGATACTAGTCTGAGGTCAAATAACTATTGAATGGTGGAGCCAGGTGTTCTGGTTTCTAATAAAAATCTTCCCATTATCCTGATATAAATTAAAAGAATCTTTTAGTGCAAATACTCATTTTACTTAGTTTTATAAAGTTTAGATTTTTATGAAAGTATCATTTTCTTTAAGTGCAACTATTTGCTGGGAATTGCACTAAATTTATAGATTTAGTGAACTGAACAATTTTACAATTGTTTTTTTATAGATTAGTTTTTTTATAGATTAATTTAGTGAACGGAACAATTAAAATATGTTGTCCCAACCAAGAACATAGTAGTAACATTCATATATGCAGGATTTCTTACCTCCTTATTTCTAAATTTCTTAACTCAAATATTTAAAAATATATATATGTGGGGCGTCTGGGTGGCTCAGTCAGTTAAGCGTCAGACTTTGGCTCAGGTCATGATCTCACAGTTCGTGAGTTCAAGCCCTGCTTTGGGCTCTGTGCTGACAGCTCAGAGCCTGGAGCCTGCTTCAAATTGTGTCTCCTCTCTCCCTCTCTGCCCCTCCCCTGAACACACACTATCTCTCCCTCTCTCTCAAAAATAAGTAAACGTTCAAAAATATTTTTTAAAAATATGTACATAGTAAATCCAAGTAGTAAAAAGGGATATACAGTGAACAGAATTATAGCCTCATACCTGACCTCTGCCTCCCAGCTTCTCTTCCCAGAGAAAGCCAATTTCTCATCAGACATTTCCAGAAATTTTCTATGTAATACAGGTATATACATAATAGAATGTTTAAATGACACTCTTCCTGTCAAAATTTTAGCAGAGGGAGGAATTCTTTGTAAGTTTTCTTCTAAACAGACCACCATGCCAAAATTTCAGCATAGATTAAGGATTCAAAAAAGCTGAATGATTTGTGGAGATTATTTTAGAAATGGCTGTGCTGTGGAGTCATCCAGAGAGTAAGAGTGGGGAATACTCAAGGTCAAGAGAAAGGGATTTCAGTGGAAAGTCTCAGAAAGTCTAAAATATTCACCTGTCATTAAGGAAACACAGTACATGAACCAACTCACACCTAGAAAATCTAAAAAACAAAGAAGAGATAGCTAGTTCCTAAGAAGGAAGGAAGGAAGATGGGGTTGTTGATGTTTTGGGATCAGCCCACCATTCTTAAGTGTGTCCAGCCTAAAGATGCTTGAATATTTCCTGAGGATCAGATGAGGGCCATAGAGCCTGGAGTTAATTAAAATCCTGACCAGGGTGCCTGGCTGGCTCAGTCAAAGAGCATCAGACTCTTGATCTTGGGGTCGTGAGTTCAAGCCCCACACTGGGTGTAGAGATTACTAAAAAATAAATAAATAAATGCACTTAATGGAGCTCCAAAAAGAAAAAGTCCCTGTGGAGTGGACCATGTAAGACCCTATGAATGGTAGAAATGGCAAGAGAAGGAAAACACATTGCCTGAGTTGTTGTGGGAAATACAGTCACATATTCCTAGTAGTGGTCTTGGAAGGACAAAATCACCTGCTATAGGAAGAAACAATTTTTGGTTTTTGTTGGGTTTTGTTTGTCTGTTGTTTGAGAGAGAGAGAGAGAGAGAGAGAGAAAGCACTCACAGAGGGGAGAGGGGCAAAGGGAGAGAGAGAATCTGAAGCCCCAAGAAAGAAGCAGTTTTAAACTCTTGCCAGGTTCAGGGAATGAGAAGTCATCTGATGTAGTTATAAGGTTTAAATCTCTTATGACCAAACGTATGAATATAGTCCTGTTCAAAATCAAGTGTTCTTTAATAGTCGTATCAAGGCCTTTTATGGTAATGTGGAGTTACCCTCAAGGTCTAAGCCAGGATTCTCTCTTCCATACTTTAAGATACAGAATTCTGAGGCTTCAGTTAAGGGCTTTTTCTGGCTCAAGTCCTTCTAAATCTACTACTGAAGGGGTATTGACTCTCTTTTGCAGGCCTTCTCCGTGTGGAGTCAGAGGAGGCCCTCTCCCGCTGGACGAAACACAAATCTCAGGCTCTTTAACCGACATCCGGAAATTTCCATTTTGCCACCTACAAATCTGAAACCTGAAGTGATTCGATCTCCTTTTAATCAATAACAAAGAATGCCTTCACTACAGGTATTTTCCGTGTATATAGTTTTTGAATACTTTTTGTTGTGCTGGTGGGTTTTTTTAAGAGGGGAGGGGTTATAAAAATGAGGGTGGGGCACCTGGGTAGTTGAGAGAAGCTCAAGGTTCACATTCTGTCCATCCTTCTTCCTAAACTCTTATCTCTTCCCAACAGTCTCTGCTTTAACAACAGAGATACACATCAAAATTTAGAGGAACTAAGTGTTACCGAGGCTCCACTGCTTTGTGCCAGCTATTTCTTGTACTTCAAATATTTAACCCTTACAACAATTACATTAGGCTGGTCTTATCACCTTTGTTTTATAGATGAAGAAATTGAGATACAGAGTTCAAATAAATGCCCAAAGTCGTGCATGACATAGTAGATTCAAGATTTCAATCCAGGCTAGTCTAACTTCAAAGCTCTTTCTACTATACCACTATTTGTACCCGGTTGAAGGAAAAACTGTGTGAACAAATGCCTAGTGGGTTAAGTTCTTAAATAAATATGTAGAGGAGGAAAAACTTTCTCTACACTCTTAGGTTCATGTCTGGAGCCTGAGAATTAGACTGAAAAAGATTCACAAAAGGCATACACACTTTATTTGATGTTAATATTTCAATTTTTTTATGTGCATGGTGGTCTTCATATAAAGTGAAAATCCAAAGAAGTAGTTAATCTCAGGGGGCTTATAAACCATCCTAACCAAGGTAATGAATTGTGGAGAAGTGACAAAGTAAAAGGGGTTTGGTAAGTTGTGGGAAAGTAAATATACAGGGGAAACTACTGGAAGATAGGGTTATTTAGTATGGGTTTGAAATTTTTTTTAATGTTTATTTATTTTTGAGAGAAAGAGAGAGAGAGAGACAGAGCACAAGCAAGGGAGGGACAGAGATGGGGGGAGACCCAGAATCTGAAGCAGGCTCCAGGCTCTGAGCTGTCAGCACAGAACCCAATGCGGGGCTCGAACTTATGAACTGTGAGATGATGACCTGAGCTGAAGTCAGATACTTGACTGACTGAGCCACCCAGGCGCTCCTAGTATGGTTTTGTTTATGCAGACTTGTCTCGGTGCTTTCTCCCTCTCCTGTGGTAAAGGTTTCTCCCTTTCTGGTACAACAGGAGACACCTTCACAAAGGAAAATTTATGCCTTGCTTTTAGGCAGAAAGTCTCCATTGCTATCAGTTCAAAATAACCCTTATCCCAAAGTGGCATTTTTTGGGGGGGGGCATATTATGACCCTCTTCAATTTACCGCTGCCATTTAACGCAATTATATAAGTAACTAAAATCCAGCTTCCCTTTATTCTTTATTTTCCTCTGTTACATTTTTTCTCATGTTTAGGCCATGATTCTTTCAGTTTTTCCTTTTGCCTTGGCTACATCACTGTGAAATTGAAATTTTAATTAGGTAGCATAAAATGATTTTCTAAGAAGATTGCTGTTAATAACTAACAAGCACTGCTGATTTAGGTACAGTTTTTAAATTAAGAAAATTGAGCCAAATCATATTCATTTCTGCTGTAACAATAAATATAGTCTGATACAAAAGAACTTATGAATATTACCAAAACAGATAATATTTTCTTATTCATATTGTAAATTGTTCAGGCCAATGTCATCCTGATTTACCAAGATTGTTGTTCTGGAAACCAATAAAGTAATCAAAATTTCCAAAGCCCATGAAAACTAATGACACTCACAAGGGAGACCCATATATGATCATGTATAAACTTGTGGAGAAAATGCATATCATTCAAAGTAGAGAATTAAAAGGGAGGGAATGCTAGATTGTGGTACATTGATTTGGTCAGTGCCTGAAAATTTTTACCGAAGGGAATACTAAAAGGCACGAATGTTACATGGCAAAACCATGCAGCAAATGAGTCCTAAAGTTTGAAATAGGGTTTTTAGGCAGTCTTGGATGCCCTCCGTCAGAATTATCTCCAGCAATTATTAGAAATTCACTTTTCGGGGCACCTGAGTGGCTCAGTCGGTTGAGGGTCTGACTCTTGATTTCAGTTCAGGTCATGATCTCATGGTTCGTGGGATCGAGCCCTGCATCGGGCTCTGCTCTAACAGTGCGGAAACTGCTTAGGCTTCTCTCTCTCCCTCTCTCTCCGCCCCTCCCCTGCTCGCGTGCGTGCTCTCTGTCTCTCTCAAAATAAACAAACAAACAAACAAACAAACAAACAAACAAACATTTTAAAAAATGCATATTTCTAGATCTCTGCCCAGTCCTACTAAATCAGAAATCCAGAAAAACAGGGCCCTGGAATCTGCTTTTTAACCAAGCTCCTCGTGACTTTTCTACTCACTGAGGTAGAGAACCATAGACCTCGTGTCCAGGTCCCTGCTCAGGTGCCAGTCATTTGAATAAGTACAGTCACCTTGTAGCCCAACATTTAAAATTTTTGTTTGTGGCCAAATGTTGGCAAATATTTTCCTTCAGGGTCGGCATTCTTGAGATACTCAGGCATTTATAAATCCCTTTAAAATACTCAATTCAAAAGTTGTTTTATTAAGGAATGCTTTCCATCAAATTGTATGACAAACTTACAGACATGTATCTGATAACACCACAAACAAATTCAGCTAAAACGTATCCTCCTAATAAAGTATTAAGAAATCAAAACCCTTTACTTATGTTTTAGGGAAACATTTGAAATATTTATAGACAAAATGATTTGCTTCACAATAATATAGGGAGTAGATGAAGTTATAGATGAAATATGATTGGCAGGGAGCTGGTAGTTGTCAAGGTAAGTGATGATTATATGGGAGTTCATTGTATTATTTTGTTTACTTGTATGTATGTGTGATAAACTCCATAATAAAAAAATTGGAATAAAAAAAAGCTGCCCACCTTAATGCTTTCTAATGGCTGTCTTATTATAAAATCTCTGGGGTTTGTTGCTGATTATTCTCTTGGTTTTGCTAGTGGGAATTTTAAATATAGAATTAAGCATATACTAACTGTACGTTGGGACGCCTGGGTGGCTCAGTCAGTTAAGCGCTCAGGTCATGATCTCATGGTTTGTGAGTTCAAGCCCCACGTCCGGCTCTGTGCTGACAGCTCAGAGCCTGGAGCCTGTTTTGGATTCTGTGTCTCCCTCTCTCTCTGCCCCTCCCCCACTAACACTCTTGTCTCTGTCAAAAATAAATACCTGTACATTAATTGTAATTGTAATGTGAAGCTTAATTTAAGTGACCCAGGGAAAGTTTACTGTTGATGAGATTATTTTTTTAATTAACAGTTTCCTTCGGTGTTCGTTAATGGTAAGATTATTTTTTTAATTAAGTTTCCTTCGGTGTTCATTAATGGATGAACGGATTAACAAAATGTGGTGTGTGCATACAAAGGAATATTATTTGGTCTTAAAAAGGAAGGGAAGTCTGGGACATGCTACACTATGGATAAACCTTGAAGACATTGTGCTAAGTGAAATAAGCCAGTTATAAAAGGACACACTGTCCGATTTCACTTATTCGTGCCGTGTCAAATTCATAGAGACAGAAAGTAAAATGGTGGCTGCCAGGGGCTAGTAGTAGAGGGGTGGGGGTGACAAAGTTCTGGAGATAAATGGCAATGAAAGTTGCACAACAATGTGAATTTACTTAATGCCACTGAATCAATCGTACGCTTCAAAATGGTAAATTTCATGTTCTATGTATTTTAGCACAACGAAAAAAGTATTAAGTACTATTATGTACCAGCCTGATGAACAAGACAATAAGGTGAGTGGTCTCATGAAGCTTCCATTCCCATGAAGGAAACAGGCAATGACTAAGCAAAAGATAGATAATTGAGATAATGATTAAGGAAACGAAGAGGGTAGAAAGAATAACTGGGAGTAAGAAATAGTCATTCTAGTTAGTGATATTTGAGATAAGACCTAAAGAATGACAATGAACCTTTAAAGGCATTTCAGGGAAAGGGTGCAGCAAATATGAAAGTCCTGAAGAGGGGAAGGATTTAATGCGTTTGAGGAAGAGAAAAGCAGCCATGGTAAGTGAAGAAGTAAGACAGAAGCCAGATGGTACATGGTCTGGAATCTTCTGAGTTTGTGCGAGGAAGAGATAATAGTGGGTTAAGTCAAGGGCTGGCAAACTTTTTCTGTATGGCACCAGATGATAAATAATGTAGGCTTTCTGGGTGATTCAGTCAATTAAGCGTCTGACTTTGGCTCAGGTCATGATCTCACGGTTCGGGGGTTCGAGCCTCATGTCAGGTTCTGTGCTGATAGCTCAGAGCTTGAAGCCTGCTTCGGATTCTGTGTCTCCCTCTCTCTCTGCCTCTCTCTCTCTCTCTCAAAAATAAATAAACCTCAAAAAAATTTTTTTAATAACAATGCAGGCTTTGAAGGCCTAGTGGGAAAAAATATATAAATAAATTCCTACAATGGCATTGGTAGAAGAAAACTCTATAATGATACATATAATTTTAAGAAAGGAGAGGCCAAAGGAACACTCTCTTTGTTCCACTTAGAAATGATCATAGCCTTGCCTGAACTATCGTCTTTTCCAAAGTGGGACTAATAACACAAAAATGGGCTCAAAGTGAGAAGTAAGAGAAAAACACAATGTTTGTTAAAAGGCTGACATGAGTATTGGGAAGAGACGATTTATTGACCTAAACTACCGGCAAAATTGGAAGCAGGGAACTTTGCTTTTGATACCTGCTATAACACCATTTCATTCTGCAGTAAACACTTCTTAAGTGTTTGGCACGTAGGATGCCAAATATATTTTTGTTGAATAAGATGTGTATCTGCCTTTTCCTTCATTTAGTTCCTAAGAAATCAACGCCCTAATGCTGCCCCCTGGTGGCTCAAGGATCTTGTCACTGGACATTTCACCAAGCCTAACCTCTTCCCAGGCAATGCTCCTGGCCGGGCACCGAGCTTCTGTGTTTGACTTGTGGTTTTCCTCTCCCCGAAGAGATATTAAGGCTGTTGTAGGATAACAGTAGTGTAGGTAGAATAAACAAGTTTTTCCTTCTTATTAATTTCATACTTGATTTTTTTAAACCTCATCCAAGTTGGCCTACAACTCTTGTTAAAAATCTCTACTACTTAAGAGGGTAATAAGATATGGTACATGTTATATAATATGGCTATGTGCAAGAGTAGTCTCCCCCATTTTAAAATGAAAAGTTACTTTTTAGCCAAATGTTCTTTTAAAAAATAGTTCAAGTTAGCTTTCCTTTCTTAAGATAAATCATTCTTTCTTTTTCATAAATGTTTAAAAGTCATAAGGCAAACACAATAAAATAAGTAACTGGCTGAAGCCAAAATTGGGGTTTAATTTTTTAAAAGGGAGTCTCAGTAAAATGACTTTAACTTAAGGTTATAAATCAATTTTAATTAATGTTCCTTAACATGAAAATGTATTGACCATGTTGAATAGCAAAGCTATGGAAACCAGAAGTCAAAGCAATATTAATAAAAATAGATTCCAGAACACAATTTTATAGAAGACTTGGTAAAAACATTTCCTTATTGAGTGAAATGATCACATCAGCACAACAGTTTACAAAATTATTGTTGACGTGTGTTGGTTTCTTAATCTCTTATAGGCCTATTTGTGCATAAAAAATATTTTTGAAACTAAAAAGAAAGACTAAAATTTCCTTCTTTAAAAGACACCAGTGCTTATTTCTGTTTATGCAAATACTTGATCCTGGAGTGAATTTGAAATATGTACCCACAGATTTCATTTTCATTTGAAGCAGGACCATATCTGTCTGTCCTTGTCCTTGATGTTTGTTAAGCTACAAAAAGCTTACTCATAAAAGAAAGAAGTCGACTATCGCGGCAAATTTTTCATTGCTGGCCCATGAGAGTCAGGATACTTTTCTTTTGCAGACATCCAGAGCATGTCTAGGAAAAGGTCAGGAATTTCATCCAGAGTGTACCCTCAGGCTGTAGTTGACAAAATTCTTTCTCTTGTCTCAAAGTTAAGTTCTCAAGCTGAGCAGAGAAGACTCAGAGAAAGGATCCCTCCCCCAGGTGTTCGGTGGCATTGAAAGGGAGGGAAGGCACTGTTCCCCCTGTTCTGCCATGGGTTCTTCCGGGTGGCTTTCAGGAAAACTTGAGACCTACTGATATCTTTCCTCACTCTTAAGGCCAAACAGCAGTGGAAACATTTCAAGGTTTTCCTTCTCAGTGTGATTGTTCCAAAAATTCAGTTTCTTTTTAAACCCAAGAATGTGGGGCGCCTTGGGGACTCAGTCGGTTAAGTGTCCACTTTCGGCTCAGGTCATGATCTCTGGGTCTGTGAGTTCAAGCCCCACATCGGGCTCTGTGCTGACAGCTCAGAGCCTGGAGCCTGCAGCCTGCTTCGGATTCTGGGTCTCCCTCTCTCTCTTCCCCTCCCCCCCCCCCCACTCTCTGTCTCTCTCTCTTCTCTCAAAAATGAATAAATGTTAAAAAAAAAAAAAAAACCAAAACCCAGGAATCTTGTTACTTGAAGTGGAAACATTTTCTCCAGGGCCTGGTAGATGCTCATTCGGCTAGTTCATGTGATGCAGTATTTGCTGACATTCTTTATCTTTGAAGCACCAGGAAAATCTGTCTTATTGTTTTCTCAAAAGTCCTTCTGCAAGCCCCCTTTGAACTCAGACAACCAGGCTGGGAACTCTCCTTCTGCTAATCGGCCGGGGTGCTTTATATACCAGACTTATGTGCCTTTGTCCCGATTTTTCAGTTCTGAGAACATACTCAGGTGAACTGGGCTTTGTTTAAATGCGGTTTACTCTTCTTGTAAAATCACTCCGAACCTTTATCATTTCATTTCACTTCGGCACCTCTCTGTGAAGAAAGCAGTGTGTTGGGACATTGTCAGTACCTTTCAAACAGCCGTGGTTTGTAGTTAAGTTCTATTCACTTTTTTTGGAGCCACTGCTGCATTTTTAAGTTGTCTGACAACATACAAAGAGGCCAACTTGGATTGCCAGCCCCCCTAAAACCCATTGACAAATAACTTTCACTGTTACTTTTTGGGTATTCTTCATTTCACTAGTGGTGAAATGGCTCAGAGAGTTGTACGAACCCTTATTTAGAATCGTCCATTCGTGTAAACTGATGTCCGTCAATCTCATCTATTCTCCAGAACAAAATTGCTACCTTAGGCTGTCACACAAAAAGCGAAACGAATATGAAACAGAAGGGCATAGTGAAAAACCAAACGAGAGAATTGCAAGCACAAAAAAGTAATAATTCACTTTTACCTGCACGATCTACCTTTTGCAGCATTTACATCAGCAAAGCAGCGGGGGTGGGCAGCTGAGTCACAGCGCATCAAGATTCCTTCCTTTGAAAGGACATTTTGCCACAATAATCTTTATTTTTTTAATTTTTATTTATTTTGAGAGAGACAGACAGACGGACAGAATGCAAGCTGGGGAGGGGCAGAGACAGAGGGAGACACAGAATCTGATGCAGGCTCCAGGGTCAGAGCTGCCTGCACAGAGCCAGACCCACGAACTGTGAGATCGTGACCTGAGCCGAAGTCCGACGCTTAACCCACTGAGCCACACAGGTGCCCCTTCGCCGCGATACTCTAACCAGTAGTCACATTTGCTGCTGTCCGTCGGTGGCATGTAAGGGGAGACTGGGGAGCTGGTGTCAGCAGCCTACGGTCTTCCCCTCACCCCACTGCCCCCCTGCAATAGTGCCTACTGATTATCAGATTATCAGTGGACCCCTTTATCCAGTGTCAAAAACGGAGAACGGACTCAACTAAATGAGCACTGTCCGACTGTGCCCTGCCGTAAGGGGCTCAGAGACCTCTAACGAAATTAATAGTACAATTGATCATTATGTGTGCTGAGGTTGAACAGCATGCAAAGTTCAGACAAATGTTCTGTTCCAGTCACAGGCGCTTATAGAACCCCTAGCGACATTTTGCAGAACCCAGCACCGCCCCCCTCCTACCCCGCATGCCAGTTGAGAAACCATTCAAAGACAACGCGGGTGCGTGGGAACTACTTGACTGATGATGTGGTCCAGCCTAGGCCTCTCTGGGGAGGTGCCTTATGAATTGAGACCCGCAGGTATGACGTATCAGGCCTTTGGTCATTCGGAATACCCCGATATCAACCTTGGACACTCCAGCTTCTTTCAAAGTTTATTTGTATTCTTTCCCTTCATTATTTTGTGATCCCAGAAAACATTTAAGCGTGGATGGAAATGAATTCAAGACCGCTTCGGATATACACAAGACAGTGTTTACTCTTCGAATACCGTGGGCTCGCTCTCCAAAGACCTAGGAAAGCTCCAGCATTTGGGAGAGACTAAAGCAGTGTTTGTGCTTGGTTTTTTGCAAGCGCTTTTTCACGTGTAGGGGGTGTTGGTGCTGCACCAATTAGCTGTCTTGGAGTACAGCGGCCTAGCAGTGAAGCCAGAGGCTGTGATCAGCCTGGAAATGGATAGGGAAATGCTGTAGAATTGCTATCAGACCAGACACTCTTCCTGTATGCAACGGAAGAAAAAAATTAAGACGGAGTTTGTATTTTGTTGTCCCTGGTAAAAACCATCAAAGAGTTACGATGTGAAAGAATTATTTTTAGGACAAAAAACGAAAATCCTAAATATCGCCACAGCCGTAGTTTAATACCAGTGTAATTAGTATACACGCACGGATATGTGGATGGGTGACGTTAGTCAAGTTGTTTATATTCAAGGCCAACAATTGCTAACACCATTACAAGTTGGCTTAATACATGATGTATTTGTCTGAATTCCTGTCTTAGAGAAAGATTAATCCTTTTCCTGCCTTTCAGTTTGCGAATAAGTCACCAGACAAGATTTAATGAACGTCTTTCCTTTTGAGCAAGGCCATTCGAGGGCACACCTGCATTCTTGGCTGATAACATCTCAACTCCTGCTCTCTTGGGTAGTTTGGTTTTTGTCACTTTCCTAGTACTTTCTATGTGCAAAGCAATGTAAACACCCCACATAGCACCCCCTTTAATATTCTTTACTCTGATTATATATTTTTGCTCATCCTTTTATTTTTGAATTTTCGGCATAATTTTGTTTTAGTCATGTCTCCTGAGTGCCCCATAGGGTTGTATTTGCTTCGTGATGCATTCTGAAAAATGTTTTCTTCAAAAGATAAAGGTATAGGGGCGCCTGCAGGGGGCTCAATCATTTAAGCTTCAGACTCTTGATTTTGGCTCGGGTCATGATCTCGCAGTTTATGGGATCAAGCCCTAAATCAGGCTCTGCGCTGACAACACAGAGTCTGCTGGGGATTCTCTGTCTGCCTCTCTCGCTGCCCCTTCCCCCCTCAAGAGTGCACATGCACACACACACACACACACACACACACACACACACGCACACACACTCTCTCTCTCTCTCGAAATAAATAAACACCTATTTTTAAAAAGCAGTAAATTGATTCGTTAACATTTTTTGATAAGATATATTTGGTGTTGGTTCTGTCCTATTTCCCTTGTGCTTTCTCTTTTTAAATCTTTTTCAAGATGATGCATATGATCTATTTTGTTTTGTGTGTGTGTGTTTCCTGTGATAGGAAGTAAGATTTGAGTTTCTTCTCAGAGTTTACCTTTCTCACTTCATAGTATGCTCTAATCTCTGACTTCTTTCGGCAGTATTTTTTAATTCTTGTATTAGTGAAGGTTCTCCATAGAAGCAGAACCAATAGGAATATATGTACATTATGAAGAGATTTATTGTAAGGAATTGGGTCACATGGTTTTGGAGGCTGAGAAGTCCCAAGGTCTGCACTCAGCAAGCCGGAAACCCAGGAAAGCCAGTGGTACAGTTCTAGTCCTTCGTCTAGAGATCTGAGAACCAGCAGAGCCGGGGGTATGATCTCCAATCCAAATCTGATTCTGAAGGCAGGAGAAGACTGATGTCCTGGCTCCAAGATTGTCAGGCAGAAACAGCAAAATCTCTCTTCCTCTACCTTTTTGTTCTATTCAGGATTTCAGTGGGTTGGTTGGGGCCCACCCAGAGTGGAGAAAAACAACCTGCTTTCTCAGGCTACCTATTCAGATATTCATCTCATCCAGAAATACCCTCACAGACACATCGAGGACAATGTTTAACCAAATACCTGGGCACCCCCTGGCCCAGGCAAAATTAACCATCACACTATTATATATACTATTCCCAAATTTCGTTGAATATCTTTCTCAATGTTTACCTTTGAACACTTGAAAAAAAATCCATTATTTGATTTGCCAACTTTGGCAACCTTTGAGCCCATCTATTAAAGATGAGGAAATTTGTATACTTATTACCTCCTAACTTCTTTCTCAGCCTCTGGCCCGACTTTCATTAATTATATCATTTTTATGTTATCAAAAAATGTAATATTTACTTTTGTTTCTGCCACTTTAATCTTCAAGTTTGCTTTCATCTTTGTTATACTACTAAATAGAGTCAATGATCACTGCCAATACCTATGCCCTAGCTTTCCCGGTTATTGCTTGCTGGTTAAATTTTCCCCTAGTATATTACTTATGAAGGGCTCATAGGGACAATATTCCTTGAATTCTTGGATGTTAAAAATTGTTTGTCTTTTTCTTTTATATCAGAATCATTGTTTGCCTGGATATGAAATTCTTTTTAATTCTTTTTTTTTTTTTTTTTTTTTTTAGAGAGAGAGAAAGCATGATCAGGGGAGAGGGGCAGAGGGAGAGCAAGAGAGAATCTTAAGCAGGCTCCACACTCAGCGTGGAGCCCAACATGGGGCTCAATCCCATGACCCCAGGATCATGACCTGAGCTGAAATCAAGAGTCATATGCTCAACAGACTGAGCCACTCAGGCACCCCTGGATAAAAAATTCTTGGGTCACATTTCCTGTTTAATGTCTTCTAAGTGCTGACTTACTGTGAAGAAGTCTGAGGTCACTCTAACTTTTTTCTTATAAATGACTTAATCTTTTTTGGTTGGACACCCAGGGGATTCTTTTCTAAACCTTTCAAGTCCAGTAAGTTTACTAGGATATATCTAAATATTTACTACTATGGATCAGTTTTCCCTGAAAAGCAGTGTCCTCTTCTGACATATCGATTCCAGCTTTCTTTTATTTCATAAATGTTTTCTTGAAATGTTATCATTTGTCCTGTTCAACTATTTGGACTTTCATTTCAAGACAATGCAGCTACGCGTATGGTGAATCTCCTTTCTCTGCTCTCCCCGTCTGTCATTTTCTCTCTCTAACCCATTTTAACCGTGGTTTGCATTTCCTTCCACCCACTTTTATGCTGTCTGCTCTCTGTGCTCCTGTGTCAGCCACCACGTCTAATCTCCTTTCACCACTACCGGTTTTCTTCCATTCCTTTGATGGCTGTCCTGTTTTCTTCTACTTGTTCCCGGAGTTCCCCCAGCTTCTGTCTTATGTATTCTTTCCCATTCCTCATTCTTTCTTGTCCAAGTTATGGTATCTCTGCTTCAAGCTGCTGCTTCAGAGGACTAACTGCTTTTTAAAGCTGTTGCTTTAGGGGCACCTGGGTGGCTCAGTCTGTTGAGCATCCTACTTTGGCTTTGGTCATGATCTAGCAGTTCATGAGTTCAAGCCCCACATCGAGCTCACTGCTGTCAGCGCAGTGCCTGCTTTGGATCCTCTGTCCCCCTCTCTCTCTGCCCCTCCCCCGCTCGCACTCTCTCAAAAATAAATAAAACATTAAAACATTAAAAAAATAATTAAGTTGTTGCTTTTAATTCATGAAGTTATGCAATGGTCCAAATTCTTATCCATTCTATGCAAACATTTTTTCTTCTGCAGTTGTTGACTATTGCTTTTTTTTTTCTTTCTGTTTCTCCTCCTCATCTTGTTAATTTTTTTCCTGAGGTATACTTTTATAGATCCTATATGTTTTCTTTTCTTTTCTTTTTTTTTTTTTTTCTTTTTTTGCTTACTCATCTCTGAAACAGACAAATTATTTCTGGACCAGCTATTTGTAGAAAGTTCTGTTGCAGAGGATCCCAAACCATGTTGCTGCCTGGCTGGGATTTTTCTTACAACCTACAGTTTTGTTTGTAGGTTTAGGTGGGTTTTTTTGTTTTTTTGTTTGTTTTCATAATGCCGTATCTCTTTTCTCCTGTTGCTACAGAGACAGGCTGCTTCCTCCATGAGAACTGAACCTTTTGGTGCACGTACCCTGTTCCACTATCAAAACAAAGGATTTAAGTTCCGCGCTTCATGGTGTATCCTCACTTTAGTAAGTGTAGTTTGCTGGCTTTACGACACCGTAGTTGTTTTTTTCTCTATATCCTTCTATGCTCATCCCTGATTGATCCCCACTGCTTTCCACGATCCCTCTACTATTTTGTGATCTGGCATTTCTGCTGTCTCCTAATCTCTCTCTCTCTCTCTCTCTTACACACACACATACACACACATTTTTATTTTTTGCTCATTTTCTCTTATGGTTTTGGATTATTTCCTGGAAAATAAGTGCCCCATGCCAGCTTCACACCATCAACTTCAAACTCTGGAAATTGCTCTGTATTATAACAAAACCTTATAAACACACAATGCATAACTCATATTTGTTCCCAAATTACACACATTAATTTAAGTGCCAATTTCATTTAAATTTTTACCTTGGAAGGCTTTATGTTTATTCCATCTGTGCTACTATGGGCCATGCTTTTCTATAGCTCGTCTTTGTGAATTCTTTCCCAATTAGCGAATTTACAATTGCAGTCTTTTCCATAGCTTTATAGAATTTTCATTTTCATACCCCAAATTAGTGCTCTTATGCTGCTAGATTTCTTAGCAAATGCAAACGTGTCTCGGACTGACTTCGTTGGCTGTAATGTGACCCATTGGGTCTATTATGCCTGCTGTGTACCTCAGGGTTCCTCAGGCTGCTAAGTTTCAGGTACAAAAATCCCTTTGAGGAAGAGTAAGTATTTTGGATCACACGGGCGAACATGCCTGATGGTAGGCTGAGTGCTAAAGACACAAGTCAGCCTGTGCTTAGGATGCGCTACATGTCCTGTGCCTCAAGAACACTCATGAGTTGTCTGCTAAGTATTCTCCCCAGCTCCGTAAGACGGGGGTGTTGTGTGCAACACGAAGACTTTCCCCTGGCAGGTAGGAAACGCTAAAGAGCTAGGCTGGAATCGGACTCTCGTGAGATGGACTTTTCCCGAAAGCAGGTAATCCTCTGGGGCTGCCTCTCTCCTCTCCCAAGGAGGCAGCCCTGTCCATTATGTGCTGTCCTTCGGTTGTGACTTCCATCACAAGTACCTTTTACTGATAAAGCAGGGAAGAGTGAATACTTTATTCTTTCTCACAGATTATATCAGATTTAAGAGCATGCAGTGTGTTTGTGGTTCCCATCTCTCAACTGTTGGACTGGAAGAAAACGTTGGAGATTATTTTAGTGAGAACAGCTTCTCCGGGAAGTCAGCGACGACCAAAAAATTAGGGTAGCAGCAAAGAGCTGCGTCAGCTAGATGTGACAGTAGCTCGAAATCCAGTAGAAGGGAATCCACAGTAACCATGGCGAGGAAAATCCATCGTGGGAAAGCACCCACACTGCATTATTCTCATCAGGTTTTGGGGGGAGTTTCCGAGGCACATCTCTTGCCTACTTTTTTTTTTTTTCTGGTACATAATTGCTTGGGCTACTTTTAGGGAGAAAAGACTTTGAGAATGGGGAGAGAGTGTGCTCTGGGACCCGGGAAGCTGGCTGGTCTTAATGACTATCTTCTTATAGTGTGGCGCACAGGAAGAACTTGTGGGAGGTCCCGACAGCCAATTATTCACATAAGTCACTCCACAGGACATCTATTTTGGCCAGCACATCTTTCCCTTTTTGTAGTTAAAACATCCCTCTGGAGAAGAATCCTCGAGGCAATGAGAACTTTGAACTCTCCTCCCCTACCCCCGCCAGTACCCCACCCCTGCCTGCTCCCACACCCCGCCATATGGTCTCAAGGAGGTATCGGTCCAGGTGCCTGGCTCAGGACAGCCTCATCAGCTGGTCCAGGGGCTAGAGTCCTGGGACACATAAGTAACTGACTTTGTTCTGGTCCTACAGCATTGAATTCAAGTATGTTCTTGTTCAAGCCATGTTGTCTTGGGAAAGCTAAGACAACGGATGAAGTTTTTCCAGGCCTAAAAGTACTATATATTGAGCCCTAGAAATCATAGTGTGCATAACGTAATTCTACCATGGGGCGCATTTGGTTCGGGTACGGCAGCCTTCAACGTATTAGACAGGCTGCATCTCAGACCTCTCGCCTCTGCCACAGAAATGTGGGCCCGAGGGATGCAGCTGTGCCTTCAGAAGGTCTGATGTGACCCTCGCCAACTCAAAACATTATCTTTTGAGGGTCTGGGTCCAGAAGTTTCAACTTCTCTTTGTCCTCGGAAAATATTGTTGATTTCTCTGCAGAGTATCCCAACTGTGCTAACTTCGTTCTATATCCTTTAAAAAAGTAAACTTTGAGGGGTAGGTACCTGGGTGGCACAGTCAGTCAAGCATCTGACTCTTGATCTCGGCTCAAGTCACAGTCTCACAGTTCGTGAGTTTGAGCCCCACAATGGGCTGTGCACTGATGGCACAGAACCTGCTTGGGATTCCGTCTCTCCTTCTCTCTGCCCCTCCCCTGCTTGTTCTTTTTCTCTCTCTCTTTCAAAATAAATAAATAAATAAATAAACTTAAAAAAAAAAGGTAAACTTTGATTTATGCAGGTGGTATCTGTGTCTGGGCCTTCATGGAGCCAAGTGTACTCTTGACATTGATCAATAAATTATTCATGCACCCCCACCCGCACCCCATGGGACAGACATGTAACCTAAGCTTAGCAACTTGGATTCTCTTTCCTGAGAACATAAAGCTTGGTGCCCCAGAACTGAATTGTTTCAATGACAGTATCTTGATGAAAGTGTCTGTCTCTGGGGCATCTGGCTGGCTCGATGGCAGAGCACGCGACTCTTGATGTTGGGGTCATGAGTTCAAGCCCCACCTCAGGGATAGAGTTTACTTGAAAGGAAGGAAGGAAGGAAGGAAGGAAGAAAAATTGTCTTTGCTGCTTAGATTCTTCTTTCCTTTTTCAGCATAATGTAGGTTTTTTTAAAGTTTTTATTTTAATTTCAGTTAGTTCGCATACAGTGTTATATTAGTTTCAGGTGTGCGATATAGTAATTCAACACTTCTATACATCACCCTGTGCTCATCATGGCAAGTGCACTCCTTACTCTCCATCACCTATTTAACCATCCCCTCACCACCTCCCCTCTGGTAACCATCAGTATGTTCTCTATAACTAAGAGACTCTTTCTTTTCTTAAAAAAAAAAAATAGGGGGCACCTGGGTTACTCAGTTGATTAAGTGCCTGACTTTGGCTCAGGTCATGATCTGACAGTTTGTGGGCTCTAGCCCTGCATCGGGCTCTGTGCTGACAGCTCGGAGCCTGGAGCCTGCTTTGGATTCTGTGTCTCCCTCTCTCTGCCCCTCCCCTGCTCGTGCTCTCTCTCTCTCTGTCTCTCAAAAATAAATAAATATTAAAAAACAAAATAGGCACCATGACCAATGTCGGGCTCAAACTCATGACCTTGAGATCAAGAATTGCACACTCTACCAACTGAGCCAGCCAGGAGCCCAAGAGACTGTTTCTTCACTTGTCTCTCTCTCTCTTTTTAAAATTTATTGATTGATTGATTGATTGATTGATTTACTTTTTAGAGAAAGCGAGTGAGTGAGAGGAAGAGAGGGGGAGAGGGAGAGAGAGAGAATCTCAAGCAGGCTCCATGCTTGCACAGAGCTCGATGCAGGACTCGATCCAACAACCCCGGGATTTTAAGCTGAGCCAAAATCAAGAGTCGGATACTCAACCAGCTGAGCCGCCCAGGTGCCATCTCTCTCTCTTTCCTTTTGCTTGTTTCTTAAATTCCACATGTGAGTGAAATCATACGGTATTTTGTCTTTCTCTGACTTATTTCGCTTAGCATGATACTTCTGTAGCTCCATCCATATCATTGCAAGTGGCAAGATTCCATTCTTTTTTTATGACTGAATAATATCCCACTGTGTGTATTTATATGTATACATATATACATACATATAAACCACATCTTCTTTATCCATTCATTAACTGACGGACACTTGGGCTACTTCCATATGTTGGCTAGTGTAAATAATGCTGCTGTAAACATAGGTGTGCATGTATCCCTTTGAATGAGTGTTCTTGTATTCTTTGGGTAAATCCCCAGTAGTGAGATTGCTGCATCATAAGGTAGTTCTTATTTTTAACTTTTTGACGAAGCTCCATACTGTTTTCCACAGTGGCTACACCAGTTTGAATTCCCACCACTAGTGGACGAGCGTTTCTTTTTCTTCACATGCTGGCCAACACCTGTTGTTTCTTGTGTTATTGATTTTAGCCATTCCGACAGGTGTGAGGTGGTAGCTCACTGTAGTTTTGCATTTCCCTGATGATAAGTGATGGTTAGCATCTTTTTCATGTGTCTGTTGGCTATCTGGATGTCTTCTTTGGAGATATCCAAAGAAGTCTATTCATGTCTTCTGCCCATTTTTTAAATTGGATCATTTGGTTTCTGGGCGTTGAGTTTTATAAGTTCTTTATATATTTTGGATTCTAACCCTTTATCAGATATGTCACTTGCCAGTATCTTCTTCCATTCTGAAGGCTGCCTTTTAGTTTTATTGTTTTTTTTCTTTGCTGTGCAGAAGCTTTTTTATTTTGATGTAGTCCCAACAGTTTATTTTTGCTTTTGTTTCCCTTGCCTCTGGTGACATATCTAGAAAGAAGTTGCAATAGCCAATATCAAAGAAGTTACTGCTCGTGCTCTCTTCTAGGATTTTTATGGTTTCAGGTCTCACAGATCTTTAATCCATTTTGAATTTTTTTTTTGTGTATGGTGTAAGAAAGTGGTCCAGTTTCATTCTTTTGCATGTTGCTGTTCAGTTTCCCCAACACCATTTGCCAAAAAGAGACTTTTTCCCGTTGCATATTCTTTCCTCCTTTCTCAAAGATTAATTGACCATATTAATTGTGGGTTTATTTCTGGATTTTCTATTCTGTTCTATTGATCTATGTGTCTATTTTTGTGCCCGTACCATACTGGTCTTTTTTATTCATTTATTTTGAGAGAGAGAGAGAAGAAGAGAGAGAGAGAGATAGCATGAGCTGGGTGGGGGCAGAAAGAGAGGGAGAGAGAGAGAGAATCCCAAGCAGGTTCCACACTGCCAGCACAGAGCCCAATGAGGGGCTCAAACTCACAAAACCGTGAGACCATGACCTGAGCTGAAATCAAGAGTCGATGGCTTAGGGGCGCCTGGGTGGCTCAGTGAAGTGTCCAGCTTTGGCTCAGGTCATGATCTCATGGTTTGTGGGTTCAAGCCCTGCATTGGGCTCTGACAGCTCAGAGCCTTAAGCCTGCTTCAGATTCTGTGTCTCCCTCTCTCTCTGTCCCTCCCCAGCTCATGCTCTGTCTCTCTCTCTCTCAAAAATAAACATTAAAAAAAATTTTTTTTAAGTCTATTGCTTAACTGGCTTAGCCACCAAGACACTGCATGGTTTGATTACTACATCTTTGTGATAGAACTTGAAGTTCGAATTGTGATGCCTCCAGCTTTGCTTTTCTTTTTCAAGATTGTTCTGGTTATTCAAGGTCTTTTGTGCTTCCATACAAATGTTAGGATTTTTTGTTCTAGCTCTGTGAAAAATGCTGTTGGTATTTTGATAGGGGTTGCATTAAATGTGTAGTTTGCTTTGGGCAGTGCAGACATTTTAACAGTATTTCTTCTTCCGATCCATGAGCATGGAATGTTTTTCCGTTTCTTTGTGTCTTCTTCAATTTCTTTCATCAGCGTTTTATAGTTTTCAGAGTTCAGGTCTTTCACCTCTGGGTAGGTTTATTCCTAGGTATCTTATTATTTTGGGTACAATTGTAAATGAGATTGCTAAATTTTTCTTTCTGCTGCTTCATTATTGGTGTATAGAAATGTGGCAGATTTATGCTCATTGATATTATATCCTGTGACTTTACTGAATTCATTGATCAGTTCTAGCAGTTTTTTGGTGGAGTCTTTCAGATTTTCTACATATAGTACGCCATTTGCAAATAGTGAAGGTTTTACTTCTTCCTTACTGATTTGGATGTCTTTTACTTCATTTTATTTTAATGTTTGTTTGTTTGTTTGTTTGTTTGTTTGTTTTGAGAGGGAACACAAGCGGGAGAGGGGCAGAAAGAGAGAGGGAGAGAGAGAATCCCAAGCAGGCTCCATCCTCAGCGTGGAGCCCAACACAGGCTCAATCCCACAACCAAAGGTCATGACCTGAGCCGACATCCAGAGTCAGGTGCTTAACCGACTAAGCCACCCAGGCACCCCTATTTCTTTTTGTTCTGATTGCTGTGGCTAGGACTTCCAGTACTATGTTGAATAAAAGTGAGGAGAGCAGACATCCTTGTCTTGTTCCTGATCTTAAGGGAAAAGCTCTCAGTTTTCCCCCATTAAGAATGATGTGAGCTGTGGGTTTTTCGTATATGGCCTTTATTATATTGAGGTATGTTTTCTCTAAACCTGCTTTGTTGAGGGTTTTTATCATGAATGGATGTACTTTTTCTGCATCTCTTGAAATGACCATATGGTTCTTTTCCTTTCTCTTATCGATTTGATTGTCACATTGATTGATTTGTGATTATTGAACCACTGTTGCGTCTTGGGAATAAATTCCACTTGATTGTGGTAAATGATTTTTTAATGTATCATTGAATTCAGTTTGCTAGTATTTTGTTGAGAATTTTTGCATCTATGTTCATCATGGATATTGGCCTGTAGTTCTCTTTCTCAGTTGTGTCTTTATCTGGTTTTGGTATCAGGGTAATAATGTTGGCCTCATAGAATGAATTTGGAAGTTTTCCTTCCTTTTCTACTTTTTGGAATAGTTTTTTTTTTTTTTTTTAACATGTATTCATTTTTGAGAGACAGAGAGAGACAGAGCATGAGTGGGGAAGGGGCAGAGAGAGAGCGAGGCACGGAATCCAAAGCAGGCTCCAGGCTCTGAGCCGCCAGCACAGAGCCCAACGTGGGGCTCGAACTCATGAACTCTGAGATCGTGACCTGAGCCGAAGTCGGACGTTCAACTGACTGAGCCACCCAGGTGCCCCAGCTTTTTGGAATAGTTTTAAGAGCAGTAGATATTAATTCTTTAAATGTTTGGTAGGATTTACCTATAAAGCCATCTGTCTTGGACTTTTATTTGTCGGGAGTTTTTGGATTACAGATCCAAAAATCTTTGCTGATTATCAGTCTGTTTGAATTTTCTATTTCTTCCTGTTTCAGTTTTTGTAGTTTATATTTTTCTAGGAAAGTATCCATTTCTTCTGTGTTGTCCAATTTGTTAACATATAGTTTTTCATAATGTTCTTCTTTTAAGATTTTGTTTTTAAATAATCTCTTTACCCAACATGGGGCTCAAATCCAGAACCCCAAGGTCAAGAGTCTCAGGCTCTACTGACTGAGTCTGCTAGACGCCCCCATCATATTCTCTTGTGTTTGTTTGTATTTCTGTGCTATTGGTTGTTATTTCTCCTCTCTCATTTATAATTTTATCTGAGTTCTCTTTTTTTCTTGATAAAGAAAAAAATAAAATAAAATAAATTTTATTGATTTTTTCAAAGAACCAGCTCCTGGTTTCATTGATCTGTAGCACTGATTTTTTTTAGTCCCTATATCATTTATTTCTGCTCTAATCTTTATTGTTTCCTTCCTTTTACTAGTTTTAGGTTTTGTTTATTGTTGTTTTTCTAGTTAGGCGGTTTGAGATTTTTCTTGTTTCTCGAGGCAGACTTGTATTGCTATAAACTTCCCTCTTAGAACTGCCTTTGCTGCATCCCAGAGATTTTGACTGCTGTGTTTTTGTTTTCACTTGTTTCCATGTACTTTTTAATCTCCATTTTGATTTCCTGGTTGACCCATTCATTCTTTAGTGCATGTTGTTTAACCTCCATGTATGTGTGGTCTTTCCAGAATTTTTCTTACAGTTGACTTCTAGTTTCATAGCATTGTGGTCAGAAAAGATGCATGGTATGATGTCAATCTTCTTGAATTTGTTGAGACTTGTCTTGTGGCCTAACATGTGATCTCTTCTCGAGATTATTCTGTATGCACTTGAAAAGAATGTGTATTCTGCTGTTTTAGGATGGAATGTTCTGAATATATGTTAAATCCATCGGTTCCAGTGGATTCATTCAAAGCCATTGTTTTCTTGTTGATGTTCTGCTTAGACGATGTGTCGATTGATATAAATGGGGTGTTAAAGTCCCCTACCATTATTGTGTTATTATTGATTAGTTCCTTTATGTTTGTTATTAACTGTTTTATGTATTTGGGTGCTTCTATTTTGGGTGCATAACTATTACAATTGCTATATCTTCTTGTTGGGTTGTTCCCTTTATTAATATATAGTGTTCTTCTTTGTCTCTTGCTAGTTTTTGTTTTCAAGTCTATTTTGCCCAAAATAAGTATTACTAATCGGGCTTTCTTTTGCTATCCATTTGCATGAGAGATGTTTCTACATCCCCTCACTTTCAATCAGCAGGTGTCTTTAGGTCTGAAATGAGTCTCTTACAGGCAGCTGCTGCCTAAATTCTTGAGCTCTGGTGGTTTAACTTGTCCTTTGATTCAACGAGTAACTTTTTAACAATTTTTGTTTGGCCATTTTAGAGTTAATTCCTGTAGCCTGAAATGAAAGAACTCTAACTGATACAGGCACTCAAGAAACGGCAAGATTGAAGAACTTTTCTGTTAAGCTAGTTGACAAATGACACAAGAGCCCTTAAGTGGGAACTTGTGAGTCATCAAAACTGATGAGTTAATTTGAGGCCCCATCTGATAAGTGCATTTTGTGCTCAAGTAAAAGTAAAAAATTGAATCAATCCACAAAATACAGACATTTTCTACCACTAAATAACTGAGGCAATTCCAAAGAATATGCTTCTGGAACAAAAGGCCCTTCCAAAAGAGGTGGCCTAAAATTTTTTTGAAAATGGTAGAATAATGAAATAAAAATCTTCTTTACAAATAAAGATTTTCTTTGAAGCACACAAAATTCGTGTTCTATAAATTTGCAGTTAAAAAAAAAAAAAACACAACGTAACTCTGGGGTGCCTGGGTGGCTCAGTCGGTTAAGCGTCCGACTTTGGCCCAGGTCATGATCCCATGGCCCGTGAGTTTGAGCTCCAGGCCGGGCTCTGTGCTGACAACTCAGAGCTTGGAGCCTGCTTCGGATTCTGTGTCTCCCTCTCTCTCTCCCCCTCCTCTGCTCATGCTTTCTCTCTCTCAAAAATAAATAAATGTTAAAAAAATGTTTAAATGACATATGGGTTTATCACTATAACTGGAGCCTGCTACAGTTTCTGTGTCTCTCTCTCCCTGCCCCTCCCCCACCACTTGTGCTCTGTCTCTTTCAAAAATAAATAAATGTTAAAAAAAAAAAACCACTCTGATTTTAGAAGTATACATATTATGTTGAGCAAAATGTGCTGTCATGTTCGTCATGAATACTTCCCTTTTACCTCTTTAGAATACTTACAATGAAATGTTAGATATCTAAAGTCTGTCAATGTGATTTTTTAAATGCCTAGGATGTATTTAACCATTATGGCTCTAAAGAATGTCTAAGCATGTGTTTTAATAATTATATATACTCTCTGGCTATTTGTTCAGCTATACCTAAAAGCTATAAATATAAGATGTATCTGGGGCACCTGGCTGGAGTCGGTGGAGTGTGTGACTCTTGATCTTGGGGTTGTGAGTTCAAGCCCCACATTGGCTGCAGAGATTACTTAAAAATAAAATCTTAAAAAAAAAATTTGAGATGTATCTTTCTCTGATGAGAACAAACTGAGGGTTGCTGGAAGGGTGGTGGGGGGGATGAGCTAAATGGGTGATGGGCATTAAGGAGGGCACTTACTGGGGTGAGCACTGGGTGTTATATGTAAGTGACGAATCATTGGGTTCTATGCCTGAAACCAATACTACACTGTATGTTAACTAACTTGAATTTAAATAAATGAATTAAAACTAAAACATGTATGTTTCTCAGCAATGAGAAGTTGGCATTTCACATTTGTGACATCAGGGTCAGGCAATATGTACATGAAATTAGGCACGGAGCATTTATTTTATAGCTCTTACCCTACCCACCAGCCTCATTATGGCAAAGATGCAATTCTACCCTGTCTACTAGCCTCAAAAGAAGTCTTGAAAAACTGTCAAGAATTTGCTTGCCATTGCAGCTGTTATTTTACTTCCATTATTTGACCCTGAAGAGAAAGTCATTCTTATTTAAGGATCCTTGAAGTAGAAAAAGACTCCCTAATTAGACTCTGATTAAATGGCAGAGAAACTACTTGTGATCAGACATTGTTTAAAATAAGTATATCCGTCTTGGGGCGCCTGGGTGGCGCAGTCGGTTAAGCGTCCGACTTCAGCCAGGTCACGATCTCGCGGTCCGTGAGTTCGAGCCCCGCGTCAGGCTCTGGGCTGATGGCTCGGAGCCTGGAGCCTGATTCCGATTCTGTGTCTCCCTCTCTCTGCCCCTCCCCCGTTCATGCTCTGTCTCTCTCTGTCCCAAAAATAAATAAAAAACGTTGAAAAAAATTTAAAAAAAAAAATAAAATAAGCATATCCGTCTTAATCACATCAATTTATCAAGCTGCACTCATCTCTAAGCTGTACCACTTTCCATTCTGCATCTTGCTCAGCAGCAAGGTAGTCAACGCTTTTCACTTATGAAGGTAGAAAGCCAACATTCTTAAGAAAAATGGTGGTGGTGATAGTGGTGAATTCAAATCCCTATAGGGTAGGCAGAATAACGGACCGTCAGGGTAAACATGTCTTAGTGCCTGGAAGCTGTGAATATGTTACATTACATGGCAAAGGAGAATTAAGGTTGCAAATGGAATTAATAAAGTTGATCCTCTGATCAGATCATCAGATGATATTAAAATAGGGAAATAATTGGGGCGCCTGGTTGGCTCAGTCGGTTAAGTATCTGACTTCAGCTCAAATCGCGATCTCACAGTTCACGAGTTTGAGCCCCGCAGTAGGCTCTGTGCTGACAGCTCAGAGCCTGGAGCCTGCTTCAGATTCTGCATCTCTCTCTCTCTCACATTCTGTCCCTCTCTCTCAAAAATAAATTAAAAACATTAAAAAACATTTTTAATAGGGAGATTATCTGTGTGAACCTAATATCACAGGGGTCCCTATAAGTGGGAAAGAAAGGCAGAAAAAGAAGAGTAGGTGATGCCAGCGGCAGAAAAAAAGATGTGACAGCAGAAGCAGGGTGAGGGTGATGCCATTTGAGGACACGCCCCACCATTTCTAGCTTTGTAGACTGAGGAAGACGGTCAGGAGCAAGGAACATAAGCAGCCCTTGGAAGCTGGAGAAGTCCAGCAAACAGATTCTTCCTCAGAGCCTCCAGAAGGGAACGCAGGACTGCCAACGACTTGATTTGAGCCCCCGGAGACCTGCATTGGCCTCCTAACCTACAGATTGGTGTCATCAGCAAAGTTGTGGTAAATGTGTTACAGCAGCAATAGAAACTCAATATGCTGTTAATGTTATTTTAGTTTGACTGTTGTAGGTGAAGACTCAGTAGGAAAGCTTTGCTTTGATAGATGATGGCATGGATTTCCTTAAAATAAGGGATAGAATTTAAATTCTAAAAAACCACCAAAGTCTACACAAAATTCATAGATCCATTTCACAGGAACAGAGGTGATGGAGATGAACTTAGATTATTTTCCGTGTACCAGTCTTTCCCCTCTTTCTTCCTACTGACAGAGATCAAAAAGGGTCAGCAATTTTCTTTCACTGTTCTCCCAGAAGCGACATCACACTGAAATTTATGGGATGTCTGACTTCTGAAGTACGTGCTATCTTCCATGGTTTTAGAAAGTAAAACTCTTACAATCTTTGATTTATGTTAGCTCAAAGGTAACAACTGAGAGAGAATTAATGGAGCAGACACACGGATCAAAGGGAAACTGAGAAAGGGTTGGTGGGCTTACATCGAATGTATAGAAGCAAACTCGATAATTAAGGGACTTTATCTATCTGCAGGAGAGAAGAGAGAACACCGAGCAGACTCTCAGTGTTATTCCATACCTGAACTGACATAATTCTTCATCTGCCTAGTTCCTGAAGGTTTTCCCCAAGGTTTGTGAATAGAGAAAAAAATCCTTAACCCAAGTAGCCTTGCTTCACCTGATACTTAATTTTAGGCTATGGTCTCAAAATAATTCTTCTTATAGAACAATGTTTTGGGCAAAGTAACCCATGACCAAGTATGTATAAAAAGTGCCCCCCGTATGGTCGACATAACTTTAACATTCGTTCTTTAACAAGAACAGTTAAAATTTATATGCTATCCATGCTTCACAGAACAACTAATATGTATTTTAAAATTTTAAAGTATGATTTTAAAAATAAGTTTACTCATACAACAATTTCAGGGATTCCAAAAAGGTCCACCTTGTTCCACAACATCTTTCATTGTATTAAATGACATCCATCGTATTCCGTGGGAATGACGCCCCCTGGTGTTGTACAATTCAGTGGCTCTGGAGTTTCGGTCCTGATGCCTTCAGCATTTCTTATTCAAGCCCTCTTTGTTTGGATCTCTCAGATCCTGCTAAGGAGTGATGCATTCTTTGATGGCCGATGGGATAAGCAAGGCATCCTCACTAAATGAAAACTGTCATTACTGCAGCCTCATTTCTGACAGTTGAAGTTCATGCTATAGACCAGAGATGAGGACCCACGTGTCTCAAACACCTGCTTTCCTTCTTCAGCCTTCTCCTCCTCAAAATCTACCCAGGCTGGAATGAGTGGATTTAACTTCCTTGCTATTCCCTAAAGTCATATTATCCTCTCCTTCCTTATAGGAACTATAATAGCAGAATGAATGCTAGAGAATGTGAATTGCAAGGGAAAAGGAACAAATATTTTCAAAATAGTATCCTTATTTTACCTATGTCATATTTCTCTTGACTGCATTGAATATTTTGAAATGAAAAACAAGGACAGAAGACACACATATTTTACCCCATATTGGTTTCCCAACTGCAGGTTATTGAGTGTATGTGAGAATCCCCACATTGAGTATGGCCCACTATCCGTACACACAGGTAAGATAAACTAGAAATGCTTCCACGGACCTCTTTTTTCATTTCGTGAAAACCATTTTTCTTTAGCCAGTGTCCAAAAAAAAAAAAAATAATAATAATAATATACACATGGTGAAGAGTAATGAGACAGGATTCATGATAATTTGCCTCAACCACTGGTTACATCACTGATTACACCATTGCCTCTGTAAATTGTCCCTTTGATTGCCTCTGTAAATTGCCTCTACAAATAAAATTTATAGGAAATATTAGGAAATGATTATTTCAGATACATACTTGAGCAGTTTCCTTTAATATTTACTTCTTTGGAAGCTTCCTAGTTTAAATGGTCAAATAAAATTTCTTAAATTTTCCTCAAAGTATGATTACACTTACTATTTTCTGGAACACAGGAAACAAATGTCATGGGACAGCGTGTCTCATTGGTATTCACAGTCACTGCCCCAAATTGGAACTAAGTCATCATTTAGTCTTCTGTAAGGATACTGGATTTGAGTCCCTGCTTCACCAGACACTAGTTCTGTTATTTGAGGGAAACAATTCAAAATGGTGATTAATTTTCTCATTTGTAACATAGGATCAACAATACCAACCCACCCCATTGGGTTCAGGGAGGCTCAAATAGAACATAGGTAGGGGCACCTGGCTGGCTCAGTCAGCATAGCATGTGATTCTTGATCTTGGGGTCTGGAGTGCAAGCCCCTCATTGGGTATAGGGCTCACTTTAAAAAAACAAACAACAAACATAGGTAAACCAACAACACATCGTAGGCACCAAATAAATGGTAGCTATTCACATGGGAGTTCTCGCAGTGGCGACAGTTTTACTTTTTGAGCTAGGTAATGTTATATGGGTATTCAATTAATTATTATTGGACTTTACGGACTTCTGCAATTATATTTCATAATAAGAATGTAAGAAATTAAGTGATAGCTATTTTTAGCATTAAATGTTAACTTATGTGACGGTCCCTTAAGCCTTACCTGAGTCCCTACTAACTATAAATTCTATATGGTAGATTACTTAAAAACAGATTAGTTTCTTTTTGTAGTAAGCTGGTGACTTTCTAATACCTGTTGCAGAAGGAAGCTTGTCTACACTGGGTCCCATGGTTGTTAAACCCCCTTCTGCTCATGGTCCAAAGAGGTTCTGCAGGAATTAAGGAAGAAACTCAATGGTGGCCACTCTCATTGAACTATCGTCCTGCTCCTGTCTTATACACCCAGGGCTCCCAGTTTTCTCTGAGGATATATGGCTCAAGTTTGAACACTAATTACATGTTCAGGAGTTTTATCATTTCAGAGTGTCCAAGCCCTGGTAAACTGATTTACATGACAACAGCCATAAGAAAAACACTAGGTGATTCTTACCATTTTGGCCTATCTTTATATTCCTTTTCATGCTATATACACTCCACTTCTATATAATGGTTTTATAGTTCAGTGTATTTACTGTTTATTTTGCGCTAGTTTGGTTGCCTCCTTAATGACTGCCAAGGAGGATTCTGATTCTACTCATAAAAATTTCTAAATCACAGAAGGTATTTGATTGCTTCCTGTTAAGTACTGATATACGTAATCTCTAGTGTTTCTTTTTCTTTTTTTTTAATTTTTAATGTTTATTTTTGAGAGAGAGAGAGATACCGGGAGAGAGGCAGAGAGAGAGGGTGACACAGAATCCCAAGCAGGCTCCAGGCCCTGAGTTGTCAGCACAAAGGCCAATGCGGGGCTCAAACCCATGAACCACAAGATCAAGACCCGAGCCAAAGTCAGACACTTAACCACTGAGCCACTCAGGAGCCCCTGTAATTTCTAGTTTTTAAAAGAATGTCCAGTATGTAATCCTTCCTTTTCAGTATTACTTTTTTTCCCCCTTCCCAAGTTAGTCAACTTATTTTTGGAACTTTGCCCACTCACTACTCTTTTCTTTTTTTTTTTTTGCTCTATAAACAGCAAAACAACAGATAGAACTTTAAATATTAATGTTCATTTGCAGATAATAATCCTTCTTCAGTCTTTTTTTGTTTAAATGATAAAAAGCTACAAAGAGTATTTCTATTCATCAACTACATTATTTTTCAAAAGTCATGGCTAAAATTGATACCAAGAGATTTGCCAGTGAAGTGAGTCAATGTAGGACTTTAGCACAATTTTTGAGGAAAAAGCCTACAAGCTTCCCTTAAACTACAACACAGTTGTAGGACTGCTCTGGTTCCCAGCTGATGCTTTGGTTACCTTCTCACTGCCATTACTCAGGGATCTAAACAGCAAAGAGAATTCTGTCCCCCCAAAAAAGCTGCCCTTGGTAGGAAAAACGATGGTCTTTCTTTCACACATAATTCAAGTTGGAGTAGGCTTTTTATACATACATACAAATACAAATGTATATAAACATGTACATAATACATATAAAAAGCCTTGGAATTACACACCCTTATGACAAGTACCGTAGCCAATGTAAGCAGTGGCAGGCCCCAAGAATTTGGGTTAAAAATTCACAACACTATTCTTCAAAGTCAACTAACTTTACTGTTAAAAAAAAAAAAAAAAAAAAAAAATTCTGCTTTTAATACCGTTAAGAAAAACCAGTTTTAGAACATCATCTCACCGAAGTGAGATCACTTAAAAATGAAATTCACTATTTCCCATCTTGATAATTTTATTCACTCAACTAGACTGCAAATTATTTTAAGTTGTTTTTTTTTTTTTTTTTTAATGTCAGTTGAACCCATATGGGACTAATTCCCTAGTTGAGAATATTCAAGACATGTTAAATACCAAGGAGAAGGATTAATAAGCAGAAGAGCTATTGATGTGACTCATTCCAAGGAAATGAAGGCTTTGAAAAGATGTTGTCACTTAATAAAACTGGTAGAAAACTGCAATCTGGGAGTTTCAGAAATCTTAGCATTTAGAGAAATGAGAATTATTAAGACAACATAGTAAGAGCTTGTGTTCTGCAGACAGATACAGGCTTGAATTCATTCTTTGGCCAAATTACTTTGTTTCATCTGAAATACGGGCCAAATAAGAATAGTTACTCATAAGGTTGAGGGAAGGAGTATACATAAATAAGCAAATAAACTATCGTATAGTGCATTTTAAGTGTATTATCTCCTTTAACCCTCATAGTTCGAGGGCCATTTGTCTTATTCTACAGATGAAGTTAAAAGGCAGAATTCCCAAAGGGAGACAAGATTCTATCTCAAGAATTACAGATTCCTACCAAAGCTTGTTTTCTTCTCGAACTATCGTAAAATCTGTTTCTCTATCTGGGATTCTTTACATTTTGATTAAGAGCATTTTATAAGCTGTTAATAAGGCTATAGCAAATGTTTATAAATTAATGCTTTTATAAGAAGCAGCTTCCTCCAAGTCTACCATATCAAAAGGTTAGTATAACTTAAAATATTTTCAATATTCTTTATATTAACTTGAAACAAGCCAATTTAGGAAATACCAAACCACCTAACTAGACACATTACAGAAATTTATTTATCCTTTGTAATATTTGGCTTTTCTAGTAAATCATTGTCCCACAAAATACACACTCCAAGACTGAGGAAAGTCGAGTAATTAGAAGTACTTTCCTAACACTCAGGTTACTGCTTCTCACAACATATGAAGGCAACCTATTTACAGAATATGGACTTTGGTATCTAATTTTATATCCTCAATGTCGTCATTTTTAAAGATTATCTGGTAAAGCGAAAGGTGATCATTTCGAATGTGTAAGTACCCTTGTCTATTTCTAGAATAGAAAATAGAAATAACTTCTTCATCCTTAAAATGATGCTACTTATGTTCAATTTTCCCACTCCAATATAACAGGCACGTAAAAGGTCATTTCTTGATTTTTCTCAGGACATTATTACCACTACTGCTCAAAGTGCAGCAGCTAGATAGAAGGCCAGAAAGAGAACAGCTTGGGCCAGAGTTTGAAGAAAAATGAAAGAGAACACTCAATAGAGTAATACAATCAGAATCATGTCAGGCACAGGATTCCATTTCATTACTAACAAATGTCATGCAACTGGACAAGCTCGGTAGAGCTCAGCATGGCTCTCCATTGTTCCCAGTATTCTTCTAGATTTGTTAAAAAACCCCAAAAAACAAAAAACCATCTAGTTCTAGATTTGCAAACTGTATTTTCTCTATCCATAAAAAGTTGCATATCAGCTATGAAAAATAACCCGGCTGTAACTTATAATGACTAGTAGTGGGAAGCCCATTTGCAGGAATTGGTTCTGACTTAGAGGGGGGGGAAAAAAAACACGACTTCTTGAAAAGGTAAAATAGCTTAAAGCATTTAATATCTAAACAAATCAATCTGTTAATAGTAGTCACAAAATATGCTTAATATAGAAACCCACATTTATGTCTTTAAGAAAAAGTGTAAATTGTATTTTACCTCAAACATAAATTAACCCACTTAAAGAATCTGCAGCGGTCAAAATCATGGTGAATTTTAAACAACTTCAGAATAAAATAACCTTAAGTACTTTATACTGCTTTATATCTAAAAAATGCTTACAACTTCTCATAAAAATAGTCTGAGGCAACTATTTTTTCTTTTATTCTTTAACGAGACATGTTCGGTATCATGGGCAACATTCTTAAAACCTTAAGCTTCACAGACTTTCAAACATTCAAATACTATGGTCCCCTTTTCTTTGATGTGGAGGTGTATTCAGCTGGGGGTGGGGAAAGCGTGGTAGACAACTTAATACATTTTCACCAAATTGAAAGTAGTACAAAAGTTTTAAGATTCTACAGAACTACACATCGTACCTAACAGATCATTAAAAATAGAAGACAGTATTTTCTTCAGCAAATAAAACAGCATACTGGTATGCTGTTAACGCATACTTCTTAACATGTACTGTCATTCATAAATTATTTACAACTTCTACTGTGCGAAGAGAACTAGAATGTAAATTTTCTGCAAAACTGGAAAAAAGCAATACAAAATTTGTGAAAGCCTGTGTTTCATATTATACAAAAGTAAGCCAGTTTTTCTCTTCAAATACCAGACATCATCTGCAGTGGTATTTGGGGCAAATTATAGCAATTCTTGAGGATGTTTTAATGCTGGAGGTAAGTTTACAGGCCTTGACTCTTCATCAAGGAGGACCAGGTCTTCTATTTCACTGCCTCTGTATTTCCTTTTACAGATCTTTACCACTACTTTCTTCTTGAGAAATAACTTCAGTGCTTCTCTTGATGCAACAGCTTTTGCATTCTCTTTGCTTTTTCCACAGCCGGTGCCCAAATACACAGACTTGCACCTCAATTCACAGACAATGCTTTCTTGAGAGCTTTTGTTTTGAGGCAGATCTGCCAGTTCTTTTAGCGGAACAAAAAACACATCCAGTGTGGCCTTCAGAGCCTCTATAGCCGCATTTAGGAGCTCTCCGTGATTCACGTTGGGACTAAAGCCGCCAACGGCCACCAGCTTCCACGCCACCGTTTTATACAGTCTATTGAAAAAAGGTTGTTTCTGCTTCACATCTTCATTAGTTAACTTGCAACAAGAGAATTTAACAGAACTCTCGCTGGACTGCGAAGTACTTTTGGAAGGCAACTGTGATGTGCTCGTCTGAGAACTAATCTTAGAGGCCAGCTGGGACACACCTGCTAAGGAAGGGCTTTTGGAAACTAGAGATCCACTGGTTTGGGAGCTGCTTTTGGAAGCTAACAGCGACGCGGCTACCTGCGACGTGCTTTTGGAAGTCAGCAGCGATGCAGGTGTGGATGTGCTGCTTTTGGGAGTGAGCAAGGATATGCCTGATGAGGAACTATTTTTAGAAGCAGAGGAGGAAACACTTGCCTCTGAACTAGTTTTGGAAGTTAACCCACCTGAAGCTGTCTCTGAACTAGGTTTAGAAGACAACAGTGGCAACTCTCCTTCTGGGCTTCCGGAGGAGCCCAACAAGGGCACCTCGATCTCTGAGATGCTTTGAGAAGCTGAGACTGAAGAGCCTTCCAAAGCACTCTTTTTAGGTGATCCACTCTGTTGTCTGGAATCAGCAGACTGGGTCACATGACTATTCACACTGGATTTCAACAACGAAGAAACAAACGAGGCTGAACCATGTTTATCTGGAGCTTCTGACTCAGAAGCCTTTCCAGACCCTGCCACTGATACCTGAGAGGGAACGCCGCTACTACTTTGGCTGGAAAGAGACCGATCTCCATCACTTGTAGAGCTATTCTGACTCGAGGTGCCAGAGCTTCGAGTGGAGTTTCCGCTGCTCTCTGATTTGGTGGATGACCCTGCACATGTCGAGCTGTTTTCCTGCTGGGCTGATGCACGTTCTGTTTTGGCAGAAATTTTTGCATGATCCTGCTCAACCGTGGAATTGTTTTTCCCTTCCATGATTCGTTTTTTCGCCGGCTCTTCTACCCCTTCTAAAAAGAAGGAAAACAGGTATGTGACTAAGTCTAGCTCATACAGATCAGCTGGAAGTTTACAAGACAGATACTTGTTAAAATAAAGGCACAAGGCGAACATATTTCAAGGGCTTGCAGTTTCTTTAAAAAAGTGTGGAATAACTTCGTTAATTTCTCAAAACAGTGTCGAATAACATCATTAACTTCTACTATTAAAAAATCAACAGCACAGACAACATACGACACTTGAAAATCTAAAGCAGTCAAAGGAAACTATCAAAACCAGGGCCTAAAACACACAAACACAGGATTTAGGTTTAACATTCCAACTTGATTAATAACAGTGTATAAATTCTAGCTTGTTAAAAAAATTAGTAATAACAGTAAATCCTAATTACATCAAACTTATGTTCTAAACTCCTATGTATGTTCACATCTATGATCTGCTAACCATTGCTACTCGATATCCCTCTTTTCTTCACCTTGGCAACCAGTTCGTCTCTTGTGGTATGGATTGGAGCACCTGTCACTTTGATGCCTTCAGCCATACTAAGTATTTTATCCATAACTTTTTGTGGGTACCTGAAAAAAGAAAAAGGCACTTTTAAAAAAAAGTGTTTCCCCCCAGCTACTCCTGCTGCTGTGCAAAAACAGGCCACAGGAACGGCATTTCCTGGTCGTAATCAAGAAAGTGTACCAACCGCCAGGAACTTTCGGTTTCCTGGAACCCCAGAAACAAATGCCCCGGATCCTGGGAGGCGGGGTCCTTGCTCACCAACCCTTAAACTTCAGTGTCCATCCACGAGAGCGATGTCAACCAACGACCCTACCAGCAGCCCCCCACCCACCGCGGGGCGGGGGGGGGGGGGAGACGGCAGGCTGTTAATCACGTCGGCTTCTGGCTGAGACGCCCTTCTCCCCCTTAAAGGGCGGCCAGTCCCGCAGATTCCCGCGCTTCCCAACTTCCCCCTCCCCGCTGAGGCTCCGGGCCCCAGCCCGGGGGCGGCAGACAAAACGGGGAGAGCCGGTCGGAGACTCTTCCTCACTCACCGGCACCCGAGGAAGACGTGGTTCGCCCAGGCCATGGAAAAGGAGATGAGCTGCTGCAGCTGCCGATTGCGGGTCCCGCTCTCGGCGTCCGCAGCTTCCTCCGTGTTGGCGGCGGCAGCGCCGCCAGTCGGGGCCAGGTCCCCGGCGTTGCGGAGCAGAAACTCCCGGCGGTGGCGCCAGTGTTTGTCAGTCTCGCCGTCGCAGCGCAGCGCCTCCACCCAGGCGGCCACCCGCGGGTTCTGGCTCAGGTACTCCGACACCTCCTGCGCCATGTTGGGCCTGCGGGTCGCGGAGGCCGCGAGCGGACGCTGCACCGGGAAAGAGGCGGGGTGCGCGGGGGCGAGCGGCCCTGTCACTGCGGCCTGCACCGGCGGCCCTCCGGAGAACGCCCCTCGGGAGGCCGAGACGCCAAACAACAGCGCCCGGAGCAGCCGAACCGCCCACTTCCGCCCGCCGCCGGCTCCTTCCCTTTTATAACCTCGCCGCCGCCGAGCGCCCGCGCGTCCTTCCGGCGCGAGCCGGCTCTCCCAGGACGCTTTGCGGCGCCCGAGCTGCCGCGCCGCGGCCCGGCCGGGAGGCGGAGGGGCGCCCGCGGGGGCGCGGGGGGAGGCGGGGGGGCGAGCGCTCGCGCCTCCCGCCCCGCGAGGGCGGGCCGCCAGTGGCTTCCCCCGGGGCGTCCCGGTCTCCGGCGCCAACGCTTGCGTCCCGGCTCGGCTTTGTGACGCCGCGCGCGCTCCCGCCGTCTCCCTCCCTCCGGCGCGGGGCGTGGAGGCGGGGGAGGCCGGGCGGCGGAGAGGGTGGGGGCCGGGCCGGGGCAGGTCCTCGCGTGCCGCCGCGTCCTCGCAGACCCCGAGCCGCCGGTCGGGCGCGCGGGGTGCGCGTCTCCGCCCGAAGACGCTTGTTTGGAGGGGGGGGCCGAGGTGAACAAAAGCCCGCCTCCATCTTTTTGATCTTGTCAGAAAACAGCTTCCAGCGCTGTTTTGAATGTAGACGAGCGAAGCATTGGGAGGCCGTCCTGGACGCGGGGCTTTTAGGAATGTGAAATAGTCACCATGTTAAATAGTAATGATGATGATAGTGAAGTCAGACGATTAATCCAGATCGCTGTCGCACGCGGAGTCCGAAACTCGCCCTTGCCCCGCAGGGTTGGGTTAGGTTTCCGCAGCGCAACCCGGGCGGTGCGGGCTTCCTCTCGCGTTGGGTTTTGGTCATAACTGTGCCGAGGACGGTCGTAGTATTTCCTTAAAGGAACAAACGAACCCCCAGCTGGACAAATAGCCAGGAGGCGGCATGGAAAAGTGCCCGTTTCTCTCTGTCGCCCCGAACCTTTCCCCTTGAGAGCCTCTTCCCCCTTGCATTTCTTTTCTACTTTATACCGTCCACACTTCGCACTTTTACTTCCGACTTGCTTATTGTTCACGCTTCCAAGTTCAGGTATATGTGCCTTCAAGATGAATACACTTTGATAAGTGAAAATAAGTCCTATGTAATAATGATACGTTACGAAGTAAAAAGAAATTTTCCTCTCACTAAATGTGGACTTTGATTCAAAAACGCTCGAATCAGAAAAACCAAGCCGAAAAAGTGACTTAAACTGGATAAGATTTTTTTTTTTCTTAAGTTTTATTTATTTAATCTCTTCACCCAAGGTGGGGCTTGAACTCAGGATCTGGAGATCAAGAGTTGCGTGCTCTTCTGACTGAAACAGCCAGGCGCCCCTAGATAAGATTTTTTTTTTTGTTTTTTTTTAACGTTTGTATACATGCTGAAACCATCAACATCCAACTCACACGAAAAGCATACTGCCCGCTTTCCTGCCGTACCAAATGAAACCGGAAAGGCAGAGACACAAAAGGGTTTTGAAGCCTGAGATTTTGCTTCTCATTTTGCTTTTTCTCCTTTTCACTGCGAATTTCTGAAACTGGAGAGAGATGAAAAGCTGCAGAAATCTGGCAGTTTAAAAGACGAGAAGTTTTACCGTTTTTGCTTTCGTGAATTAGTTGGCATGGGGAAGACCGGGTAAAAGAAGCCATGATTACATACCTAGGTCATATGTGTGCATTTTAAGCCAACAATTTCCCCACTAATTTTCTTGTTGCCGTGTAGCCCTCTACCTATTGGTTTCATTGCCTTGAAGGGAGAACAAGTGCCTGAATTCCGAAATGATTTGTTTTAAGTTGTAATAAAAGCAATGTGGTCTGAAAGCCACTTTTCCAGAGCCAGGTGCTTGGCAGAAAAGCTACGTGTATTTTCCTTTTTCATTTTTAAAAAGCTGACTTTACGTATAAAGATTCAGGGCACAGACCATGGACCACAAAGTTAAGAAGAATGGTATATATTTTTTAGAAAAAAATAAGTCTTTTCACCACGTGGAGATCAATTCCTTTCTGGGCTGTCGGAAAGATGCAGAGAAAAAAGTTAAGAAGAGAATTCAGGAAAATCGGTGTGAGTGGAGGAGACGGTGAGGAGGGAATGTTGGCCCTGCCTGGACCTCTGGGAGAAGACAGTCCATTTGGTGCCCTGAGCCACCTTGGGTTGGCCTTTAGAAGGATAGGAATGAGCGCAGAGGGGCCCTTTTATTGTTCTGATAACCAGTTATTCAGCTCCCTTCCTTCCCCCCCAGCACATATGCATACTTGTCTCTCCCAGATCCAGGAGGGAGGAATCCAAAAAGTTCCAGAGATGGGGCGCCTAGGTGGCTTAGTCAGTTGAGCGTCCAACCTCAGCTCAGGTCATGATCTCGCAGTTCGTGAGTTCAAGCCCCGTGTCGGGGTCTGTGCTAACAGTTCAGAGCCTGGAGCCCGCTTTGGATTCTGTGTCTCCCTCTCTCTGCTCCTCCCCTGCTGGCACTCTGTCTGTCTCTCTCAAAAATAAATAAGCATTACAAAAAAATTTGTGTGTGTGTGTGTGTGTGTAAAGGGCCCAGAGAGAGAAAAGCCACAGTGCCCCTCAGGCATCATGACCCAAAAGAGGCTAGAGGTTTGGATGGTCCAAGTTGCGAAGGAGGCAGCAGCTAGTTCTAAACAAGTCATCAGGCCCCTGAGATCCCGGTTGGGCCATTCAGTAGGGTGACTGCTCTCAAACTCCTTGCCAAAGACCAAGGTGCACCACTTGTATTGGGAGATCAGACAGTTCACTCCGAGTAGATCCTACAGGGAAGAAACCAAGGAAAGAAAGAAGCACAGAGACAATGCTGGATGATACCCAAGCCTCTCCCCCCACCCCCACCCCACTAGAAACCTGGTCGGCAGGGGTGGGGGGGGGGGAGAATCTTAAAAAAAAAACAACTGAGAAATACCCACCACCACCCCAAAATTGAGTTTTGAGTCACAAGTGACTGAATTCTCCTAATTTCATGAGATTAAGTTTTCCACTACAAGCAGAAGCACGTTCATTAAAACTGCTGCTACGCTGTGTCTCTGAAGAAATCCAGTAAAAACTCCGGTGGCAAGCTGGCCTTTGTGCAAGATGGCCGCCCCATGCAGCGACCTGCAAGGATGGACGCGTGCTCCTGAGGGCGACTGCGGAAACGAGCAAAGGGCTAAGGAAGCGTTCGACCTGAAGGTCTGCGTGTGGAGGGCAGGGGTCTGTGTCAAACGAATGCTCCAGCCAATGTCCCTGCCGAGGTTATGGCTTCACTTGAGAAACATTCCACAGTGAAGGGAAAACTTTTACCCAGAAAAGTCAAAGAAGAGAATGTTTTAGGAAGAGAGTGCTCCCCTGCATCAGTAGCTGGGGAGAAATCAAGGGAGAGGAATACTGCTGTTCAACAGTGGGATTTAGAGGCTGGGACCATCGATGAGCTTAGCAAAAGCAATTTGGGTGGAGTGATGGGGACATTGGAGTGAGTTCAGGGGTAGGGAAAGGAGACGTTTGACCGTGAAGGAGAGGAGAGCCAAGAAGCTGAGAAAGGATGTGGGGTCCAGGCAGCTTTTATTAAGATGGGAGTAGCTTGAGCATGTGCATCTGTGACTGAAAGGAGCTAATAGAGAGATACATTATTTTTTGTTAATGTTTATTTTTGACAGAGAGAGACAGAGCATGAGCGGGGGAGGGGCAGAGAGAGAGGGAGACACAGAATCATTTAACAATGCACTTTTAAATACATTTTATAATGCATTTAAATATTATACTTAATCTTTGATTTCGTAGTCTCTCAATTGTAGACAATTACTCTTGAGTCCCATGTCATGTAAGAAAATTCTGGAAGAGAGACCATAGGCAGATATTTGGGCATTCACAAAGTCTGGCTTTGCGGTTCCTGGGTGGCTGAGTTGGTTGAGCGTCCAGCTCTCAATTTTGGCTCTGATCATGACCTCACGGTTCATAGGTGCGAGCCCTGCGTCGAGCTCCATCCTGGCAGCATTCAGCCTGCTTGGGATTCTCTCTCTCCCTTTCTCTCTGCCTTCCCCCCACTCACTCTCTCTCTCTCTCTCTCAAAATAAATAAACTTAAAAAAAAAAAAAGTCTGGCTTTAAGAGAAAATGCCATCACTCATGGTAACTTGGCAGCAGGTGGAAAATTCTGAAGTGTTCCTACTTACCTGCAGGGGTGGTGCTATTTGTTTGTACATTCATCCTTAACATAAATAAGTGTCAATCAATTTGTTTGCTGCTTCGAGAATTAAATGAGATTGTGAAGTTACGTCTTTCATGGGGTTAGTTTCCAAAATCAGCATGTAGATGAAAGTCAGATATCCGATTCCACTTTACCTTTTCCTGTGGCAAAGCAATTATCTCAATTTTAGAAAGACCCTTAGGCATCTGCTGATGTGAAGAAGGGGAGAATTATGGACTTTCACTACAGGCTCATAAATTCTAGTTTGATTAATTTCCATTGCAAGTGACAAAAAAAAAAAAAAAAAAAAGAAAAGAAAAGAAAGATTTAAAATGGCTTCTGCTTAAACACAAAGGGGATTTATTGGCTGTGCTCTTGACAGACCAGGAAGTAGACCATGGGATCCAGGTACTCGAATAATACAATCAGGAAACCTGTTACTTTTCATCTCTAAACTTTGCTTTCTCTGTGTCAACTTCAATCTTGGGCAAGCTCTTCCTACATCGTGGCAAGGTGGTTTTGAGCAGCTCACAGCATGTACATCGTCTCTAGTTTAGCAAACCAAGAATATCTCTTTTTTGATAGTTCCTGACCATGTCCTGAGTTCTGCTGGTAATCCATTTATCCTTAATAAACACTCTAGACAGGGGTATGAAATATTCCAGTTGCATAGGTGTAAGTCATGTGTCCACCTTGAGAATAATAAAACATTTGAGTAGGGTCAATATCATGCAAAGGAAATAAACTAAATGCATCAAAGAATTTACACTCAAGGAAATGGAGATAACAGTCATATGAGAAGGATCACGAAATACCAGAAAATATTTTTAAAGGATGGTAGTAAGCAGTTTCAAAGGACACAAGACAATTTTCCTATGTGAGATCTTATTATCAGGATGATGTCTTTCCTCCACATCACAGCCAAAGTGATAAAATCATTTTACAGCAATTCTTGCATTTCTTTATATAGTGTTATATAGAGTCTTCCTAAAAACAGTTTCATCCTTAGTCTTCATGGTTCTCCTAATGCTAATCAGACAAGGTATTTTTATGTGTGATTTCCCATCCCTTTGTGAAATTCTTTACCTGTGACTTATCCCACAAAGAAGGAGATTTAACTCTAGAACCGAGAAACAGAGATCAGAGAATAGTGTTTGGAGAAGTACAGTTCAATTTCCCATAAAATAATAAACTTGATCTCAACTCTTCAGAATCACGGAAAGTTAGAGCTAGAAGGAGACCTTAAGATTGTATTTATTTTGCAGATGAAGAAACTGAGGGTCAGAGTGGTTAAGTGATTGCCCAAGATCAAACGATCAATGAATGGAAGGATAAAAATGAGACACCAAGGAACATAGTCTGTTGACTTCTGGTCTAGGACTCGGGTCTCCGGTCACATTTTGTTTCTTGGTGAAGCTTAATCAATCAGCAATTTTGATGAACTCACGAGGTGGAGTGGCTGCAAAAGTGAGCTGAAACTTGTTAAATCCGGGCAGCGAGATTATGGCAGCAATCCACTTAGTTATTGGGCAATTTGGTAACTAGGAGCAGGAAGGATATGAACTTTGTGCTTCTTTGTACCCAGGGCTGCGGTACATGAATGTGTGATTGCCTTGAAGCTACAAACACCAGGGGCAGTAGAAAGGAACGTTTCTGGAGAGATCCATGAAGCCAAGCCAGGGGAGAGGATGTAGCCTAACCAGGGGTTCAGAATATTGATTTAGGAGTCAGACATTCCTGGGTTGGAATTCTGTCTCCATTATGTATCTCGTGTGGCCTTGGGCAAATTATTTCACTTCTCTTGGTGTCTGGCTGGTTCATGCAGTAAAGCTTGCAACTCTTTATCTCGGGGTCAGAAGTTCAAGCCCCACACTGCGTGTAGGGTTTACTTTAGAAAGTTATTTAACTTCTCTAAATCTTTGTTTCCTTCACCACGACGTGGGGGTACCTGCACCTAGAATTGTAAGGAATAAATGAGATCACATATATAAAGAGAAGAGGTCAGACCTGGTACATAGTTTACACTCAATAAATGCACTTTCGAAACATGTTTTGAAGTTTTATTTGGTCACGAGGCAATTGTAATCATTGGTTTTTTGGTTTATGCAAATAACACCGTTGCAGATGAACCGAGTTCAGTAGGTACAAACCTCAGTCCACAAACTCAAGGCGCACAAAGAAATGTAACTATTTTTCTATGATCGAATTCATTTTGTGTTTTAAGGTCCCGTGTCACCAACTGACGCGAACTAAATTTCAGTCCAGTCAGGATTCTGAGTACCCCTTCCAGGGAACTTACCTGGTGTGGAGGGACAGGGGCTGAAGGTGGGGGTCAAGGTGAGGAGTTCCCTGGGGTCAGTTTTTTGTCCCTGTAGGTCCATGTGGGCCACTGCTTCACCCTTCTCACCCTGTGGCAGAGTCGGAGGGCTCTCCTTGCTGTACTCACACCTGGTTCAGGCATGGGGAATGTCCCATTGCTTAGGGTACCATGTTCTCTGTGACGCTGTCTCAGGTCCGCTGGCCCAGACACAGTGGGCTCGTCCATGCGTTCTGAGAGGAGGGGTGCCCTGGATGTCTTCTGGCTTCCCTGGGCCACTTTGCTCAAGGACCCCCAAGCCTCCTGCGTTTTTCAGCATCTGCTCCCTAGTCTCCTTTCGTCTGCAGTTCAGCCCAGGGGGGGCCCGGGGGCAGGACGTGGGGTTTCTTTGGGGAAACACGCCAGGAGTCCCATTCCCTTGGTTCCGACCCTCCCTTCAAGTTCCCCTTTCCTGTACAGAATTTCTTACCTGGATCAGAGGTAGCCTGGCTCCTTATCTAATATTCTTCTAACCTTATTGCTATTATCCTCTACCCGGACTGTTGATCTATAAAAGTCAAGACTTTGCTTCTTTGCCTTCTATATTCTGCTGCATCTTGCAAAAGGCAGTGGCCACAGAACAGCTCACATCGCAAGTACTAGCTAGAAGGTTATAAACATTAGAGCCACTTCTAGAATTCCCAAGGAAGATGAGCTATATCTACCAAAGCCCCCTCCTATTTTCATACCAGAGAGTAATATTAATTTTTATGAAGCAATTTCCTTTTTTTATTTTTAAATGTTTTATTTATGAGAGAGAGAGAGAGAGAGAGAGAGAGAGAGAGAGAGAGAATCCGAAGCAGTCTCCAGGCTCTGAGCTGCCAGCAGAGCTCAATGCGGGGCTTGAACCCGTGAACCACAAGATCATGACCTGAGCTGAAGTCGGACGCTTAACCGACTGAGCCACCCAAATGCCCCGAAGCAGTTTCTTTAACACCAACGGAAGGAGAGGTTGGTGGAAAACTTGCAAGCTGGTAAGGAATATCTGGGTCGATGGAGCCATTCTTTCGTTTTAGCAAGTACCTATGAATTCCCACCAAGGGTCGCCCCGAACGCCAGTGTTAGAAAATCTAATGGGGGAATAAGAAACCAGAGGGGCAGAAAAAAGTCCAGCCAGTGATCTCCGCGGAAAGAACGCACCGAAAACCTTTGATGGGCTACCAAAGGCAACACTTCAAAATCCCACCTCCTTCTCTTCTTCCCCTGCTACGCAACTGTTGGGTGAATAAGGGTGAGTTTTTAAAAACCTCAATTAATTTTAAGGAAGGAAACAAAGTAAGTGTTTTTCTTCTCACCAGGGAAGGCAATTTTGATGTTAAACACCTCATTGATAGTGGTAATACTATGCAGTTAATTTTAAAGATGGGAACAAAAGAAGTGTTTTCATTCTCACTAGGGAAGGCAGTTTTAAACACCTCATTGAGGGCAGTGCCGCCACGCTCATTTGGGACTAGATAATAGCTCCTTTTGACGAGATGCCGAAAACACAGGGTGAAACCCACCAGCACCGAGACGCGTTTTCACCCCCACCTACTAGCAAAGGCACATTTTCTCTATTTCTTGAAAGGAGCGTTAGTCTGCAGTGCAATCCAATTATTTTTACAATGCCAAGTCCATGGAAATGAATTCAGGAGCTTACCCCATTGATTTCAGTGGGGCTTGGTGTGGTAAAATTGATTCCACAGGGCTTTGACAGAGTGAACGGAGGCGGGGGGGGGCGTTTTTATTCACATTTATTTATTTTTCCAAGCTAGAGCTTCAGAGGATCAGAATGCTCGTTTTATCGCTGCCGAACGAAATTAGAACTAGTAAATAGGAAGGGAAAAGCACAGAGTTACATTACATCCGTGGGCATGAATCTGTTCGTTACTGGGAGGGGGGGAGAATCTGATCGCGCTTTTCAGTGAACATGGAAATGGAATGAGACACAAGTTGGAGGCTTCGGCGAAGAATTACAATAGGAGCTTGAAGTCCTGGGACCATCCTGTTGCCCAAGGTGGACACACTGTCATTGCCTCAGTGGCCCTGGGTCGTGGGATTCTGGATCTAGTGTTACTTTTGGTTGTCCTGAAAGACAGAGACCATAATCTTCCAGCTGTTGGTTCGGAGAGAGGGGATGTAATATAGTCACTTAAAAAAAAACATTGGAGAAGTGCTTGGCTGGCTCAGTCGGCAGAGCACGTGACTCTTGATCTCGGGGCTCATGAGTTTGAGCCCCACCTTGACCGAAGAGCTGACTTTAAAAAAATAAAAAATTAAATTAAAAAAATTAGGGAATTATTTCAATTCTAAATGATATCAATTCTCTTATGACATCATAGATACGTGGAATTCTATTCCTGGCAGGCAGGCTCCTTGGGGATGGAAAAGCGAGGCTGCTTCCTCATTTCTAGGAAATTTAGGGCCGATCGGAAAACTGAGGCTTGGACAGACCCACGAGCGGTGCCTGACACTTGATTTCCAGGCCAGCATTCTGTCCACCAGACCCGGTTTCGAGAAAAGAGGTTAGCATCTAGCCCTTTGGATTCCCCGAGCCGGACACAAACTCCTGGTGCAAGTTGATGTATAGTTAACCTCATCTGGGGAATTCACGGTGCCCGAAAAGGCAAGGAGAAAATGGAGTACAAACCCGCACGCACCACAATGCAGGGAGCCTCGGTAACCACAGAGCATACAGTCCTTATGAGGCGACAGCGGTCGCCTGGTGTGTAATTAATTCCCTTCCCTGGGCCTGCCTGCACAGTCTGGCGCGGAGAACCCCCACTGTCCTGAGATTCCAAAATAGAGCCCCCCATGAGCCCAGTGGGGACAGTGGAGGGTTGCCTGGGAACTCTGTCGCGTCGTCTCCTCCCGATGGGGGACTTTTACATTTAGAAACCTAACTGCATTCTTACCAAGGCGTCCTTGAGCGTTTCTGTCAGTGAGAAGTAGGTTTTGACTCTCTTAAGGGGAATTTGTATAACAGAAACACGGTAGAGCGATCAGATCATGTTGGCCAGGTGCTCTGGCGTTGAAGGCTTCAAAAAATAAAATTGCTCTCGAAACATAAAAGATAGGATTCTATTTATTTGATTCCAGGATAATACAGAGGATATCACGTTGGCTTTTACCATATTAGGTCGCTTTTCTCCCGGTACATGGCTCTCTCCTGACACAGCTGAGAACGAGCTTTGGTAACCTCAGATGTTAATATAATTTTTCTGTGAAGTCTTATCACATGACCGCCTGGAAGAATCCACTCTGGGACATTTCCCTCTGGTTCGCAAGGGATTTTCATCCCTTCTTGTGCCTGTCTGGCCCTCAAAGATCCCAGGAAGTTGCTGCCGGCCCCAGGCTTTAATTCGATATTAGCTTCAGTCTGCTGAACACTCCACTTTCGTGCCCCCTTTGAAGACGTGTGAATTCCCACCCCACAGCCCAGCTCTGCCGGTGCAGAAAGGCCTCCAAGTCAGAGGCATCTTACCTCTTCTGCTCCACGTGGAAACCCAGAGGCAGGCTTCACTCCCAAAGAGAAGCACCAGAGAGAAGCAGGCTTCCTCCTGGCCTACGGGCATTCTTGTATGGCAGTGGGCTACCAGTATCCTTTCAGGTGTCGCCGAGACGGTCATCTTGGGGCTGTTGTGACAGGGGGCACAAGGGAAGGCTTTAATGGAAAGGGACTCCTCCTTCTCCTCCTCCTTCTCCTCCGTCTTCTTGTTTTTGCTATAGGTGGAAATTAGAGCCGACATTTGCTATGGGTGGGAAATAGGGTCAGTAGTAGGAGTATAATTACAGAATCTTTTAATCCATACTATTGAAAAGAGTGATGTAGTTGTTTATGTGTTGATAAGGAAGGATGTCTGTGAAAAAAATCAAGCTGCAAAATCAAAGGCATGGCATGATTCCATTTTTGTAAAAACACTAAAAACATGTCTTCCCAGGAGTAATATGAACAATGGATATGGAAAGGCAGTTTATAGAAGAGGGAGAGAAAATGGCCGGCAAATATGTAGTCACGTAAAAACAAATGAAAACACCAGTGGATGGATTCTTCTGCCCCCAGATCACCACTCTTTAGAAGTTTTTCCCACATCCATGGTAGTGAGTAGGGAAAGGGATTCTCCCATACGCCCTTGGAGGGATTCAATTACTAAAACCCTTCTGAAAAGTATTTGTCGGTTTTTATTAAAAGTGTTTAAGTGCACGTACTTCCCAATACATCACTTTTACTCCTAGAAACTTATCTGATGGAAAAAAAAGCTAGTCGCTTCCTAATAACCAATCACCCTGTCTTCCCCAGTTACGGACGCTGAGCTGGGCACGTGGCCCCAGGAATCATGGCTACACGTCCCTTCTTCCTTGGTGTGAGCTGTGGCTGTGCACTCCAGTTCTAGGCGATAATGTGGGTGCAGAAGCAGCCATTTCTAGAAAGTTCCCTCCAAGGGAAGAACAATACTCCTGAGGCTCTGCTTTTTTCTTCTCCCCTGGAATGTCGACTGCTGGTTGGAGTTCTGGCAATAAGCTTGGATTTTGAGGTGTCCGTGGGAATGCGATCAGAGCCAGCAAGGTAGAAGGAAGACTGGGCCCCTGCTCCAGGGACCCCCATAGCAGCCTGGCCACTGACAGCCTTCTTGAACATAAGAGAGAGAACTAAATCTCTTTCCTGGTTCAGTCACAATCTTGGGGGTTTTATTTTATTCTCCAAACTCAATCCTAACTAATTCCAATGCATACAGATATATCTGTAGGGATGTTTACTGAAGCATTGTTTAGAATACTAAGAAATAATAATCTGGCTGTGGATAAAGCAATGGGTGAGCGTATTATACGGTCCACTTGTTTATTCATTCAGCAGATACTTTTGAGCATCTACTTGGTATCTGACACAATTGCAGTCACTAGTCTCATAGCCATGGACAAGAGAGGCACCTGAGTGGCTCAGTCGGGTAAGGGTCTGACTCTTGACTTCAGCTCAGGTCATGATCTCACAGTTTGTGAGTTCGAGCCCCACGTCGGGCTCTGTGCTGACAGCACGGAGCCTTCTTGGGATTCTCTCTCTCTCTCTCTCTCTCTCTCTCTCTCTCTTTCTCCCTCTGCCCTTCCCCCACTCATGCTGTCACTCTCTTTCTCTCAAAATAAATAAACATCAAAATATATATACCTATGTAGAGTGTGATCTCATTTTATCTTTAAAAATCTATAAATGCACATGTCTTTGTTTATGGTTCCAAAAAAATGAAAATTCATGCACAGACATACAAAAATCGCTGACAGTAATTACATCAAAGAGGTAAGGAGGTGCATTCCAGCTACTGGAGGTTGGGAGGCAAAGAACTATTCATTTTTCTTTGGGCACTTCGATCTTAATGGAATGTTACAAGGAGCATGTGTTACTTTTGTAAGAAAAAATATGGATGTATATTTTTCATTCCATTAGTCTACCCGCTTCTCACTTCCTTCCTCTGGTCACATCTGAACTCTGCACGTCTGGAGCATCTTGGAATTCTGCCAGGCAGCCCAGCTGTCACCTGGGGGACAACATCTCCGAAGGGCAGCTCTCCCCACGCTGCGACATACCCTCTCCACCTTCTATAAACCTGTTGAAGTCTCTAGTCTGCTGAATGTTCCCTTCTATACCTTTGACATTGTCAAATTAGCGCTTTTTCATTGCTCGTAAGAATTTTAATGGCATCATCGGGAGGAAAAGAGTATAGAATCACGGAAGCTTGGACATCTCGTTGGGCAGGAAGTCTCTGAATAAGTGCCGAGAATCCAGTCTCTTGTCAAACATCTGTGAGCGTAAGTAGATGTGGGGTAGCACGAGGCCCCTGCCCTTGATGGAGACCCTCTCACCAAGGCGGGTCACACCCCTGGAAAACAGTGAATCTTCACTTGTAGGGGCCACAATGGTCCGTCCAGCAGGCTGAACGCAAACGGAACACTGGGAGCCTGTCTGCCTGGCAAATGGCACCTAGAGACAGTCTGTTCCGGCTGCTGTAACAAAAATACCACAGGCTGGGCGGCTTTAGCAGCAAAGGTTTATTTCTGCCAGTTCTGGAGGCTGGGAAGTCCAAGAGCAAGGCACTGGCAGATTCAACATCTGGTGAGGACCCTCTTCTTGGTTCATGGATGGCCGTCTTCTGGCCGTGACTCACATGGTGGAAAAGGTGAGGGGTCTCTCCGGGGTCTCTCTCTCTCTCTCTTTTTTGAAAAGATTTTATTTTTAAGTAATCTCTACACCCAAAACGGGGCTCAGACTCATAACTCTGAGATCAAGAGTCGTGTGCTCTATTGAATGAGCCAGCCAGGCGCCCCCAAATACCATCACATTAACGATTCGGTTTTAACACATGAACTTGGGGGTGACGCAACCATTCAATCCATAGCTCATAGTAGGCAAGCGGTTGGTAGGGAAAGGGAGGGGGCTTCCAATACAACTAACGTCCCCATCAGATCATGAGGCAGACCTGGGGAGTCCAGGCAAACGGTTTGCCTATATGAGAGAAGTCTGCCCAAGTTCAGGGACAAGCAACCAGTCCTAGGTAGGCATTACCGATTCACCAATGTTTACTGAGCACCTTCCCTAAGCCTCAGGGCAAGGCAGAGGCAGGCCAGGCCTCTTCCTGGTGATGAACTCCATCACGGGCTCCTCCCTGGTGAGGGGCCGAGGGGGGCTCGAACACACGCAGGATTCTAGGGACCAGCAGTGAAGTGACAGCCATGCCTCTCACCAGTTGTGTGACCTTCGGCCGGCCACCGAACCTCTCTGAGTCTCATCTTGCGTGCTTCTAAAATAAAAACAAAAAGCCCAGCTTGTGGGGTTGTTGAGTATTGATGAAGTAATGCTATGCACTGAGCAAAGGCTCAGTCCCCTCAGGGAAGCTTGCCTGCAGGCGGCCCTGGGGCAGGGGAAGTGGGCTGGCTCTGCTGTTGACCCGAATAGCAGGCTGATTCACATCCTGGTTCTGAGACCGTCAGAGATTTGAATGGCTCCAACTACCTCGGCCTTGACCCAGTGCGAGGGCAGTCTGCAGGTTTGATTTAGAATGTTGCAAAGAGGGGGAAAGAGGTATTTGAAACTCTCGGAAACCGATCATTTTAACCCACCCACATATGTGGAGTGGGAGCCGAACACTCTCCGTGGCTCCCGGGTCCTTCCTACCTTGGCGAGTTTCTGCGCAGTGCTGAAGAAAATGCTCGGGGGGCCTTTCACGGGTGAATAGTTGATAAGTAATAGTACTATGTTTATCTGGCCCCTCTGATCTCAGGACTTCAAAGAATGCTAGACAGATACCTCGCAGCAGATAAGAGTTTCTTCTATCTTCTAGATGGGAAGTTGGAGGCTCAGTCAACAGGCAGCGATGGAACCAAGAATATAATCTAGGTCAAGTGCTTCAGAGCTGAGAGCGGACGTTCACAGATGCATTAATGCAGTGGTTTTCAAACTTGAGCATGCGTAAAAACATCACACGAGAAAAGTTCTCCTAATGCACATTGCTGGACCCTACTCCAAGAGATTCTTCTTCTTTTTAATGTTTATTTGTTATTTTTGATAGAGAAAGAGAGAGCGAGGGAGGGCAGACCCAGAATCTGAAGCAGGCCCAAGCTCTGGGCTGTCAGCACAGAGCCCTAGTGGGGCCCAAACTCACAAACGGCGAGATCAGGACCTGAGCCGAAGTCGGACGCTTTAACCGACCGAGCCACCCAGGCATCACCTGATTCAGAAAATCTGGACTTGGGCTCTGGATTCTGAATTTCAAAGTAGGCTTTCAGGTGGTGCATTTATCACACTTTGAGAAATAGCAGTCTAGTGGAGAGTCAAAAGAAAGTGGGCCTTTCTGTTTGGGGCTTGGCTCCTGAGTGGCCAAGAGGGATGGCTCGAGGCATTTCTTCCAGGGACAAAGTTGACATAATTGATACCACAAACTTTTGTCTTCCAGTGGGGAAAGAAAGGCATGAGAGAACACAAACTCAAGTGCCCCAGGATAACTCTGGCCCCACTCAATCAAGGCAACACTGTATCTCCTTTTGTTCTGGGTAAAGGGTGAACCACTGTGACCTTCTTTCTCCTGGGGGAGGCTTCCCTGAAGCGCCGCTCTCTGTCCTTCCTTGTCCTTTCTCCCCAAGGCCCTCCGGCCGGTTCCCTCTCAAGGTCAAGGATGGAAGAATGTCCCCATGGCTGCCTCTAGCCAGAGAGGGCACGTGGAGAGCACTGCAGAACCGGGTGCATGTGGCCGGGCTAGGGGCCCTTTTGCACAGTTTTCACTTGTGCCGAATATGCTTTGGCTCATATTTTATTTAGAATGTGCCTCTAGTGTAAACGATAACTGATCTTTTGTGTGTGGGTGTGTGGCAAGATATTCGTCAGCTGTTGGTTACCAGAGTTATGTCAACTTCAAGAAATGAACTGGAAACTTTCCACCTTTTCCTACGAGCTGAAACAATCCTAAAGCACGGACTCTTAGCAATGCGTACTTAAGCTGGCCTCGGTGAGTTTGTGCAAAAACAGTACAAAAAAGGAGCTGGGAGTGGTCGCTGGGGCTGGCAGCCACAGCGTTCGGCTTCCAGATGTTTGCTGGATGAAACAGATTGTGTCTCTCCCTCCCCAGCTGGCTTAGAGGCTACACTCCACTGACCTCACAGCTCGCGTGTCAGAATTTTGTGGAATCCTCCAGTAGAAGTCCGGGGCTGACTCCCCACGCTCTCTCATCCAGAGCTAAGCTCTGAAACGTGGGGGAGCCCCGAGGGGCTGCAAAGACCCAGGCCCCGCCGTCCTGTGAATTGTTTCACTTGCTGAGACTGAGGGGGGCCAGTGAGAAGGATTCAGACGCAGCGGCATCTGTGTGCAGGGAAAGCAAGTTTCCATCTGTGTGCAGAAGAGCGGTTTCACCGTTGGCTTGAAAATAATGTGTGCATGGGGCGCCTGGGTGGCTCAGTCGGTTAAGCGTCCGACTTCAGCCCGGGTCACCATCTCACAGTCCGTGGGTTCGAGCCCCGCGTCGGGCTCTGGGCTGATGGCTCAGAGTCTGGAGCCTGCTTCCGATTCTGTGTCTCCCTCTCTCTCTGCCCCTCCCCCGTTCATGCTCTGTCTCTCTCTGTCTCAAAAATAAATAAACGTTAAAAAAAAAAATTAAAAAAAAAGAAAATAATGTGTGTAGCCGGTCTTGAAAAAGAAGAAGAAGAAGAAGAAGAAGAAGAAGAAGAAGAAGAAGAAGGCTATAAGACACAAGGAGATCAGAGTGTGAATCTAGTTTTCTTTATCTTTGCAGAAGAGGATTCATTTGAAAGGTTTTATCACCAGCAGGTTGCTGCAGTCCGTGGCTCCATCTTGAATGAAAGTCATAAAAACCTCTTCCGATTTTATAGTGGCGTCTGTGCCTGTCGGGTAGACTGGATATCCTGGGCTGGGGGCGATGAGAAGGAATGGGGAAAAGTCTAAGAGCCCCGATATAATATATATTTGTATAGGATACATGTTTGTATACAATATATATTTATTTTTAAAATTAAAAAAATGTTATTTAAAAAAATTTTAAGTTTATTTATTTATTTTGAGGGAAAGAAAGAGAGCGAGAGAGCACGAACTGGGGAGAAAGAGAGAACAAGCAGGGGAAAGGCAGAGAGAGAGAGAATCCCAAGCAGGCTCTGCACTGTGAGTGCAGAGCTGACCTCGGGGGTTGAACTCACCACGAATCATGAGATCATGACCTGAGCTGAAATCAAGCGTCGGTTGCTTAACCAACTGAATCACCCAGGTGCCCCTAGTATATATTTATAACATGAAAAATACATGAGAGAGAGAGAAAGTGCCATTTCACTTAACAGACAACGTTCGTTTCAATATATGGACAATTTTAACTAAATATGACATGAAGATTTTTTCCTTCTAAATTTCACCTCAGGGCTTATGAATTAAATCCCATTCTGACATGGCTTTAAATGGCCAGATGAAGACTTAAAATCCAATGATAATGTGGCTGGAATAGTAATTGACATAGAAATAATTGCTTTCCGACAGGTAGTCCCAACGTTTCGTGATTAGACCTACAAATTCAATGTCAGCAAGCCATCCGTAGGCCCCTTCCCTGGCTCTTACTGAAGAAGGACCTATTTCTCTGAGATTCCACTTTCTCTGAAGCTTACAGACGCTAACAGTAAAGGAAACTGGGAAAGAAGGGGCCAGAAGGGTAGGAAGAAAAGTAGGCAAATGTGGTAACCTAGAAGCCATGGGCAGAATGGTTTTCAAGGAAGAGAGATAAATTCCTGGACCTAATGCAGATCGTGGACCAGGGATAAGGAGCCTGAGGATTGGCCATTGACTTCAACAACACAGAGGTCACGATGGACCCCAAGTGGGCTGAAGTTTCAAAATAGGAGGAAATCATGGCCTAGAAAAATGACACGTGGACGGAAGAGTGCCGAGGCCTCCCTGAGCAGGACAGTGAGTGGCCCCACAGAGGATGCCCAGCCGGAGAAATGGCTGAGTCACACAGTGGGGAGGCACCGGACCTTCCAGAACCTTCTATCTGGCCCAGGCCCCCACGATGACCCCTGAACGCACATGAGAGCCCCCCGACTTGAGCTCCCTTGACTGCAATAAGGAAAGCCAAACAATACAGCTGCCCCTATTTTACCAAGTCAGAGTGGGATCCAGGCCAGATGTGGTCAAAGAGTCATGAATGAGGCCTGACTAATCACGTCAGGAAGTGACGGAAACGGGAGGAAAGCCAGCTTTGTGTAGTGATGACGCTTAACAGTGGTTGTCTAAGGGTGGCCAAGGGAGGTGGCCTCCTCAAACCACAGGCAGTGGGTAAGCTGGTCCCTTGGACTCCTGAGGCGCAGACGCTGGGTGTAACGCATCTGTTAGCGATATCCCTACGTCATAGACCTTTGACTGAGGTGGTTAATCTTGTTGGTAAACATTTTTCTTCACAACGAATGTACAAAATTCAGAATTTGTTCCGGTTCCAGGCACTGACTTCAACTATGAGCTGGATCACCCAAGGAACCAAGAAATCTTCCAAATAAGCCATCTTGGGAAGGATCTCCCAGATCTCTGATTTAGGGCACCAAGAACGAAGGTTCTAGACCAATTCTTGAACCTTGGGTATTAAAAAAAAATGTTCATCAGAGTCTAGATAATTGTAACCAGACTAACTGTAGCCTCTCCATCTTTATTTTTGGGCTGTGTTGACCAAGTTTTAGGCTCTGTCCAATGGCATTTATTGAACAACTACTTTGGGCCAAGTCGCATCTCAGGGCTGGGAAGGCCACAGGAGTCAACAACAACAACGCCGTCCTAGTCGTGAGGGGAGGCAAAGCAACCCAGCCCTTCACAGCACAATTAGAGGCGCCAGCACGCCCTGCAATAAAACCACCCAAGAGTTATTCTGGCTTACCAGCCTATTAACTTTACCACTTCCTTAATACAAAGAGAATTTTATTACCAATCTACCCAGCAGGTTAAATTAATATTTGCAAGAATCACGGAGGCTGAGAAGCCTGGCGAAATTTCTAGATGCGTCTCGTCAGTGCTGGGTCTTTTCCTAGTCATCTCGTGGTCTCTCAGTTGTGACCAAAAACACTTAGCGCATTCTTCTTTTTTTAATAGATTTGGTGGAATTTTCTCCTGAAGAATGCCAATGCACAAAGCCTTAAAACCAGCCAAGAAGAGACATAGTGCTGCCTGCATTTCTACTGGTGAGCCCCGGCTACTGCAGCCAGATTGGCTTGGTGAGAGCCCCTCGGTCCTCTCCCGGGCCCGGCCCCTCTGCCTGGAAGCACAGATGGCTTTTCTCGGCCGGCTGACGTGCCCTTACCCTCCTTCGCGCATTCCAGGGGCTACCGTCTTCTGGAAGCCTCGGTGGACAGCTGGTCTCCCTCGTCAGGTGCTCTCCTGGGCTGGGGACACTCTCCCCTTCCGTCCTGTCCACACCCCACTGCCAGGCTGGGGAAAAGCGTCTTCGGAAGTGGCGGGATGGAAGCGGCCTGGGCCGCCCAGTCACCTGGCATTGCGGAGACCGGGCTCCAGCGACACGAGGGCAGGGTCAAGTTCCGTGTCCTCTTGGCTGTGTGAACTGGGGCACAAAGCAGACACACACCCTGTGGCCTCAGTCTCCTCATCTGTAAGAATGAAAAGTCCTCCCTGTACAGAGACTGGGAAGATAGCACGACTTGCACTGCACCTGCATGAAGGTGCTCTTTCCTAGTGCTCGGTACCCCTTACATTTCTGCTGGAGGGGCCCTGGGGAAGGAGCTGGCCGCTGGCAGGTGGCAGAGAGAGAGAGAGACAGAGAGAGAGAGAGAGAGCCGAACAGAGAGGCGCCCAGGAATGATTCCCCCCCCCCCAGAGCCCCCCACCCCACAGCGCGTGGTGGGAGGGTGGAGGGGGCGGGCAGACGGCCAAGGCTGCCGCGTACCATGGGGCAAGGGGAGTCCAGGCCACCAAGCCGAGCAGTCTCTGAGTTTCCGCCACTGCCTCAGGCTGGTATGAAGGCCCAGGCACCGTGGGGAATTGGCATTTTCCCACCCAAGGCATCGCTGCCAACAAGATGGCCTCTCCAGGGAGTTGTTTCCGGAATGCATCTGCTGAACATCCATGACCTCTTCTGCCCCCTCTGTCCCCAACATGCTCAGTCACAGGTGAGACACCTGAGGACGTTCACGTCAAGGCCCCAGGGAAGGGGCAGGGCAGACTGGGTGGATAAAACCGACGAAACTGTGAGTGGGCTACATCCGAAGCACTAATGCAGTCCCGGCGAAGATCGTCATGCCCCCAATCCAGCCTCTGGCGTCAGGGACACGTACTGCCGTCCGATGAAGGTTTACTTTGTACGTGAGCCCCCGTTTTACGGGATGAATGAGACGTTAATGTGTGTTTTTCATGTTGCCATTCATTTAAAAAAATTTTTTTTAATGTTTATTTATTTTTGAGAGACTAAGACAGAGCATGAGTGGGGAAGGGGCAGAGAGAGAGAGAGGGAGGCACAGAATCTGAAACCGGCTCCAGGCTCTGAGCTGTCAGCAGAGAGCCCGACGCGGGGCTCGAACTCACAAACGGCGAGATCATGACCAGAGCCGAAGTCGGTTGCTTAACCGACTGAGCCACCCAGGTGCCCCCGTTCTTTTTTTAAAAGTGCTTGTTTTTGAGAGACATAGCAGGGGAAGGGCAGAGAATCCGAAGCATGCTCTGAGTTGAGGGCACAGAGCCCAAGGCAGGGCTCGAACTCACAAACGTGAGATCATGACCTGAGCAGAAATCAAGAGTCAGCTGCTCAACCGACAGAGCCACCCAGGTGCCCCCATGTTGCTGTTCTCCTGTTGGTTTTTTTCTCCCCTTTGTCACCAAGTTTTGGCTTTCTTGCCTCATGTTGGGGGTGGTGGGAGGTATTTCTTCAGGGCATGGGACAGAGTTTGAGGTCTTTGGAGGGGAAGAGCCAGAAGGTGCCAATGTGACAAGAGACTTGGAGAAGTTCCAGCCCGGCAAAGGCTGGAAAAGGGATAGAGGTTTGGGTGGATTCTGTAAGTAATAAAGACTGGCCCTGACCCATCACTGCACACCAAGTCCCCTGGGGAAGAGGAACTCAGAGGACTTGACTGTTAGGGGAGAGAAAAAAAATTTTTTTTCCTCTACCCTCTTAGACCCTGTCACTGAGGCCTGTGAATTAAGCAGACAAATGGCGGGTTAAGAGAAGAAAAGGTGTGAAATTAAACAAATATCCTAAATTTTATGTGTGCAGGGCTTCACAGGAAAGAAGGAAAAACCCCAAAGATACGGTTAGACTCGGGGACTTATATACCATTTTGCCAAAGGGAGAGAGGTTGTAGGCTGGCAACTAGACCAAGGAGGGGGATCTGGGCTCCCGGGGCTGGGAAACCGGGGGAGGGTGACTAGAAAAATCACGAAAACAAGGTTTGTGGATGCAGGGCTCATCTTGGTCTTGGCTCTCCACCTGCTGTGATAAGGGTTGTTCTCATCCCGGGATAAGGGGGGCGGGGGGGTATTTATGCCACGTTCACAGAGGGAAATGTATGCCCTGCTTTTAAGCAGTTAAGGGGAGGGCAGGACACTCTTCTGCAATGGTTGGTTCTCAATTGTCGTTAGCTCAAAATAATCTGTATGGCAAACTGGCATATTTTGAACCCTTCAGAGGAGTCCCCTAAGCAGGCCAGACCCTACACTCAGGGGGCTGACAGTCTTTAGGGACCAGGCTAGTGTGGGCATGAGTGGATGTCGACAGCGACCCTGATGGGCTGAGGTCGGAGGCCCGAAACCGGTTTTCTGGACACCACAGATATGCCAGTGACACGCGTGTGACCCTAGAGACGGAGAGGAGACCCCAAACATGACTGAGATGGAGTTTCTCAGCACGCAGGTAAGTTGATTGAATATGATTCAGAAAAATTCAGAATGCGGTATTTTTTTTTTTTTTACACTCAAGTTTTAGGATAAAATCCACACACATTTAATATCCTTTATCTCATTCAAAACTCACGAGAATCTTAGGAAGTAGGCATTATTGTCACGGCCATTTTGCAGAGGATGTACAGCCTTAAAAGGGGCAAGGGACTCAGTTCGTCACTGCCATCGAGGGATCAAGGCGGCGCCGGAACCGCCCAGCCTGGAAGCGAATGCCTGGGCCCCCCCCTCCACCCCCTCCCTACTTTGCATACTAATCCCTGTGGCGGTTTCATTCTTTGAATTTTGCTAAACCTTTATTTTGAAGTGGTTTCTCTTGAATTCCCTTCTGACAAATCGAATTCATCCTTAGCTCCCACTGTATAGATCCATTTGGTCACCGCGGCTGGACGGCAAGGTTATTTGGTGAACAGGGTTTTCCTCCTACAGGCGGGCACAGGGGCAGGTCACTCGTCACACGCCCCCAGGCTCACTTGCCCTCTACCTGGAGGGGAAGAGAAATTCAGGCTCAGCGTTAAGAAACTGACAAAAGAAAAGGACAGAAAGGAAGAAGGAAAGAAAGAGAAAAAGAAATAAACACCCATCTGAGAGTCCTTGGGAGCTGTTTGGTAACCTGAACAGAAAAACCTTTGATAAAATCCCTGGGAGAGCTTAAATATTTCTCCTTTCTCACTCTTTTGAATATGGATGGCTTCGGGTCAACTCTGAAACAAGATGACCTATTCCACCAGCATCAATAAAGCCCCAGTCCTGGAGGAAGGAAGTGGGGTCTGGTTTCCACCGCTGCTATAAAAAAATCAGGGCTTTGTTTCGCAGGATTGCTCCTTCCAGTAGTCGTAACACGGGGCGGTTTGCTTTGGCAGGAAAAGCACCTTGTGAAGACAAAGGGTGGCTTTACGCCTGAGCCCCTCTGCGCTCGCGTGATGTTCCGCCCCGATGCCACTGGGTGGCGCTGAGGAGCCGGGAAGGCGGCTGAGGTCCTGTCGCCCTGGCGCAAGTCCCTCACGGAGGCAACGCGCAGAGGTGACTTGGGGCGGGGAGGCGGTGGGGCCGGCTGCCCTCCCAAAGCCACTTATAATGTGGACAGTCGCTGTTTACTCCCTCTTGTATAAAGAAGGAATAAACGCATATTTAGACAAGACGGTTTTCTTTGGAAAATCGTATTTTTGTTGCTCTGTAAAAGACCATCTGCATTAAGGATGTGCACCTGCAGCCCGAAGCCGGATTTCCAGCTGACAGCCCTTCCCCTCCCCTGCCCGGAAAGACCCGAGCGTGAAATCCCGCGCACCCTTGCTGCCTGGTTACCTGTCCCCTGACATCTCCAGGGGCTCACCCTGCGGTCCCCTTCCAACCCCCCCCCGCGCCCCCCCCCCCCGCACCTCCCCAGGCCTCAGTGGTCGTCCCTTCCCCTCCGCTGCTCTCTTGAGTAACCCGGCTTAGCAACCTCCATCCTAAAAACCAGACTAAGTTGAAAACCAGCCTACTAGCCTTCCACTTTCCCTTTAGACTTACTCCCCGTCTCGCCTTCCATTCTCAACAAAGGTTGGGGGGGACTTGCCTGTGAGTACAGCCCTGGCTTCCTCCCTCCGACTTCCTTGAGTCCCTGACTTAGTTTCTGTCCCTTCAGCTCCACGAAAATGGACGTGGTCCATAATCCCAAATCCAGGAGATGCTGTCGTCTTTTTTCTGTTATATTTGGGACCTGTCATCCTGATCCCCCTCAAACCTGGTCCTCTCTTGACTCTGGTGACTCACTTTCCTTGAGTTTTCTCATAGGCCCTCCCTTCCTTCATCTCACTCCCACCTTGGTCGGACGGTGGCATCTGTTTTGCATAAAGCGCCGTGATGGGCGTGCAAGAGAGTGCAAAGTTCCCATTACAGCAGGGAGTGAAGACCGGGGTCTGGGAGACGAGGCGACTAGAGTGCCATAACTAGCCCTCTGAAGCTTAAGTGAGGTAGCTGATGGGGTCTGCAATTTTGACAGGGATCAGGGTGCAGGAGGAGGCTCATCTCTGCTCCCTGTGGCACCAGCTGGGGCAACTCCACCGGGACGGGCACGGCTGGAGGATCCACAGGCCAGACGGCTGGAGACTGGAATCGGCTGTTGGATGGGAGCTCAGGCAGTGCTGAGGGCCAGGGGACTTGGCTTCCGTCCGTGATCCGCTTGGGCGTCCTCACAGTCCGGTGGCTGGGCTCCCGGGGACGCAGGAAGTGGGTATCGCCGGTGTCTCAGGGCCAGGGCTAGGAAACCTAGCCCAACACGTTTTTGTGTCCACTGCATCCACCTGGGTAAACGGTTGCAGGGCCCAAGTTCAAGAGAAGAGAACAGAGACCCCCACCTCTGGACAGGAGTGTCAGAATCCGGGGCCATGTTTTCAAACTGCCACACCTAGGGGACCGCCTCCGCCTGTACTCTCGCGGCCTCCTTGGTACTCTTCGCCTCCGTCCGTCTCGGTGCGGGCTAAGTGGGGGCAGTCATAGAGTTGAGCCCAGAGGCCTCTGACTTTCTTTCTTCGCCCCAACATCGGGACGAGTGCCCTTCGTCCACGGCCATGCTTGCAGATGAAAGAGGGTAGTTTGATCCCTGCCTCTCCCAGGAGGGCGGAGAGGAGGGTAGGAAATGATGGAGCTTCGTTTGGGAGCAAGAGGAGTTCTCTGAGTGAAGGGAAGAGTGGCCGTCAGAATAGCGGGAGACCATGAGTCCCTGCTTCCGAGATGCCTCAACCCGGTGGCCCGCCCTACAGGCACGGAACAGAACTCCCGCTATTATTACTGTTGTTGCAGGTAGATCATTACTATTTCCTTAAATTGATTTTATTTTTATTTATTTTAGTTTATTTTGAGAGAGAGAGAGAGAGAGAGAGAGGGAGAATCCCGAGCAGGCTCCACGCCAGCAACGCAGAGCCTGATGTGGGGCTCGATCCCACGAAGCCCTGAGATCATGACCTGAGCCGAAATCAGGAGTCAGATGCTTAGCCAACTGAGCCACCCAGGCGCCCCGCAGGCAGATTATTATTATTGGAATGGGTTTAAGCTTCTTTTTCTTGTCTTCCAGCGTGCTTCCAAAGTAATAGAAGGTAAAAGTCACGAGGCCCAGCCAGCCCAGGCATTTGCCTTCGAGGTTGGGGACAAGGAAACGAGAGGTCGTGCCAACTGGGGTGGACATCTGTGCAGCGGGTATTCAACTGGAGCCACTCATTTACCTCCCGGACGCAACCACGCAGCTGTAAGAGTGGTGACCGGCTGACCGCGGACACAGACCAATTCTGAGCCCACGGGCTTGAGAGAAACGTGCTTCCCCTGGCTGTTCTGCGAGCCGGAGAACGGGAACAAGTCGATGGCTCCTTGTAATGACGAAGGTGACAAAGAACATAAATCCGCTACGTGCCGAGGCCGGCGGCATGAGAGTGGCTCAGTGCCAACAACCGTGGTGGCCTTTTTACACGACGAGGCGCATTTTCCTGATACAGCCCCTTCCTTTCGCAAGCACGGAATTAATTTCCCTTTCACACCCACATGCACCCGCTTCTGTCTCCGTCAGACCGGGAGCCCAGAATGGCCGTCAGCCAGGAAGACTTTATCCAGTGCGGTGGATAAGGGGGACATTTATCAGAAAAGCGTTTCCGCCCAAGGGGACAAGAGAGTCATTAGAAGTCCGCGTGGGACCCAGGAACTATTTCTTGGGGAGCCCCTTTCATCTTCATCAAACACTTCCTAGGTGACCTTGGAAGTCCGTCAGACGATGGCTTCCTCGGGCACGTCGCAGCCTGGTGGCCTGTGGGACCCCGTGGGATTTTCAGCTAAACCCTGATGGACGGATAGGACTTAGATAATCGAAGAGGAAGCCCGGGGGAGTCGCTGAAGAAAGACGGGCAGGAGACAGGTAAGAAAGGAGACAGTGGGATGTGACAGAAGGGTACACACTTTAGGGTCCCACGGACTGGGGTTCAGCGTTCAGTCCCTCTTTTTAGGACCTTTTCGCGAGACCCTCTTGAAGTCTCGGTCTCTAAACGTCTAAGTTCCAAGTATTTCCATCTCTAAAAAGTGGGGATTAAAAATAATGACCCTCATAAAGGTGTGGTAAGTCAGTGGGGTCACGGACGCATGGCAGCTGTTTGCGGCCTGGGAGCGGGGTCGAGGCCTGCCATCCACAGTAGTGACCTCACGCGGGCACCTCGAGGCAGAGACTGGTCTGCTCGGACCACAGCGCTTGTGCTGGGGAGGAGGGGTCGGTGTGAAAGACTGGGGTGTGAACAGGAAGTCACACAGAATATAGGGGCTAGAAGGTTGGATGTATCACTTTCGAGATGAGTGGCATGGAACCCAGAGAAGTCAGGTAACTCATCACACGAATGCTGTGTTCATAATACCATCTGAATATCTGGCCTTCTCAAAAATGCAGGCCTGGCTGGTGGCTCAGCAGCTAGAGCATGGGACTCTTGAACTCGGGGTCATGAGTTCGAGCCCCACGCTGGGTGTAGCGTTTCCTAAATAAATAAATAAAAACTAAACAAAAACAAAAACAAAAACCCACAAATAAACAAGATCTTTGAGGCCCCAGGCTGTAACTTACCCGTCTTTGAAAATCCCCTGCAAAATCTAGCACATATCGGTGCATATTCCTACTTTTTCAACGGGCTGGGGAGCATGAGCTCAGTAATGAAACATATTAGGGGCACTTGGGTGACTCAGTCGGTTGACTGCCGTTGGCCGAGGTCATGATCTCAGAGTTCGTGAGTTCAACCCCCATGTCGGGCTCACTGCTGTCAGTCTGTCAGCACGGATCCCGCTTCAAATCCTCTGTCCCCCTTTCTCTGCCCCTCCCTCACTTGTGCTGTCTCAAAGACTAAAAAAAAAAAAAGAAAAGAAACGTAGTAACTATAATGAAGGTTTAATACTACTATGTGGTTCACCCACTAAATGGATCAAAACCCATCTGTTTTAGAATGTTTAGTACAGACCCAGCTGACTCAGGGGGCTACAGGAGATGGCTCCATAAACAGCTCTAGGACTGTATCTCTCTCTTTGGCACACCAGCTATGGGAGGGAACCAAAAGGAAAAGAAACTGGAAAAATGGGTAATACCCGATGCCAGCAAAGATACGGTTAAATAGGCACTCCAATGTGATTCTTACGATGTTATCAACTGGCACAGCCCTTCAGGAAAGCAATTTTATTCAAAGACTATGGCCTTTGAGCCCAGTATTTCACACAATTAGATTTATTTTTAAATAACGTCTGAATTAAAAGTGGGGCCGAGAAGGGTGGGTATCTGCATAAGGGGTATGACCGGTTGGGAATGCGGAGCCCAAGCTGGGAGAGGTAGGTGTCCATGTGTGTGTGTGTGGCGGGGGGGGAGGATAGAGCAGGGTGTTAGCATCCATTCAGGGTAAAGGGACATTCCTGCGGGAGGCGTTGGAGGCAGGGGCTGGCCCAGGGTATCAGAGACTAAGCAGTGGTAGAGTGGGGGCAGTGGGCAATGGGGGATTGATACTGGAAAAGGGATTTATTAAATAAGTAAATATAATGAGGGCGCTGGGAGCTAGGTTTTGCACGCTGGAGAGAGCGGTTAGGACTGTGGAAAGCAAGAACACTAGACAGGAGCCTGGGTGTACCATTGAAAGCAGAGAGAGTCATGTGAACTCATGGTTACAAACTTCACAGGTGAAAACTTTACCTTTTTTTTTTTATTTTTTTTTTAACGTTTATTTATTTTTGAGACGGAGAGAGACAGAGCATGAACAGGGGAGGGGCGGAGAGAGAGGGAGACACAGAATTGGAAGCAGGCTCCAGGCTCTGAGCCATCAGCCCAGAGGCCGACGTGGGGCTCGAACTCACGGACCGCGAGATCGTGACCTGAGCTGAAGTCGGTCGCTTAACCGACTGAGCCACCCAGGCGCCCGGAAAAGTTTACCTTTAAACAAAGATAAATGAAGTTGAACATCTTTTTCGTTTGCTTAGCACACATTTTTTAGTTCTTTCCCTGTGAAATGCCTATTTACATTTTTTATCGTGAAGAATTTTTGGAATGTTAGTAAACGTAGCCATTCGTCCCTAACAAGTAGTGTGAATATTTGCCCAGTTCCTCAGTCTTGTTGTTTTATAGCCAAATAGAATTTAAGATTTCTTATGTATTTGGGCCTGTCGATTTTCCCCCAGATGTGTCTGGGGTTTTGTGTCATGCTTAGAAACAGCTTTCTCTTCTCGATTTCTCTAAAACGATGCACCATGTTTTTGTCATGCCCGTTTCTGATTCCACCTTTCCTATTTAAAGTCCGATCCATCGGGGAGCCCTGGTGAAAGACAGGCCCGGGGACCCCACACACCCCGAGGCAGCTCCACTTTCTCCTACAGGGGGCGGGAAGGAGCAGAGAGAGAGGGGCAAGGCTAGGAGTGTGGCCCCCCAGTGTCCAACAGCAGCTGTGTGAGCTCGGGCTAGTTCCCTCACCTCTCTGTGCATTCACGTCCTCATCTGTTAAATGGCGATAACAACAGAGCCTCCCTCAAAAGTGTGAGATAAGGAGTAATTGAGGGGATACAGTGTCTAGCACAGAGTATATGCCTAGGAAACCTTAAATATCATGTTATCCACCATGTGCCGCCCTTTTAAGGACCTACAAGATGACAGGCATAAATCTGGGCCCCTGTGGCCATCATCCCAGCGCCAGGACAGCCCGGCAGGGCTGCCCCAGGGGCTGAGAAACAGCCTCAAGCTCTGCCTGGTGCGAGGGAACCCAGGATGACCGGGCCTGCAGGAAGGCAGGGTCAGGCAGGGGGGTGGTGAGGCGGGATGCCTGAGCCCGGAGCCCAGGCTGGAGGTGCAGGGGAGCCCGCACTTGCTCTCATCGCTAGGAGTCTCTGTTGCCACTAGAATCTTCTGATCGCCGACTTCTGCGCCAGCTTGCTGGCTAATTCTCAGGATGAAATCTCTCGGGTGTCCTTCCAGCCTCTTCCAGCATTGCCGTCCCAGTAGGCACGGTGTGCTTTTTTAATAAAGGAAATTAAACACACACACACACACACACACACACGCTGTTTAAATAATTAACAAATCGAGGATTAAGGAGAGCGATTTCCTGGCTTTGGCTGGGTCGAAGCCAGCCACTTAACAAAGGGCAGGCTGATGAATGGCCACTGGAGGGCACCGACAGGCAGGTCCTTGCCAGCCTGAGAGGGGCCAGGGCGTGTGTGTGTGTGCGTGTGTGTGCGTGTGGAGTTGAGTTCAAGCTCTGTCTGGGATGCCCTGGCTTCATCCTTGCTGAGGAGAGCCGGGTGAGGGGCGAGGCCGCAGCAGAGAGCCCCTGCCTGCCCGCGGCGGGCTGGCGGCTGGCATTCTCCTCTAGGATGGTGTGCACTGGGTCAGTGCTGTGGCCAGCAGCTCTGTGGCGTCCTCAGCCTGTCCTCCTTCCTGACTCTGACAGCTCCTGCTCACTGGGACCGGTTTTTGTGCCGTGTTTTCTGCTGCTCGTCACAGCCACTGCCCATCTTTATTACTTCACAGTGGGCGACTGGGTCCTGCCTCTTTCCTTCTTCTCCACCTGGTCTGGATGGTAAAGTGCACCCTCCTGGAGGCAGGCGGCCCTGGCTGGAAGGCCCTGCCCTTGAGGGGGCACCCTAATTACCCCCATTCTTCATCCCCCCACCCCTGCCCCGGCTCACACTGCGGCCAGCCAACCAGAGCGGCGCCAGCCCCCTCATAGAAGCCACCTTTGGCTTCCTCCGGAGCCTTTGCACCTGCCGACGTGCCCCCCTCTCTCTGCTTTGCCAACCTGCCTCCCTCCGCTGCTAACACTCTTCATCTTCAGGAGCCGTCCTAGTCTGGCTGCTTGGCTCAGAGCACCTTTATCATCCCAGCGGCCGTTCAGGGGACAGGCCAACATGTCAGGGCTGGAAATAGTCCCCGTGGTTTCATTAGGTCAGGGAAACTGTACCTGTCTTCCCCCTCCCTCAGCTAGCCTTTCTGGGCAACTCTTCTCTCAAAACCCTGTTCCAGTAGCTCAACTTTCTTTAAAACCTGCCCTTAAGGCCTCGAGTTTCACTTTCTTTAGCAAATTAGTAATTACAGACTTACTTGTCTGCTCCGTTTTCTAGACAGAGACCCTTGAAGGAAGAGCCCACCTTTGACTTATGTTACTGTGTTAATAAGGTACGTTAGCAGTAGCTTACATATCTTTGCATTTCCAGGGCCAAACACAGTAGCTGACCTTGGAAATTCCTTTTTTTCTGGATGCGTCTACAATTATTTAATCACTAACTCCCAGACCGTGTTTCTAAACCTCCAGATTATTTCTTTCACCTCGTACGTCTTAAATCTCCCTTACCTCACCCACCGTATTCCTAGATCTCTGCCCGTGAGAAAACCAAGTTTCTTAAGGATTCACGTTGGAAGTGGGTTCTGCGGCTATTTTGTTTGTTGGTTTCAAGGGCAGGACTCCTTACGTGTAAGAGTGATCTTGTTTAGTTCTTCAACATGGCAAGAGGAACGAGTTTAAGGAGAGTAGGTGGGGACGAAGGCCAGAAGCCCATTCCCAGCTCAGCCCCCAACCCATGTAGCCTGTGATCAATCCCAAACGGTCCCTACGCCCTTGCGGGCAATGGCCGTCATCAGCTTCCAATGGACAAGAACAGAGACGGGATGGGGGTGGGGCGTTCTGTGACAGAAGGAAGGCAGTGCTGGGTTTGAAAACGGGGGGCATTCTTTCCTTAAGACTAATTTTAATCTCCACCTAAGGATAATGTTGTGAATAAAGTAAGAAAATGGAATCATGCGTATCAGAACCAAACTGTTCTGTAACCAAACTGTATTAGTTGAGGAAGAGTAGGCAATTGAGAAGAATGGCCTGGGCCATGGATATGATGAGCCTAGACCGGGAGGAGAGAGCTGAACCATCCGGAAGAAGAAAGTTAGGACACAGAAAGTGGAAACAGAAACAGTAAGGGAGGAAGTGTTAGCTCCTTCCACCTGACACACGTCACCCAGAACAAATGTAACCCGTGGCTCAGGTAACCCTGGGTGCCGAAATAGACTTAAGTATTTATTTACAGGCTACCTGTCGCTTGTCCTCTGAAGACCCACCCTCTCATGGGTCTGGCATATGGCATCACGGAAAACTCTCGTTCCAGAACTGTGCTAGCCTGCCGCTTGCAACAAGCCTGATTCATAAAATGCCAAACATTGTACACGCTCCCAGCATATTACATTTCTAATGATGGCTCTCGTCTGGGTAAAATCTGCTTTGAGCTCTCATGTTATTGACTTGAATACACTCATAGCTCCAAATTCGGTGCTTTGTGAGGGGTCTCCATGGGCTACGAAATGCAGTTAGCATTTAAATAACTAAAACCAAAAGGAAACAAGATCGAATACCTGACTAATTGCAGAGTTCGCTAACTGGAGCCCGCAAAACAGTTACCGCCTACAGATGTGTGTTTGTTTGCTTGGCTATACAGTGTTCTGTTCTGATTTTCGCATAGTGTTCAAAATGAGAAAATTTGCAGATTCCTCCTAAAAATCAGGATTTCTGACTCGTGCTGAAATATTGGAAGAGCTTTGACCCTGGTCCCCTTCATCCTGAATGGGAATACTTGGCAGGCCAAGTTTAGGTAGGGGCACCTATCTCCAGTTTCTAGGCTCCACTGGTCCTATTGTCTGAGACAGTCTGTTCACTCATTTACGTAACTGGCCTGTCGGTTATCACAAGGGTATTTATTTAGCCAATGGTTCTCTAGCGAGTTTTCACTAGGCAAAAATGTCCTTATGTAAATGCTTCTTTTAAGTGTGGACTCTAACAGAGGACGTGGGTTAAGGAAAAATAAAGGTGAAACCAGGCTCCGCTACAATTAACATGAGATCTGAAACAGAAAGCCCTTCTCAAAGGTACAAGTCTATTAGCTTTATGTACGCAGGCCATGTGCATAGGATCTCTCCTATGTTTTGTAACGGTGTTAATATCCTTGAACATGACTCTTTCTTGAATTAGAATATTCTTGCTTGCAATTCTGGAGGGTTGGAGTTAGGAGAAGGAATTTCCAAATTTGGAAACAAACACTGGGGCATATTGCGTGCTTTTGAAAAATCTGTATTTATAGCCAAGAGCTATATTTTTATTGTCGTACTGAAACGCGTCTTGCTTTTGTGAACCGGGATAGCACTGGAGCTCTAGGAGAGTCAAAATTCTCCCTGTAATACTTTCTCCTTCCTAAGGTGCTTTAAATAGGAGTAGGTACAACAAAGACGTTTCGACGGTCTTAGTTACTCACGGCCTTGCTCTCAAGCCAAGGATCTAAGAGACCCTCAAATTTCACACCTGCCATTTGGAACGCGAACCTTAAATCCCCCTCTTCCCTTGGAGAGTGGTGGGTTTGCTATCTACTGGCACTTCCAAGATGGGACTGAGGGACACTGAAATACTACCTGAGGACTGTGGCGTTTACAACAGGAGACGCTTGAAGAGGCCAAGGCAGCAAAATAAACGTGTGTATGTTAAGGGTAGTTGTCAACAAGATATCGGGAGGAACGCTCACAAGATTTCTTTTTCTCTTTCATTCTTTAGGACCTTTGTCAGATCTTTTTCATTGCTTCCCAAGGGCTCACGAGACAGGCAAAATAGGGCTTTATTAGAACTTGGGGAGCCATCAAGAATTCATTCGCGAAAACTCCTCAGGAAGGTGTGCAGTGCCGTGCTTCCGCACACGAAAAACTGGCACCCAACGTGTCACTGAAAATGACGGAAAAGCAAGAGTTTCTGGGCCCTGAGTTTTTGTGGTGTTAAGTCCGCGGAGCTGCGTCTTGGCCACCATCTTGCCATTCGTGAGGACAGCTATCACAACCCCTGAAGCCTGGGAGGTGGTGAACGCGGGTGCTGCTCCCACTTGCTTGTGGGGAACGGATTTCTCCTCCTGTCCCATCACTAGAGCCTCTGCTGGGTGTCCCCAGAGGGGGGGGGGGGTCCATGCATCTTGTGCTTTCTTTGCACCAGGCGCTGTTCTAAGCACCTCCCACGAGTCAGCTCATTTGATCTTGACGCTAACACTGAGGTAGGCACTTCTCTAATCTGAGCTCTATAAATGAGGGAAACTGAGGTACGGAGAGGCTAAGTAACTTGCCCAAGGCCGTGTGAAGCGGAGGGGCCAAGATCCCCAACCAAACTCCAGAGCCTGGAGCCCCGAACACCCGGGTGGCAAGAACGGCCAAGCATGGCTGAAGGCCCGCGGACGTGGACGGACAGGTCAGCTGTTGGCAGAAGGTCTGACCCGGAGCCATAGGAGCGAGGCTGGTCTCACGGAGCGGTGCCAGGTGGTTGACACGGATCCTACTTGTAGAATTTAGGACAGACTTGGGTAGGAACAACACAAACAGAGATTCCTTAGGTGTTCCGTTTTCCTCTTAGGTGAACTATTGGCTTGTATCCTTTGTCCCTTTTTCTGTCTGGGGTTCATTGCTTATCTTAACAATCTGTCTATTGTCCTCTCACTCTGCCACGGGGGTGGTGGTTCTGTCTGTATTACCTCCTGTTGGACACCCAGCGCCCAGCAAACACTTACTGCCTAGTAAGTCTCAATAAATATTTGCTGAACAGCTGAATGAAGGAACATTGACTCTTTGCCACTTTCTAGTTGATTGCAGTGGGTCTTAAACGAATTCTCATGTGCCTAAGTGTCCCATTTTTATGTAATCAAATGCGTTGATTGTTTTTCCTTCGGAGTTTTGCCATTAAAAATGTTTATAAAGTCCTTTCTCAGCCATATGTCATATAAATATTTGGTTATTTTTTTTTCTAGTATTTTTATTGTGATTTTTTTTTTTTTTTTACATTACTGCTTTAATTCACTTGTAGCTTGTTTCCTGCTGTCGTGGGTCAGTGGCCACAAATACTTTCTTTCCAAATGAGTCTTCAATGTTTTTTTAGCACTAGGTATTGGATAATCTGTCATTCTTTCCACTGGTTGGTTTGTTAACTCCTGTGCGAGTATCGCACCTTTAAATGATCGTTCATGTACCTATGTGAGTGTGATATGTTCAATATATAAATATACATTTAAACAACTTTTAATACATGTCTGCCCTCATTATTCTGTTTTAAAATTGGATCTAGTGATATTATGTGTTCGGACTATAGGATTCAACCTAAAAATGACGTTGGGGATAACTGACATTTTATAATATTCATTTGGAAACATGACTAGTAAGAGCTAGCTGTTTTTAATCCATTTTCTTGGGTTTTCCCGAGAAAACTGAAAATAATGACAAATGTGTTGCCTGTTTTCTGACGGTTGGGAGCCCAAGCTGAGAGCCACCAAAGCCTGTGTTCTTTACCATCACACGAAATTGCCCCTGGGTGGGGCTCTGGACCTAGAAGCGACTTAACTGTGTGGTCTTGGGGAAGTGACTTCCCCAAGAAAAGCAAGCATTTCATTAGTTTCTCTGAAATTAATGATTAAAAAACTGCCTTGAGTGCTCAGGGTGGCCCAAGTGATTCTGGGACTACCCCCAAGAACTCAGCAACTTTTCAAAAGTGGGATGCATCGGCGCGATTTGGGATGGAGCGGAACTCAAAGGCATTGGCAACAGTGGTACCCACACCCGTACGTCTATACCACATTTAGTCACCAACTGGAGAGCCGCCTGAGAACCCGCTCATACCACAGGGGTGTCTAGGGTTGAAAGCTAACCACCCGAATCCTGTATTCTCTGCTTTAAGTCCTGCGGTCCTATTATATACGATCTCTTGTTGTTGTATTCTTTAGTACTTTAATGTTTGAAGCTTTCTTTCTTTCTTTCTTTCTTTCTTTTTCTTTCTTTTCAATCACAGCCGCTTATAGATATCCTCAGACACGAGCATGTGCCCATACTCTCTACATCTTGTTGGTTGTTCTCTGCTTTACAAACGGACAGACACAAAGACCAGACACAAACAGACCAAGACACAGACCAGGAGTCCCGCGCTAGCCACAGAAGGCAAGAGTCCTGCCTCGGAATCCAGTGCCATCCGCGGAGCACCGCGCCGCATAGCTGCCATCACGCCCTAGTCTGGGAAACGAATGACATGACAGAACTCCAGTGTGGACACGTGAAAACATGCATGTGCATTCAAGCACCTTCATATCAAGGCCGATTTTAAAGAGAAAAGAAAGCACAGACTTGGTGACTGTTCAATGTATGATTATGAGAAGAAACACCAACTCGATCAGGAAGGGGGAAGATTGAGTCAAGTCCAAGAGATGAGATGAATCCCTCTCTGATAGAAACCAGATCTACAGACATTGCTGTTTTCCCCTATGATCAAAGCAAAATGGTTTTTGACAACAAGGCTGACAAGAGGCAAATACTCATTAATGGTTCCCTCTCAAAGGGGGAGGGTGTAAACTATAGCGTCTTGGTGATCCATTTTGGCCAAGAGTTTTACTCTGATTTATTTATTAATGAGAGGGAGGAAAACAATACGGTGCCACTGAACCACAAAAGACAGAGGAAGGAAGGGAGGAAAGAAGGAAGGTGAAGGGAGGGAGGGAGGGAGAGAGGAAGGCAGAAGTAAAAAATAATGAAATTGTGGTATGGCAAGCTCAGTGAGGAATCGGGGTAAATGAGAAGAGATTGAATTTAGATAAATGTAAGGTAATACACCTGGGGAGAAATAACCTTCAGCAAAATATATAAAAAAGGAAGGCTGCTGTTGAGGAAACGGCACTGTAGAAAAAAACCAGGCAGTAATACTAATTTCTTGCCAAAGATCCAAGTCCCGGGGCGCCTGGGTGGCTCAGTCGGTTAAGCGTCCGACTTCGGCTCAGGTCACGATCTCACGGTCCGTGAGTTCGAGCCCCGCGTCGGGCTCTGTGCTGACAGCTCAGAGCCTGGAGCCTGTTTCAGATTCTGTGTCTCCCTCTCTCTGACCGTCCCCCATTCATGTTCTGTCTCTCTCTGTCTCAAAAATAAATAAACGTTAAAAAAAAAAAATTAAAAAAAAAAAAAAAGATCCGAGTCCCTAATATCACTGCCACAACCAAGATGGATGCTGTCTTGGTCTGTGTGTCTCGAAGGATCCCTCAGAAAACAGAAGTGGTAATAAAGTTGCTTCCTACGGCCTTTGTCTGGCAGTAAATTTCACCATGAAATGTGACTGCGGGCTTGCCGAAAGGAACGCGATAAAAAGGCCATAAAAACACTGTTGAACGCTGAAAGCAGGATAGCCAGAATCCTGCACGTGAGGTGGGAGTTTCCGTGGTTCAACCAGGTCCATTTTTATTTAAAGACGTCAGATCCAATGGGGCCCACATTTCTCTAGATGGGGATTTAAAGCAGGCATTGGGTTTCATATTGTTTACTCTGTTCTATTTGTCTCCCTGTGGGAAGAGGCACGTCCTGCAAATGTGCTTGGTGGTATTTTCACTGGATTCCTGGCATTATTTAGATCTCCAACAGAGGGCCGGGGCGGGGCGGGGGAGGGGGGTTCCTCTGAACTCAGAAAGCTGGTGTTCCCTCAACAAAATGAAAGTGCTTAGCCAGAATAAAAAATAAACTCAGAGTCAAATATGCAGGGGACTTGCTTCCGGTTTGGATATTCTCTTGACCTATGGGAATTTTCATATAGTTCAACACAATTTGTAGAGAAGAATGAAGCTGGAATATTAAGCAAATTAAGACATCGGAGCAAATTAAGACATCATCTTGGAGGCAGGGCGTCATTTCTGCTACTTTACCAACCCTTATACCTCAGTTTCCCGTCAGTAAAGAGAGCAGTTCTGTGTGGCGCCCCAACCAAAGGATAATCCATCAAAAGGATGAAATGCAAAAGCCGTGTGAGGCTTCTCTATATAAATGAGTGAGGCAATAGCATCCCCGGGGGTGGACCAAAGTTTGTTGCTTGGTGTTCTTGCTGTCGATATAGAGGCTGATTCCGCACTGTTTCTCCTGGGCTCTTCACGCCGATATGGTCCAGGATTTACACTTCACTTGTTCTCAAACTTCTCTGTTCACTAGAATCTTCTGAGAGTTTATTTTAAAGATTTTTTTTAAATGTTAATTTACTTTTGGGCGCCTGGGTGGCTCAGTGGGTTAAGGGGCCGACTTTGGCTCAGGTCATGGTCTCACGGTTCACGAGTTCCAGCCCCGAGTCGGGCTCTGTGCTGACAGCTCGGAGCCTGGAACCTGCTTCGGATTCTGTGTCTCCCTCTCTCTCTGCCCCTCCCCTGCTTATGCTCTCTCTCTCTCTCTCAAAAATAAATTTAAAATTAAAAAAAATTTAACTGTTAATTTATTTTTGAGAGAAAGAGAGCACAAATAGGGAAGAGGCAGAGAAAGACGGGGGCAGAGGATTTGAAGCGGGCTCTGTGTTGACCCCAGAGCACCTGACGTGGGGCTCAAATTCATGAACCGTGAGATCACGACCTGAGCTGAAGTCGGACGCTTAACTGACTGAGCCACCCAGGTGCCCCTGAAAGCTTACTTTAAAATGCTGATTTGGGGGACGTCTGGCTGGTTCAGTCAGTGGAGCGCACAACTCTTGATCTCTGGGCTGTGAGTTCAAGCCCCATGTTGGGTGTAGAGGTTACTTAAAAAATATAATCTTTAAAAAATAAAATGCTGATTTGGGGCCCCAGCTCCAGAGTTCTGATGAAGTATGTCTGGGGTGGGACCAAGAACCTAAGTTCTTAGCAAGCATCCCAGCATATTCAGATTGCGGTTGGCCATGGGCCATTCTTTGAGAAATTCCGAACCAAGCTCACCATTCTGGCTCATCTGGCTGGAAAATCCATGGCCCGGTCAGCCCTGTACTCTAACGACCTGGAGAAACCCGGCTGTGGTCCAGCAATAAGTAAAGAATTTGGGAGTGGATGTGTTTTTCAGCCCCAAATCCATTCATCCTGCATTTCCTTTTGAAAAACAGTCCTTCCTCCCTGCTCATTTCATGCACTTCCGGTGGGTTCATCCTCCAGACCAGGGTGCAACATGTGACCCAGGCCTGGCCACTCAGGGCACTGGATCCTCTCAGCCACAGTAATTGGTTCGGGGATGAAAAGGTGACCCTAGTCCAAGCAGATTAGGTGTCGAGGCTTATGCAGAAACCATCAGGATTTGAATTCAGGGTCTAGAGACACTGGAGCCATATTGCCACCATGAGGGAAGTTTCTATTTAATAGATCAAACGATGGAAAGAGAGAAACCAAGTCTTGGCAATATTATTTGAGCCACAGATCTGGCCAGACCTGAAGCCAGGTGGATCCACCCCTGCATTTTTAAGTTTAAATGGGAAAAAAATTCTACTTTTCATCTTCAGACAGTTTGAATGCAGTTTGCTGTCTTTTGCCACTGTGAGTTCTAACGGATACTGCTGTTATGGCAGAGCATCTTACAGTAATGTTTTTGATGGTCAGATAAAATATTCTATAATCATTGCCTTGAAAAAAATATGTCAGGGGCGCCTGGGTGGCTCAGTTGGTTGAGCGTCCGATTTTGGCTCAGCTCACGATCTCGCGGTTTGTGAGTTCGAGCCCCACGTCAGGCTCTGTGCTGACAGCTCGGCGCCTGGAACCTGCTTTGGATTTTGTGTCTCCCTCTTTCTCTGCCCCTCCCCTGCTCATGCTCTGTCTCTCTCTGCCTCTCAAAAATAAATAAATGTTAAAAAATTAAAAAAAAAGAAAAAATATATGTCAAAAACACACATGTGGTAGGAACACTTTGGAATTAAATGTTAGTTTAGGTAGGAAGAAGTTGTTATGGGATATTCTTAGAAAAACGTCAAATAATAATAATACCTAGTGTCCAGTGACTACCTGTGAGGTGATGGGCATTGGGCTTTTACTACATTATTCCTAATTTTCACAACAGACCCAGACTGGGTAATATCATCACTTAAGGATGAGGAAAGGGAGGCTCAGAGGTGTTTAGGGTCACAAAGTAGGAAATGGTAGAACTTGGACTTAAAAGCCTTCTGCCAAGGGACACCTGGGTGGCTCAGTCGGTTAAGCATCCAACTTTGGCTCGGCTTGGGTTCTCATGGTTCGAGCCCTGCGTGGGCTCTGTGCTGGCAGTGAGGACCCTGCTTGGGCTTCTCTCTCCCTCTTTCTCTCACAAAATAAATAAATAAGCTTAAAAAAAAAAAAAGCCTTCTGCCAACATCAGCAGCCTGCCTGGAAGGCTCCAAGGTCATGCAAGATTTTTCCGAGCCTTTGTATCTTTTCCTGGCAGACCACAGCGTACCTAGAATTCAACATTACTAGTTTCCCCTGCCTTTGCACTGTGAGTTGGGAACATGAAAGTTCCCAATCTATTCTTTACCGACATTTATGTTCTCTTTTTGAAATTGTGCCTTAATCATCCAAGAATCCCTTCTTGTCAGTGAAGACGTCTCATCCACCCTGAAGGTGCCCTCAGCGTTCCCCAGAGCCTGATGTCACTCGCCAAGGTCACGTTTCTGGTCCTGAAGGGCAGTGCTCTAAATGGATTTGAACTTTGACGTCTCTCCCCGCACACCCCACCGTGTCTGGCAGATTCAGGCCAACGCATGCACATTCTGCTTCCGCCGTGTTTCGTTCTCTTTTTCTTCCTTTTTTTTTTTTTTTTTTTTTAAGTTTACTTATTTATTTTGAAGAGAGAAAGAGAGAGAGCGAGCACAAGCGGAGGAGGGGCAGAGAGGGGAGACCGAATCCCAAGCAGGTTCTGCTCCCCCAGCACAGAACCTGATGTGGGGTTCGAACTCACAAACTGTGACATCACATGACCTGAGCCAGGCTCAAGAGTCGGACACTTAACTGACTGAGCCACACAGGCGCCCCATTCTCCTTTCCTTCCATGCCGGTCCCTGGGTTACTTGCCCCTTGGTCGGCCTCCTCTGATCCTACTTCTTTCTCTGTTCTCAGGCTGCTCAAGTCTGCAGGCAACTTGGCGAGAACCCAGGTGATCTTGGTGGTACCCGGGGCTTGGGCGGTGACAGGGGTCTGATGCACCCTTCGCTGCAGGTCGCGTGACTGTCCCTTTGATGCTTCATGTACCTCTTTCTTAAATTGGCCGCAGTTATTAAGAAAAATCATTGTGGGGGCGCCTGGGTGGCTCAGTCGGTTAAGCGGCCGACTTCAGCTCAGGTCATGATCTCAAGGTCCGTGAGTTCGAGCCCCGCGTCGGGCTCTGTGCTGACAGCTCAGAGCCTGGAGCCTGTTTCAGATTCTGTGTCTCCCTCTCTCTCTGACCCTCCCCTGTTCATGCTCTGTCTCTCTCTGTCTCAAAAATAAATAAACATTAAAAAAAATATTATATAAAAAAAAGAAAAATCATTGTGAAAGACAACTATGATACAGCTGCTAAGTTCAAAACAGGGGCCGAATACTTGTCGGGATGAGCACTGGGTGTTGTAGGTGAGCCAATTTGACAATAAATTATATTAAAAACAAACAAATAAAATTACTGTAGGATACATATAAAAAATAAAAAAATAAGAAAGCAAAACAGGGGCCAAATAATACCAACACTTAGAATCTTGCTTTACTTCTCCCCAATAAGATGACGTAACCACAAAGGTGATCCTTTGGACTTGTTAGCAGAACAGACCCGTGAGGCTTAATCTCAAGTGCCCGAGGTTCTCAGGTTTCTGGAGCATTTGGGTAACCTAGCCGTTGCCCCCACCCCACGCCATCCCCCTGACGAGGGTTTCCCAAGGTCTTTGGGAAGGAAACAGTGAGCGCTTCTCGACGTTTGCTGTATTTCCATAGCTTTTGTCCCACCAGCTTGCAAGAGGGGGGTCTCTTGGCGTTTGGAGCCGGGACGTTCTTGGTCGGGAAGGGCTGTGGGGCACACTGCAGGACCCTGCACCTTAAATGCTGATTTGTAACAACCAAAAGCAAGTAAGAAATGCTCCTATACGTTTTGAAACACCCCGTTGGGCTGTGGGTGGGGCGGGGGGGGGGTGGTGCACTGCCCCTGGTTAGTAACCCTGGAGAGTTGGTGGCCCAGGATAGCAAACCTTGCCTGGGGCTGGAGGTGAGGAAGCAAACCGCCCAAAGTCCTCTGAATCCTCCAAAAGCTGGACTCGGGGCTTCTGGGAGACAGCCTCCAGCCAATCCAGGGTCTCTCCCAGGACTATCGAGCGGTGGTGCCCAGGCTTCTAGCAAAACCCCCAGCCTAAATAGGCCCTCCATAAATAGTTGCTAATTAAGTGCCATGTCCTTGCTCATTATTATATGCACACTGAGACCAGAGAGTTCCCATCCTGTCTGTTGTGAAAAGCCCTGGGCGGACTTCCTAGAATGCCATGCTACCGATAAGCACTCAGGAAATATTCATTACTATTGATGAAAGTGGTGACTACTTTAATTTAGATGCAAACAACCAAAAAGAGCTAAATACCCTTGGCTCTTTGCCTCTGTTGCGTTTGGAGAGGCTGATTAATACAGTCTTACACTTAATTACTTGTCCTTCCACTCTGGCACCTAGCGCTCGGGTGGATTCAGGTCACTGAGCCGTTGTGTGGGTGGGTAGAGGCCTTCTTGGGCTTTAGCCAGAGAGTCAGGCTATTGGCAGCAGGATTAGACTTTTAAGATACGGAAAACTTCCTAAATATGCCAAAGGAGGAGTCAGGAACGGGGCCAGGTCAAGCCAGGCCAAAAGATGGGGTACCCGAAGAGGCTAGGAGGCCCATGGGGGGAGGTCGTGCAGGAGACGCCGGAAGGTGGGAGTTACTTTGAGTGAGCAGGTTGGGGGCAGGGGCCTCGGGCAGGGTTGGAGCCAGTGCGGTGTGTCCCTTCCCGGGCCCCCACACCCCAGAGCCCCAGTTTCACCTGAAAATGTGATCGCTATCTTGCTGAGTGCAGGCAAGATCAAATCTGTGAGCTGGGATCCAAATTTCCATCGTTCTTCATAAGTCAGACCAGAGGTTATTCCTCCTGGCCAAGGGGTACGTTGTACGAGTTTTATTTCCCAGGATGCTCGCTCCAGTGCGTTGGGCGTAACACCAGGCTCGGTGATTCCTATCCAGAAGCATGAGAAAAAAGTCCAAGGCAGGACTAAAGCTTTATAGAGAGTTAAACTCACCACTGCGAGTTTTAAAACAAAAAATAAACTCTGATAGTCGTGAGTAGTCACGGGTTTACCTACGCGAAGCTGCCTTTCTGCTGAATGTCTAGGTGACCCGGGTTCATTTGCAGCTTTGCAGATTATACTCTCATTTTGTTCAACTTGTATACAAGAGACAGTAACATTTGCAAACGGCTTAGATCTGCCTGGTCTGACTTTCCTCAAATATGCGGCAAGATTAAATCCATTTTGTTCTTAAAGAAAAAGGAGAGGGAATGTAGGATTGTGTTTTTTTTTTTTTAATTTTTTTGTTTTTTTTTTTTTGTTTATTTATTTTTGAGACAGAGAGAGACAGAGCATGAATGAGGGAGGGTCAGAGAGAGAGGGAGACACAGAATCTGAAGCAGGCCCCAGTCTCTGAGCTGTCAGCACAGAGCCTGACGCGGGGCTCAAACTCACGGACTGTGAGATCGTGACCTGTGCCGAAGTCGGCCGCTTAACCGACTGAGCCACCCAGGCGCCCCTAGGATTGTGTTTTAAGTACAACTAAAACACAACCTCTTCCCCTTCAGTTTATATCCCCCCCTCCTAGTCCAACTGGCAATGCCTTTTTAATTAGCCAGGAGTGTTAAATAACAAAAGAAAGCTATATTTTCTTCTTCCTTCCCAGGCGATCAGGATTTGGATCACTAAGTTTTGGTTGTTCTTTCCTGGATCTGGAGTGACAAGGACCCAGGACAGGATATCTGCATTGATTTTAATGACTTTGCTAGAGGTCACTTTGGGCGGAAAGTTTCAAAGACAACCCCCACAGCGGCGAAAGACGACACTAGCATTCCGTGCGATGCCCTAGGCACGTGAACGTGTGAATGCGTGTAACATGTAAATTCTTAGGCAATGTCACGTCAAGGCAAGCTTGTCACCACAGAGTAGCATGAGGGTACCCACCCTCGATGACCGTCCCTCTTCTCTGACTCCTTAACTCAGGGGCTCCTCGGGGGTTCCTCCTTGGGAGTATTCTCTAAGGTGTGGGAAACAATAGGATTGCTCGCATATTTGTAGAAAAAGGAAAAGTGCATCATGTTTTTAGTTTAGTTTGTGTTTTTTACCTGGATCACAGGCTACTGTAGTCTTAGGTTTTCATAATCATTTCCTTCGAATTGGTTTTGAGTTTTGGCTCGGTGACTCAGCAGAGACCGTGGGAGCTTTTCATAACCTCTCCGTTCTGTTTTCTCATTTATAAAATGGGAGTGTTAGGGGCTCCGGGTGGCTCAGTCAGTCAAGCGTCCGACTTTGGCTTAGGTCATGATCTCACAGTCGGTGGGTTCGAGAGCCCCGGATCGGGCTCTTGTGCTGACGGCTCAGAGGCTGGAGCCTGCTTGGGATTCTGTGTCTCCCTCTCTTGCTCTCTGCCCCTCCTCTGCTGGTACTCTCTCTGTCTCTCAAAAATAAATACGCTTTTTAAAACATGTTAAAAAAAAAATAAAATGGGAGTGTTAATACCTACCTCCTCGTGCTGGGTAAGCATAAAGGATGACGTACAGAAAGCACCCAGCAAAGGTCCCCACGCATAGCGCAGGCTCACAAATGGCAGCGAGATGATCCTTTCTGTCCCAGCCACAGCTGCTGGCAGACGTGGGGCTGCTGTGGCCCGGGCCAGTGTGAGGACACGTGGGAAGGAGACGCCGCTAGAACCCTGTGCTGACCACAGAAGTCCTTCTCAGAAGCTAATACTGAAGCTCTGGCATGTGGACGGGGACACTGCGGACAGAACACGGTTTCCACTGCATCACAGACCACGGGAAGCTGCATAATGCCAAAGGAACAGGAGAAAAGCGGGGCCAGACGGAGCCCAGAGGAACAGCCCCATCAGGGACCGGTGTGGAAGAGCAAATGAAGAAGAAAGAGTGTTGACGATGACCTCCAGGAACCCACATAGTACAGTGCCCCGCGGGACTAGAACTTATGACTTGCCCTTCACCCCCTGGGTCAAATGCAGGGACTGTGTTTCCTCACAGCTGACTTCCTCGTGCTCCTCACCACGTCTGCACCTAGTTGTAGGTGCTTCATAACGACTGATGACCGATTAACTGAACGAACGACGCTTTTAGCCTCCTGAGAACCCACATTTGCCTTTTCCTAGCTTCTGAGAAAACGTGGGCATTTTGCAGGGCACCAGGTTCAAAGAACCTATTTTCCTGAGGTCCTGCCTCAGAAATCCTTTCAGAAGTCACTTTGTAGCGGCAGAGTGGGTGTGGAGGACCCAGAGAGAAGGTCGGATGCAACAGAATGGCGTCGGCATGCCTTTCGTGGTAAAATTCCAGAATGGTTTTCCGTGGGATGCAATATCATCAGTAAACTTCCAGAATATCAAAAAAAAAAAAAAAAAAAAAAAAAAAGAAGTCAACAAAAAGCCAGCTTCTCTGCCCTCTTCGGCATTTGGTGCATATTTTATCAGTGGACGTCCTCATTCAAGCCTTTCCTTTAGACTTTCTCTTTTAGTCCAGTTGCTGGAGGTACTGAGTCGTTTTGAGCCATGGTCTCGAGACCATGGCTCAGTGGTTCCATCTTTGCCAGCAAAGAGCCTTGATTCTTTCTTTCTTAGACTCATCAAAAATATGAACGAATCCACGGCATTATCTGCACGGCGAATCTGCTAGAATATAGGACTATTGCAACGGGTTATCTTGTAAGCGATTGCCCGAAGTTTAAACCCTTCTTTACGACAGTATATTTATACCTTAAGGAATAACTGGACAGGCCGTTGGCAATTTTTTGGAAAATAGAAGCTCACAAGCATTTTGAGAGAGAGAGAGAGAGTACGCGTGCACACAAACAGGGGAGGGGCAGAGAGAGAATCCCAAGCAGGCTCTTCACTATCATTCCAGAGCCCCACGCGGGGCTCGATCCCACGAACCATGAGATCATGACCCGAGCTGAAATCAAGGGTTGGACGCTCAACTGACTGAGCCACCCAAGGGCCCCAAAGCAATAGTTTTCTGCTGTCCTCCATAGACAGGCAGAACAGACCCAACAGAAGTGTATTTTTGGCGGCTAAGGAGCTTCCCAGGAAGGGATTCCGCCTGGGTCATTGCTGGAAAACAGGGATTCCGCCTGTGGTGACCCAACAGGGCTCCTTCTGCAAAAACTGGGGAGCTTATCCAAGGGGAAGAAATTGAGCACGAAGCTGTTCTGAACGCTGTGGGAGCAGCAGGGAACTCGTCCTCCCCTGCTCTTGGCCCAGTTTACTTCACACACACGTCTAGAGAAAGAGAAAACTACAAGTAGAAAAATGGAAAGATCTGCTTTAATGTACACTGTCAGATACTAGGGCTGAAGCAATAGAGCTTTGAGACGCCCTTCGGCACGGCTCACCATTCCATGGTTCGGGAACCACGGGAACTCAGGACGCCGGGGGGCATCACCTACAGGGACCCCTGGGGACCAGCAAGATGGGGTCCAGTATCTGGTGGCATGGTGGCAGCCGGCTGGCCAATTTCTTCCAGTATAAACTTTAATCGGCTAAACACTCTACGTTTGTTATTGGAAAAAGAGTAGAGCTCTTTCTGTCTTTAAACCCACAAAATATATTTAAACATATCAAAGTCCTCTGCAAACAGACAACTGGCCTGTGGTGCCTTCCCACAATCGCCCCTGCTGTCCACCCTAATCCAGGCGCTTACTGAGGGCTCAGAACTCACAACTTACTTAAGGCTGTGTCCATTGCTTTATCCCTGAAATATACTTTTAAAACCCTGGACGGGGGTGAGTAGGACAAGAAGGAGAAGTCCCAGCATCAAATGAGGAAGGGCACAGGGATAAGCAGGCAGAGAAGTGATTAGCATCTCTTAGGTGCGTCTTGTCTTTCTTGTCTTTCTTCCTTTCTTTCTTTCCCTCCCTCCCTCCTTCTTTTCTTCCTTCTTTCTTTCTGGTTTCTTTTCTAACCAAGTGTTCATAGAAGCGTTATTATTTAGTTTTTTTAGAAGACAGTGTTGACTTATTTCTTAAAATACTTTATTGAGGTATGATTGGCACAAAAAGCTCTCCACATTTAATGTACACAACTTGGTGAGTTTTGAGGTAAGTACACATCTGTGCAACCATCACCCCAATCTAGGCCATAAACATTGAGGCTCAGAGTTTAGCAAGTGGCAAAAGTCATACAGGTAGTATCAGCTCCAAAGCCCATGAAACTGAAGTTGTACAGGGTCACCGGCCAAGGTGCAGTCAGGAGGAAGAGGAAGGGTGGGAACAGGGTGGGGAGAGGGGGGAGGGGGGACGGTGGGGGGGGCAGGGGAGTGCTAAGTGGTGAGAAGTCACAGGTCACCACGGAAATGGGAAAAGTCTGTGACTCCAAAGGTAGGTGCTATGCTAGTGAGGAGGGAGAGAGGCAGAAAGAGAATTCCCATAGAGCCAAACGGTTTTGAGAGCAAGGAAGCTCAGAGAACATTTTCACTGGGCTGATGTGAAAAGTGGGAATCAGGAGACTGGGTGGAGGGGTGGGGTGAGGCCAGAGTACCAGAGGTGGGGAGTATGGGAGCTCTGGCTTTGGTTGTTTTGGAGAGACCAGCGGGGATAAGAAAGGCTGAGTCCCCAGCCACGCTGGAAGGACGGGTGTGAATCGTCAGTCCCCACACAAGCCTTGCCTCGAAGAATCATCTTGATCGGATGTTCCACTTTTATTCCTTAAAAAATTACCTCCTGAATGTTTAAAAGCCTGGAGTCTGCAGGCCAATAGCCATTTCTGTATTTGTTCTTAAAAGATGAGTTTGTAGAGTGTTTTAGTTTTTCTTTTCTATGGAGAAGATACCCTTTCTCCCCCCCTTTACAAACTATCCAACACTGGGAACCAGCAAGTTGAGGACTATGCATTCCAGAAATTCCCTACAGGGTCCTAAGAACCTGGAGTGAGTGTTAAAAAGATCATTAAGTGCAAAGCATGTCTTCATTCCCCGGAGTTCCTGGTAATTTCTGTTTAAAGACCTAGACTCTAGCAGAGTTAATATTTACAGTGAGGTAATATATTATTTACACGGACCCCAGACACCAAAACATCTATAAATTCACACATAGTTAACCTCCTTCTGCTCCTTCCTTTCTTTACTTATTAAGTCAATTCAAGACCTAGCCTATTATCAGATATAAGGTTCTTTCAATAATTTCACCCACAAGCCCTTTAAAATGAAAATTAAAGAAGAAACGAAGGACTGGTCAAATTCTCATTTAACGCGAGGAAACTTGACGGATTTCAGAAGGAGTGGTTCTCGGTAAGGTAAATGATAAAAACGTGAGCGACAAATAAATTATTACCATTTTGTCCTTTGGCGTTACATACAAATTGCAGAGGAGGAAATGGACTTTAAGGGATGACTCTTCCTCCAGAATATAACAGCTTTTCCTGAGGATTTTCAGGGATAAAGGAGCGTGTATAAGAACAAAGCTAATCTCAAAGGCAAATTATAGTGCCGACTAACATGGGCATTCGTTAACTTGCATGGACAAATCACGTATTGCACAAGAATTCGTTTTCTATTCACAGCTTTTGAATTTCTTTTTTAATTTATGCACAAAGAATTCTTAAGCAAGGGCTTGCCACCAAGTCATAAAATTCTGCACCTGCTGTTTCTTCCTCTGCACCTTCTGCAGCGGCTTAGTGAGTTCAAGTCAGGCTGCCTGAGTGTCCAGGTGTTCGGGTGTCTCAAGATTTCCCCATTGGCTTCATCCAGCTAAGGCTACGTGACCTGCTTACCTCTCAGGGACAGGAACAGAGGGAATCTCCTGACTTAATTACACAGCAATGAGCAGGTAAAAGTAGATGGCAACTGGGAAGGCCTGTTGGGAGCAGGGTGGTACACCGATTTAAAAGCTAGAGGAATCCGCACAAGAAGTTGTACGCAAATGTTTATAGCATCGCTACTCAGAAGAGCCAAAAATGCTAACTCAAATGTCCATCCACTGATGAATGGATAAATGAAATGGGGTATGTCCATACAAGGAAATATCGTTCAGCAATAAAATTAGATGAAGAACTGATACATGTTACAACATAGATCAATACAAATCACCAATATCAAGAACGAAAGGGGTCATCAGTACAGATCCCACTAACGTTAAAGGAATAATAGGGAATGTTATGAACAACTTTATGCCAACACATTACTAACAATTTAAATGAAGTTGGACAAACTCTCTGGATAACTTATAAAAACTGATACAGGATTGGGTGCCTGGATGGCTCAGTTGGTTGAGCATCCAACTCTTGATTTCAGCTCAGGTCATGATCCCAGGGTCATGGGATCGAGCCCCATGTCAGGCTCCATGTGTGGAGCCTACTTGAGATTTTCTCCCTCTCTCTCTGCCCCTCTCCCCAACTTGTGCTCTCTTTCTCTAAAATTAAAAAAAAAAAACTGATACAGGATGAAACAGGAAATTTGAATAGCTCTATATCTAATAAAGAAATTTAAATTATCATCCAAAACCTCAGGAAGAAAATTCTTGGCACATATTGTTTCACTAGTGAATTCATCAAATATTTAAGGAAAAAAATATTTTTTGAAAACAGAGTAGAGGGAAACACTTCTAACTCATTTTCTGAGACCAGCATAGCCCTAATACCAAAGCTTGACCAAACATTACAAAAAGAGAAAAGACAGAAAAGAAAATTAGAGGCCAATATCCTTCTTGATTATAGACACAAGAATCCTCAACAAAATATTAGCTAATCAAATGTGGCAATATATAAAAATGATAAATATCATGGCCAAATACATTTTACCCTAGTAGTGGAAATTTGGTCTAACATTCAAAAATCAATCTGTGTAATGTTTCATCTTTATGGAATAGAAGAGAGACACCACATAATTATTTCAATAGATGCAGAAAACTTACTTGGAAAAAAAAAATCAATACTCATTTGTGGTAAAACAAAGACATGAAAAAACTATCAGCCAAATAGGAAAGAAGGGAATTCTCTCAACCTGATAAAGAGCATCAACACAAACCCCAGAGCAAACATCATACTTAATGGTGAAGTATTCAGTGTTTTGGAGCGAACATCGTACTTAACGGTGAAGTATTCAGTGTTTTCCTGCCAAGATCAGGAAGAAAAGATGTCCGGTCTCTCCGTGTCTATCCTACTCAAGGTCTTAGCTCTTGCAATAAGGCAAGAAAAAGAAATAAAAGGCATAAAGATCAGAAAGAACTGAAATCCCATTCTGTCCCCTTTCTCTCTGCCCCTCCTCTGCTTGTGCTGTCTTTCTCTCAAATATACACATTTAAAACAATGTTTAAAAAAATGGACTTTGAGTAAGGCAGATTGCTCTCCATAATGTGGGTGGATCGTATCCAATCAACTGAAGGCCTGAAGAGAACAGAAGGCTGACCTCCCCTGAGCAAGAGGGAATTCCGCAGCAGATGGCTGTTCAGACTTCATCTGCAATATGGTATCTTCTTAGATCTATGGCAGACTGACTTTGGACTTTTTCCTGTAACATCAGTTCATCCCTGGGTCTCCAGCCTGCTTGTTCACCCTGCAGATTTTGGACTTGCTAACTTCCATAATCTCATTAGCCAATTCCTTACAATAAATCTCTCTCGGTGTATGTATGTGTATGTGTGTGTATAAGCGTATGTGTCTGTGTATGTAAACATCCTATTGGGTCTGCTTCTCTGGAGATTCTGAGAAATATAGTTTCTGTTTCTCTTCGGAAACTTTCCATCTTTTCATTCATTGTGAACATATTCTCTTTTGCTGTGTTTGCCTCAAAGTCTGTCTACTATCTCTTCAGGGCAGAAAAACTGCAGATTTTCTGTTGGAATTTTAGTAGGGTAATCAACCATCCCGGTTTGCCCAGAACTGAAGGTTTTCCTGGAACACAGGACTTCCAGGGCTGAGGCTGGGACATGTCTGGAAAAACTGGGTTGGTTGGTCACCCTAAGTTTTAGACACTCTGTAGGTTGCAGACTGTGGTTGAAGACATGGAGACAAAGAACTCACCTAGTGCCCTTTTTTTCTTCCAGAAGCTATATTTGGTCACTTTCCAGTGACTTCAAGTATTGGGGTTTTCGTGGTTGTTGTTTCTTTGTATTTTGTCCAGAATGTATAGCTTTTAGCTATCATGTGTGGGAGAGGTGGTCCACTAGAAGGTTCTTCAGTCATTACCAGAAGCAAATGTCCCCTCAGTCTCTCTTACCTGACGTGTTGCCAACCTTATTCCATCTCTTTTTGTCTGCCAGGCTGGGCCCCCCCATTCTCCACAGGCATTCCGTCCTCTTGCTCTCCTGAGCTACCTTCCAAGTCTCCAATCTTATGAATGTGCCTTTCCCGGATGCTCCCTGAAATCCCTACCCCAAGAGGCAGGCTCGGGGTGGATTATTGATCGACTCCGGTCAACATCAGGAAGCAGTTAGTGCCCACAATGCTTGGGCTCTGTTGCATTCATGATCTCACCCGACCCTTATCGCAACTCTGCAAACAAGGCATTTTCCTCTCCCTTCTATAGATAAGACACCAAAGAGTCAATGAAAGTATTATCCAAGATCACGAATCTGGCAAGTAGAAAAAACATAAAACGAACCTCCTTGTCTAACTCAGTGCTCTGGCCCCTTCTTATCACTCATGGGTGTTAGGGCAGTATAAATAGATTCTTCTGAATTGGCATCCTGAATCTTATCTCCGTGGACACTAACTGGCTTCTCTAATTGGCACCAGTATTTCTGGCACCAATTCCTCATTTCACACATGGGGTCTCTCTTATCTCAGACCAAAGGCTGTGGCTGTTCAATGCCCTGGTCCTGCTGGGTGGTGGGTCAGTGATCATCCCAGGTAGGGATGGAGATCTAGGAAACAAATACTTCGACAAAAATTCCCAGCGCCTGCCATGCATGAAATTGTGCTGGGCAAAAGCCTTCTCTAAACTAATAATAATAATAATAATAGCAACAACAACAACCACCACCACCTTATGTACATGAAGGGAAGGGAAGGTTTTTCTGGGAAGAAGTTTACCGGCAAGAGTGTAAAAAAGATGTTCCTGTGAACGTCTCTCTTGTGAAATGTCGTGCTGGTTAATTCTACTGTTACTTTCTTCTCTGTGGCAGGTTGAGTTCCTTCCTCTGAGTTCCTTCAGAGGAACCTTGAGATTTTGCCCCCAGGAAATGAATAAATGTGGGACAGGTCCATTGGGAAGAGTACTGCTGCTGAGACAGAGCTCCATGGGAGGCACCAGGTGCTAACTCTGATCTCCATATTCCGGTTAAGATCATGTTCACCTGGTCAAGATCCCCCCCCCCCCAACAATTTATTATAAACATTTTCAGACAGAAAAGTGGAAAGAATTTCATAATAAACACACATATCCCCACCGCCCTGGCTCTATCATTAACATTGTACTATATTTTTTTGATGACCTATCTCTCCATCTATACATTCTTCTTTATTTTGCAACTCATCTTAATTTTTACGTAATTAAAAGTAAATTAAAGACATCAGTGGCCTGTAAGTTTTTAAGCTTAAGTTTTATTTCTCCTTGGGTCACAGAACCTGTAATTTTTTTTTTTTTTGAGAGTAAGGTTTTTTTTTTTTTTTTAATGTTTATTTTTGAAAGAGAGAGAGCATAATCGGGGAGGGACAGAAAGAGAGGGAGATGGAGAATCCCAAGAAGGCTCCACAATGTCAGCACTGAGCCAGATGCAGGGCTCAGACTCACGAACCGAACCGTGAGATCATGACCTGAGCCGAGATCAAGAGTTGGACGCTAAGCCACCTGAGCTACCCAGGTGCCCCGAACCTATAAAATCTTTATGTTTGTTTAACCTCTGCCTCTCTGTCCCAAAGGGCTTGTTTCATTCATAGAGGGACCCCTCTGGGGTCTTCCCTTTTTGGTCCTCATCAGTGTTTCTGCACTGTGCACCTGTGTGGATGCCCATCACTCCCTGAGCATGCCCAGGGCTGGTGGGGGAAACCTGGCTGTTCAGGAGGACCTCGTCCCTCCCAGGAGGCCACCTGCTTTACTGGCAGGAGGAGGCAGCCAGGGGTTAGGTTACAATACCAAGCAATGCCCATTGCCCATGTATACACATGATACTGTGATTTAAAATAAGAAACATAGATTTGGTCTTTGTTCCTGCTTTTGGCACAGAACCCTTGAAACCTTTGGGATTTCCTACCTGATGAGAGGGACAGAAGTATCTTTTGCTGTGTTAATGAGGCCACTTCTGGAGCCCATCTAAGGATTGGGGCGGGTGGCCAGGAGAACCAACAATGTGACTGGACGGTTGGAACTGTTAGTCCCAGCCCCTTGACCTCACAGGAGGTCAGGCAGCTGGAGGTTGAATCGGTCACCAATGGCCGATGATTTGATCAGTCATGCCTATGTGATAAAGCCTCCATAAACCCCTAAAAGGACAGGGTTCGGAGAGCTTCTAGGTTGGTGAACACGTGGATATTTGGGGAGAATGGTATGCTCAGAGAGAAAAATGGAATTGAGTCCCTGAGATACAACCTTTTGTAATATAGAAGGCTTTTCCTGAATTATATCCTTTGATAATAAACCGGACATCTAGGAAGTAAAATGTTTCTCTGAATTCTGTGAGCTGCTTTAGCAAATTCGTTGACCCTAAGAAGGGGGTCACTGGACCCTCCAATCTGTAGACCGTTGGTCAGAAGCACAGGTTGAGAGAAGACTTCAGTTCCTTCCATTTTGACCTCCAATTTCCTAAGTGATTAAGTTCCTTTGCAGTTGATCTCTTAACGTAGGCAAAAGGCACGGCGGGCAAAGCATCCCCTGATGGGACCTGAATCCCCTCCCTCGAGCAGTAGGGACTGCCCTGAGCCCGCAAGACCCTGCGGTCAACCTGACCCCAACCTGACTTCACTGCCTACCTACAGTACCCACTGACCTTTGCCCCCCATTTTCCTTATATAAACCTGGAAGTCTTTTCAGCACTTGGGAGACAGTCTTTAAGGTATTAGTTTGCAGTCTTCCCCGTGTTGGCCTCGCTGAAATAAATTCCTTTCTTGTGCCACCACCACTTGGCTCTCTGCCTTTGGATTTTGTCAGTGATGAGCGGCCGATCTCGGTCTGTTGGAACACCCACCCACGCCCGCTGCTCTTCTGTGCCCCGGCTGTGAGGTGACAAGCTGGACTTGTGCTTGGCATCTAAAGGTGGGCGAGGCAGTCTTGTAGGACTGAGCCCTTCCCCTGTGGGATCTGAAGCTATCTCCGGGTAAATAGTGTTAGAATTGAGTTGAATTCAAAGACACCCAGCTGCTGTCCGAGAATTGAGTTGATAATGTGGAAACAGCACCCCACGTCTGATACACATTGGAATAATCGGCGGTCAGGATCTTAGCTGGTGTCAGAACCCTCAACACACCATGCACATCCCCCCCACCCCCACTCCCACAAACACACTCACACACATGCACACGTGATTACAGCCAGCAGCCCCACCAGCACCTACATAAGTCGGGGAGCCATCAGTTGGCCACAGTGATGCAATTTTCAGATTTCAAATTTCAGCCCCAGCCTGTTTTCTGATATTGGTGGTGGTTTCCCTCCCGTCACTGGTGGTAGGAGGGACACCAGCAGAAATATTTGATTCTTGAAGACGCTCTTCTGTGTCTTGCACCAAAAACATTCATCAAGACCAAAATCAGAGCGAAAAATTGAAATGCACCACGAAATAGCTGTCTTTTGGGCGTGGCTAGCTGATTTTTATTTTGTATGAATTCTGTTTAATCTTCCTCATCATCTTGGAGTCACTGCTAACAGAAGAGCAGTGGAAAGCCTCCATATTCCCAATGCACCGTTTCCCTCGTTTGCTCTGACTATATTTTTCTTTCCAATTCTTCTCCGTAGGCTTCTTAGCTCTCTCCTCAGGGGCCACAGTTCCGTCATTTTTATCCATCTTATTTCTGAAATGTTCACCACTCGAGCGTCTCACATTTCTTAAAATCCCCAAAGCATTCGTAACCGACAGGCTTTCCCTTCTCCTGCTCAGCCTTCCCAAGGAGCCAGGAGTCTCTCCCCGCACATCCTGCTTAGAGTTGAGGGTGGTAGGCCCTCAGTGGATTGCTTGGTTGTCTTCTTACTGAACCAATCCATTTACCCAGACGATCTTACCTTTCAGTTCTCACCAATCTAGGCATAAGGTAAGTATCCCTTAAGCCTTCAATAGCATCTAACCAACAGGTCATTTTATTCTGTTCCTGACACATTTTGATGGCGTCGTGGGTTAACGGATCTTCTCATTGAGTTATTGAGCATAAGCCTTAAATAAAAACATCAAAGAATCCTTTATCTTATCCTTTCCCAGCCACAGGACAGGCCAACCTCGCAGCTCGCCTCCTTATCAGAGTACTAACGCCCTGTGATTTATTCCCTGTGCACGCCCATCAAGAGCTGCTCTCTGCCAGTGGGGCTTGGCGCTCTCCTGCCCCCCGCAATGACAAGGCCACCGTGTGGGATAAGGAGTCCTTTCTCTAGTCTTGAACAGAAGGCTACTGGTTTTTCGACAACTGACTTACTTCCGTTCTTTCACGGTATCCTGATTCTGCTGACAGAATACTACGTTGGGCAAATGCTTCGTTCTACACGCTAACAAAAAAGATAAATATTTTCTTTTTCTTTTCTTTTTTAACTTTATTAATTTGCTTAGAAAGAGAGAGAGAGAGAGCGGGGGAGAGGCAGAGGAGAGAGAGGGGAGAGGATCCCAAGCAGGCTCCCGGCTGCCAGTGAGGAGCCCGACCCGGGGCTTGAACTCACGAGCCGTAAGATCATAACCTGAGCCCGAATCTAGAGTCTGATGTGTAACCAAGCCACCCAGTCACACCTCTTTTTTTTTTTTTTTAAGTTTTTAATTCATTTATTGTTTTTTCCTTTTCTTAAGTTTATTTGGAGAGAGCGCTAGAGTGGGGGGGGGGGCGTGGGGAGGGAGAGAGAAAGGATCCCAAACAGGCTCAGCACTGTCAGCACAGAGCCGGATGCGGGGCTCGATCTCACAAACAGTGAGATCACGACCTGAGCCGAAATCAAGAGTCGGATGCTTAACCGACTGAGCCACCCAGGGGCCCCTTTATTCATCTTTTTAAGTACTCTCTACGCCCAACGTGGGGCTTGAACTCACGACCCCGAGATCTAGAGTGGCGCACTCTTCTGAGCCAGCCAGGCACCCCCCAAAAGGTAAGTATTTTCTAACTCCACAATTATCTTCCATAATATCTAAAAGCATAGAACTTTATTCTACTCCCAACACCTTGAGACGGTTTTGTGGGTTAACAGACCTTCTTACCGAACTACTGAGTCACTGAACTTGAGACGGCAGAGGCGGCCTCTGTTCGCAGGTGGAAGAGAGACGGGAAGTTCGGCATCTGTCTGGTGAGGTGTGTGGCTGGGCAGAGCACCCATCTGGAGAATTCCGCATTCAGTCCTATTTCTCCCTGGTTACATTCTGGGCTGGTTAAGAGGGGCGGAGCAGCCTGGGGACAGGAGTGACCTGGGCTTCTACAGCGGGACTGACTTTTGAAATCAACGCATGCTTAAGGATCTCTAATATCTGGGTCTGGTCCTGAAAGGTCGTGCGCGAATTCGATTTTGGTCGTTGTGTAATTTTCTTGCTTACCGACACCATCAAGTTTCGGATGCTTTACCTTGGCATCTGATTATCTTTAACAGGTGGTTATTTCCAACGTTTCGTTCTGTTTTTCTGCTCACAGGCCTCTGATAAGCAGCTATTACCCTCTTCGTGAATGCTCACAAGTGCCTCGGAAGCTGCACTTGCGAGAAGACAGGGCTGTTCTAAGGCCTGAGTTTATTCCTTTGACACAAAATTTCTCATGTGGGAGGTTTTCCAGGCACAGCACACCTGCGCTGGGCCGGCTCGGCGTATCTGCCAGCGCTAAAGGCACCGGGAAAGTTCTGGTTACCTGTTCCGCCTTAAACCAACCGCCCCCCAAAACGTAGCGGCTTGAGACAACGATGTATTTTTCCGTCTCGTGGTTCGGCGACTTAGCTGGGTCCGGCTACGTGATTTGACCTCTCATGCACTTGCCATCAGGTGTGGGCTGGCCTGGCACTTCCCGAGCCTCCAAGAGGGCTTCTTTAGCTACCCGGGCTAGGGTGCGCCCAGGCTAGGGTGGCTGCAACAGCCGGGGCCTGGGCCTGGGGCCTCCTCGCAGCAGAGCCATCTCGGAGCAGTGGGACAACTTTGTGGCAGCGGCTTCCCCGACAGATGCCACGCGCCACGAGGCCGGCAGACAATGCAAGTCTACTTCCGACGCAGCCCCGGAACCCTCTGAGTAGGGTGGAACCGGACTCAAGGGGACGGGGCTACGCAAAGGCACACGGACACGAGGGGGTGGAGTTCAGGGGAGATCCACCTGTGGGGTTCAGCTACTACCACTGACTATGTGCCTATTGCTATGTGTTCGATGTATCCTCGTGTGTGTAAAGCGGGTTCACTAGGGTCCATGCTGCTTCTTCCGGTGGTCTTCCTGGGAACACCTGCTACAACAACGATAACCACGATGCTAGGAATAAAAACGGCGGCCATTCGTGGAGCCATCGCGCTCTCTCTCCTGCGGGAGACGCAATTGCACAAAAGCACATAACACATTTCCTGCCCTCGCGGAGCTTGCGTTCGAGGCGGGGAGTAATGCAATGCAATAAAAGAGAATAGACATCATCTGTGAGATAGCGATAAAAGCTACGGAGAGAAAAAATGAAGCAAGGGGAGAGGATTAGGAAACGTGGGCCTGGAAGCGGTTGTAAACTGGCTAGTCAGAGAAGGCTTCCCTGATGAGGGACGTTGGAGGGGAGATCTGAAGAACCGGAGGGAGTGAGACGTGGCCTTGGGGGGGAAGAGCCTTACGGTAAGGGGCCCATGTGGCTGGGGCTCAGTCACCGGGATGGGACAGGGACACGGTGCCCCAGTGGTGGGAGACTTGGGGGCTGGGCGGGTCTCCTAAGGCCTTGCACTTGGCTTTTACCGAGCGTCAACGGGAAGCCCTTGGAACGTCAAACGGGAGCCGTTTGACAGAGGACTGGCTCTCTCCGCAGAAAGGGAACCAGGCAGCAGCCACTGCAGTCCTCCAGGCTGGGGTGGATGGTGGCTTAGGACCTGGGTGGTGGCCGCAGAAGTGGTAGACACTGAGATGACATAGTGCGGATCTATTTTGAGGGCAGGAACCAACAGGATTTGATTACAGATTGGATTCGGAGACCGGTTCCAGAGAAAACCACTCTGAGAAGTGTTGCCATAAATGAGAGGGAGTGGGGAATTGATGCGAGGTTCTGAGGGACATGTTGGCGGTCTCATTTATTTATTTTTTTCTGATGTGAATAATATTTGGGACTGGCTCAGTCCGTGGAGCGTGCGACTCTTGATCTCGGGGTTGCGAGTTCGAGCTCCACACCGGGTGTACAGGTTACTTAAAAAAGAATATTTTAAAGATGTGAATAATGTTTGTATGCTGCTGGGAACGGTCCGATAGAAAGGGAAGAGCTGGTGATGCAGGAGAGAGAGGGGCTAATCGCGGGCAGCATGTCCTTGAGTGAGACGTGCGGATGTAGGGTGCAAATGAGGGGTCCCTGAGGCGGGTGCCCGGACGGCTCACCCAGAATGACCGAGCTTATGGTAGGTCGGGGGATGTAGGGCGGGCGGGACTTCTCTCCTGATTGTCTCCGCCAGCTCCACAGAAGGGGTTTTGGGGGGTCTGGAAGAGTGACTGTTTGCAAAACGGCCATCAAGCTGCAGGAGGAGCGAACCCGGGCGCAGGAGGCAGGGCCTCTGGGAAACCCTTGGGCTCTAAAAAGTGGGAGCAGCAGCACGGCCGTGTTTCTCTAGGGTTTTCAGCTTCATGGACGCGGGAGTGCTGTGGGAGGGCTGGACATGAGCAGGCGGGAGGTTGGCGGGTGAGTTCGAGGAAGGGAAGGGAAGCGAAAGGGCGGGGGGAACGTGCGGGGCAGAACCCCTGCCAGGGACCTGGGCTCTCGGCCGGCTGAGGAGGAAAGGGGGGTCGACCTGAATGAGTAGGGGCTACAGGGGTGAGGGATGCTGGAGCCGTGAAATAAAGCCTCGGGGCTACCGAGGAGGTTCCCTACCCGGGTTCGCGGGTATATATACCAGGTTATATACCCAGGTTCCTGCAAGCTTTTCTAAATTGTCTAAAAATACCTTCTGGGCCTCATAGGAAAACCAAATCACATACGCCAAATAACAGACCCTCAAAACCAATGAACAGGACTACAAAACTTTTAGGGTTTCCCTGTGTCAGCTCACCACTAACTGCCCAGCCCACAGAGTCAGCAAGGGAGGCCTTTGAAAACTGCTGGCTTTGACCCAGGCCCTGGGGGGCCACCTCGTGAGAGCCACACCCCTCCCCCTCCCCCAGACCGCACCCCCCTTCCCGGGACCCCCCTCCCATAGCTGCGTTTCCCCTCCCCCACTCCCCCCGAGCCAGACCCCTTCTCCCTGGGCCGCACCCCCCACCCCCTCTCCTGCTCAAAGTAAAAGTAGGACCTAGGACCCTAGGCCGGGCAGCAGACAAGGGCTCCTGGGGCGAGGCCAAGCGCCCCCCTGGCCCCACCCCGGGCCTGGATGTTGGGAGAAGCTGAGATGAGGCCGGGAGGGCTGCTCCACCCAACACCCACCGGGATTGCGGAATCGGATTGGGATTCGGATTCGGGGCCTGGGCCTCCCACAGTCTCCGCGTGTGGAGTGTGGAGCGCTTTCCCTGCCAACGCCCGGCCACCCTCCCCAGCCCCCATTCGGGCTTCAGGTTTCAGCCTAGAAGACTTGCTCAAACCTGCCACCAGGTTGGGGGCCACGGCACCGGTCACCGTCACGGGGGATTCCTCCCGCTTGAGCACAGCTGCTCACTGTCCCGTGGTCTGATGTTCACCGGTCACTTCTCGGAAGCGACAACAGGGCCGAGACAGGTGAGCCTGTGTCTCTGTTCGCAGCTCTATCCCCAGCGCCCAAACCCTTTGCAGCACAGGGGGACCCGATACAAATGGGCTGCACGAATGATGAGTCTTCTCCTCCGCCTTTCCTCCTTTTTCCCAGATGGGGAATTGCGTCTCTGTGAGCAACTCTCTCGCTCAAGGTTGCAAGGCCGGAAGTCCCAGCCTTGACCCGGAGCCTCTTGCTTCCTGTTTCTCCCCTTTTCTGCTCTCTGGTCCCCCCGGGGTGAGGATTCCAGCTCCGAACCCTCAAACATCAGTGAGCGAACTTGTAAGGGGGGTGGTTTATTGTCCTTTTTGCCCCGCTATAAACCGAGTTTCAGTTCCAAACGGCACCTGTCTCGCTGGCCTCCGCATCTGAGATGTACTCTGACCTTCAGTGACAGAGAGCAGAGAACGCGGACGTTTACTCCGGACGTGATCCGGGGCAAAGCGACGGCGAAGACGGGTGTTACACGTCGTCAGGGGCTGGCTCTCTGGCCGGCTGTTGTCAGCTTGCTGGTGGTGTAACACGATTAGTACCGTCCGCGTGCCCGGAGGGGTTAACAGCGGGGCGCCTGTTTTTAAAGCCTGAAAATAAAAGTCAGTAACCAACTAATGAGGGTTGTCAAGCTATAGTAACTTGCACAGGGTTGGATCTCCTTCGGAATCCCCACGATGTGTTCCCGACACTGGCACAGGGGGGAGCCGTGGGTTGATGCCTTCCCCCCCCCCCCCCCCCCCCCCCCCCCCACCCCCCCCAGCTCCCAGGGCGGCCTGAATGGGCCTGGATGGCAATGTGCGGGCTGCCCGTTATAAACCACTTGCCCAGGGGGCAGCTTTATCTTTGCATCCATTCGCTTCAGGCTGGGGCGTTCTGTGTGGTTCCTGGGCAGACAAAGACGGGGATCTTACCTGTCAGAGTGACAGCACAAATACCCCAGTCATCCGTGAAAAATCCATGTGCAAACACACAAGGAAAATACAGCAATACAGGAACTATGTTGCAATTGACTTAAAAAACCCGAGACAACGCCTTCCGACGTCGCTCAGGGTTCCAGGTAGCAGGTCTGCTGGGAACGGCCTCTGTGTTTTCTCTCGGGGCCCTATGGCTAAGGGGTTCTTGCCTTGTGAGAACGGCGCTGTGCCATGGTTAAGTCAAAGGATGGTGTTCTGCTCCCGCTGAAGTGTAAACGTTGAAGAGCTAAGGTAAAAAGAAGATTCGGAGGTTCGCACTGTCAGAGGATGATTCCCAGGCAGCCCCTGGAGTCAGGGTCAGGCTTTCCTTCCGGCGTGGTTTCTTGAAGGCACCTCGAGAGCTCCAGCCACTTCTTCTTCTTTTTTTTTTTCTTGAGAGAGAGAAAGGGCACAAATGAGCGAGGGGCAGAGAGAGAATCCCACAAGAGGCAAAGAGAGAGAGAGAGTGGTGGAACTCACGTGGAGTTTGAGCTCACCCGATGTGGGGCTTGAACTCACCCGAGGCGAAGTCAGATGCTTAATGACCGAGTCACCCGGGCACCCCGGGCACCCGGGGTCTGGCCCCGTCTCAACTTATCACTGAGCTAGCGGTTAGGGAGGAGGAAGAGGGATACCAAAAGAGGAGGAAGAAAAGAAGAAAAAGTGGAAAAATAACCTTGTATGGAGAAAGATGAAACCCGCCCCCCCACCCCGTAGTCACGTGGCTTTGATTCCTCTGCTAATCCAGGGGGTGAGCCTCTCCATCTCCCAAAAGAAAAACCCAGCCTGAGTACACAGGAGTTTCCTTTCTTGGTGTCTCTTAATACGAAGGAGACAAGCTGGCATTTTTGAAAGGTCACTGACAAAGGAAAACAAAAAGGGAACAGCTACAGACAATATCAGCAGTATAGAAAATCAGGTTCCCGATGCCCAGGAGCTCCCGGGGGGCTCGGTCAGTTGAGCATCCGACTCTTGGTTTGGGCTCAGGTCATGATCTCACGGTTTTGGGTGTCCCAGCCCCGCGTCGGGCCCTTCCCTGACGGTGTGGAGCCTGCTCGGGATTCTCTGTCTCCCTCCCTCTTTCTACCCCTCCCCCGCTCATGCTGTCTCTCTAAAGACAAATAAACTTTAAAAAATTTTTAAAAAATCGTATTTCCTCAAGACTATTTCTTTTTTTTTTTTATTTTTATTAAAAAAAATTTTTTTTTCAACGTTTTTTATTTATTTTTGGGACAGAGAGAGACAGAGCATGAACGGGGGAGGGGCAGAGAGAGAGGGAGACACAGAATCGGAAACAGGCTCCAGGCTCCGAGCCATCAGCCCAGAGCCCGACGCGGGGCTCGAACTCACAGACCACGAGATCGTGACCTGGCTGAAGTCGGATGCTTAACCGACTGCGCCACCCAGGCGCCCCTCCTCAAGACTATTTCTGATCCTACTGTGATGGTGCAACTCGACAGGCACGAGGGCCCTCTTGTCATCACTGCCATCTCAGTGTTCATCAGCCAAGGATAACTGAAATGTATCATCGCTTATGATCGTCACATAATGACATACACGCATTTTCCCCCTGAGGCCTGGAGGCCTTGCACAAATGAGGAGCTTAATAGCTATTAGTTGAGTGAATAAATGAACGACGTTTTATTTCTCGGATTGATTTACAGAACAGAAATGATTGACATGCTTGGAGCCCAGAAAATGGTTCAATAAGCCTGTTGTGGGACTTACCAATGTCCGTGGGCTCTCCTAGGCCGGATCGTTACTTCAATCCTTTGCCTTGCTCGTTCCCTCCTTCCATCCACCCAAAGCCTTCTGCATGGATGCGTTTTGTGCGGCAAGTGTAGGGAACGAGTACGCATCAGTGAGAAACCTTCCCCTGAGCTCTCCTAAGCAGTGATGGGTATTATTCAGGGAAAGTAGGGGCTGAGGGCAGCCCCCGCGGGGATGGAAAGAAACACAAGTTTGGCACACCAGGGAGCATCGTGAGCTCAGGGAAGTTGGGGCGAAGGACAATACAAGGGACCGACTTCAATTGTGAACAGTTTGCCGGAGGTATGAAATGTAAGCATCCCTTTGGGAAATGAGGCAATTAGTGTTTCGAAACCGTACGCACACGAAGGTAGAATTGCTAAGTGTCTTCTTACAAATGGATCAGACAAAAGAGAAGTAACCCGGAAACCTGGCAGTTCAGAATGAATTGCTGTGAACACAGCAATGAGAAGCACTTTGGGTTGGCAAAGATTAAAAAGGACGTGGGTTCACAAGGTCACCAATGCAAGTAAGGACACAGGTGCTTGCAAACTATTTATTTTTTTTTTATTTATTTTTTTGAGAGAGGGTGCAGGTGAGTGAGGGGCACAGAGAGAGAGAGAGAGAGAATGAGAGAGAGAGAGAAACGGGGCTCAGCTGAGATGGGGCCCAAGCTCACACACCATGAGATCGTGACCTGCGCCAAAGCCAGAAGCTCAACCAACTGAGCCACCCAGGTGTCCACTTGCAAGCTTTTTAAAGCGCATGCCCTTTGAACCAGAATATTCTGTACTTTCCTCATGAAGACCCTCATCCCGCTTTATTTGCATTCCTTATTTAATACCTCAATTCTCTACCAGACTAACAGCCCTGTAGGAGGGACTGTGTCTATCTCGATTATTGCTCTGTCCTAGTGTCAAGAGAGATTGTTAGGAGACACTCACTACGCGTTTTAATGAATTAGTGAATACTTCCCGTTTCTAAGACGTAGCCCCGAAATGTTGGTAGATGGTCACTTATCTCTCCGTGGCTTCTAATGTGTCTACAGATGAGAGATTGGCTAAATAAATTAAAGGCATCTATTCAATAGAATACTATGCAACCATTTAAAATGATGGTCCAGGGGCGCCTGGGTGGCGCAGTCGGTTAAGCGTCCGACTTCAGCCAGGTCACGATCTCGCGGTCCGTGAGTTCGAGCCCCGCGTCAGGCTCTGGGCTGACGGCTCGGAGCCTGGAGCCTGTTTCCGATTCTGTGTCTCCCTCTCTCTCTGCCCCTCCCCCGTTCATGCTCTGTCTCTCTCTGTCCCAAAAAAAAAAAAAAAAAAAAAAAAAGTTAAAAAAAAAATAAAATAAAATGATGGTCCAATACATAAATAAGAATATTAAAAAAAATAGAGATAGAGGGGAGAAACAGCGTTCCGTACTTATGGACACGGGAAGGTGCTCACAATACAGAGCCAGGGACACACAAAGCCAAGTACACAACTGCACACCATCTGTTGTGGAGTTTTTGTAAAGTAGAAAGCTGTGGGGGCAGGAAACCAGGTATTTTTACTTTCCTCTTCACGTTTCTGTATCGGCTGACTTCAAAAAGTTTTCTTTAAAAAATTCCTTTCATCGTGTGAAAAGCCAATAAAACCACTTCCGTTTTGAAAACAATGTAATTGTTGGTTCCCGTTTGGCCTTTCTCCATACCCCAGGCAATTATAGGCTGGTCTCAAGAAAGGAGGAAAAATGGCCTCAATTAGAGAACACCAGAAACTAGCACCTCATTAATTGAGGGAATTAAAAAGAAGGAATTGTGTCTGCTAGAGGCTCTCCCCTTTGCAGCAAACAAAAGGACCCTGAAAAGCAATTTAAAAAAGCCAAAGAAATAAAAATGCATCACGGGCCGCAAGTTGACTCGGCGCCCGATTAAGACTCAGAACAGCAAATCGGGAAATGATGAATCACAGGGTTTTTTTTTCCCCCTTTGGATCCATACACATAATAATGCATAATTGCAACCCAGTGTCACCTGCCTGGAGGCCCTGAAGTCCCCCAGCCCCTCTGCAGCCGCTTTTTTTTTTTTTAAATATCCGAACACTCACTCGCGAGCCCATGTCATACTGGGGCTAGAGGACGTTGTTGGCCTCGACAGGGTGAATGATGACTCCCCCTGATTTGGGGGTAGGGATACAAGTTTATTGTCTCGCTGTCATCTCTCGCTACAAATCCCTGCTTTTACTGAATCTGGGTGACCTGTCCATATTCTCACTTCCCGGGGCTGCTCCCTCCTCCCCGCACTGCTTTGTCCTCGCAAACAGACCCCCCCCCCCCCAGGTTTCCCACTTCCCAAAGCACCAAGATCTGAGGACCATGTGGGGCTCGGAGAGACCCCCACCGCCCCGCTCAGAATAGGCACTGACTTGCAATTAATGAGCCCACATCACCCAGCCCTTCATCCCTCTGCACTCCTGCCGCGGGGTCCTTCTCCCTGGCTGTCCCTCATCTCCTCGTGTCCGTGCCTTGTCTTGCGTCCTCAGGCTGCCTCTTCTCTTCTAGACCCTTCTCTTCCGTATCTGTTCTTCTCTCCATCTTCCAAGCCCACAAAGCACTCTTCTTCTAGAACAGCCAGAGGACCCTGCTTACACCCCCCATACTTTAATGTTCTTTTAGTATTTATTTATTTTTGGCAAAGTGCAAGTGGGAGAGGGGCAGAGGATCCGACGCGGGCTCTGGGCTGACAAGCTGACAGCAGTGAACCCCATGTGGGGCTTGAACTCATGAATCATGAGATCCTGACTTGAGCAGAAGTCAGAAGCTCAACCAAATGAGCCACCCAGGTGCCCCACATCCCCCTTACTTTATTAAGGAGAACAATTTAATTCCCTCTTACTCTCTGCCCTCCCCTGCCAATCTCAACCCAGATAAACTCCACTGGGGGCTTTATGTCTTCTGACCAAAAAGCCCCCATATGTGTTCTTTTTTTTTTTTAAGTTTTATCTTTCTTATTTTTGACAGAGAGAGCAAGTGTGAGCAGGGGAAGGGCAGAGAGAGAGGGAGACACAGAATCCGAGGCAGGCTCCAGGCTCCGAGCGGTCAGCACAGAGCCCGACGCGGGGCTCGAACCCACGAACCGTGAGATTCATGACCTGGGCCCAAGGAGGACGCTTAACCGGCTGAGCCACCCAGGTGCCCCAACCCCACATGTGTTCTTAAGCACGTACGCCGTCTACATTGAGTAGTGCTTTTCCCCCCTACCATGTGAAAGATCTATGTTAATTAAAAATTTTAAATAGTAATTTCCTCTTCTCTTTGAAATATCGATAGGGATCAGATGTCAGAGGTGCTTAGCTACGTGGCTATTTGCTACATTTCTGTATACACAGGCTTATCCCTGTCCACACATAATGGGTTTTTTTTAAGTAAATAAAAACTGGAGTTTTCTTTAAGAATCTGTTCCCGTTTCTGTTGTACGAGCTTTGGAGGTGGGGAAGCAAAACAGGAACATATGGAAAAGGTATTTGGGGGTTTGGTACGGACATTTTGTAAGAAATCTCGAAGCAGCTGTGTCTCCGAGAGTCTTTGCAAAGTGGTCTAGAATCAAGGAAAACAGGAGTTTCCATTTTGATGGAGGACTTGGCAGCTGTCCATGGCCTTCAGAGAGGTTTCAGCCTCTTGTTCCTTGAAGATGGTCCCTTGGACGTTCCCCCCTCAGCTGGGCTTCCTCTCTCTGAACTGCGGGCAGAGGGCACCCCCAGGTCGAGCAGAAAGAGAGTGTTCTTTGAAGTGGCCCCGGATGGATAGTTATAATTCCTCCTCAGCGTAATCCAAGCTATGAATAATTTAGAGTTGCATTGCAACCCTTACTGGCCATTGACTGTTCCACAAATCTCTGCCTTTTCCCCTCTTTCTGTCTTGGATGGCCCTGAAAACATTTAATAGAGCATCCGGCATTGAGTGTGTGCCTAAGCGTTCAAGAAACACGACTGAAATTACCCAGGAACATGCATGTGCGTTGACTGCGGGCAGCATAAATATTGTCTCGAAGTCATGTCTGGGAAGCATGATGGACTTATTGTGGGTATCCGCGTTCTGGAGGGACGTTTATAGCAACGGCGAAAAGGCCAGATAATGGCCCCATTTAGAACAGCCATTTAGTACCATAAATACATTTCCTCAAATAAATCTGCTGATTACGCTCGCCCTGCCCTAACAGCTCAGCCAAGTGGTTTGCCCTAAACGCTGCAAAAGGCCCCGCCGTGTGTTCATCCACATCAGGGACCTCAGATGAAGAAATACAACTGGCAGGTCCCTTTCGGAAATGATTGCACAAAATGAGGAGAGAAATGGGGGGAAAAAAATCTCGCAGAGGCCAGCGTTTATATAGCCGGTTGCCTACACGAAATCGTAATTACTGCTTCAGGAAAAATCGGCCACAATTCAAGACCCAGAAAAGCGTTTCTACAAAGATCTTTGCGATGACAAAAGAAAAAAAAAACCAAAAACAAGCTTTCTTTCAGATACACTATAAAGATGAGGTGGACAGTGACGTGTTGGCTTGTTAACCCTTCGGAGGGACGGCGGGTTTAAAGTCCTTTAGAGCTTCCCCTTGGCTTTTAGGATGGAGTTTAAATTCCCTAAGATGACAGAAAAGGCCGTTCATGGTGTAGCTGCGTCCTCTCTGCCACCAGGAGTCTTTCATGAATCTGCTTCTAACCATACAGAACCCCCAACAAATGTCTCTTGCCCTCCGGAGGGTTCTCCCCTCTTCTGTCCACACCCGTTTCACTCAGTAGAATCTTATTTGTCATTAGGAATCCAGGGCACAGATCATCCCCCGGGGAGCCTTCCCTGAGTCTCTTCCTCCACCCCTGACTGATTTGGTCCCCCCCCCCAACTCTGATGGCTGCCTGGTCATCTTGGGTGGTTTTCTTGTCTTTCTTCCGGGAGGCTGAGGGAAAGGGCTTGTGTCCCTGGTTCTGGAACATAGTTGGCGCTTGATGAACATTTCTCAACTAGTAAGAGACAACAGGCACCGCGTACCAGGTGCTATTCTTAAGTCCTTTACATGCCTTATACTCTCTCAGTAGCCCCCCAAAGCCTTATGGGGTAGGGGCTCATAATAACCTCATGTTATAGGGAGAAAACTAAAGCACAGAAAGTCTGAGTAACACTCCAAGGTCAGTCATACAGTTAGTAAGTGTTGGAATCAGGATTTGAACTCAGGCAGTTAGATTCCTGAGCTCCTATTTTTAAATGCTGTGTTGGGTTGAGAGAATAAATGGATGAATAAATACAATGGTGAGGAGACATCTTGATGTTCTTTCTTTCTTTCTTTCTTTCTTTCTTTTTCTTTCTTTCTTTCTTTCTTTCTTTCTTTCTTTCTTTCTTTCTTAATGTTTATTTATTTTTGAGAGAGAGAGAGTGTGAGCAGGGGAGGGGCAGGGAGAAATGGGGACAGAGGATCTGAAACGGGCTCCACCCCGACAGCACAGAGCCCGATGCGGGGTTCGAAGTCACAAACTGTGAGATCATGACCTGAGCCGAAGTCGGACGCTTAAGCGACTGAGTCACCCAGGTGTCCCTTGAGGTTATTTCTTGAGAGAGGAGGAGGTCAGGAGAAGCTAGGGTTCTACTGTCACACACACCAGAGCCTGGCCCCTTGTTCTCGGGAGCCTGAGGCCTATATATGGCGCTTGTGGGGAGACAGGGGAAGGGGTGGGATGGGGGTGGAAAAAAAAACACTCTTTCTCTTTGACATCTTGCTCCTTTGACTTCTTGCCAATTTGTTCCTTTGGGGGTAAATAATTGTAGGTTGCAGGGGTGGGCATGGATTATTTCATTTTCTTAAGCAATAAACAATAAGCCCCACTTGGCCTTATTACTGTGACTCAGACATTAATGCCCTCTCTCTCCGGCCTAGACACTGTCCAGACTGAAATTGCCACAGATTTCTTCCACGTGTGCTGGTGTCCCAGCCACAAAGCTTCAGCGGTTCTTTCATCGCCCCCCTTCTGGGCTCTGACGGTCCATCTCTCAGGTCCAGGTGGGGATGAAGTGAGAGGTGACGAAGATAAGCGTCAGGAACCGACCCAGGGGCTGCTGAGGGGTCACCGGGGCTCTAGCAGGGCTTTCCTGGGGTTTCCCCAGAGAGAGTGGCTGTTGGGCACATCCGGAGAAGGGCAGAGGGGCAGAGTTGTAGACCGTGTCCTTTGGATGGTTCTAAGTGCCTCAGCCCCAGAACAGTGCTTGGGGCTTAGTAGGACCTTGGTGAACATTTGTTTGCCTGTGGAAGGAAAGAGGGAAGGGAGGAGAGTGGGAAGGAAGGAAGGAAGGAAGGCAGGAAGGAAGGAAGGAAGGAGAGAAAGAAAGAAGGAAGGAAGGAGGCATGGAGGGAGAGAAGGACAGGAAGCCGGTCCAGAAAGATACACAGACTTGGGTATTGAAGAGGGGAAGTTTAGACATGACACAAGAAAAGCCAAGGGTCATGACGGTGGGGGGTGGTCTTTAGGGTGGCGGGTTTTATTTTCCACGTCTTTTCCCCAACGCTTGATTTCTTGTAGGTCTCAGGTACGTGTTAATTTTCCTGGGTGCAGGATTTGGACTTTGTGGATGAACAAGTTACTGCATTGGGATTTTAAACCACCTCCCAGGTCCCACGGTGGCTCTTTTCTGAACTCACCCAGCCCCTCAGGGTTCAGATCTGCTCATGAGGCTAGCTGGAGCACAAAGTGAGCTTTTACAACAGGTATATTTTGATTTCAGGCAGCATTTGTCTGCACATAGCAGAGAATGGCTTGGAGATTTCAGGATGGGTTATGGGCTTAGTTCACTGTGGTTCTGTTCCCACAGTCTCATCACAAAGGCCTCCTAATGAGATGATATCCGAGAGTTACCCAGTTGCTTGTTTATTATTTTTCCTGGCTACGCCCCGAAGGATGGCAATGACGAAACCGAACCCCGATTATTTTATCGCAATGAGGTCGGCTCAATGTGAGATCTCATGGCTGAGACCCAGAAAATATCATAACTCACTCAAGATAAGGTCAGTGTCATGGAGTAAATCACAAACTCTATAGTGAGAGCAACCCTCCGTATACGCTAACATCCATTTGCAGACGTGTTCTTAATCAGTTCTTCTAACAATGCATCCTCTATTTGAAGGGTTTGCTGCTTTAATCTCAGACAATAATGGTCATTCACTTTCTCAAGCCGGCAGCTGCCTTCCCCCCTCTTATAAAATTCCTTAATTGGAAGCACCCTCTCATTGACCTAAACCATTCATTACAAACTATTCCAGACAAGCTCCTGATAACCCTGTAGTCGAGGAGGCTCTGTTTTTCTCTTATTTAAGATGCTTGTCCACTCGAGGAAGCTCTAGTCACCGCTCTGAAAGCTCATTTCTTTTGTCCTCACGTTCATAATGCACAGCTTTGCATTTAGTAGCAGACCTGGGACCACTCGATCTTGGGGTTTCATTATTTATCCAACAAGGTTGATTAGAGCTGGTGCTAGAAATAGGTATTCTCCTACGCTCTCGATGGGAGGGGCAGTTGCTACAACATTTCTGGAGAGCAATTTTGTGCCATGTGTCAAAAACTTTAGAAATCGTTAATGAAGAATTAATATTAAATGTTAATTAAGTATAACGGACATTCAATAGGAATATTAAATAAATTGTTAATAATTTAAAAGTATTTGTTCAAACAAATGCCTAGAAATTTATCTGAAATAATCATGCCCGTGTCAAATGATTTGACTATGAAGATGCTCACCGAGACTTTTTTTTATAAAAGCAAAAAACTAGAACCTCCGAAATGCCTAATAATAAAGGATTCGTTAAATTAATTCATGAATTATAAATATGTTTTTATGGCAAAACCACACAACGAGCTAGACGGGAGCCACGGGGACAGTGAGGGGACTCGGGGCAAGCAGAGCTGTTACCAACCTTGGCCACCCCCCAGAAGGACGTGGAGGGAAGGGAGGGACGACCAGAACACGTCAGCAGAGACTTCTGTGGAGCGCCCTACGGAGAGCAATGGCCGCTGGCCAAGACCAAGGCCAGCCCAAGGGACCTTGTGCAGCGGAGGCCAGGAGAATAAAGACTCTCCTTTCTCTCTCATCTCCAACTCAGGCTCCTGTTGACTGAGCTAAAGACCACAACAAAGGTAAGGGGTCCTGTGAATGGCATTCCTACAGGGCAGACGCAGACGGGGAGGGGTGGGGAAGAGTGGACGGGGCCGGTGTTTTCGTTTCTGTGGCCGCCATAACAAATCGCCACAGACTTGGTGGCTTGAAACACAGACACTTATTCTCTCATGGTTCTGGAGGCCAAAAGTCTAAGACCAAGGTGTCCACAGGGTTGGCTCCTTCCGGAGGCTCAGAGGGAGAATCCACTCCACGCTTCTCTCCTGGCATCTGATGGCTGTTAACCATGCTTGGCGCTCCTTGGCTTAAAGGCACATCACCCAGATTTATGCGTCCGCCTTCACATGGCCTTCTCCTCTGTTTCTCCTTCGCGTCTCTCCTCTTCTGAGAACGTTGGTCACTGGATTTAGGGCTCACCCAACTAATCTGGGACAAGCCCCTGTTGAAACCATTAATTTAATCACATATGCAAAGACCCTTTTTCCAAACAAGCTCACATTCACAGGTTCTGCGCAGGCGTATCTTTTTGGGAAGGGGACCATCCAACCCATCACGGGCAGGCAGATGGTATGTGGTACAACCATGGAAAGATTCTCATGCAGACACATAGGTAGAGGGCCAGTGGAACGGGAAAAAAATGTCTTCTTATCCTTTGTTTGGCAAGGAAACCATGTGTGTGTGTATCTAAGCATAAAAAAGTAATTGTGAGAGAAAACCCAGGAGTGTTTAGAATGGATCTTGCTCTGTGGCAAGATTACAGATGATTTTTCTTTGTTTTCATTCATTCATTCATTCATTCATTCATTGTTCGTACATTAAAAGAAGACGATGCTATGTTACTTTGTATTATGAAAAAAGCAAATAACAGAGAGGGAGAGAGAGAGAGAGAGAGACAAAGAAGAAAAGGCTGAGTGATAGCCAGTGTTATGATCTGCATGAAACAATGACAGGAGTTTGCCCAAAATGTAAATGAGAGAAAGCCCCCCACGTGTGATCACGGGTGACCCATGCTTCTCTCCTAATAACATGAATGGAAAAAGGCAGAGTGCCTGCTTGGGTGGCTCTGTCGTTAAATCATCTGACTTTGGCTCAGGTCATGATCTCACGGTCCGTGAGTTTGAGCTCCACAAAGAGCTGTCTGCTGTAAGCACAGAGCCTGCCTCAGATTCTCTGTCCCCCTCTTTCTCTGCCTGTCTCCCCCTTGCACTCTCTCTCTGTCCGTCTCAAAATAAATACACTTAAAAAAAAAAAAAAAAGAAAGAAAGGAAAAGAGCATTCGTGCTTTGTTTTTCAAGCCCCAAAGCACTTTTACTGTATTCTATGGGATTTTCAACCACTGGCTTCTGTCCCATCACAACAAAGAAAAAAGGCCATATTCTGGCCTTCGGAGAATGGATTTAATTGCATTTGTTTGCATGGTCAAAGCAGGGCTGGGCATTACCACGACCACAGGTGCCTCAAGGCTCTGACATACACCTGACCTTAGACCATGGCCGTGTAAGAACTTTTCTTCACACTGAGTCTGCATCCTGGCCAGAAGGTTCCGATGCTGAGAATACCTCTGGGGTTGAATGGGGGTCCCCAAGTGATCCTGGCATAGCCCTGCCCCTTCACTCAGTGTCTCAGTAGACACTCTGCTCTTTAGACAACTTGTCATTAAGACCTAATCTCCTACTTCTTTTCATGTTTCTTCAAAACTTATCAGAATATCTTTAGGCAATCCTAGGAAGCGGGAGTTACAAGTGCAAAGGTCCTGAGGCAGCCACAAGGAGAAGGTGGGGAAGTCATAGACATCAAGATGTGAGAGGAAGTGAGTCTAACCATAGGGTTTTCTCATAAGCAAAGGGAAACAGATAAAGGGTCTTGACTTGAAATGACTTAAAGCCTTTTTCAGCAGACTTTATTTTTTTTAAGGACAGTTTTAGATCTACAGAAAAATTGAGAACATAGAATATGGGGCACCTGGGTGGCTCAGTCGGTTAGGTGGCCGACTTCAGCTCAGGTCATGATCTCGCGCTCCGTGAGTTCGAGCCCCGCGTCGGGCTCTGTGCTGACAGCTCGGAGCCTGGAGCCTGTTTCGGATTCTGTGTCTCCCTCTCTCTCTGCCCCTCCCCCTCTCACACTCCGTGTTTCTCTCTCTCAAAAAAATAAACATTAAAAAAAAATTTTAAGTTGAGAACTTAGTGTAGAAAGTTCCCATATGTCCCAGTTTCCCTTACAACCAACATGCACGATACATTTGTTGCAACTAATAAATAAAAATTGATGCCTTCGTATTAACGCAGGGTGTATTTAGACTTCCACAGTTTTCATCTTATCTAGGATACCACGTTGCATTAATTGCCTTGTCTCTTCAGCGTCCTCTGGCTGTGGCAGTTTCTCAGATGTTCTTTGCTTTTGATGACAGGGACAGTTTTGAAAACTGGCTACTGGTCATATATTTTGGAGGAACCTTGACTATTAGAATTATCTTACGTTTTGTTTTGTTTTGTTTTGTTTTGTTGTAGAAGTCTGCCTGCTGGCAGAGAATAGATTGCAACGGCGGGGAGGAGTGGAAGGCGTGTGCTTTATTGAAGGACATGAAAGAGAGGCAACATGGTGACCGGAAGTGGATGGGTTCCAGATGCATCTGGAGTTAGAGCTGCCGGGCTTTGAGGACAGATTGGATGTAGGCTAGGAGAGAGGGAGAGAAGTCTCTCAATAATGAATAAACATTAAAAAAAATTGTTTTAAAGAATATAGGTACTGAAGAGTAGATGTGATCACCAAATGTAGAGAAGGAAAAAAGTCCAAGAATTGAGTTCTGGAACATTCCAGCGTTGGGAGAAATGAAACGTGGAAGGGAGACGGCATTAGTTTCTAAGGGCTGCCATAACCATGTGCCACAGAGTGGGTGACTTAACGCCACGGAAAAGGGTTGTCTCACAGTTCTGGAAGCCAGAAGTCTGGCGTGGAGGTGTCCTCTGGGCTGTCCCTTCTCAGGCTTCCGGTGAAGGCTGGCAATCTTTGGTGTCCCTTGTCTCGTAGAGGTGTCACTCAATCTCTTTCTCTATCTTCCCTTGGCCTTCTCCGTGTGTCTTCTCCCTGTGTCGTCCTCCTACAAGGACACCAATCACGTCGGCCTAGGAGCTCCCTCTACTCCCGGTGACCTCATCTTACCTAACCGATTACATCTGTAATGACCCTGTTTCCAAATAAAGTCACATTCCGACTGGAAGTTAGGTTTGCCACATGCCTTTTCTGGTAACAGAGACCGATGAGGAGCTGCCACAGAATGAGCTGGTCCAGAACGTAAGTGCAGAAGTGGTTCAAGGAAGGGGCGTCAGGTGCGGCTGCTGGGTCAGCTGAGGAGAGGAAACGATCCGTTGCAGGTGACGCCTGGGGACCAGAGCCTGCTGGGCATGGTTCCAGGGGGAAAGGGAAGAGACAATGTCTACGCAAATGTAGACGAGTCTTTTTAGGAGCTTGCTGTAAAGGGAAGGAGAGACAGCGGTTGGTCGCTGGGAGGGTTTTGCCCTTGTTTTGTGGGGGCAACTACAGGATGATGATGATCTAGACCCAGTGAAGGGGGAAACTGAGGATGCCAGAGAGAGGCGGGGAGAATTGCCAGGGGTTATGGGCTCTCGCGGTCAAGGACAGTGACAGCCCCCACCTCCTCACAGGAGGGAAGGCAGAGTGCAGAGGTGAATACTGACAGGTGGCGGGTGGGATGCACAGGGGTGGCTACGTATGACGGCCAGAGTGTGTGGACGTCTCTTCTGACGGCCTCTGTCACGCTGTCACTCATTAGGGCGCGAGGTCCTGTGATTCTCCAGCAGCCCCCACGGCTCAGTGTGGCAGGGGGGAGGGACCAGGAGGTCTAAAGTTTTCCTTCCAGTCACTAAGGGGACGAACCCGGGTAGAGTTCAGGTCTCCTGACTCTCAGGACAAGGCTTCTCCCAATGCACCACCCCTGCCTTGGGCCACTAAAAGAAGATATTCAGCCCGAAGTTCTCCCCCCGCTGCCCACCGGCCGGGTGAGCTGACACTCCCCAGCCCCTCAGGAGTCCGCAGACGGGCCAGCCCGTGCCTCCGGCCCTAGAATGCAGGCCGTTGTCCAGCACTTGGCTCCCGCCCGCTCAGTTGTGTGCTTGCCTCGAATTAGACCTGCTCAGGGCCATTTTTCTTTGGCTAGATCTCACCTACACCGATTCAATACGAGTGGCAATAAAGTTTATTTCTCCGCAGCCGCGCTGGGGCAAACGATAAAGGTGAGGATCTCAAGATGGGAGCAGGTATGGGTGAAACAGTCGTTAACAAACCGGGGGAGAGCCGTAAGAATCTTGACGTCTTCTGCACCGGGAATGTTCACGTGCTTTAAGTTTTCACTCCACTTTAAGGAACCCAGGAGCAGCCTTGGCGGATAGCGCGTTCAGGGGTAGTTTCTGCACGAGAGAGTACAAAGAGGCTCGGGTCAGCGGACGTGCCGTCGTGAACAGCCTGGCCTGACATCACAAGGTGAGTGGGTGAGTGTATATCTATGTCTTTGAAAGTGAAATGACCCGACTAAGGTGAACGTGTATCGTTTTTCACGATTCCCCGCTTCGAGACTGTTTCCATGAGACGATTAACTACCAACGCTGATCGTGTCGATATGAGGGCTTCTGCTCTACTCAGCGAGTTGCTCACCCCTCGTCTCCCCTTCGACCAGGAATCGGCACAAATCAGCACTGGCTGTAGGTCACGCACATCCCCTTTGACCGTCCTCGGTTGGCACGTGCCTCTGAGTCAAGCCCACACAATCGTTGGCAGGGAGGTGACAAACTCCGATGCTCACAGGGGACAGGCAGGTAGCATGTGGGAGCAAAATGGGTCAGGTGTCAGAAAAACAGACACAGATACACTTTGCTTTCCTTTTAAATGTGTAGGAACACTCTTCACACCTACAGATAAATATGGTTAACCAGGGGTCTTGGGGTTTGCGACTCTCTGTCTTAGGGCTCATGCCTTCTCTTGCCTTGCTTCTCAAGAGGCACCAGGAATTGGCCCTGAACCCCAGTGGGCACCACCTACAGAAGGGGTACGAGCAGAACACGAACTTAGGCTCTCCAAGGAGCAAAACATCACAAGAGAAGGACCAAAAAGTGGGACAACATATAACATCCAAAGCAGAAGTATTGGAACAGATGAGCAAGGCTTTGAAACACTAATTATCCGGGTTCCTGCGTGGCTCAGTCCATTGAGCGTCAGACTTCAGGGCAGGTCATCAACTCGAGGTTCGTGGGTTCGAGCCCTGCATCGGGCTCTGTGCTGACAGCTCAGAGCCTGCTTCGGATTCTGTGTCTCCTCTTTCTGCCCCTCCCCTGCTCACACTCGTGCGCTCTCTCTCTCTCAAAAATAAATAAAAATGAAGCTATTGGCAATACGAAACAGGAATAAGAAGGCATTCATTTACAAGACCTGAGGACAATGATTAAGTATGAAGGTTTTTCTAGTTGAAATAAAGAACACAGCAGATGTGGCGAAAAGAAGCTGTCCGCACATATCAAAAGCACAGCTCGTGGGAGCCCCGGGGCAGGGTGGGTGGCCCAGTGCTTTTGTGAAGCCTTCTGGACCCCAAGAAGAAGCCGGAAAAATTTGTTTAATGTTTATATATTTTTGAAAGAGAGAGACAGAGTGTGAGTGGGGGAGGAGCAGAGAGAGAGGGAGACACAGAATCTGAAACAGGCTCCAGGCTCTGAGCTGTCGGCAAAGAGCCCGACGCGGGACTCGAACCCACGAACCGTGAGATCATGACCTGAGCTGAAGTCGGACGCTTAACCGACTGAGACACCCAGGGGCCCCGGATCCTCTGCATTTTAAAATATTATCTCAATTGTACAGAAATACTGAGAAAGCCAGACAAAGCGCACAGTCTCAGTCTGTGGATTCCTGGTTTGTGAATTCTAAGGCTCATAGCCCTGACTAACCTCGTGGATTCGTAATGTGTGAGCTACTGATCGTCTACATGATCATTCTTTTTCACAACGAGGATCAGTTGCTGCCTGAATTGAACTGACGGTGGGATGTGCCACACATCGGACACGCAGTAGACTACCATCATTTAAAGCCTAGTTTGTGACAGGTGCTTTACGTGCATTATTCCATCGAATCCCCCACAACAGCCCTGCGCGAGAGAGTTCTTATCTCCGTGTTTCTATAAGCTGAGGCTTAGAGGGGCTAAGTAGAGCTGTGGCATACTCTGGGTCCCGCGCCTGGGTCAGACGCGCCAAGGTATGTTCCCACCGGTCTGAGGGGTGACAGGTGGGACACGAACGCAGAAGGCTCTTTGCAGCCCGGGGAAGAAACCAGCCTCCAGGAGCCATGAACTATCTTAGGGGGTAACAGCGCAAGGCAGCGAGGGAGGGCTTGCAGAGGAGGCCTAGGCCTGCTCCCGGCTCCTCTTTTGGTACCGATGGAGACTTTGGCAAGTTACTTAGAGAAGCAGTGATGGAGGTCGGCTTAGGGGCTTCCTGAGGAGAGGATGTTCTCTTTATCGCTCAGCAAGTCCTGTTCTAAAACTCAGAGCGTGGCGAGTGGAAATTCCAGTGAATCGCGCTGGAGTCTAGTCACAGACTTGATAACTTTCTGAATGCAGAACTGGGGTTTGTAATACGGTAAGAGTCCAGAAATTTTAAATTAAATTTCTTCAGAAAGTTCAGGACTGAATGAATGTCTCTGTACAACCAAAGTCTGCAAGAGTCTTTGGCACACGAGCAACTAAGGAATAGATAAAGTGGATTTCATCGAATTTAAAATTTTGTGCTTTGAAGAACACCATCAATATTAGTGTATAAGAATGCAACTGATTTCTGTACATTGATTTTGTATCCTGCAACTTTGCTGAATTCATGTATCAGTTCTAGCAGACTTCTGGTGGAGTCTATCGGATTTTCCATGTATAATATCATGTCATCTGCAAAAAGTGAAAGCTTGACTTCATCTTTGCCAATTTTCATGCCTTTGATTTCCTTTTGTTGTCTGATTGCTGATGCTAGAACTTCCAACACTATGTTAAACAACAGCGGTGAGAGTGGGCATCCCTGTCGTGTTCCTGATCTCAGGGAAAAAGCTCTCAGTTTTTCCCCGTTGAGGATGATGTTAGCTGTGGGCTTTTCATAAATGGCTTTTATGATGTTTAAGTATGTTCCTTCTATCCCGGCTTTCTCGAGGGTTTTTATTAAGAAACGTTGCTGAATTTTGTCAAAGGCCTTTTCTGCATCGATTCACAGGATCATATGGTTCTTATCTTTTCTTTTATTAATGTGAAGAACACCATCAAGAAAGTGAAAAGACAACCCACCGAATGGGAGAAAATATTTGCAAATCATATACCTGATAAAGGACTTGGAACTAGAATATCTAGAGAACTCTTCGAACTCAATAATAACAAGACAACCAGACTTAAAAATGGGCAAAAGAAGGGCTGGGGTGGCTCAGTTGGTTAGGCGTCTGACTTCGGCTCAGGTCATGATCTCGCAGTTTATGGGTTCGAGCCCTGCGTCGGGCTCTGTGTTGACAGCTCAGAGCCTGGAGCCCGATTCAGAGTCTGTGTGTCCCACTGTCTCTGCCCCTTCCCTGCTCATGCTCATGCCCTCTCTCTCTCTCTCTCTCTCTCTCTCTCTCTCAGAAATAAATAAATATTAAAAAAATTTTTTTAATGGGCAAAAGATCTAAACAGACATTTCTCCAAAGAAGATTTGTGAATAGCTAATGAGAGCATGAAAAGATACTCAACAGCACTTGCCATCGGGGAAATCAAATCAAAATCACAAGGAGGGGCGCCTGGGTGGTTCAGTCAGTTGAGCATCGACTCCTGATTTTCGGCTCAGGTCATGATCCCAGAATCGTAGGATCGAGCCCTTTGTCAGGCTCCGTGCTGAGCACGGAGTCTGCCTAGGATTCTATCTCCCTCTGCCCCTGTCCCCAGCTTTTGCACTCTCTCTCTCTCTCAAATTAAAAAGAAAATCACAATGAGTTACCGCCTCGCACTCACTAGAATGACTAGAATGCAAAAGAGAACAATAAGTCTTGGCTAAGATGTGGAGAAGCTAGAACCCTTATACACTGCCGAAGGAACGTAAAACGATGCAGCCACTTTGGAAAACAGTCTAGTGACTCCTCAGAAGGTTAAACGTAGAGTTACCATATGACCCAGAAATTCCACTGTTGGGTCCATAGTCAAGAGAAACGAATGTGTCCATATGTGTCCATATAAAAGCTTGTACCTGAATATTCATAGCAGCATTATTAATAATAGCCAAAAAGCAGAAACACCAAATGCTCATCGACTGATGAATGGATCAATAAAAGATAATATGTTCATACAATAAAATATTATTTTGCCATAAAAAGGAAGTAAAGTACTGTTCCTGGTGACATCAACATGAACCTTGAAAACCTCATGCTAAGGGAAAGAAGCCAGATACAAAAGACCACATACTGTAGGAGTCCATATAGGAAATATGGGCAATTTCCATATAGGATGGGCAATTGATAGAGATAGAAGGTATCTAATTGCCTAGTTGGAGGGGTGATTAGGGAGTGATGGCCAAAGAGTTTGAGGTTTCTTTTTGAGGTGATAAAGTTGTTTTAAAATTGATCGTGGTGATAATTTCACAACTCCACGTATATTAGAAACCATTGAATCATATATTTTAAATGAAGGAATGGTATGGTGTGTGAATTACATCTTAATAAAGCTGTTACCACAGGGGCACCTGGTTGGCTCAGTCGGTGAAGCCTCCGACTTCGGCTCAGGTCATGATTTAGCCGTTTGTGAGTTCGAGCCCCGGGTCGGGCTCTGTGCTGACAGCTCGGAGCCTGGAGCCACTTCAGATTCTGTGTCTCTCTCTCTCTCTCTCTCTCTGCCCCTTCCCCAATCACACTCTGTCTCTCTCTGTCCCTCAAAAATAAATAAACATTAAAAAAAAATTTTTAAATAAAGCCGTTACCACAAAAGTAGCCTTTGGATTGGAATTTAATAGCAACGCAGTGAAGAAAAGAGAATTGATGGCGACTATTTCCTGAAAGGTCTAGTCTGCATCAGGACCGGAGCCCGTACGTCTTAGTTACTCGACCCATTTGAAAATCCTAAATACCGGCCTGTTGCTCATTTACTTCCTTGTGAGTGACTTCTTTACATCCTGGTGCAGCAAATGCCAGCCCAGCCAGACGGATTGTCTTGGAGGTCAGGAGGACATCTCGGCATATTCTAAATCAAGCTGGAAATTTCCTGCCGCCCTTGTTAGTTCCTGCCAGCACGATGCGGCGCAGAAAGGAGACACGTGGCTTCCCCGGCGTTGGGCCGCCCCATGGTGCGGAGAAAAGAGCTGTATGCAATCTGCCCGAGGCGGGTGTGCAAGCCTGGGGTGCAAGTCCGAAACCAAGCGGCACCCACCGCCCACTGCAGCCCTCCGTCCTCAGGGGGCGTCCCGGGCCATGGCGTAGGGCCCCCTCGCTCCCAGGTCCGGGTTGTTTGCCTTCTAAAGAGATGGTCATACAACTGCCTCTTAAAACCGTGCTTTGTAAACCATGAACTTGAATTTCTATGCAAAGAAATGAGCCAGTGAACATGTAAATTACACTTACTTCCTTTTAAGCTATCGTGTAGTGTTTGCGGAATACTTCCATGCTTTAAAGAATATAGTTTCACTCCGCACACGCAGGGTGCTTTTACCCTCTGCCGTGGCTTAAATAGTCAGACCCGAGTGCACTGACGTGGTCCGCGTCCTTGTCGTTACTGGCAGCGGGGTATTTGAGATCACTGTACAATTTGCTCAGCCGTTTCCCCTCTTCTGCGTGTCTGGCCCGATTCCAGCTTTAAATTGCAGCTGCTGTGTATATATTTGTACATATTAGGTTGTTGGGTTTTTTTTTCTTTCTTCTTAAGCATTATTTTCCTGTAGCATATTCCCCAAAGTGGAGTTACCGGGTCAAACAGTTCTGTAGCTCTTGTTACCTATTGTCCAATTTTTCTCAAGAAGAGGAGAAACATTGTGAAGAGCCACCAGCCATGTAAGCATGTGCTCATTTCCCTAAAGTCCTGCCAACATTGTCCTTTATTCTATTTAAAAAAAAAAAAAAATTGTGCTAGCTTAATAGGTGGGAAATTGTTTTGTTTTTTTTTTATGTTTCTTTATTTCTGAGAGAGACCCAGAGCATGAGTGGGGGAGGGGCAGAGAGAAACAGAGACACAGAATCCGAAGCAGGCTCCAGGCTCCAAGAGGTCAGCACAGAGTCCGACGCGGGGCTCGAACCCACGAACCGTGAGATCATGACCTGAGCCGAAGTAGGACGCTCAAGAGACTGAGCCACCCAGGCGCCCCGGGAGATTGTTTTAAGTGACATTTCTATCATTGCCGGGAGTTTGAAATCCACCAGTTTGGCGTGGGGCCAGACGTCCAAAGGTCCATGTGGGGACCCCAGCAGGAAAGCGGGCAGTGAGCCCCACCCAGGGAAGGAGGAGAGGCTCACTGAGAAAGCGCCACCAGCATCCGGTGCATTTCCCCTCTGACCTAAGTCCCCAGCCTGCAGACCTGCTGGTTCCTCAGCCAGGACGCCTCCCCCTGCTCTCAGCTCTTGCTAATACCCATAAATGTGGATCATCTTTTCCAAGAAGTTCATTCCCGACCTGCCGTTCTGGGTTAGGAGCTGCTGTCTGTGTTCCCACAGCATCCTGCCCTCTGTCCCTCCTTACACGCGTCCCACTGGACTGTGGCAGTTGGTGCCATGTTTCCCTGGGACCAGGGCGTGGTTCGATTTGGTGAAAGAATGGGTGAATCGATGAGAGAATGAACTAATCAGCCCTGGTACTTACAGTGGCCGCCAGGGCTCACAGTGTCCAGCAACCCAGGGCGGAACCAGAAATCTGTGAGACGTTCTAGACAAGGGGGCCCACGGGTGCTCCTCACGTCAGAGCCTAGAGATGAGCCCGACTCCTGGGGCAGGAGCAGGGGAAGGAGTGGTCACCATGGATGCACTAACAAGCTCCAAACAAGCCCTAGTGAACTAGTTTTCAACCAGTTTGATGTAGTTTTGATGCAAGGCTAACTCCCCACAAGACCTCGGGATCGTTACTTCTAATTGTAATGACCATGAACACACCTATCAGTGTGGGGACAGATATGACTGTGCCCATTTAAGGGAAGAAAAGAGGTGGCACTCTGATTCTGAGAAGCCCTCTCTTCTTCCCCCCAAAACCTCCCAGGTCAGCTTGCATCTGGGCCCCTTAATGACCCCAAACTCAGTACTCCCTGACCATGAGACGTTTTGGGGAGAAGGTGCCTTTAGAGCCTGAGCCCCCCTTCTCCATTCTCTGGCCATTGAATAAGTTACCTACTTGCTGACAAATACTGTTTAGTCACTTGGCAAAAGGCATTCGGTAGGGAAAGAAACTACCTCTTCAGTGACAGGGTTGAGGGCTGGCAGACTTGTTCCATGGTTATCTTTCCGCTTCAGTGAAATTAGGATCACTTCCTCCAACCATTTTTCAGGCTCTCATCTTTGTTCTAATGGCTTTTATGAAACGAGACCAGAAAATACAAAATACACAAAAATCCATGAATCACAACCTTGTTCCAAGGAAACAGCTTTCCTTTTCTTCCAGGTTGATCTACAAAGACCCTACCAACCGTCACACATGTACCCCATCCACTGGCGGTCCAAGTCTGCTTGTTACCACCGCATTGGGTTTAGTCCACAAGCGTTAATGAGCAAATGCAAAGTTCCAGAATCCCTGTGGGCCACGGTGGGCGTCCTCACATTGGGTGGCTGGGTACAGAAATTCTAATCTGAGGCAACTGCAAAGAATACGAAACAAACCAAACAAATAACAGTAGATTTCAGCTGAGAGAGGTGCTCAGTCAAGGTCTAAGAACAAGAAGGATGATGCTAAAGGGAGTGCCAAACCAAAGCTCTCAAGAACGTAGCCAGTAAAGAGGAGAGCTGAGGGCGTGGACCAGAGGTGTCGGTCAAGGGGAGGCTGTATGGTCAAAGCCTTGCATTAAGTCGTCACTGAAAAATGCAGTCTCAAGAGCCAAATGCACCAGGAGTAGAAAAAGCTTCCAGAAAGGAATAGAATATGGCCATTGCCTTCCCGGGCTTCCTCAATTATCCAGTCAGCAGGGAAGGCAGACAGAGAAACAGGCCACTAGTCACACCCACAGAACGTACTGGGAAAAACAAAAATTAGTTCCCATCCATGATCATTTAACTTTTTTACACTGATGGTAAATATGTGAACAACAACTTTTTTATTTGTCAGCTTAGACAGGCTGCACATTAGTCTTCGCTTAAGCCAAGAGTTTACCTTTTATGTCTTTTATATTAAAAATGGTAGCATAGACCAATGGAATAGAATAGAGAACCCAGAATTGGACCCACCAATATATGGCCAACTAATCTTCGACAAAGCAAGAAAGAATATCCAATGGAAAAAAAGACAGTCTCTTTAACAAATGGTGCTGGGAGAGCTGGACGGCAACATGCAGAAGGATGAAACTAGACGGCTTTCTTACACCGTACGCAAAAATAAATGCAAAATGGGTGAAAGACTTACATGTGAGACGGGAAACCATCAAAATCCTAGAAGAGAAAACAGGCAATAATAACCTCTTTGACTTTGGCTGCAGCAACTTCTTACTTGACAAGTCTCCAAAGGCAAGGGAAATAAAAGCAAAAATGAACCGTTGGGACCTCATGAAGATAAATGCTTCTGCACAGCAAAGGAAGCAATCAATAAAACGAAAAGGCAACCCGTGGAATGGGAGAAGATATTTGCAAATGACATGTTGGATGAATGGTTAGTATCCAAAATCTGTAAAGAACTTATCAAACTCAATACCCAAAAAACAAATAATCCGGTGAATAAATGGGCATAAGACATGAATAGGCACTTTTTCAAAGAAGACATCCGGATGGCCAGCAGACACATGAAAAGATGCTCAACATCACTCATCATCAGGGAAATACAAATGAAAACCACAATGAGATACCACCCCATACGGTCAGAGTGGCTAAAATTAACAACTCAGGAAACAACAGATATTGGTAAGGATGTGGAGAAAGGGGAACCCTCTTGCACTGTTGGTGGGAATGCAAATGGGTGCAGCCGCTCTGGAAAACAGTGTGGAGGTTCCTCAAAATATTAAAAATAGAACTATCCTACAACCCAGCAATAGCATTACTAGGAATTTGTCCAAAGGATTCGGGAGTGCTGACTCACAGGGGCACATGTATCCCAATGTTTATAGCAGTGCTATCAACAATAGCCAAATTATGGAAAGAATCCAAATGTCCATCAACCGATGAACGGATAAAGAAGATGTGGTGTATATATATATATGTATATATATGCACAATGGAATACTACTTGGCAATCAAAAAAAAAGGAAATCTTGCCATTTGCAACAACATGGATGGAACTAGAGGGTGTTATGCTAAGCGAGATCAGTCCATCAGAGAAAGACAAATATCATATGTTTTCACTCGTGTGGAATTTGAGAAACTTCACAGAAGACCATGGGGGAAGGGAAGGAAAAAAGGTAGTTAGTGAGAGGGAGGCAAACCATTAGAGACTCTTAAATACAGAGAACAAACTAAGGGTTGATGGTGGGGGGCAATGGGTGATGGGCATTAAGGAGGGCACTTATTGGGATGAGCACTGGGTGTTGTATAGAAGTGATGAATCACGGGAATCTACTCCCAAAGCCAAGACGCTGTATACACTGATGTTAGCTGACTTGAAAATAAATTATATAAAAATAAACAAACAAATAAATAAAGATTAAAAAATTTTTGTTGATAGGGTAAACCGATCTTTTAACGTCATCTTCAAAATTTTGAAGTCGCGCGTACTCTGTGCGAAAGAGATAAATCAATAAAACCAGAAGTTTTTGCCACAGTGGTGTTTTGCAGAGGTTTTAATTGTCTTAGCCAACTTCAGATTCTTTAAAGAAGTAGTAGGTGAGGTGGGCTATAGAGTATAAACTACAGAGTAAAACTAGGCTCCCTTGGTCCTACTATTCTGTCTCTACCATAGGTTGTAGCCATTTATAATTAAAGTTTACATTTTTTTTCAGTATATCACGTACTTAAAGACAACAGCTACTACTATTTCTCAGGCAATTAGAGATATAATTTGCCTTAATTATAATTTTCTAAAATCGTTTCTCAAACTGGGAATCATAAATGGTTACACACCCACCGAATTTTAATTTTGCAGTTTTGTTTTAGCGATACTTTTTAATTAATTAATTTATTTATTTATTTAAAAAAATTTTTAATGTTTACTCATTGTTGAGAGACAGAGAGTGAGCAGGGGAGGGGCAGAGAGAGAGGGAGACACAGAATCCAAAGCAGGCTCCAGGCTCTGAGCTGTCAGCACAGAACCCGACGCGGGGCTTGAACTCCTGAACTGTGAGATCACGACCTGAGCCAAAGTCAGATTCTCAACCAACTGAGCCACCCAAGTATCGCCCCAGCGATACATTTTTAAAAATGAGTACTGTTTAAAGACAAAACTCACTAAGAGAATTTACATTTGGTAGTTTTAGAAGAAGATTTTACATTTCTTAAGTCTATGTTTTCACAAATTGGGTTTCGTGAACAAATTCTGAGAGAACTAAAACAAAATTATTTCCCTACAAATTCCTCAAGTTTCAAGACCACTGCTAGAGTACATATCCTTACACTTCAAAGTCCATTCTTTTCCGGTTTTGAGGTTCAAATGAATGACGTATTACCACCGTGTCTCACATTTTGCAATATCTTTTTGGCATTAAACAAAGTCCCCAGTTGTAGAAGATCTACTTCTATTTTTAATTTCCTGATGCACTTTTGTTTTTCCAGAACAGGTCTTAACATTTGCCAAGAGAGGTTTTTTTTTTTTCCCCACCCAGGACCATGATTTTCTTCATCGTTGTTAAAAACGCAAGCAGGAGCTGAATGAATTCCACACGTGAAATAAAATACATTTATCTTTTGCTTATTGTAAGGGTCGTGGAACTGTTTGAAAGCTTCACGTTGTCACCCTTACGAAAGTAAAATTCAAATTATGTAAGAGGTCACGGTCGCATTCACCAAATGCTGAAGGCACACTGGATAAAATTTAGATAAGGAAGCTTTATTCACAATACCTGGGAGGGTGAGCTGGACCTTTAATAAGGAAATATCAAGGAGTAAGATAAAGAATTCCAGTCTGGAATTACTCTCTCCTGGCAAGGATTAAACCATATGAAATCAATATTATTCAAATCCTGCCCAACTTCCTGAGCTAAGCTCAAAGACCACTTTCTTAGTGACGCCTTCCCAAATCAACCCGTCGCTTCTCTTCCATTGTTGGCCCTTGATCCCCTTGGAGGCATTTCCTGTAATCTGTACCTGGCCTAGGGGACTCCCCACCTTTACCTTCTATGGTAGTTGCCAGGTGAATGTCTTGTCTTCCCTGTAAGATTATATGCTGCCTTTTTTTTTTTTAGTTTATTTATTTATTTTGAGAGAGAGAGAATCCCACAACCCTGGGATCTGAATCAAGAGTCGGATGCTCAACTGACTGAGCTGCCCAGTCGCCTCAGGATTTAGCTCGTTTTGACAGAAATTGCTGCCAGTCTCCTCTGTCTTGTCCTTGGGGTGGTAACCAGTTCCTGAAACAAAAAGCTTAGAGGGGGGGTGGGGAGGTTTGTGGAAGAGAGGAAAAAGGTTACTTTAAACCCGAGCTCCACTGAAGCATTCGTGCAGCCATTTTGATTTTTGTTCAACTCAGTGCTTTGAAGCGGTTTCAATAACAAGGAGCTTCTGAAGGAAAAGGCCATGACAAAAATAATGTCACTGGGATACAAGTGATTTCCTTTGTCAGGGGAATTAAGAGAGAAAGCTTCAGACTCCCTTAGCACAGCGTCTTTGGGAAACCAGGATGGAACAGCCTTTTGACAGAACAAAGAGCCTTGTGTTGGGAGAGACATGTGTACCCGGTGGCCACAGGCGTGTCCTCTGGGGAGGCCCAGGTGCGCACTGCCGTCCCACAGACCCTTTCCACGGCCCACACTCAGCCACCAGAGGGCTGGGTGGCGCCCGCTCGGCTCTGAGCTGGAGACACCCCTCCTCCGGGGCTCAAGTCTTCAGGACACAGCCGCTACGATGGGTCCCCAGAAAGGCTCACTGCTCTGGAAAGGCCTGTGAGCAAGTGACCTGAGCTCCTCCATTCTGCCCCACACTCTTTGAGATTTGGGGTTCGGGCATGATTGAAACAGAGCTTTCCCCGGCCCAGCTCCCCAAAGCCCACCTGCCCTGAGAAGGGCCTTCCCTGTGCCCTGGGACCCCCACCTCGTGGTGGCTGTCTCTCCCCTCTTCTGGTGAGCCTCTGAGTGTACTGACCCTGCCGGGCTGGGGATCAGAGTTCCCAGAAGCTTAAAACCAGACATGGGTGGCTTATAGGTACCTAACTCAGTTGATTGCTTTTCCATAGATGGCTTCATTTAGGCATTGAGTTCGTATTTCCAGCCAAAATGCATTAGACTCCTTCCAGGAGGACGGGCACCATGACTGCCCGTGATCACCACCATCCCCCCCCCCCCCCAACGGGGCCCAGCCCTGTGGCTGGCCATAGGTGCTCAGTAAACTCTGGATCATGTGACTGAGACTCTTAACGTTTTCTGTAGCCTGTTTTGTTGTTGCTGTTGGTGGTGTTGGTGTTGGTGGTGTTTAAAGAAAGGGAACAGAACTGGCACCTCACCGGGCTGCCCAGTTCCAGGGACAAGTATTTCCACAGCATTCTATATAAATGGCTCCCCCTACGTAGTGACCTCGGGGAAACTTGACCCGGGCAGCGATGCGAATTCAGATTTTACCTTTTGTTCCCAGAAATTCCTCATGTCGTGACTCCTGGCTAAGACTGGTACAGGTCCTTAGGCTGATGTTTCCTTTAAAGTCATTCTGGGGGCGGGGCGCCTGGGTGGTCAGTCCGTTAAGCATCCTATTTCGGCGCAGGTCATGATCTCGTGGTTCGTGAGTTCGAGCCCCGCATCGGGCTCCGTGCTGACAGCTCGCGGCCCGGAGCCTGCTTTGGATTCTGTGTCTCCCCCTCTCTCTGCCCCTCCCCCGCTCATGCTCTGTCTCTTCTGTCTCAAAAATAAATAAACATTAAAAAAATTTTTTTTTAATTTTTAATTTTAATTTTAATTTCTGGGGGAGTCTGGTTGGCTCAGTCAGTTGAGGATCTGATTTTTTATTTCAGCTCAGATCATGATCCCAGGATCGTGGGATCGAGCCCCATGTCGGGCTCTACACTGAGCATGGAACCTGCTTGAGATTCACTCTCTCTCTCTCTCTCTCTCTCTCTCTCTCTCTTTCTGCTCCTCCCTTCACCCAGCTCTCTAAAATAAACATAAAATTAAATAAATAAAATAAAATAAAGTCAACTCATTCTGGAATACAGGACCAGAGCCCCCTCTGTTCACAGAGTCCAGAGCTCCCTAAGGTTGGGGAATGCTGATCGAGTGGGGCCCCCACCCTTCACGAGCAAGTCCAGGAACTTGTCAGTGGGAGTCTACACCCAAGTTTTGTGAAAGTGAGCCCCAGAACCAGAAAGGCTGTAAACAGATCCTGCGGCCACCCCCCAGGGGATGACAGTCCCAAGGATCCTACTCATCTACCGAAGGCTTGAAGAGTCCCGTGTATTGTGTCCACCGTGGGGAACCTTGCACTTAGAGAGCCTCTGCTGTTCTTAAAGCTTTTTTTAAAAAAATAATTATTTATTTTTGAGAGAGAGAGTGAGCAGGGAGGGGCAGAAAGAGAGGGAGACAGAGGATCTGAAGCGGGCTCTGCACTGACAGCACAGAGCCCGATGCGGGGTTCGAACTCACCAACCGTGAGATCATGACCTGAGCTGAGGTTGGAGGCTCAACCGACTGAGCCACTGAGGCGCCCCCTTTTTCCTTAAAAAAAGTTTTTTTTCTGCTGTTCTTGCTTTTCATCCTTTTTCTAAGCTCATCCCAGCCCAGGGCTTCAACTCTTATCCGCTGGTCTCTCTAGAAACTCCACCAGCAGCCACAGCTTCTCCCCTGAGCACAAGACCCCTAAAGCCACAGGGAGGTGCCACAGGCACATGGGCTCAGTTCTGCCTGTCCCCACCTTCCCACCAGTGGCCCCGCTAGCTCCCGTCTGGGTTAAAGATGTCACAGTCCGTATATCAACATCGAAATCCCTTCCTCTCCGCGTTATAGGTCACAGGCGCCTAGTGATGCTACCTTGACTCTCTCTTCTTGCCTGTTCGATTTCACCGCTCTGGCTCTAGATTCGGCCCTCATGGTGTTGCCTTTACTACTGAAGAACCTTCAAAGGGGTCTCTTTGCCTCCAGCTCGTTGTCAGTCATTCTGAGCTCCTCCTTCCTCATAGGACAAAGTTTAGGTGACTTCCCATGAAATGCAAGGTGAGGTCTTTGCCTCGCAAAAAAGTCTTCTCTGCCCCTTTCACCACTGCCCGGCGGCATTAGACAAGTTGGTCAGACCAGCCAAGGTTGGAATGTTCTCCTGTCCCAGGTCCTGCGCCCCCACATCCGATTTTCCACTGGTGCCTCTCTCCCTGTCACCTCCGCCCACTCACCCTCCTCTACCCTCTCCCAGGGCTGGTGTTCCTCACAGCTTCATTGTGAGCCCTCTTCTCTTCCCTCCGAACCCCCCATAAATCTTGGCCATGCTCCCAAATCCCACCTGAAGGCCAAAGACTCCCCATTTAGGCCTCCGGCTCAGATCTCTGAGCGCACGACGCGTCTATCCAGCCTCCCACCCGGCATCCCTGTGTGGATGGCAAGCGGGATCGCAAATATAAGACAGGCCCGAAGACCTCCTGCCTCTTCTCTCTCTTGTCCTTTCCTCGTCTGTCCCAGTTCAGTACATGGTGCCACGAGCCACCCGGGGGCTAAAGCCAAGATCCTGGGTCCCCGTCCACTCCTCAGCCCCCACTGCCAGGCGTCAACACGTCCTCCCCACTCAACCTCTGGAGAACACAGCCGAAATTCTTCCGTTTCTCACCGTCCTCCCAGGACGGCACCATCATCTCGGCCGCGCAAAGCGCTGCCTTGGCCATTCCTTCCAGTTGCCAAAGTAATCGCTTCAAAACACACGTTGGATCACGTCCGTGCTCCGGGCTGCGGCGCAGGGAAGCAGTCACGGTGAAACCCAAGCCCCTCTCCACAACCCCCGGTGGGCGTGTGGTGGCCTCACCTGGCCCCCCAGCACCTCACTTTGCTCCCTGCTCTCCTGCCACAGCGCCCTCAGCTGGGTTCCAGAAACACGGCAAGCATGTTCCCATTCAGCTTCCCACTCTTGCTCCCTGTGGCTGGCCCAGTCCCCCCCAGGTCTTTGGTTGACTTATCAGTTAGTTCCTGGCTCACATGTCACTTTCTCAGACACCTGGATCAGCCTCCATGACTCTCACCAGATTTGTGCTCATTTTGTTTTCCCCTGTCCCTCTCCCCAACCGAAGGACAAAACAGTGCATTTCTTTCTTTCTTTTTTTTTTTTATGTTTATTTATTTACTTTGAGAGAGAGAGAGAGAGAGAGAGAGAGCGCAAGCGGGTCAGGAGCGGAGAGATCCGAAGCGGGCTCTGGGCCGTCAGCACGGAGCCGGACACGGGGCTCGAACGCACGAACCGCGAGGTCTTGGCCTGAGCCGAAGTCAGACGCTCAACCGACTGAGCCCCCCCGGGCGCCCCTGCTGTCGCAGCTGCTAACTTCCCAGCCCTAAAGCCTGGGTGGGCTTCGTGGCACCAAGCTGAGGTGCGCTCAGCGCCTGACCCTGGTTCGAGGAGGGAGCAGGGTGCCCCGCGGGTGCAAAGCGTCTGGACAAAACGGAGAGGCAAGCGCGACGATGGCTGACGGCTGCTTCCACGGTGCTGAAGGGGTTAAGGCCTGGGCTTTGGTGCTGGATGGGTTTGGGCTTCAATCCTTGCTCTATGTATGGGAGGCTAACTGGCTTATTTAAGCCTCAGACCCCTTACCTGTTAGATGGAGTAATAACAGCGTCTACATCATAGAGCTCTCGTGAGGAGGACAAAGGTACCACAGATACAATCCTCATCCCCATGCCCGGCCAGCAGGAAGCGCTCATCAAATCCTGGCTATGGGCATTAGCCTTCATTCTGGGTTGTTCTGTTCTGTTCTGTTTTTCCCTAGCAGATGCCGCATGGACGCGAGGCTCCCTTCACCACCCGGAGTCGAGGCCTCACGTTAGTTTTTCAGCCTCAGTTTTCTTAAGGCTTGGAACCAAATCTCAGCTGGGACTTCGGGAACATCAGGCGACGGGGCCTCCAGAGACACCGCAGCCCCACACACCCAGCTATGAAAAAGGGCTTTCAGACCCGCCGCTGGAACCCCACACGTCCCCTCACGCCGGGGCACGCCAGGGGGGATCGGTTAACGGGGACCAGGCTTCCTCTATTTCCTGCCCTAAATGCCATCGCCTGAAACCGACCCTGGAGCTGCTCACAAACCAGAACCAGTGCGTGTGGACGACGCATCCCGGGGAAAGGGTCCACACCGCCTCCCCGATCCGTGCCCCGGATATCCACCGCGGCCACCTGCTTCACTGCGTTCACCGCCAGAACGGTCCTGGGCACAACACGGCAGGCCAGGGGGATAACTTCCTGGCGCCGACCCCCCAGAGATCCGAGCGAGCTACTGGCTTCAAGTTTAAAGGCCCAGGCACACGTGTTCCCGCTTGCAGAGCAGTTATAGTTTGTTTTTGTTTATAGACATATAGAGATATTTTTCTTTACGGTATTCGATGTCCTCTTCTCTCTCTGATTCCAGTTGGCAAGGACTGGATCGTTTTCCTTTGCTCTCTTCTCAAAGTTGTTTGGTGACAGTTTCAGGGACGCTCAACGAATAGACTGCCTGGCAATGATAAATCAAACCAGTCAATCCAAGTGATGGATAAGGGCTATAAACTTTAACACAGTTTTTTGTTTGTTTTTAAACCATCGGTGTCTTGGGGCGCCTGGGTGGCTCAGTCGGTTGAGCGTCTGACTTCGGCTCAGGTCATGATCTCGCGGTTTGTGGGTTCGAGCCCCGCGTCGGGCTCTGGGCTGACAGCTCAGAGCCTAGAGCCTGGAGCCTGCTTCGGATTCTTGTGTCTCCCCCTCTCTCTCTCTCTGCCCCTCCCCGACTCGCTATCTCTCTCTCTCTCCGTCTCTCAAAAATAAATAAACATTAAAAAAAAGAGCACTTACACCGCGGAAACTGGCAAAGGCTAAAAACGGGGGCTCCCACAGCCCAGGAGCCGCTGCTGAAATGTTTACCGGCGCACCACTGGAGGGCAGAACCCCGAAGTCCAGCTGGAATGAAGTCCCTCAGGAGGTTCTGAAGCCCAGAACCTTAGAGCAACTCTGCTGAAGGCAGACTTGGGGACCGGGCCCCAGCCCACGTCTGTGCTCTGGGAAAAGAATTTAGGCGCCTGCATCCAGAGCTCTGTAAAGGACCCTGTGACTGTGGGTAAGTTACCCGCCTGTGTGTGCTTTGTCATCTACAAAATGGGTCTGCGGCTAGTGCCTCTGCGTTCGGCGATCGTGAGGACAAAGCGAGCTAACGTGTGTTCCAGGCCCCCGGGACAGTGCCTGGGAAGCAGAAAGCATGTGGCAACTGTTACCTATTATTATGATCTGACAAAAGAAAAAAAGCTTAGTCCGACAGTTCCCCGCCACCCCCCCCCTTTTATAACCCTTATTTCCCCTTCTTTTGAGAATCCTGCACGGTTTGTAGAACATTTAGAAAACACAACTAACGAAAATGTGGGAAAGGAAAAGCCCCCATCTTTAACACCCAGTGAATGTTTCGGTGCACCCCCGGCCTTTCTGGCATTTTCCCAAACCTAGAATAGGTCAATCTTGACACCCTTCCGGAACAGGACACTCTTGTTTGCTAACTCATGATGTTTGGGTAACATTTCCTACCACCGGTCATGCTCAGATAAACCAGGACGGCCAGGCTGTGTCATCATCGTCACGAAAGGGAATCGGCGGTGATGGGCATTTATTACAGCGTTGGGACCGTATGTCTCCATTCACTATCATTTGGAGGGACCCACCTCTTTTACTTAATAGACAACTATTTGTTGAACCCAAGGCATCGTGCCCTGGGGGCTGTGAGGGCGACAGGGTGTCTTAGCCTCATGGGTGCCCTCCCAGGATTCAGAGTGCGAATCTCTGTTTAGCGGGACAAGGGATGTTTTTCAGAAACGTCATACACCACAGGTTTTCTTTTGCTCAAAACAATTGTGTTTGGCAGGACCCCTTTGTCTCTACTCTTATGTCAAAGTGGCAGGGAGGCCTGAGCACCTGTTACGAGAGAGGCGGATTCTCCCCCTTCGTCGAGCGCCGGAGCCCCCGCTGGGAGACGGGACGCGGAGGGACGTTTGCAGTTTCTGTGGTTGGTTGTTCCCCCCGCGTGTCCCCGCAATGCGGATTCCAGAGTCTTCGCTGGGCCCCGGGAAGGTGCACGCTGATCTCCCAGGGCCGATGGGGCTTGTTAGGGAAACTCTGAGATCACGGGGCTTGTGTCTCTCCACTGCCTTCAGACTCTAACGCTCTCAAAAGACATCTTGCGCCCCGGCCCCTTCTCTCTTCAATCCCTCTCCCCGCTCATCTTCCCCTGCATTAGGGTTGCCATTGCCCAGGGGGCCACCTGCTTCAGGCAGCAGCCAAGCTTTCAGGTGGTCTTGCTCTTAGGGCTTCCGTGTCTTTTTTTTTCTTTTTTTATGTTTATTTTTGAGACAGAGAGGAAGAGAGCAGGGGAAGGGCAGAGAGGGAGACACAGGATCGGAAGCAGCTCCAGGCTTCCAGCTGTCGGCACAGAGCCCGACGCGGGGCTCGAACGCACAAACCGTGAGATCATGACCTGAGCGGGAGTCGGACGCCTACTTGACCGAGCCACTGAGGCACTCCATTTTTTTTTTAAACCTTTTTTTCTTTTTAAAATTATTTATTTATTTTGAGCGAAAGAGTGGGCGAGGGGCAGAGAGAAGAGAGAGAGAATCCCAAGCAGGCTCTGAACTGTCAGTGCGGAGCCCGACATGGGGCTCCAACCCAGGAACCGTGAGATGCCGACCTGAGCTGAAACCAAGAGTCTGACGCTTAACTGACTGAGCCACCGGGGTGCCCCCAGGGCTTCTGTGACTTAATGATACAAAGGAGCTCGTCCCTGGGGCCACCGGTTAGGTTGTGCATAAATGACCCTTGCTTACAATCCTGCAAAGGCTTTTGATGATCTATATTCTAAAATCCAGATGATTTAGCTTGCATGACGGTGCCCCGTGACCCGGCCTCATCTTCGACGGACGCCCTCGATCTCCAGCCAGGCACCAGCTGTTCTGGCCCACTGTCTTTCGGGAGCCACCCCCAGACCCCTTTGCCTGCGTCCCTCCCCTGAAACAGCCATCCTGCCCCAGCGCTGTCCCTATCAGGGTGTTCAGCATCCCGTCTTCTTCTCTGGGTTGGTCTTGCTTGACGACCGCTCTCTCCAGCCCTGGTTCTCACGTGCTGCCTGGCACAGAGCGGGGGCCCAAACGCGTGAGGCTGAATCTGTGAACCCTCGAAGGGACTCCCTTCCCCGACGGCAGGGCCCAGGACAGCAGGCAGGGGAGGGCAAGCAACCCATTTTGCCTACGACCACAGACTTCACCTTGAACGTGAAAACATAAAACCCAGGAGGGAAAGGAAGGTCGTGTTCCCCACGCGATGCCTGCCACGTGTCTCCTACGATCTAGATTGGCTCACAGCTGCATTGACAGATCCGATCTCCGAAAATGGCCACGAAAGTACCTCCAGTCCCACAATTCTTCCAGAGACTTGCTGCTTCCCCACCGAGAGACGGTGCCTCTCCGTCCCTCTCCTAGAATGGGGCAGGCCCCTGTGACAGCCTTGTCTGTGAGGGTGATGTTCAGCCTCACTCGACACCACTGGGAGCAGAGACCATTGTCCCAAACTGCAGGTTCACGAGTAAATACATCTACGTGATTGCTGTTTTCAAGCAACTAAATTTACGGATGGTTTACCTGGGGACATTCGTCAACACTTGCTCTGGACTGAGAGGTTTCCCCAGGTGTGTGACTTTTGGTAAACAGGGCTTTTTGTTTTAATTTTACTTATTCATTCATTCATTTAATTTTTGAGAGAGAGACGGACGGCGCACACGATTTGGGGGGGAAGGGCCGAGGGCGAGGGAGAGAGATTCCTAAGCAGGCCCCGCGCCCAGCATAGAGCCCGACGCAGGGCTTGATCCCACGATCCTGAGATCACGACCTGAGCTGAAATCAAGAGTCAGACGCTCAACTGACTGAGCCACCCAGGCGCCCTTGGGGTTTTTGTTTTCAGATTAATGTTTGGGAGACAGAGACCTTGTGGTCCTCCACTCACTGAACGTTGTGCTGGTGATTTTGTTTTCCAAATTCCGCCCCCACACCCACTCCGGGACCAACGCGGCCTGAGCAGGAGCCCACACACCGGCCCAGGCGCATGCGGCTGTGGGTCGGGGCTTCGCACCTTCCCGTCCCAGGGATGCTGCACTGGGGTTTCCCCGCCCTGAGCACTCACTTCCCCTGCTCCTTGTATTTCTCTGAATTCTCTTACTCACGTGTTTCCGCGATGGCTTCTTCCCACTGGGATGCGAGCCCCTGGGGCGGGGCCTGCATCCACCGTGGTCTTGATTGTGTCTTTCACACTTAACAGTCTGGCCAGGAGGAGGTGCTCGAAAATATTTTTCTAAATGTTGAAAGAATAAAGGAGTTGAGGGGTCACACATCCGCCATCCCCCCCCCCCCCCCCAGCATGGCACAAACCTCCCCGACGGTGGCCCGGACAGGTGAGAAATTAGCCTTTTTAAAACATCCTTGGGAAGGAAGGGTCACTGCCTCCCAGGGCGGCCTATTCCATTCCATCTCCCTCCCTCTCTCTCTCTCTCTCTCTCTCTCACACACACACACACACATCTCATTGTGATATTCGGAATCATCTCCTCGTGACTCTTAATGGTTGTTCTCCAGAGCTCTCTGCATCCTGGCCACCTGCCTGGAGGAAAGCCCTAGCTTACCATTATCCCAGCTCCTGGTAATAAGGGCTCAGGACAAATCGCTAGCCCTTTGTGGACTCTTACGTCTTTGTGCAAACTGGAACCACCTTTTTAGTTCATTGAGGACAGCAATATACTTAAGGGATTCTGAAAATTTGTAAAAGTTAAGAACTCATCTTTTTTTTTTTTTAAACATAAAATGATGGCAAATACTCAAGAGAACACCATTCACCTAATGACTCTGAGGCTTACTTTGGCTACATCAGGCTCTGGGTTCTGTTTCTCTCCCATCTCCCGTTGAACGATATCATAAAAGCTCTTCTCTGACCCTGGACTAGACTCAACCACTGGGTTGCGACGGGCAGTGGTTCTGTTTCAGCCGGTTAGAATCCTCCAGGGCAACGGCTCCATTTGAGGAACCTTCCAGTCCTGTCCCTCCCAAGCCTGTCAGACCCCACCTTCCCGCTGTGGGTGCAGGAGTCCCGGGGCCCCTTGCAGAGAGGGGTTGGAGCAGCCCTGGGAATCTGGAGCACGTGACCTCTTGTCCCACCTGGGAGGCCCTGTATTCTCTCAGGGGTCACCCTCTGCAGAAGTATGCTCTCAAGGTGGGGCCTAAATCGAAAAAACAAACAAGATGAAGCCTCAAAGGTCAGCCCCCTTGTGGCTGTTGTTTTTTCACCAGAACCTTTGTGTTGGACCCGTCGGGAGTCTTCCTGCCTGGCGGTGCTTTGTCTGTGTGGCTTAAATGACAGCAAACACAGCTCAGCTTTGGACGGGGACACACACACACACACACACACGCCTCTCAGATACCGAGAAACACTGTCCCTAATGTGGGACTTGGAAAACCAAGTCCCTAATGTGGATGGAGTGAGACCCAGAGCTTCCCAGGATTTTCCCCTCCTCACTTAGCACCTCTTGGGCATCAGTCGTCGGTCTTTTTCATTTTAATGAACCAGTGAACCCGCCTCTACCTTTCAAAGGAATCTGGGGCAACTTTCCTGCCAAGTCCCCACTGAGGGCCTGTGACACTCAAGAAGGAGGGCCAGGCTCTTGTGTAGGTTAAGGAAGTCCGAGGAGAATAAAGATTATAGGGAAACAGTCTACCTTTCTTTACAAGGTCTTGTTTTGCATCCCTGAAATCTCAGATTCAGCTATCACAATGAAGTCCTGTTGCAGAAAGAGCCGGCCTTTTATCACCACTTAAAATCTAATTAATCCATATTGAAGCACAAAGATTTCTGTTGTATTTTAGGGTGAGGGGTCACAGAGCCCTCTTTGTTCATCCTTAGACTTATAATCATCAAGCATTGGGGATATAATTTTACCAAGCAAATTGGAAGGTAACAGATCAAATCCTTATCAGAAAGCCTAACTCATAGTTTTAACAGGGTCCTTCGTCCTTTACATGAAACATTATATTCGAGAAGAACAAAAACGCATTTCAGAGTTTCCAAAGAGTTAATGGCCAAAGCTTATATTCCGGTCAGCATAGGACCAAAACAGTCACACTACTGTGAAGCACGAAAGACAGTGACTCCCACAGGGGTGGCCAAAGTTGTGAGACTTGTTGCAATGGCTTTAGTCTTTAGAGTAGCGATGCAGCTCGTTGGACTTTCGTTATCTTTGCTGGGATGGGTTTTGTCCATTATTACAACTTACCTGCCACATTGGAAAAACCTCAATCTGGACTTAAACGAGATGGAGAACTGGACCATGGGACTCTGGCAGGCCTGTGTCGTCCAAGAGGAGGTGGGGAGACAATGCAAGGACTTTGAATCCTTCCTGGCTTTGCCTGCCGAACTCAGGATCTCCAGGATCTTAATGTTCCTGTCCAACGGGCTGGGGCTCCTGGGCCTGCTGGCCTCCGGGTTTGGCCTGGACTGCTTGAGGGTCGGAGAGACGCGGCCAGGCCTCAAGAAGGGACTGCTGATCCTGGGAGGGACTGTGTTCTGGGCAGCAGGCGTCGCGACCCTGGTTCCGGTCTCCTGGGTCGCCCACATGACCGTCCAGGAGTTCTGGGATGAGACCATGCCAGAGATTGTGCCCAGGTGGGAGTTTGGGGAAGCCCTCTTTCTGGGCTGGTCTGCTGGGTTTTCCCTCCTCCTGGGAGGCTGCCTGCTGAACTGCGTGGCCTGTACTACCCAGGCCGCTCCGGCTCCGGGCCCCTATGCGGTGGCAGAAATGCAAATTCAGTGTCTGTACCTGGAAAATGGAACTGCAGACCCGAGAGTGTAAGACTTTGGCAAGAGCAAAAAGACACATCTTTCCACATCAACCGCGAAGTGGGGTCTATGCTAGAAAGGGGTCTTTGTTATGTAATTAAATCTGTGCTGCTCTCGGTTTCTCATTAACTACTTTTCGATCCTAGGTCCCCTCTTCCTCCCCAAATCTGGAGAAGTAAGAAAGAGGCAAGTCTTATATCTAAAAGGAAACTATCATGGGAAGCATTACACAGGGATGAGCAAAGATAATTTCATCGACCCGGTTATTTAAATCAAAACGTGGCAGCGGCCGTCCATTCTAATCAGAATTAAGCTTTGATGTGTTAAATTTTATATGAGGAACTTTGCTTTTGTTGATAGCTGGGAATAATAATAATTAGTTTCTATTTCCTAAGGAAAAAAACCAATCTGCGATCTTTTAAACATTCTGCATTAGCAATATCCCCTGTTAAGCCTGTCCCAAAGTATTATTTCCACCACAGGGACTTTGGTCTTCTTTGAACACGGGTGGTTTGCATCTAGGAGATGACTAGGTACCCTGTGTGACGGGGTTTTAGGGGGCTTACGGTTTTCAGTATATCACGATACTCTCAAGAGTCAACATACTGGCCAGTCTCTCCTGTCTCTCCCTTCCAAAGTTTCCAATTAAAAAAATAAAATAAAATAAACAACTCCAAAAATATTTTGCTTGCTGTCCAGATAGTGACCGTTCGTTTGCTCAGTAACAACTTTCCTTGGTTCAGTGAAAAATGATAGACATGGGGATACATACATTAGTAAGTGAACCAGGGGAGAAGTCCGTCCTGACCTACAAAGTCCTACAGCTTAACTTTTCCATGACGCAGAAAGCCCACGTAGGGAAAAATAAATAAATAAATAACAAGCGCGTACGCACACGTGCACGGATCTGACAAAAAGGCGTGTAGGTAAGTAGACTGGGTATTTGGGGTTGGGAGTTCGGTACTGCTTCCTAGGTTATGTGCTGGATGTAGCTTATGGGTCTTCTGAACACACACAATGCAAGGTCTAGAGAGATTTCCGATAAGAAATACTTTTCTGGAACTCACTTTTAGAAAATGGTAACATCCGGTATTACCACGACGTACGTATTGAAACAGGAGAGCGGCAACGGATGGCAATCCGGACAGGTGCAACTGCTAAGAAAGCGAGCGGTGGGAGCGGAGCCCAAGCTGTCGGGTACACATTTTGCGTTGAGACTTCTTCACTCTTTGACTCGCTAGAGAGCTAGCAATGTTAACAATGAAAGGAGGATCGGTCCTACCTGATGTTATTGCAGAGACAAACTGCTACTACGGAGTCAGCTCCTAGGACACGGGCACGGTGCTGGCCACACCTGGGCATTACTGGTTGGCAGACTTACTTCCTTGTATCCTTTGCTGAAACCTAGTCAACACCTTTTCAAACAATAGCAGCTCTGGCAAGAATCCTCTACACACAATGAAGAAATATTTCCGAGCTCTGAAGTGACAGCGTAAGGTGTCACACGTCCCCACGCAGAGATCGAAAGGCAGGAGTTAGTTTGGCTCAAGCTCCCGGGGATCTGCAATGGCTTTAGTAGTTCGAAGCATGGCGCAATTAGCTGGAATTTCACTCTCTCTGCTGGGATGGGTTTTGTCCTGTCTTACAAACTACCTGCCACAATGGAAAAACCTCAATCTGGACTTAAACGAGATGGAGAACTGGACCATGGGACTCTGGCAGGTCTGTGTCGTCCAAGAGGAAGGGGGGACGCAGTGCAAGGACTTTGAATCCTTCCTGGCTTTGCCTGCTGAACTCAGGATCTCCAGGATCTTAATGTTCCTGTCCAACGGGCTGGGGCTCCTGGGCCTGCTGGCCTCCGGGTTTGGCCTGGACTGCTTGAGGGTCGGAGAGACGCGGCCAGGCCTCAAGAAGGGACTGCTGATCCTGGGAGGGACTGTGCTCTGGGCAGCAGGCGTCGCGACCCTGGTTCCGGTCTCCTGGGTCGCCCACATGACCGTCCAGGAGTTCTGGGACGAGACCATGCCAGAGATTGTGCCCAGGTGGGAGTTTGGGGAAGCCCTCTTTCTGGGCTGGTCTGCTGGGTTTTCCCTCCTCCTGGGAGGCTGCCTGCTGAACTGCGTGGCCTGCGTTACCCAGGCAGTTCCGGCTCCGGGCCCCTACGCGGTGGTAGAAACACAGTGTCACCGTCAGCACCTGGAGATGAAAAAAGCCCATCTGAAAGTCTAAGCCAGGAAGGATCAGTGGCGTCTACTCTTCAAGTGAAGCTCACTCCTGTCTGGGTTTGGTAGGATCTTCTGTTGCACAGCTGCCGGTTCACTGAGCTGTTTAATTTTCTAAAATGCACTTCTTTTTTTTTTTTTTTTTCACTGTGGCTACTGGCTTCTTACGTTGCAATTTCCTTCTAGGAGAGTAAACCACTGTCTTCTTCTACTCTGAGACCAAAACCACTCAAGACTCGATAGTAATCACACTCAGTACTGCGGATGAGTTTTCTCAATTTTAAAATAGATTCAGTGATTGCACAGAACCGGTAAATAAAGCCTTATATCAGTGCCTCCGTATCGTTGAAGGTGTCATTCGTAGAGATGGGTCACTTTGGCAGCTGGAAAGGTTACTGCTGATCGCCTACTGCTTTTAAGTGTGTAAGATCACCTATTATACTGAAACTAAAGTCTTGCTGCAGACCGATTGCAAATGTCATTAGTGTCCTAAAAACTTGCTGGTTCTTTGAAAGCTTGGGAGGTAAGAGATGTGGGACGCGCCGTCTCCTTTTTATTCGGAGACCTCAGCGCCTCTACGGAGCCTTTTCCAAGAGCCAGCCGGGTTCATTCATGCTTCCTCACCGGGGCAGAAGCAGAGGGGGGCGGTCTGGTGCATGGGAAGAGTCACGGAAAACCTACCCCACAGGTGTGCTTTGGCTTCTGTGTCCTGTGCTCTGCAGACAACTGGCGCCCCGGCCAACCCCTGGCTCGGTGAGCGGCCACGGGGGGCACTCAGGGTGAGGGCGGGGTGCACTGACCGAGAAGCTCCCGGGACCACGGCCCGGCCAGCCGACCAGAGCACAGGCTGGGATGGGCGGGGACCCCAGAGCTCACCTTGGAAGCCCCTTCTTTTACTCCCACTATGAAAATATGCCATTTTTATTCCTCTCAGCAATACATATCTTCCAACCAAGAACTATCCATAGCAAACTGCGGGGTTGGGAATTTCCTCGTGAGAGATTTTATGCTTGCTCGGTGCGTGGCTCAAGTAAACTCTTGTTTGCAGCAATTAGGGAAATTAAGCAATAAACGACACTGAAATAAAGTATGAGGCAATATGCATCTTTGTTTAAAAAAAAAAAAAACAAAAAAACCCACCGAACTTTTGTCCACCCACAAACACAGGGAAAGTGCAGAAACCAAAGTTAATCTATGTGATGTATTTGCATACTTTTACAAACGAGACAAATTAAAACAGAAACATATTCAGAATTTAACCTGATTAAATATTTAGTTCAGTCCTGAGCTTTTGATATTTAATACAATATAGATAAAGTAATAGCGAAAAAAAAAAAGATTTTAAATTTGATTTGCATGCCACAGAGATTCAGCTAAACTTTGTTCATTTGGCTACCAATATTTTTTTTTTTTGTACCTGCAACTTAGATTCTGATATACAAAATTATAATAACATACTGATAATTCAAACTTGAGACCTAAATATTACATTCTTTTTACCCTGTGCAGAATAAATTCTACCTTTAAAAAATAGTATTTATAATATTAAAATTCATATTGTTCATACGGTTTTGTGATCAAGTTATTAAAATGTTTTGTCACTGTGAATCATTTGGGTTAGTACAAATATGACAGAATTGTGAAAAGCTGCCTATAAATACATAACACTATTGCTGATTTTTAAAGTGTGGAAAAGGATTATACTAAAATAAGTTCGTTTCTCATGTTAGAAAGGAGCACATTTTGTGAAATAAAACCTAAAGCATCTTGGTCACAACTGTTAACTACCAGCCTGAGACAGATTTAATTCTTGTATACTGGTCTGAAGCTTTTTGTATGACAAAGAGTGATTTGCTAATCTGAGGAAGATTTATAAAGGTGTAAATAGTCCAATATAGCCTCTTCTGGGTCAAACATTTAAAATGGCCAGAACCGAACTATATATTAAACAGAACATAAATAAGACCGTAAATAAATAAATGAAGAAAATAAAATCGTACGGTACAACTACACATAATTCTATAAACATTTTCACGGTCACACTACGAAGCTGAAAACGGCTGACCTTCATTTAGCTCTATATTAAATAAACTTCTGTCTTTCACATTTGACCTTGACAAGGAGGAATGGCATTCCCGCTCTGGTTTTCCTTAGTCATCTGAAAGAATGGGCCGCGCGGCCTCGAAGGACGGTGCGCAGTCGCGAGGCTGGTTTTTGTCCAGAGTGGTATCACATCCAGTTATGGCTTCGGAGACATTTTAGATGTAAGTGGTGGGATAACTTAGGAAGAGACAATTAAAGTTCTCGGCTCAGAAATTGCTTACTTCGAATTTTGATTCTGATAAAACGAACTTTCCAGAATATGTAGAATTACTTTCAAGAAACTTAAGAATTCTTGCTGAGGATGCTATCTTAGAAACAGAACTTATTATTTTTTTAAGGGATCCATTCCGTTAAGAGGATTTTTGTACTTCTCAAAAAACAAAACAAAGCAAAACCACCAAGATTTAGTTTGCTATGTAAGATGGCTGACCAAAAACTGCCTCTTCCAGTAGAACTGACTGAATGATAAGTATGACTTAAATTGCACAAATACTCTTTACTTCAAAAGCCTTTATGCTGGCAGAGCAGATACGTTTCTCGCAAGCAGGGCCTGGGGCGGGTGGGCTCACATTCTACACGGACGACCTAGAGCCTTTTTCCCCTCTCGACACGAGATCATCTAGAATTGTTTTCTTAACCAACCGCCTTGGCTGATATTTCAAGTTAATAATGTCCCCGGGCACACTCTTCTCTTGGCCTCCTCACCACAAATTACAGATAGGATCCCCTAAACGCGAGAGCTGCCAAATAGTTTCTAGTAAATGTTAGAAATCTGTTTAATGAAGTTTAAAAAAAAAATTTTTTTTTTGGCAACTTTGATCCAATAGGGACTCCCAGGTTCACCAGATGCGTGCTGACGCGCTTCCCTCCGCATCGCCCACGCGCTCTGGGCTTAGAGCGCCGGCCACCACGGCGCCGTGCGGGGCACCAGCCTCACCCCCAGGACGCGGCGTCAAGGGCGCAGGCCGGGCACGGCCCTCGGAGCACGTACCCGGGCCCGGGCTGCGTCCGAGGTGGCAGGTGCTCGCCGAGGAGGTGACTTGTGTGTGTAGGGTCCCCGGCTCTCCCCCTTCCTCTCCCCGCTCAGGAGGTGACCCATCAAAAGGCCTTCCCCGCGGCCAGGAGCACTGCTCCAGCGGTTTGTTTTCTTTAGACTCCAAGAAAAGGACAAAAAGGAAGTTGTTTTAAGGAAACGAGGGGCTCTGACACAGGTGGCGGACGTGAGCGCAGACACCTGTTTCAGGTGGAGCCGGAACCATACTCACGTTTGACTTCAAACTCAAAGAGCTGCCCCTTGGTACCAAAATACCGCCCGGCCGGCTGCCATCCTCGGTCTGCTCACGGGACAACCAAGGAAAAGCAAAAAGGACCTTCTGCTAAACCGAGCCATTTCTCAACAGCTGGGCCACTGGGATATGCACGGGGCACGGCCTCCGTTCCACTTTTATAAACTGCAGCCCGGTGGCAATTCGCAGGTACTGGACGTTCGTGTACCAGATCAGCCCGTTTTGGTTACCGGATTCCTTTTCTTTTTTAAACATATAAGAATTACATTCAAGATACTTTACAAATTAACATGTTGAAAATCTGCTGTGAAATAAAAGCTCTTTAAGAGTTGATAGTTACGTTACAAAAAGAACCCCCCGAAGCAAAACAAACGTTCAGTCTTGTACCCTCCCTAAGAATGAACAGGAGACAACGTAATGTCTTCAGGGATGTGATCACACATCATCGGCTGGCAGGGACGGGATGCTTATCTTCGCTCTGGTGAAGTAGGCAATCTTCTCCCTAGAGTAGGGGTGAGAAATAAATGGACTTCAGGAGGAAGCTGAAAACACTCTGTGGCCATGGAAAATAGTCCCAAGAGCTCTCTGCCAGCCTGGATAGGGGATCTGTTCCTTAGGCAGAACCCCGTAAGGTCAAGATCGTCTTTGCCTGTTACGACAGGATGTAATGCGGGAGAAGGGCAGTTCTGGCTTATGGTAAATCACCCACAGACAAAGGCAGTACGTTCCCTCCTGGATTTCCAGTGTGAGACAGTTTTTAAACCATCAGCGGGTCAGTTAGGAGTGCTTCTGAACTAGGCAGTCAAGGATGCAGGAAGTCCAAAGTCCCAGGGAACTTCTCAGGGCCTCGTAGAGAAGTACGTGATATCGGGAAAGTCCTTTAAAATCAGTACTGTGCTAAGGAAAGGGTGGAGTGATGTCGTGACTCCAAATGAAAGGGAAAGAAAGAGCGTGACTGTGGTAAAGGCAGGTCTGTCCTGCGCCCTGAAACAGCGCTCAGGAGAAACAGCCCGAAAAGGAGAAGCTGAGAAAACAGGGTAGGATGGTTTTCAGAGGTTAGGAGAATACTGAAAAAAAAAATAAATAAATAAATAAATAAGGTTTTGGGATTGTATAGTTACGAAAGATAGGAGCAATCTATCCACTTTGGTACGTAATGTTCATGTCATACAGAGTACCCCATCAATGCATATTTACTGAGGATGTGTTACATTATGTGGGGCACGATGGCAGCCATGAAGAAAAACAAAGCAAAAAAAGAAGAAAAAAAAAAGGAAAAAAAGAATACAGCACCAGCCTTCCTTTGGGAAACTACGGGTCTGTCTACATGGTGGAGAAAGTGTGGGGTCAAAGAAGTAGGCACTGAGGTGGAAAAGCTCAAAAGACTAAGGAAAGGGAAGAGAAGAAAGGGGGAATGACAGAATTGTGGAAACTGGAATGAGTTATTTTTGTGGTATTGCATCCTTTAGATTTGTTCGATTCCAGAAGAGATAAAAGCAAAACTTAAAAAAAGGCAACTGATGGGCCTCTGGCTGACTCAGTTGGTAGAGTGAGTGACTCTTAATCTTGGGGTTGTGTGTTCGAGCCTCACGCTGGGTGTAGAGATTACTTAAAAAAAAAAAAACAAAAACACAACCCTTGGAGCGCCTGGGTGGCTCAGTCGGCTAAGCATTCATTGGCTCTTTTTTTTTTTTTAATTTTTTAAATGTTTACTTATTTTTGAGAAAGAGACACAGAACACGAGCAGGGGAGGGGCAGAGAGAGAGGGAGACACAGAATCCGAAGCAGCTTCCAGACTCTGAGCTGTCAGCACAGAGCCTGATGCGGGGCTCGAACCCACGGACCGCCAGATCATGACCTGAGCCGAAGCTGGCCGCTCAAGCTACTGAGCCACCCAGGCGCCTCCCCACGCATCTGGCTCTTGTGGTTTCTCCTCTTGATCCCGGCTCTGTTTGGGATTCTCTCTCTCCTTCTCTCTCTGCCCTCCCACACTTGCTCTTTATCTCAAACATAAAAAAAACAAAACAAAACAAAACAAAACAAAAAACTCTTAAAAAATAAAAATACAAAGCAAAAATAAAAAAAAGGCAAGTAAGCCTGATCATGACGTCACTGAAAGCCTTAAGGTGGAACCACAAACTGAACACTCCCTGCTAATGGATTTCTTTGGCTCAGGCGGGGTTTACATACCAGAGTCAGTTGCCAATGTTAACATTTGAGATATTTCACGTAGGACTCCTGTTTCCAACTTCCCTTGACAAATCAGAGGCCGGGGAACACGGGGCCCCTGATTGCAGGTGAAACCAGGACTGTCCCCCCTCCACTCCTCCTCCCCCCCCATGCTTGGGGCAGAGTATCCGGCTCTCCCACCCAGGCCTGTGCCCCAGGCTCCCCACGGGTGTCCCTCCCAACCCCCTGCAAGCCCAGCACAGCCTGGGGGGCCAGGGTGAGGGGCATCCACGTCCAAGGGATTGGGGGAGGGGCGTCTGTTGAATGAGTGAACAACACAAGACCCAAAGATATACACCCCTTGGTATTTTGCGTCAAGATTTCTCAGCGGGATGTGCCAACTGCTTCTAAGCGCCGGGGACACCCTGGGTTCTTGGGGAGCCAGGCTTTAATCGGGTCAGGACCGCTGTCGTGGGGGGGGGGGGTGTAACCTCACGAAGGAGCAAATGGAAGCACATACGGTCCCCCCGCTGTCACTGCTGACGTGAGCTCCCGCCGAACCGAGACCACGCGGAGGACAGTCCGGGAGCACCGGCGGGCCCGGGCCGCTTACCTGAAGGACTGCACCTGGCGCGGCACCTTCCGGCTCTGCTCGCGCAGCCGGCACACGTCCTTGGACACTTGCCGCATCAATTTCTCCGCGTTCAAGTCCTGCTTCTGCTCTTCTTTGGACTGTTCGGCCTGGCAAAGGAAATAAAAACAAACCCCCACAGGACGCTAATTAGAAAGTCCCGGAGACAGGGTGTAAGGCTTGAGGGCTTGGGCGCTGAGCCGGGAGGGCAGCCTCCGCAGCGACAGTCCCGCGCGGCTCCCCCTGCAGGTGTGGCGCGGCCGCCGCTGGGGACGAGTTTACTGCAGCGCATTTGAAAGATCTTGCTACGCGGGTAATATGTGATCGTTTTATTGCATCTGGAAAGCCTAAGAACCCTCAGAAAAGAAATGAAGACGGGGTGCCTGGGTGGCTCGAGCCTGGGACTTCCACTCTGGCGTCATGATCTCACGGTCTATGAGTTCGAGCCCCGGTTCTGGCTCTGTGCTGACAGCTCAGAGCCTGGAGCCTGCGGCGGATCCTCTGTCTCCCTCCCCCCCTCCCCCTCCCCTGGTGGCGCTCACTCTTTCAAAAATAAACAAACATTAAATGTTACATGTAAATAAATGTTAAATAATGTAAAAAAAAAAAAAAAAAGATTAAAGAAAAGTAGACAAAAGACCTGAACCGACACCTCACCAAAAAAGATACACAGATGGTAAATAAGTATATGAAAAGATGCCCCGCGTCGCATGTCATTAGGGAAATGCAAATTGAAACAACAACCAGATACGGCCACACGCCTATTAGAATGGCCCAAATCCAAAACACTGACAGTTCATTGGCCACACCAAATCCTGGCAAATATGTGGTACAACAGGAGCTCGTGTTCACTGCTGGTGGGAATGCAAAATAGTACAGCCTCTTTGGAGACACTTTGGCATTGTTTTCAATTCTTCCCCCTCTCCCAACTTTATCGAGATACCTTTGACATATACTGTGGTATAAGTTTAAGATGCAGGTTGACGTTTTCTTACCAAACTAAATAAACATGCTCTTGCCATATGATCTAGGAGTCATACTTGTTGGTATTTACCCAAAGGAGTTGAAAAGTTATGGACACAGATGTTTACGGCATCTTCCTTTATAATCGCCAAAACTTGCGGGGGGAGGATGCCAGCTGGCTCAGTCTGTAGAGCGTGCATACTTGATGTCAGGGTTGTAAGTTCAAGCCCCATGTTAAGATTACTTAGAAATGAAATCTCTCTCAAAGATGTTTATTTACTTTTGAGAGAGTGCAGGTGCAGGAGGGGTAGAGAGGGAGACACAGAATCTGAAGCAGGCTCCAGGGTCCGAGCTGTCAGCACAGAGCCTGACGCAGGGCTCGAACTCACAAACCATGAGATCATGACCTGCACTGAAGTTGGACGCTCAACCGACTGAGTCACCCAGGCGCCCCTTAAAAATGAAATCTTAAAAAAAAAAAATTGCCAAAACCTGGGTGCAGCCAAATGTCCTCTAGTGAGTGACAGGCAGGTAAACCGTGGTGCTTGTAAACAATGGAATATTATCCAGTGCTGAAAAGAAATGAGCTATAAGCCATAGAAACACATGGAAACACATGATATACTTACATGTATATCACTAAGTAAAAGAAGCTAATCTCGTATGTAAATTCGACTCCAATAAACTGTTTTTAAAATGGCTAATATAAGAAAAAAGGTTTGGAAAGATGAATGAGATTGAAAGTGTATTTGCCAAACGTTAACAGGAGAGATTTCTGGGTTGCACTGCTCTAAGTAGTTTTTTTTTTTCCAAAGTTTATTTATTTTTGAGAGAGAGGGAGAGCACAAGTGGGGGAGGGGCAGAGAGAAAGACACACACACACACACACACACACACACACACACACAATCCAAAGCAGGCTCCAGGCTCCGTGGGGCTTGAACTCACAGACCATGAGATCATGACCTGAGCCGCAGTTGGATGCTCAACAGACTGAGCCACCGAGGTGCCCCTGTCTGCTTTTTAATTGGGCTGTTCATTTTCTCACTGTTGAGTTTTAAGAGTTCTTTGTATATTTTGGATAACAGGGCTTTATCAGATGTGTCTTCTGCAGATATTTTCTCCCGCTCTGTGACTTGTCTTTTCTTTCTCTTGACACTTACACAGGGCAGAAATGTTGAATTTTAATGAAGTTCAACTTACCAATTCTTTCCTTCATGGGTCATGCTCTTGGTGTTGTATCTTAGGAGTCATTGCCATATCAGAGGTCACCTAGGTTTTCTCTTAAGTTGTTACACTGCAGGACTTTTATCGTTTTGTGTTTTATATTTAGGCCTACAATTCATTTTTAGTTAACTTTTGCTAAGGGTGTAAGGTCTGTGTCTAGATTTTTTTTTTTCTTTTTTGCATGTGGATGTCCAGTTGTTTGACTTGTTGAAAAGACTCTCTTGTCCCGTTGTGTTGATTTTGCTCCTCTGTCAAAGGTCAGTTGCCTGTATCCACATTTATGTGGACCTATTTCTGGGCTATTATGCTCCAGTTATCTGTCTGTTCTTTCATCAGAATCACACTGTCTTGATTACCTTAGCTTCACAGGAAGTCCTGAAGTTGGGTAATGTCAGTCCCACAACCCTGCCTCCTTCAATATTGTGTTAGCTATCATGCGTCTTTTCTCTCTCCATGTAAACTTCAGAATCATTTTGTCTACATCCACCAAATAATTTGCTGGGATTTTGATTGGAATTGCAGTAAATCTATAAGTCAATTTGGGAAGACCATTTTGACAATATTAAGTCTTCCTAGTCATGAACATGAACTCTCTCTCCATTTATTAGTTCTTTGATTTCATTCATCAGGTTTTGTATTTTTCCTCACTTAGGTCTTATACATATTTTGTTAGATATGTAACTAAGTATTTCATTTTAGGGGGCGCTAATTGTATTGTTTTTAATTTCAAATTCCACTTGTTCATCACTAGCATACAGAAAAGCAATTGACTCTATTAACCTTGTATCCTGCAAACTTGCTATTGATTTCTTGTTTTCAATTTAATTGAGAACTACCTAATTTTTATTATTTTTCTTCTGATTGCTTTGGATTTAATCTACTCTTCTTTTTCTAGTTTCCTAAGGCAGAAGCTTAGATTATGGATTTTAAATCGTTCTTCTTTTCTAGTATATACATTGACTACTATAAATTTTCCTCTTTGCCGCATTGCACAAATTTTGTTCAGTTGGCCTTTCATTTAGTTGAAAATATGTTTTCTCTTGAGATTTCTTTTTCTGACCCATGTGTTATTTAAAAATGTGCCATAGGTCTGTAAGTACTTTGGGATTTTCCAGCTATTTTTCCGTTATTGATTTCTAGTTTTACTTCATTGTGGTCTGAGAGTAGACACTGTATGATTTGTATTCTTTTACATTTTTCAGTTATATTTTATGGCACAAAACGTGGTTTATCTTGATGAATGTTCCATGTGAGCTTGAAGAGAATGTGAATTCTGCTGTTGTTGGATGAAGTAGTCTATGGATGTCAGTTGTGTCTAGCTCATTAATAGCGTGGTTGAGTTCAATTACATCCTTGATGGCTTTCTGCTGCTGGGCTCTGTCCATTTCTGAAAAGGGGGCATTGAAGTCTCCAACGGTAAAAGTAGATGCACTTGTTCCTCCCTGCAGCTTCCATCAGTCTTCGCGTCACATATTGTGATGCTGGGTGGTTAAGTGTGTACACGTGAAGGATATGTTATGTCCTCTTGGAAAACTGGCTGTTTTATCATTATACAACGACCTTCTTTATACCGGACACTTTTTATGCTCAGATGTCTGTCTCAGATTAATTTGGCTTTGATTAGTGTTAGCATGGCATATTTTTCTCTATGCCTTTACTTTTAGCCTCTATGTGTTTTATGTATAAAACTCGTTTCTGGTAGACAACATGTAGTCGGGTCTTGTCCTTTGTTCAACTCTGACAATTTCTTTGAATTGGCAAATTCAGATCATCAATGTTTAAAGGGATTACTGATATGGCTGGATTGATACCCGCCATATTTATTATTGTTTTCTCGTCACTGCCCTTGTTCTTTGTTTTTGCCTTCTACTCTTTTTCTGCCTTTTGTGGTTTTAATTGGGCAACTTGTCTTATTCCATTTTCTCTCCTTTCTTAGCATGTCAATTGTACTTCTTTTTTAAACTTTTAAGTGGTTGTCTAATATTTTGTAATATGCAAAACACCACAGTACTTTATGGATACTGCAAGTACCATATAATAATAAAATATTTCAAATATCTCCCTCTTGTCCCTCGTATCATTGGTGTCAGTCATTTCACTTATACGTAAGCATATATATGTGAAATACATTGTTGCTATTGTTATTCTGAACAAACTGTTATCTGTTAGGTCATTTAAGAATAAGAAAAATAAAAGTTTTAACTTTACAGTCACTAATTCCTTCCTCAATGCTCTTCCTTTCTTTATACAGATCTGAGTTGCTGACCTACACTATTTTCCTAATCCTTGAAGGGCTTCTTTTAACATTTATTGCTAGGCAGGTCTACTGACAACACATTTTCTCAATTTTCACTTGTCTGAGAAAGTATTTCTCCTTTAGTCCTGAAGGATAATTTTGTTGGGTATAGAATTCTCAGTTGGTGGTGTCCCCACCCCCCATCTCAACACCTTAAATATTTCACCCCACTCTATTCTTGCTTGCATGGCTTCTGAGAAGTCGTATGTATAATTATTATCTTTGTTCTTATATAAGTTAAGTGTTCTTTCACTTTGGCCTCTTTCAAGATTTTTTCCTGTATCTGTGATTTTCTGAGGTTTGAATGTTACATGCCTAGGTGCAGAGTTTCTTGCATCTAGTTGGCCTGGTGTTCTCTGAGCTTCCTGGGTCTGTAGTTTTGTGTTTGATATGAATTTAGAGAAATTCTCAACCATTCTTGCTTTAAATATTTCTTCTGTTTTTCTCTGTCTTCTGGTACTTCCACTGTGTGTGAGTTTTACCTTTTGTAATTATCCCACAGGTCTCAGATACCCTCTTCCTTTTTTTCCCCGTCAGTCTTTTTTCTCTTTGATTTTCAGTTTTGAAAGTTTCTACTGACATCTCCTCAAGCTCAGAGTCTTTCCTCAGCCCATATCTAGTCTGGTAACAAGCCCATCACAGGTATTCTCCATTTCTTTGATAGTGTTTTTGATCTGCAGCATTTCATTTAGATTCTTTCTTAGAATTGCCTTTTTCTTTCAGCTTTTATTGACCATCTGTTCTCATATGTTGCCTACTTTTCCATTAGAGCCCTTAGAGCCTTGATCACAGTTGTTTTAAGTTCCTGGTCTGATAATTCCAACATCCCTGCCATGTCTGAATCCAGTCAGTCTCTTGGTGGGCCTGTGTCCCCAAATGAGAACTTCACAAATGCTTGTCAGTCCCCCAACCCCCCCCCCCCCCTTAGGGGAGACAGGGTGGCTGGAGTGGGTATTTTCCTACCCCCAAGTTGGTTAGGCTCTCTTAAAAACCGTTGTAGGTTAGACTCTAGCTGCTCCGAGGGTGGGTCCTGTTAGCAGAATGCTCCGGCCTACTTCAGAATGGTCGCTTTCCCCTCACGCTGCTGGAAGCACAGGTTTTCTTTTCTGATCCTGAGGACCTAGTAGAGATCCTAGACGGAAAATTCACAGAAGTGCGGGGTGGGGGGCTTCCCATGGCTGCCCCCTGGAGGTTTTAGGTCTTAGGCTTGTTGACCGGGAACCTCCCGCAGTTCACCAATTCCAGTTCAGGCTCTCGGACCCCAGTACTGGCCCCCTTGGAGTTTCTGCTCTGGTGAATGGTCATTGTCTGTGCTGCCTGTCTTTCTACTTTGGGGGGGCAATGTTTTGACCTGTGACCTCATCTTCCTGACAGATCTAAGAAGAGCTGTTGATTTTTCAGTTTGTTCAGCTTCTTTCCTTGTTGTTAGGGCAGAGTAGTGACTTCTAAGCTCCTAACAGGCCAGACCAGGAAATGGAAGTCTGTAACTTTTTAATAGTTTTGTAACATTGTATTTAATAGCTGGGGCGTAATTATTGAACTAACCTTCTAGAATCTCACGTTTCAATTATTTCCAGGCTGCAATGTTCATTCACCTGGGATTTAGCATTTAAACATCTAGATCAATGAACATGTGGTTAAATCAGATGTAGAGGGGACACAGGCATGTCCTGTGTATTCTGAAAACTATCCACAATAAGTACATCTGCGTGTGTGTGTGTTTGTGTGTGTGTGTGTGGTATGTTTTATACTACCCGACTCTCTCGGGGAAAAATTAATCACAATTTTGTTTCAGTTATACTTAGAGCTTAAAAGCACATCAACTAAAAAGACAATTCCTTAGCTATATAAATAAACTGTGAAGTAGGAAATGAGGCTTAGGTATAAACGTGCTACTTACTACTCTTCCTACCTTCTTATTTGGGAACTATGGGGCTTATTCATCATGTGGACGCCGGCCTCCACCAAGGCCTGGACTCCCACTTGCAGGTGAAGCCAAGAGGCTGCCTGGTTGTTAATTTTGGTTTTGGCTCATGGTTTGCCTTGGGCTCCGAGCTGTTTACATGGGCCCGTAAGCTTCCGAAGGGTAGGGACTGCATCTGTTTGACATGATTTATAGAGGTTCAAGTGCTCAATAAAGATTTTGAAGCCAGTGGTTTGTTTTCGAAAACTGCCTATATTTGCAGAAGCTGCTCGTGATGTTGCGTTATACAATGAACTGTATTACATCAAGTGGCTGGAGACTTCACGCGACCTACGTACTGAGATGAGGGGAAATGTCATCTAGAAGCAGTCTTGTCACCGTGTACTTAATGCAAAACAGTAGTTGTCCGCACCTGACAGAAACAAAAATCTAATTCAAATTACTTTGCGTTCTGAGGGAGAGTGAGATCTAATAAGTATGTGTGCTAATTTTTGGCATTTGTTTGGAAAGCTGCTTTAAGAAAAGGAAGTCTAAACACAGTTTGGGGTGGTGATACAGGGTAACTTTCCTCTTCGCTTTCCCTCCTACTTCTCGCCAGGGTGTTGGGGAAAGCAAGCCGGCCAAGCCCGCTCTGGGAAGCTGCCTCGTGCTGGAGGGAACCCACGCCTTGCAGCTCTAATTTCAACAGAAACTGTCACTTTTCTCCTGGACAAGATGGGCTGTGACTTGGTTTATTCCAATCCGTGTCTTAAGCTCTTTTTGGCACATCTTACTAAGCATCGGCCATTTTCTCAGTGATACCCATGGGCAGCACAGGGACTAGAGATTCTTTTCGAGGCACCCTGCCCCTGCCTTACTTTCTCAAGTGGCTTCAGGGTGGGGACTTGTCTGGCCCCCTCAGTGCCGGAATCCCCAGTGGGAGATTCCACTGCACACAGTGGGGGCACAGCTAACGCAGTCTGAATGAATGCGTGTCAGTCTTTGGGGAAAACGGGTTTTTAGGTGACCATCTTTTAAAGATTAATAGGCCTCAGTAAGTCTCAAAAGGTTTAGAACCACCTTGGGTTTTTTCCAGTGGTTACTACCAACACAGCTCTCCAGAAAGTCAGAAAATGGAAACTGATGCATTTAGACTCAAACAAACATCTGGACTTCTGTCATCTGAAAGGTGTTCAAAAGGCAAATGGCAGAATGAACAAAACCATTTTTAACTCAAATAACAGAAAGGTGTCTAAAAGGCCTTCCAAGGAGAAAAACACAACAGGAAAAAGGACACTGGGCAGGAGTAGGCATCACACGGAATAAACACTAATGGCAAATCAACGCGTGTCACCAAAGTGCTACCATTCTCACCTACCACACTGTGAACAGTTACGGGACTGGAATCATAGGGACAGCAAGGTGGATGTCCCAACGCCTGAGCCTCCACAGGTGAGAGGACTGTGCTGCTACTGAGCCAGGAAGAAGCATCTGGAGTCACAACTGCCGTCCCGCCCTATCCCACCCCACTAAGGGGGTTTTGGGGTGGGGGAGGGGAGCTAGGGGCTGGGGAGACTCAGCTCATTTGGGAGCCCCCCACCCCCCACCCCAGCATTGGTCAGCCTCTCTCGCCATGACCTCCCAAGTGCTGCGCTCCAGTGACAGAATATAAAACGTGGCCCTGCTTAGTGGAGGCCACTGGTCACGGTGGTAGCAGCCGGAACTGTAAAGGAAACGTCTGTGTTCGTTTGTAGCTTGGAGCAAATTCTTACTAGAGGGAGATCAACTCAGGCCAGAAGTCAGCACTGGCACAAGGAAAGGGAAGGAAAAACCGCTTTGCTAAGGGCGCTAGCCTGCAGCCTGCAGTCTAAATTGATTGGACAATCCCACCACGGAGAACCTTCTGCGCTCGAAAAAGCCAAGTCCTCCTGTTACTAACTTGGGCAGTTATAACGTTTAGAAGGAGATAAACTGGTGTTGGCAAAAAGGGGATTGCAAGGGTCTTGGCTTCCCACACATGCCTGCTGTTTCAGACACTGTCAAGGCCAGGAAGTGGAAGGACGAGGCCATCAGACGTGGCAGAGACAAGACCGTTGACCGTGGTTCACAGCCAAGCTCTCAGGACCGGCAACTCTTCTACTAGGTATTTAAGCTTTGGAAACACTACTGAATCCAGAAAGATACAGGAATGCTCATTTGCACATTGTCCATAACCGAAAATCTGGGAAACTGTCATTAGAATAACTAAATAATTATGACATAGCCACCAAGCGAATGCCTTAAAAATAATGAATTACAGCAGCATTTACTAATATGGAAAGCTGTTCTTTTTTTTTTTTTTTCTTTTAATGTTTATTGTTTTTGAGAGAGAGCAGCACACAAGCAAGGAAGGGGCAGAGAGAGAGGGAGCCCGAGGATTCGAAGCAGGCTCCACGCTGACAGCGGACAGCCAGATGCGGGGCTCAAACTCATGAACTGAGAGATCATGACCTGAGCTGAAGCCCGATGCTTAACTAACTGAGCCACCCAGGTGCCCCGGGAAAGCTATTCTTTTTTAAATTTTATTTTAGAGAGAGGGCAAGTGCAAGCGGGGAAGAGGGGCAGAGAGAGGGAGAAAGAGAGTCTTAAGCAGCCTCCATGCTCCGCACGGAGCCCCATGCAGGGCTCGATCCCACGATCCTGGGACCAAGACACGAGCTGAAATCAAGAGTCTGACACGCTCAACCGACTTGAGCCACCCAGGCGCCCCAGCAAAGCTGTTGTTTGTATAAGAATATAGAAGTTGGGGGGGGGGAGGAGAGAAAAACAAGTTTTGCAACAATTTGTCTTTATGACCCTATTTTTGTGTAACCCTTTCAACTAACCCTAGAGGCTAACAAAGAGCCAGAAGCACAAATACCCCGCGGGAAAGAGGCTTCAGGGAGGGTTAACAGAGGCTTCAAGGAGGGTTAACAGTTCTGTTACTATTTGACTTGTTATAATAAGCGTATGTTAATTTTTTTGAGAATCTTTTTAAATCTCAAACTGTTCTCAAAGTGTAAGCGTACTAACTCATTTAAAATTTGAAAGTAAAAATGCTGAGGCACTCTTAGGAAAGATGAGATTTTTGAAAATTTATTTATTCAGTAAGTGCGTATGAAGAATCAATCACAGTCACACGGCTCTGTGAGAAGCTACATGTCCAGCACAAGGGCATTCCTCGTCCCCTGCAGTTAGCGGCTGGCATCTGTCACCGCAAAGGATCCCTTTGCCAGATCTTTTTCACTGTCCCCCTTCCCCATTCCCCGATTTGGAGGATTCTGTTTAGGAAAGTGGCCTTTATTTGCCAAGCGGTAATTCTCTCTTGATTATCTTGCCATTGACGAGGCCGGGTAGCTGTCACTCGTGCTTCGTGAGGTCCCAGAGAAGGAGCGGCGGACTCGGTAAAGAGAAGCCCCTGGCTTCTGCCGTGCTGCAGTCTCCATCACAGTGGCGAACTGCTGAGCAGACTGGAGAGTCTGCCCAGTTTTCCTAGTTCTTGGCAACTTACAACGTGAATAAACCAATCTTGAAATAGCCATCGGCTTATTGACTTAAGTAATGGGCAGATCGCGAGAGGCCAGACGAGGAAGGTACGTGCTGGCTACACTTAAGTAAGAAAAGCTGGGCCAGGTTCCCCAGGATGTATTTTATCAGATCAGAATGAACGACGGGCTCCCCGGATCCTGTTGTGCCTCTGGCTGCCTTCCGCAGGAATGGAAGTGCAGGGGCCTGTTCTGCTCTCTACGGAAGGGCCCTGGTGAGATGGTCTCTCTACGGAGCCTGACGTCTGCTGACTGTCAACTACCAGCGTGTTTGCGGTCGCTGCGAAATCACTGAGAAATTCGGCTTTGTTCTGCGCGAAGTTAAGACTGACCGTGGCACACGTTCCTTTCCCCGCTGTGCAAGAACACACTTCACTGAAAACTACATTGATTTCTGTGTATCTTTCTCGAAAAATCTGGGCGACAGAATGCGTCATAAAGTTTTTGCCAGCTGTTCATCATCCAGGGTAGCCAACTTTCAGGCGGTTACCTCTCCATGCCGGATACTTCCCTGTGACCATTAAGATTTATTCTGTCCAACGACGTGTATTAGTATCTTTGACACGTCATTTTCTCAGCATATTCTAACTTAAAAAAAAAAATATGTTAACATCTGTATCATTTTAAGCTGTAAAAAAAGGCATTTTGACAGGGAAATCACCCTGAGGAAGAACAAGAACTTTCTGCTGCGGAAGCAACACGAGGCTCTTTTGGAAAAACGCCAAGCCTTCCTGGGCACCCCTCTCGCCTCTCCCCCAACGGGTCGTGACCGAGCTGCCCGGGGCCCGGCACAGGAAGCCACTTCCGACGTCCCAGATTCCAGAAGAGCCTGGCCACGGGAGCCTGGCCTGCGGAAACGTCCGGTGATCTGGCCACAGCCGCGTTAAGCAGCCCACCGGCCTAAGGAGCGCAGTCCCGTCGTGATCTACAGCCCTGCGTTTCTTGCTCCGCTGCCCAAGGGCGTCGTGCGACACGCGAAGCCACGGGCTCTGCGTCGGTTTTTATTCCGAGCTGCAAAACGGACCTCCGGCCACGAAGGAGGGGGGCTATGGGGCGCGACCCTGGGCCCCGGCGAGTTTCCGGGCGACGGAGGTGGATCGAGGCCCTGCCGCTGCCTTCAACGAACCGCTCTTCCGGGCGCCGTAGTTTTCGTGGCGGTTGGCAGGCTCTGCGCTCACCGTCACGCCTTTGATGGCCCTGCCGCCGCGCACCTGCAAATCCCCACCCCGAGGGGCGGCAGGCGTGCGTGCCGGCGTGTCCGCGTGTGCACAGCGACGTGGGTGCGGAAACGGGCCGGCGGGACGGGGAAGTCCGCCGCGATTGCCCACTTTGGCGGCCGCGGTGAAAAAGGGACGCCGCCGGAACCGTCCGCGTGTTCACGGGCGAGGCTGCCGCGAACTTGGGTGGTGGGAAAGCGAGGTCCGCGACTCAAGCGGCCCACACGAGCAGGGCTGGTAGCCGTGAGGAAGAACTCCCGTCCCCGGGACCCCCATCACTGTACCCGGGGCCAGGGCACACCGGGCTCCGGGGGCGCGGTCTTCCCGCTGCGGCGGCGGCGGCGGGAACGAACCCGAGGTGGGCGTGGGTCAAGGTGCGGGGACGGCGGGGCCGCAAGCGCTGCCCCGGCGACCAGTGGGAGGGCCGACTGGGGGGCGCCTTCAGGTGGAGAAGCGGGGAGCCCAGCTCGGCGCACACTTCCGACTTGTCCAGGTCCGGCACGTGCCCTCAAGGGCTGGCTTTTGGGCCACGTGGCCTTCCAGGCGCACCTGCTGGTCAGCACCTTCACTCATCCCGGGAACGTGTTGGATTCGATCGCAAACAAACAGATCACAGAGTTTGCCGCTACCAGGGGTCTTGGGAGTCATCTAGTCCCATCCTCCTATTTTGTAGGTGAGGATGTGAAACTCCACCTGAGCACGGAGAACACAGAAGCCGAAGATAGGCACCTTTTTATGGCATTTTCTCAGGCGGATCTGTGTTCATGTTTTTGTTAGAAACACGGGAGGGAGCTGCGGCAGGAAGGAAGGGGCCCGCTGAGAAAACCGAGCCGGCGCAGGGGAGGGAGGGCCCGGCCAGCCTCGCTGTCACAGTCACTCTCTTCCTTCACACTGGGATGCTCACCGAGGCCCCCAATGTCTACCGGAGGGTTTTTCACTATCAGGAGGCTGGGTGGAGAGCTCGCCCTGCATTGTGCACACAAGCATAGCATGCTGCTCACTGTGAACTTCAACTCCCCAGCAAAGGAGTGCGACCTGCGCTATTAATAGAATCCGCATCTGACGTCCACAGTAACAATCTAGGAAATAACAGCGACGGCATGGACATTTGAAGAAAAAAGTGATAAAGACGAACAACTACCTCAGCTCTTATTGGCCCTTAGTTGTTTGGCTACACCCCTGCTTCGTCCCGCTGGATTTTCCCGACGAGAACTGGAAAACCATAGTCTCTCTCTGAATCCGACACTCCTAACACATCAGCCCAGGCCCTCTCATCCTTTCCCGCTGCCCTTGGGGGACATCAGCTCCCTGTGGGGCCCCGGGGACTTCACGAAGGCACAGCCTCCCCTCGTGTCCCTTCTCCGAGCCTCCAGTCCCTGCCGTGGGTTTTCCCTGTTGAAGCCCTAACGTGCCATGGGATTGCCTGGCACCCACAAAGGCACCACCTCCTTCCTCCCTCCCTGCTCCCCAGGCGGCGGCCCGTGGGTGGCGCAGAGCAACGGGGGGGGGGGTGTTTATCTCCTGCTCTGCACAGTCTCCAGCGAATCCTCCTTGGGCTCCTCTCCCCCCCCCCCCCCCCGGGATCTCGCTGTGCGCGCTGATTACGAACCCAATTCGGCACTGCTTCATCAGATACACAGATGAGAAGACCTCTATTAAGATATAATTAAATTTCTAAGCAAAACCATCAATGCAACTTCTGTAAGGATGATTATAATCATCAGTAGCGTATTATGAGGCCAGAATCATGCATAAGTGGGTACAGTGTAATGACTAAACAACTGCAGATTAATATAAAAACCAACCACCATTTCACAAGAGAGAATTCTCAAGTGTCACTCCTCTAAGACACTTCCCAAAGCCGGAACGAGACGTGCTTCTATCCTGCGCTGGACAAGCGTCCAGGGACGGGGAATCTTTGCTTCCCCGCAGCAGACAGACGAGGCCCAGGACTCTGAAGGGTCCCTGGGCAGCGGTAAGGCCGGGCGCCCAGCTCCCGCCTTCTCTCAGTGAGCGGCACCCGGTGGTAGGAGAAGACCCACTCCGTGGGCAAAAGCGTCCAACGTGGCGTGCAAGTGAACTCGGCTGGCCAGACCAGCGACACGCGGCTCTGGACAGAAGTGTGCTGGGTTGTGTTGGGGTCTGAGGCCCGCAAAAACCTCACACACCCACAGCAGCACCTTCGTGGAGACGGTGGCCCTGGGGTAGACACAGAGATGAGAGCGGCCGCCAGTGGTTCAGCAGCGCCCGCTTCCTAGACGGTGGCTTACCACGGGGACAATCAAAACGCTGATAATTAGGACACGGGAGGTGAAACTACCACCCACGTCACACACATGGCTGCCCGAATGACCGAGCTCTAACAGTTTTCAGAGAGGCCACTTCCAAGGGAATTTAATTCAACTTCGTATTACGCCTGGGAGATCTGCCTGACGTTCCTAGGATTACTTCTGCCAGTGAGGACAGGAAGAGGGGCCGATCGACAGGTCTGAAAACAGAGGGCAGTCAAGGATCTCGGCAGCCTGGAAAGCATGAGCAGGCCACTTTTCTCTGTATCACGGCCATTATTTTCCTAGATCGTGACTATGAACATTACGTGGGATGCTGGGATCAGAACAGCATAAATCCCTGTTTCAGAACCGTCTTTCAGAACTGTTGAGGTTCACGCACAAAGCGGTGTCTTACCTAAGCCCCTGGGTTTGACCTGATAACAGCCCTGAACCCTGGTACTCCTGGAGCTTGGAGGCACAGCCCAGACCAAGATGCCCACACCACGGCCAGGCCTAACCCTGAAGGTGGGGACTAGGCCTCAGGTGGCTGAGCTACCCTGGGGCCACCGACTGTCCTCATCCTGTCTATGTTCTATTTACCCATCCACCAGCAAGTCAGGGGCAATTGTGTGCTCTAGTGGCGGGTAAGGGACAAGCAAAACTCCAAACAGGATAAAATCTTGGCTGGTAAGCAAAGTCAGCAGGCTTTCATGAGGCAGAGGAGACCTCTGCCAAGGTCAGATGGAACATCCCCTGTGGTGGCATCGTGATACAGGGGGTGGCCCCGCCAATGCCCTGGGGGGTTTATGCGGGAGCTCACCCGCTAGGCCAGAGGCACCCAGGCTCGCACTCAAGAGCTGTTTCTCTTTTGCAGGCAACAGTTCTGCTCAAGTTCCCCAGGAAACCCCTCCCGGAATTTTCTGCAGCTGAGAACAGACACACTCAGGTTTTGAGAGGCTCAGCAACGCGCCTAGGCTGGCCCTGAAGATCTCCGTGGTTGCTGTTCTACAGCCCTCCCCGTTTCCATCCACTTGTGCTAAGGATTTCTTTAACGAGGAAGGAAAACAAGAGTCACCCGAAAAACCTGCAAACCTTGAATCCTCTAGTAACACCAGTAAAAGTCTTAGAATTCTATATGATGAAAGATTTAAAAAGCCCACTTAGAAACAGTGCATCTACAATACTTTTATCTTTGAAAAGATGCTTCGATCCCGTTTCTTCCAATCAGGATTAGACAGCTTAGATGTCGCCCAAGCTCCTTTCGTTGTATTTTGCGGAAAATGGACGGGGTGGGGGTGGGGGGGGGGTTCCCACACTAGCCCTAGGGATGTCACACACACATCCCTACCACAGGCTTCCCAAAGAAACCTCCTCTCAAGAAGCGTTTGGTGGCCCCCCATCACAGCATTCAAGGCTATTCCTTGACCTTTTTCTTCCATTAATTTCATCCATTTCCATGTAGATGCATGTAGACATTCTGCTTGGGGTGACATGGAATCTGTGTACATTTTAGCGAGAATCGACTACAGCCACAATAATAACTCCTCCTCCGGATCGGGGGATGGCTAACTGTGGCCTGCACCTGTGTTTGCCAAGTTTTCTTGGAACACGGGCCATTCGGGGACACCTGGTCCGCGGCGACTCCTGTGGTTGCATGGCAGAGTTGAGAGGTAGTGATATATTTCTTCTCCGGCCCTTTACAGGAAAAGTTTGCTGACCTCTGTTCTACATGAATGTGGCATATACGTCTCCATGAATTCAGAGGTTTTTTTCCCCTCTGCTCTTCTCACAAGGTTATTAAGTTTTCGCTGTAATGCAAATTTTTGTTACATTTATTCCTTGACACTTGATATTCTTTGACACCGTGGTAAAAAACATCTTCGTAAGTAAAATGTCTAGTTGTTTCCGGTTGGCATACAGCAAATGCAACAGACTTTTGTAGATGATTCTACTTATGCTTCTTGTTAGACTCTCTTCTTCCTCGTAGTCACTTGCAGATCTTTAACGTACACGATCCAGGTGTGCCTGCCAGTGGTGATAGCTTTATCTCCTCCTTTTCAATCCTTCTGCTTCCACTTTTCTCTTGCTTTACTTTGGTTAGAATTTCCAATCCAATGTTGAGCAGAAGAGCGTTGAACGCCTGCATCTGATTTTAAAGGTGATGATTCCAGTGTTTGTCTCTTTAGGACCGTTATTTCCTTTAGGTTACTCTCTACCAAGTTAAAGAAGTCTTCTCTTCCTAACTTATCAAGAGTTTTAAACACGAATGGACACTGACGATTGTCAATATATTTCTTTCATCGACTGAGTTGATCCAGTGGTTTTTCTCCTTAATCTGCTGAGGGGATTCGTTGCACTAACAGATTTTTCTAATGTGAAGAAAGCCTTGCACAATTCAGCATGGTCAAAATGTTGTATCTTTTTTTTTTAATTTTTTAAAAACGTTTTTATTTATTTTGAGAGACAGAGCACAAGCTGGGGAGGGGCAGAGAGAGAGGGAAACGCAGAATCTGAAGCAGGCTCCAGGCTCTGAGCTGTCAGCACACAGCCCGATGTGGGGCTTGAACCCACGAACCGTGAGATCATGACCTGGGCCGAAGTCGGACGCCCAACGGACTGAACCACCCAGGTGCCCCAAAATGTCGTATCTTTTAAATATATTGTTGGATTAGATTTACTGATATTTTATTTAGGATTTTTACTTCTATACTTATAGATGAAACTGGCCTATGATTTTCCTTTTTGATAATATCTTTGTCTAGTTTTGGTATTAGGGTTGTTGGTCACATAGAATGAGTTGTGGAATGTTCTCTCTTTTTCTAGCATCTGGAAGAGTTTACATAAAATTGAGATAATCTATTCTTTGAAAGTTTGGTGGAACTTGCCTACAGAACATCTAAACCTATGTCTTCATTGTGGATAGATTTTTAATCACTGCTTTCATTTCTTAAAGAGGTATAGGGTTTTTAATCTTTTGTCCCCCTTTCCATCAATTTTAGTATGTTATATTTTCCTAGATATTTGTCCAAATTGTGGGCCTTTATCTTTGATATTATTCATTATCTTTTATATCGCAAATTTACCTGTAATTCTATCCCTCTTTCCTTTTATAGTTGTCTTTATGTGGATCTTCTCTTCGTGGATCTTGCCAGAGCTTTGTCCACTTTTGTTTCTTTCTTTTAGTTTTTTTCAAATAACCAACATTAGCTGTACTGAACTTTTCTCTACACATTGGAGATTAGAAAGCAGTCGAAACAAACCAGAATAATGGTCCAAGCGATTCATGGATGAATTTAGCAATATGACATGAAGTGCACAAAGTCCCAAAGTTTTTATAATTATTGCTACCCAAGGATCTAGAACTTCAGACTGTGGCAAATCAAAAACAAACAACAAAAACCCCTAAAGATGCAAGGTTCTGTTTAAATCTGTAGTTGTAAAACTCTAATCCAGCTTTGAAACTAATCTAGTTGGACTCTAATCCAGCGTCTGTGACGCTTCTCCATGATATTAAAGTTGGTCAGTGTTAACCAAGACTTTGAAATGATTGCTAATGGTGAGTCGAAAGACTCAAGAGAATAAAAGCAATGGTTATTATTATCAAGGTGACAAATGTAAGAGTTGGTGACTTCGGCTTTTAATACAATTTTCCATTAGGCAAAGGGACAGCCAGGCTCTGGGCTCTCCCTTCGCTATCATGAGCTACCCCGGACATTGACTACTGCGGGTTCCAGTGCCTGCTGGCCTCCCCACCGCGGTGGATGAAGTCCCACTACTCGCCTTCAAGACCACTTCGCCACTTCCTCCATGAAACCTCTCCCGACCTCGCTAGAAAGTGATTTCTCTTGAGGACCTGGTCTATCTGGCTCATCGCCTTTACCAAACCGCAAGCCCTAGGAGGGCATGACAGCGTCCAATCACCCTGGTCGTCTCTAAAGTACCAAACGTAGGGCGTATAATTCAACTCCCCACTGAACAGATACTTAACGACGTTCTACTGTACGCCCAGGTTTCTGTCTGTCGGTTGGGACATAATACAGATGCGAGATATGTTTTGTTGCTTGGACTTTCCTTAAAAAAATATTGGGATCAGTTTGATCCCTAAAACTCATTAAGTTTCTGAGTTCCATCCAGGATTAGTAGTGCTAGTCAATTAAATGACTCAGTTTCTCCATAGTATCACACATTAGTGACCAAATAACAACGAGGGGCCAAAAAAGGGAAGTTTATACTATGGACAAGAATTTCTATTAGTTTAAGAAAGTTTCTAATCGATTTCGGATTTCCATCAAATGTGATTGAAAGAGACTAATGTTTTGGCACTTGTAATATTTTGGCTACGTGGGAAGTTCTATTTGTACGTTACACACGGCTGCGGACACACTCTCTTCTGCCCAAATACGAATTCTAAACTTTAGAGAATAAACCAACAAAGCAGGCTCCAAAAAAATTTGGTTGCAGGTAGGTGGCAGGACAATAGAAATACTCCCTTAACAATACCCTAGTTTTTAATCGGTGATCGGATCTTATTTTGTACGGTTACTTGTGGGGTGAGAGGCAAAAATGCCAATATGGGACGTGATCTTTTTTGAAGGGAAGAAAGACTGAAAATTCTGAAGGCTTCAAATTGACAAGGCGTTAACAGTTGAGGTGGTTAATGAGTCCTAAAGGGCTACTCAGAAGATTCAGATGAAATCTGTCACCGATGTGAAAAGTTCCACTGAGTTTCTTTGCCCAGTCTCGTGTTGAGACGGTGAGAACCGCGGAGCAGGAACGGGATGGCCACTTCCCCCTCGAGGCCATGCTCCCGGCCGGCAGGTGGCGGGAGGGGTGGGGGCGGAGTGGTCGGGGGACCTGCTGTCTACCCGGGGGGGTGGCAGTGCTGCTCTCTTAGCAATATCCTAGGTCAAAAAAAAAAAAAAAAAAATAGGCCTACGACAAGGGCAAATAAGAGTTCCGAGTTCCAGGAAAAGCACCTGCAGACTTTGTCAAAGCGAGTGTAAGCTGGGGACCTTCCACGGGACAGGCTTTAGCACCCATCTCTGCACGCCCCTCGGGGCCAGCGGGGACACGGAGACCTGTACCTGTTTCTCAGCTTGTTTCAGGAGCTTCTGGAAGCGCTCGTCCTCCAGCACGCCCGGTGGAAGGTCAGTCTCCCCCTGAGCTTTCAGCGCCTCCAGCTTCTGCCTCAGGCCCCTCAGGGCCTGCAGCTCGTCGTTGAGGCGGCTCTGCCGGGTGAGAGACGCCTGAAGGTCCAGTTCTAGGTCCAGGGATGTGCGCACGGGCCGTTCCTGCGCCGTTCTTCTCAGGACGGGCTGGCACACCGTCTGCAGGGTCAGAAGACAGAACAGCACAACACCCTCATTATGGTGGTTGGTGGTGGCCATCCGGCTCCTCGTCCCTCCTGGCACGTCTCCGTGCTCCCGGGCAGGGAGGCGCCAGCGGCCGAGGAGAGGTGAGTGGCGGTGCCGGGCACCGCCAGGCGGCAGACTTTCGAGGCCGGTGTGACGTGTGGACATCTCCGTCCCCGGCTAGAGGGACGGCAAAGATTCGGGGGTGGAGGCCTCGTCGGCTCGGGTCCCGAGGGAAGACAAAATGAGCAGAGCGTTTAGCCAGCCGGCAATGAACAAGCAGCGGAGTAAGAAACGAACCCGTGTTGGTTCAGACCGCAGAGGCTTTGTGAAGTTGTTGCCGTAGCACAAGCCTCACTTAGCCTGACCGTTTTACCACCCGGCGCCTGCCCTCTGTGCAAAACAAACACAAGAAACTTACGCTCCCTCCAGCTCAGGACACACGGCGGCACCCCACCGCTCACTCCTCGGGCCCTCGTTTCTGGAAGCGCCAGCCAGAATGCAGCTGCTCGGCGCGTTTGAGAGTCTGAGCGCCTCCCCTCCTCGATATGCTCAATCCCCAACCCCTTCCTCGAGTTCCCACTGTCTAACAGCCACTTTCACCAGCGAGTCACTGGTGCTCTTCCTGGGGCCAATCTTACCCATTTGCCAAGAAATAATGATTGAATACGTGTGAATAAATGTCTGCTGGGTAGGGGTGGGGGGTTGGCCGTGGGCCACACACCAGGGAGAGAAGACCCAGTCCTTGACCTTGAAGACGTCCAGCCGTGAGCTGTGAGGTAGCGCCTTCTGTGCCACAGGAAGGGAGAGACCACTCACAGCTGGTCACGCCTACTTGACGAAAGGAAGTCAGAAGAGGCTGGGAAGGTTGCATAAGCAGAGGGGAAACAAAGAGGGTATTTTTTGTCCAGACCACTGGCAGTGGGAATGGAAAATAAGAGTAAAAACTGGTACTCTTTGATGCGAGAGAGGAGGGACTCAAATTTGAGAAGTCCTCGGGCTTGAAGATCTGGATGACAGGGGTGCTCATGACAGATGGCAGAGGGAGGCCTGCTGTCCCTCTTCCTGTTTCAGGGCTGCATAGCTTGTACCCCCTCCTCCTCATCACACACATATTGCTGTAACATTCTCGAACATTCTATAATCTTCTTATTAGGTCCCCTGTATTCCGTCTCTGCTCTAACAAACTTATTACACAGCAGAATCACCACACGTGCTTTGGCCGTATTACTTTTTTTCAGAATAAGAAATCCTTCCTAGTGGTTATGTGTACGCGTGCGGTGTTGTGCTGGCCGATGTTTAATAAGCAGCTCTGGGTGGGGGCACAGGTGCAGAAAAAAGCACCGGTCGGGGGCGCCTGGGTAGCTCAATCAGGTGAGCATCCAACTCTGGATTTCGGCTCAGGTCATGATCCCAGGGTCGTGGGATCGAGCCCCACATCAGGCTCCAGGCTGGCAGCACGCAGCCTGCTTGGGATCCTCTGTCTCCTTCTCTCTCTGCCCTTCTCATGCTTGTGCAGGTGCACCGGCTCTCTCTCTCTCTCTCTCTCTCTCAGAAAAAAAAGGAGCAGCAGCCTGGGTTTGTAAGAATTTGCTGATTTCCATGGTGTAACTACTCCTGTCATCCCAGTTTTCATGCTGTAAACGCGACGTTACTGCACTGGGAAGACCGCACAGGTATCCCTCCTCCCCACCTCCCACAGAGCTACCATCTTCTTTTAAACTTTCAGACAGGGGTCAAGGCCACAGACCTCCCCCATCAAGCCTTTTAGATTCCCACAACCAGATGAGCTCAGTCCTTTCTCTCTCACTCAGGCACCTTGCCCAGCCCTGTGTGCTCCCTGGACGCCTTCTGTAGACTGGAAACTCCTGCGGCCATGTCTGCCTCGCTCAGCACACACGAGGCTTCGTCCTCACTTAAACGACACATCTAAGCTGCAATACGATGGCTTAATAGATTACTAAACAAATTATTAGCAGGAAAATAACTCTCCATCAGTATTTCAGCTGTAAGTAAGCGGGAATTGTTGAAGTACCCCAACAGTCCAACCTTTTAACGTATTTAAACCTTCTCTCACACTCATCCTTTAAGGCCAGTCCAGAGCCCGACGTCCCCAGGTCAGCTGGAGATTTCCCGTCCACGTTAACCTTAACCTTCCCGAAATATCTGTTTTCAAGCAAGTTACTAAAACCGTGCACTCCTGTACCAGAACATCGGTCCTTCCAAAAAGGTACTGGGTGTTACACTACTCCCACAACTGCTCCAGAGCCAGATGTTGGGTGGGGACCTAGCAGCCATCAACCATTCGGCAAGCCCCCTCTCCATGGATACCGCAGAGTGAATTTCCTGGCTTAATTAACACAGGATCCAAATCAGCACTGAGTGGCCGCTCTCCGGGGCACCCTCCTTCCATCTCCGTAACTAACACGACATCTGTGTCTTTCTGGAAGTATAGTGGCCTCATTCAATAGTCCACGAGTGTGCAGCAATGATGCTCAAGAGTTCTGGTATTTATGCTTCACGATCTGTGGTTCTGGGTTGGTCGGACACAGTGAGATGTTGCGAAAGGAATACATACCCTTTTGACCCTCAAACTGCGCCGTTCGGTGGAGTTTCTCACAAACAGTGATTTTTTAGCCAGGGTTGAGCTGTCACTGTCACTTCGATTCAACTGGCAACAAAGGATAAAAAAAAAAGAGAGAGAAAAGAAAAGAAAGAAAATCACTGCATAACAGCGTGCTAGCAGTTTAGAACTGAGAAGCTTACCAGATGAAGCAGGTTAGTGATTACAGGAGTTTGTTTCTTTAAGAAAATCCTCGCTAAACAAGTTCTTCTCTGTTCTGTGCTTTCCTTAAACAACTAAGTTCTCTTACGTATAATTTCAACAGCTGCCATTTGGGGGCAGTCATCAGAACTCATGCATTAAGATAATCATACAGACTTTGAAATAGAAGTATTTCTTGTATTTTTGGCTAATTTGCAATATTCAGTTTTCAAAAGTAGGGTCTGTATAAGATACAGAGTTCCAGGCCAGATTTCAGTCACAGTTTAGAACAACCTAGAATGTTCTTGACCCAGACAGCCTGTACTCACTCTTTCACCTGCTTCGGACCCCACTTTTAAACTTGAGACCCTCGTTTTCACCATTTCCAAACCCCCTTCACTTGCTCTACTGTTTTCCAGAGAATCGGTCCCCCCCTAAGACACTTCACAACTTGTTCACGGTAACTGTGCCTCAACACACAGGGGTGTAAGCTGTGTGAGGGCAGGGCTCTGGGCCTCTTCTGTTCACAGAGGAAGTCCAGTCAAGTGTCTAGAAACATGCTTACCAGCAGATGGTTAATAAAAATATTTGCTGCACCGAGTAAGTTTAGAATTTTGAGGGTATTTTCTAACCCATGTAATAATATAATATTATTTATAATATTTAATAATAATTAAATATAATATTTAATAATATAATATTAATACATTTAATAATATAATTTAATAATATTTAACAACATAATTTAATAATATATAATTTAATAATATTTAATAATACAATATTAATCTATTACTATCACTCATGACTTCTTCTGGAAGTAGAACTTGGCAAACCGATGCAAGGTCTACCATATTGTCTACAGAGGCAGGGAGGGATGGGACTCAGTGTCTAGAGGCATTATTAAAAGATGATTTTTGTTCTAAAACCTAATTTTGGTTCTGCAGGATTAACATGGTTTGAGGCATGTATGATATGCAGCAGAAATATTTAAGTCTCAGGTCATTTGAAGCTTCTAAATACACACTGAAGTACAAATATATTCAGCAGCTAGGTCCTTAATTCACTTATTTGCCAAATAAATGGCTTAGAGTTAATGAGACATGAAATTTAAGAAAAGGTAAAAAACAACCCAAACTGAAAGACCCATGAGAGTGTGGTATTTCATGTATATCTCGGGGCATTTCTACCCATCCGTGTTGGTAGGCGGAATCGGAAGACCCCCCGGTGACTGTCCCTGGTGGTCGGCGGGCCACCCACTGGCGGGGGGGGGCAGTGTCCCCCTTACCCTGCAGATGTACTGGTTCCGCTCCCCCGGGGAGAAGGTCTGTGAGCGCACGATCACGCTGCTGCGGACAAAGGGGCGCTGCCGAGTGCTCAGGCCGCTGCGGTCTTTGGGGCGAACTGCCACACTGGTGTCGCCGGCCTCATCCGTGTTTGTCTCTTTATCAACCTAGAACGGAAGTCAGACATCTGTCAGGCACGGATGGATGAGGATACATTTCTGCTCCTTTCGCCCAGCTACAAAGGCAACAGCTGATCTCCCAACAGAGCCTCATCCGGCACTAGGGCCGCTTCTGAGAGACAGGCTTGGCGTTCCTCCCGACGGGACCCCGGGAGATGGTTTTCTGCCGAGTGGGAAGTGACCGACCTGCAGTGAGCAGGACGGTGTCACCCATAAATGGAGGTGCCCCCCAACACATCTGACCTACACAAGGAAGCCTTCAATTTCCACAGGGTAAATGTGGTTCTGTAGAGAATCTCGTTTAGGAGTACTTCAACACGAAATACCGTTCAACATGCTGATCCCTGGTTTTTGTGGTGGTTGGTTTTTCAGAACGATACAAGTAATCAACATATAAGAAAATGAAAATATACTACAAAGTTACAGGTTTACACAGAATACGCAGCTATGCATACACGGAAATAGCAACTGCTGTGAAGCTGTGTTTGGATTTTCGCTGTACCTCTGGAAATGTAATAAAAAATAAAATTTAAGTAAAAACAGAAGTTTCTCAGGGCACTAACTCTACAGGCACAGGCAGACGTTTATTGTTGATCTCATGTGCATCAAAGGATTCAAAAGCTGCCTCGTGCTGGTTTGCTCCTTTATCGGAGGAAGTCTTGGGTCAGGGCAAAATACTATTTTCCTCAGGAACAAAGGGCTGGAGTTTTGTAGACTCCATCATCGACATCCCAAGCATCCTCCAAGCCTGAAAATGATTTCCTCCCTCTGGGGATGCGCTCTCTACCAACACGTCCCTCCCGTAACCAGCACCCATCGCTACACCGAGCGACCTGCCACGTTCCAGAGCAGATTCCGGTCAGAGCACCACGTCTCTGAACGTGTCCACTCACAACATTTACGAAACGTGACGCAATTCAGTGGTCGTCCTGGTGTTAGCCGGGAAATTCTGGAAACGCTTTTGATAAATCCTCCCAGACCATTTACACAGCTCTAAATAGCACTGTTCATCTTCTTACATAAAACGTAAGTCACGAATGAATACTGGGGCCCATATGAACATCTTAAAGCCTCCTTTCACAAACGCCTGCCGTGAGCAGCTACGGCACAGATCTTGGTACGGATTTACACCCGAGGAGACAGACTTGGCCTGCGCGCTGCCGCCGGAGGTCAGGCCGGTGGGGAGTGTGGCTGAAAGTGCTCACCAGGGTGGACGGCCCGCCGGGCGGCCGGCTGCCGCGCTCTTCAGCACCGCCGTCCTCTCTCCTGCCCACGACCTCCTCCGCCTCGGGCACGCGGGGGCGCGAGCACAGGTCTCCTGCACGGCGACCGCCCTCGGGCAACTTCACGTCGGCCTCTTCTTCAGACGCGATTTCATCAGAGGCCTCCCGCAGCATTGTCAACCTATGGTGAGACGGAGCAGAACCAGACACAACTTGGGTCCGGCAGGTGCACGCGTGAGCAGGGCCACCTGGGGCGGACACCGCTCTCCCACAAGGAATGAGACTCACGTTAACGACTCAAGCCATCTCCCCGGCTCAAACTGCTACACGCAAAATGAAATCAGCAACCGACCCTCCAGCAATATGCAGCAAAATCACCATAATTGGGTACTACAAAGTTACATTAGTGGAATTGGACCGAATTCTTAGGCGTTAAATTAGAAATATTCTGAAAATCACGTATAACATTTAGCCCCGCCATTTAAAAGCACTGACACTCACTTTAATGTAATTTGATTTCAGGTGTTTACTTGTTATAAAATTAATCTTCCAGCAGAATGGAGTGACTTCGCTAAAAGCGAATAAAGACATAAGCATTGAAAATATCCATCGTCGGGGTACCTGGCGGGCTCGGTGCATTGTGCAACTCTGTATCTCGGGGTTACAAGTTTGAGCCCCACCCTGGTTGTAGACATTTCTTAAAAATAAAATCTTTATAAAAAAAAATCTTTATAAAAAACGACTGTGCTTACAGTCTAGCAGGGGTAAAAACCCTGTGTCAAGGGAGTTTTACACCTGAAATAACAGGAATCCTAAGGCCATGTGATCTTGTCTCTAACCAAAGCCACAGCATGGGCTTGGGTGGTATTACAAGCGGGGCCCCAGAATGTACATACGGGTTTATGTTCTGAATAAACTGCATCGACAGGAAAGCCTGGGTACCAGCGTGGCTTAGAATATCTCATGGTCTGTTGAGTTTCATGTCCTTAGGACAGTAACATTTTCTCCACTGATAACTGAAGGGTGGGCTGTAATTGTGATTGGTGAGACTCTTGACAGATGGGCACACGCCTGTTATTAACTGCCTAGTCATGAGATGAGCACAGGGAAGCTAGCAAAGGATTCCACGAGCTATAAATTCCTTTATGCTACAAATCGGGTGTATTTTTGGAAATGTATGTGAAACAAACTGTGTTTTACACACACAAAGGTTTAGTGTTTAAAAATATATCATGATGGGCCTTATAATCACTCTCGTATTTATTTATTTTTTGCAGTGCTCTGACTGGTAATCACTGTAAAAGGCTCCTGACAAGAACAATGTATATCTGTACCTTTTTGCCTAACTGTAGTGAGCTGTTCCTTCCAAATGTCCAAGATTTTGTTATTTATGACATATCTTGTCAGTCTTCGTTTGTAACAAGTTTTATACACACATGCACACACACACAAACGCATGTTATATATGTATGTGCATATGTGTTAACAGGAGTTCAATCAAACACAACAGTATAAGCAACTATATATACATTAAAATTAATCCAAATAATTTTACATCTATACTTTAAAAACGGATGCATTCACTAAAATTTGTTTTTAGAGAAAACAATGCAAACCAGGAAAGGCAGTTCTTTATACATATGTGATTCTGGACAAAATCTATAAATAACTTTTTTCTTTTTTCAAAGGACGGGGTATGGATAATTAGGTGGAAACAGAAAAAGAAGGCAGAGGTGAACAAATAGAAAATGAGTACTCAGATATGTGCTTTGCTTTACCTGAACCTAAATGGTACAGAGGTACTTCTGGTAATTTAAAGAAAAAGAAAGTAAGTTTTTAAATTTATTTACGAATTGACAATAAACTACGACACCTTTCAAAACAGGTAGATGATGATGATGATGATTTTAGAGCGAGAGAGAGCAGGAGAGTGGGGCAGAGGGAGAGAGAGGGAATCCCAAGCAGGCTCCACGCTTAGTGCTGAGCCCGACACGGGGCTCAATCCAAGGACCTTGGGATCATGACCTGAGCCAAGATCAAGAATCAGACGCTCAACTGACTAAGCCACCCGGGCGCCCCTCAAAACAGGTAGCTGAGACCAAGAATTTTAAAAAGCCCAGAAAAGAGTGTCAGAACGTACGGAGGCAGGAACAAAGAAAGTCCTTCCTGTGTTAACTCCGACGCGGCCCAAAATTTTGCTGTTAACTTCTTCAACTCTCTAATGACAAAGAGGGTCCTTCCTTCAGTGGTAGCAGCCTAACACGGCACCGCTTTCCATAATTCCAGGGTAATATCTGAACCTATAAAGGTTTCCCTGTGATACACACACCCTCTTTGCATTCCCGAATAGCAAAAGGAACCCAGGGTTTTTACCAGTCTCCATCTGGACCCCTTTCCTCTTCTTCCTGCCCTGGCTCTTCTTCTTCCTCCTCCTCCTGTGCTAATTCTTGTTCCACAGCCAACAGCTCAGCTGATGTTCTTGCAAGGAGGGCTGACACGGCATCCTGGAGAACAGAAGGTGTACGGACGGCAATTAACATCACATATTGTGAGAAACGATTCAAAAACTCATCAGATGGGGACTGAAGCTTCCAGTTGTGGAAAAGAAGGTGGCACCAGACCCAATTCTCCTGCCGAGAACAAATATGAAAGCTGATGGAAATAAAACAAAAGGCAACAAACCAACCTCCGGCGTTTTTAAAGCAACCAAGAGCGACACAGGCAATCGGGACTGGAGGCCGAGACCCCGGGGAGAGGAGAAACGCAGGCAGGTGAAGCGACGTCACTGCCACTCTTTCCCCCCAGGGACGTGTATCAGTTCTAGCGGTTGAAGCACGCAGGCTAAAATTGTGGCTGTGCAGAACAGCGGCACTATCGATAGAACGTGAAGATGAAAACTGAGAAGGCCCCCAAGGCAGCCAGCACACTGGGGCCCAGGGAAACGAACGGAAAGGGGAGTCCAGTATTCTGCACGATGTTCTTGCTGTGGTATTTCCCACTCCTCAGCTGCAGATCCGACAGCAAGAGGTGGGAAACTAAGCAAAGCCCAGCTGCAGGGAGGCTAAAACAGTAGGCAGATACTTCAGTTTCTTCACGGTCCTAGGGAGGGAAAAATTGGAATTCAGGCCCTCCAAGTGACTCAGGTGATCTGCCCATGTTGTAATCGGCCTTCTGGAAGAATACTAAATCCTCTCTGGAGGAAAATATCAGCCAGAGCCTCCACAATTCTTCATACATAATATCCAGCAGCCACTGGAAACCAAGAACAACAACGGATAAGATAAAAGAGGCAACCTACAGGTGGTCCATACACTGCCATTATTTAGAGAAGGAATTTAAGTTTTTACAGTTAATGTGTTCACGAAAACTGATGAAATGGTGGAGAATCTCACTAGTGTAAACACGAACCCACATTAGCACATCAGAGTGGAACTGCTGAAAAGCAAAGGAAGAGAGAAAATCTTATGAGCAGTGAAAAAAAAAAAGATGTATTACTTTTTAAGGATCGACTGTTCTCCAGCAGCTCAACAGAATCGGTGGAAGCCAGATGACAACAAAACGGTATCTGTAATGTGTTCAGAGAATTAACTGCCCACCTAGAATTCTGAATATGCAGGGAAAAAAAAATTCCTTTTCAAGTGGAAATAAAGACACTGATAGATGTGCACTAAAAGAAATCCTAAAGGGAGTTCTTCAAGCAGAAGGAAAATGACCCAAATGGGAGTGCACTAATGCAGAAAGAAATGAAATACACCAGGAAGGGTAAAGATGTGGGGAAATCTAAATGAATATTGACTGGCAATAGAACAATAGTATCTTGTGGGATATACGTTAAAATATACAGAACTAAAGCACATGACCAATAATTTCGCAGAAGGAGGAAAGGGCATAAATGGAGTTCAAGTCTTTCAAAATTCTTGTACTGTGTGGGAAAAAGTAAAAGCATGAATTTAAGGTAGCTTCTCTTAAGAAGGCAAGGATGCATGCTGTAATCACTAGGGATACAGCAAAAAATAAAAGACTGTATTACTAATGATCTAATAGAAGGGCAAATGAAATTTTCCTTTCCTTAAAAAAAAAAAAGAGTAAGATAATATGTTCGAACCCAAATATATCACTAATAGCATTAAATGTAAATGAACTAAATATTTCAATTAAAAGGTAAGGGTTATAAGACTGGATAATAAACCAAAAGCAACTATATACTGCTTGCAAGTGAAACACTTTCAATCTAAGAATTCAGAAAGATTGAAAGTAAAAGGATGGAAAAAGATAAACCATGAAAACACTAACCGAAAAAGGGTGGATACAGCTTTATCAATACCAGACGAAAACAGATTTTAAAACAAGGGGTATTAGTACAGATAAAGAGGGCTATTTTATAACAACGAAAGGGCCAGCTGAACAGAAAGATACAACACAACGCTAAATTTATATTCATCTGTGAACATAAACACAGAAGTCAGAAAGCAAAGACTAACAAACTAAAAGGAGAAACAGACATCTACAATCATAAGTTGGTGGATTTTAATATCTCTCTCAATAACTGGTAAAATAAGCAAATTGAAAAATTTGAAGAAGATTTGAAAGACAAAAATTGACAAACTTGGGCTGTAGAACATGTTCTCTTAAGAACACACAGAACTTTTACCCAAACTGACCATATACTAAGCCATAAAGGAAATTTCAATATTCTGTATGATTGAATAGTATGTTCTCCGTTCTCAGAAAACAGGGAAATACAGCTAGAAGAAATCAATAATAAAAAGATAACTAGAAAACCCCACTGTTTAGGAATTAAGTAAATATACTTCTAAAAAAAACCTCTCATAGATCAAAAAAGAAATTACAATGAAAATTAAAAACTATTTTAAATTCAATGATATTTTGATAATATCACATTATCAAACTTGTGAAAAGCAGACAAAGCTGTGCTCAAAAAGAATTTTTAAGCCCTAAATGCATAAATTGGAAAAGAAGATGGCTGAACGATTACCTATCTCAAGAAGTTAAAAAAAAAAAAGTGCAGCAAATTAAGCCTAATGAAGGCAGAAGCAAGGACATAATAAAGAAAAGAGCAGAATTAATAAAATAGAAAACACATGTATAAATAGAGAAAAAGAATCAACAAGGCCAAAAGATGTTTCTTTGAATAAAATAAAACATTTGACAGGTCCCTAGCAAGAGTGAGAAAAAAAGCAGAAATGGTACAAATTTGCCAATGTGAGAAATAAAACAGAAACATAGCAAAGTCCTTGTATATATGAAAAATTAGAGGGTACCTTGGATAGCTTTGCTAAAATTTTTTTTTTTAATCTTTTTTTTTTTTTTTAATTTTTTTTAATGTTTATTTATTTTTGAGACAGAGAGAGACAGAGCATGAATGGGGGAGGGTCAGAGAGAGGGAGACGCAGAATCTGAAGCAGGCTCCAGGCTCTGAGCCATCAGCCCAGAGCCCCACGCGGGGCTCGAACTCACGGACCGCGAGATCATGACCTGAGCCGAAGTCGGCCGCTTAACCGACTGAGCCACCCAGGCGCCCCTAAAATTTTGATAATTTAGGTAAAATAGACAAATCCTGTAGAAAATAATGCTTACTGAAAGGAATACAAGTATAGAAAGCTGCAATAGTCCTGTATCTTTTTTTTTTAAGTTTATTTATTTACTTTGAGAGAGAGAGAAAGCATGAGTCAGGGAGGGGCAGAGAGAGAGGGAGAGAGAGAGAATCCCAAACAGACTCCAAATTGTCAGCACAGAGCCTGACGCGGGGCTCAAATTCATGAACCATGAGATCATGACCTGAGCTGAAGTTGGACGCTTAGCGGACTGAGCCACCCAGGCGCCCCTTGAATAGTTCTGTATCTAATAAAGAAATGGAATCTATAATAAAAAATGGTCCACCAGCCCTTTTCAACTGGGATTCCATTAGAGTTAAGCCCTTGTGCCCTCTAGCATCCATTATGTTAAAGCAAAACAAAACATGACATCTAAAATGGTGTGAGTTATGTGCCATCCTTGGGAGAAATAAGAAAATAGTCATCGAAAATATATTTTTGGTAAATGTTTACTTCTTGCATAGCCTTGGTTGTGAAAGGCTGCTTCTCACAAAGAAAATTATAGGCTGGGCTGGTGAATTCTCTTGGGAATTCTCCCAATGACTTATGGAAGGTATGATACCCACCTTACAAAACCTTCCACAGGAAGTGAAAAAGGAATACTTTCTAATTTACATTAGGAAGGCTGGTAAACCTTGAAGTAAAAAAAAAAAAACCGACATTACAAAAAAAAGGAAATTAAAGACTAACCTCTCTCGTGAACATAAATGAAAATTAACCCAAACACAAAATCAAGAAATCAAAACCAGCAACATATATAAAAACACATATAAAATACATCACGATGAAGTCTGTTTTATTCCAGCAATCCAAGCGTGGTTGAACATTCAGAAGTTAATCAATGTACAATCTAGCACACTAAGAGAATAAAAGAGAACAACTGTGTAATCAATTTAAGAGTTAAATAGACAGTAAAAATGTTTGAGAAAACTCAATATCCATGCATAATAAAAAGTCTTAGCAAACTAGAAAGAGCAAGAAACTTCTTTAATCTGATAGTGATTATCTACACATAGCCTCAGAAAAATCATTCTACACAACAAATTACTGAAAGCTTTCACTTTGAAAAAAGTAGAGTATTTTCTACAAAGGTAGACAACTAAGCCAATGGAATACAACAGAATATCTAGGAACAGACTCCCACATGTTCAGGTCAGTGGATTATGACAAAGATGAAAATGCAATGCAGCTGGGAAAGAGAGTCTTTTCAACAAATGGTGCTGGGCCAATGGGCTACCACGTGGATAAAAAGAAATCTCGATCCCTACCTCACACCTTACAAAAAAATTAATTTCAGATGAACTGCAGATCTAAATGTGAAAGGTAAACCAATAAAGCTTTTATAAGACAAGACAGGAAACCATCTTCATGACCCTGGGGTGGGCAAATAGTTCTTAAATAGCAAAGGAAAACGCTAAGCAGACAGGGAACAACTGATAAAAAAGACTGCGTTAAACCCGAGTACTTCTATTCACCAAAAGGCAACATTAAGAAAATGAAAAGGCAAGCCACGGAATGGGCAAAGATATTTGCAATAGACATATTTGACAAAACACTCAAATCTAAAATGAAGGACGGCTACCAACCTACTGAAAAAAAAGAGAGAGAATCCAACAGAAAAATGGGCGAAATCTTGGACAGATGTTTCACAAAAAAGGACATCCATTTGGCCATTAAATATTATAATCAGGGAAATGGAAAAACATGAGAGTACTATATACTTACCACAATGGCTAAAATGAAAGATAAAGACATGTACAAGATGGTAAGAGCAGCACTAATCCTAGTAGGCCCCCAAATCAGAAACTCAAATGTCCATCGACAGCAGAATGGATAAATAAACGGTGATAAAATTACACAATGAAATATTGCACAACAGTGAGCACGAATGAGCTACAATCACACAAAATAACATAGATGACTCTCACAGACATAATGGTGAGCACGAGATGCCAGACATAACATAACATATATTGAAAGATTCCACTATGTAAAGTTCAGAGACAGACGTCAGAGTAGAGACTACCTTTAGGGGAGCGTGGTAATGACTCGGACGGGGGCACCAGGGAGGGCGCTGGGGTGCTGATAATGCACTATACCTTGACGCGGGTGGGAGCTACACAGGTGTGCTTGCTTTGTGAAAAGTCACTGGAAAATTCATATCAGATCTGTACGCTTTGCTATAAATCTCTCCATCACTCCCCTCCACAAAAGAAACAAGTTAAAGTGAGATTAGGATACGATAAAAAGTGTAATAAGAAGGCATATGTATGCATATAACAACACTGTGAACAAACGAGACCTAACAAACACCTATAGAAAACTCACCCAGCAAGAGCGGAATACACATTCTTCTCAAGTGCACATGGCACATTCTCCAGGAATGGCAGAACATGCTAGGCCATGAAACAAACCTCAACAGACTTAAAAGGACTGAAGTCCTACAAAATATATTCTGTGACCACACTGTAAGGAAATGAAAAATCAATAACAGAAGGAAACAATAAGAAATAACAAAGATGTGAAAATCAACACACTCCTAAATAACCAATGAGTCAAAGGAGTCACAAGGAAAATTAGAAAATATTAAAGAGCTGAATGAAAATTAAAACATACTGAAGTTTGTAAGATGCTGCTTACAGCAGTGCTCAGCAAGAAATTTACAGTGTTAAGTGCCTGTGTTAAAACAGAAGAAAGATCTCAAATCTATAACCTAACCTTCCACCTGAAGAAAATGGAAAAAAGAGTAAAAAGTACACCTAAAGCAATCAGAAGGAAGGAAATAATAAACACCAGAGTAGAAATTCACAAAACGGTGAATAGAGAAATATTAGAGAAGATTAAGGAAACCAAAAGTCGATTCTTTGAAAAGATTCAAAAAAGTAAAAACCTTTAGCTAGACTGACCAAGAAAAATGGAAAGAAAGTTCAAATTACTGAAATCAGGAGCAAAAGAGGGAACATCACTATCAACTTTAGAGATATAAAATGAATGATAAAGGTTACTAGAAACAACCGTCTGCCAACAAGCTGGATAAACTAGATAAAGTGAGCACATTCCAGAAAGACGCAAACTACTCAAAGTGGTATTATAACAAAATTCTGAGTAGACTTAGAACAAGAGATTGAATTAGTAAACAAAAAACTTCCCACAAAGTCCAAACTCAGAGGGCTTCACTGCCAAATTCTACCAAACATATAAAGAATTCATGCCAATTCTTCTTAAATGGTAGATGAGGAGGGAACACTTCCTAACTCATTCCCTGAGGCCAGAATTACCCTAATGTTGAAACTAGACAAGGTGATCAGAAGAAAACGACGAATACAGACGTAAAAAAGGTTCTCAACAAAATACTAGAAAACTGAATCTAATATCATATAAAAAGGATTATACACCATGACCAAGTGGGATTTATCTTAGGAATGAGAAGCTGGTCTGACATCTGAAATCAGTAAACCATATGAAGAGAATAAAGGACAAAAAACACATGTCATCTCAACAGATGCAGAAGAAAAGCACTGGTTAAATCCAACAGTCTCTATGATAAAACACTCAACAAACTAGGAAAAGGATTTTCCTCAACTTAACAAAAGGCAACTACAACAACTACAGCAAAAATCATATGTAATAGTGAAAAACTGGAAGCTTCCCTACAAGATCACATACATGACAAGGATGTCTGTTGTCACCATTTCTTTCAATATTGTATTGCAGGTTCAGGCCAGGATGAAGAGGCAAGAAAAAGAAGTTAAAAGGAATTGGAAAGGAAGAAGTAAAACCGACTCTATTTGCAGAAGATATGATCTTATGTACAGGACATTCTAAGGAATCCACCAAAGCACTATTAGACCCAATAAACCAGTTCAGTAAGGTTGTAGGATTGCAAGATAAATCTGAAAATGAAATTAAGAAAATATTTCTATTTACAATAGCATCAAAAAGAATAAAATTAATCAAAGAAGTGCAAATTTGGGCTGTGAAAACTAGAAAACATTTTTTAAAGAGGTTAATGAAGACCTAAATAAATGGGAAGATATCCCAAATCCATGGATAAGAAGAGTTAAAACTGTGAAGATGACAATACCCACCCCACCCCTCAACCGACCTACAGACTCAATGCAATCTGTATAAAAATCCTAGCTGCCTTTTTTTTTTTTTTGCAGAAATATGGAAATGCAAGGGACCACGAATAAGACAAACCATCCTACAAAAGAAAAACAAAGTTGGATGATGCACATGTTCTGATTCCAAAATAACTACAAAGCTACAGTCATCACAGTAGTGTGGTGCTGGCATAAATACAGACATACAGATTAATGGAACAGAATTTGGAGTCCAGAAATATAAACAATCACACTTACGGCAAACTGATTTTTAGAAACGGTGCCAAGATAATTCACTGGGGAAAGACCAGTGTTTTCAATAAGTGGTACTGGGGACAATCACACACCCACAATACAAGAAAATGAAGTTGGACACACTCCTGACATCACACATAAAGAACAATCCAAGTGGACTGGAGACCTAAAAATAAGACTAAACTGTAAAACACTCAGAAGAAAACACAGGCATAAATCTTTGTGATGTTTGGTTAGGCAAAGCCTTCTTAGATACGACATCAACAGCAGAGGCAATAAAAGAAAGAAACAGACAATCTGGACTTTTATCAAAATTAAAAATTTTGTACTTCAAACAAAACCATCAAGAAAGTGAAGGGGCACCTGAGTGGCTCAGTCGGTTAAGCATCTGACTTTGACTCAGGTCATGATCTCATGGTTGATGAGTTTGAGCCCCATGTCAGGTCAGCTTGAGCCCCACATTGGGCTCCATGACGTCAGCATAGGGTTCCCTCTCTCTCTCCCAATCTCCCTCTCTCTCTGCCCCTCACTCACTTGCGCCTGCCCTCTATCAAAAATTAATTAACTAATTAATTTTTAAAAAGTGAAAAGAAACCCATAGAATGAGAGAGGATATTTGTAAGTCATTTGTTGGATAAAGGATTTGTGTCAAGACTACACAAGGAACTCTTATCACTCAATAATAAAATGATAATTAATAAAGAGATAATAAAATACAATGATAAAGAATTTAAAACAAAGAGAAAGGATCTGAATAGACAGTTCTCAAAAAAATTTTTCAAATATACTGATGGCCCAGCATTACCTTGATTCCAAAACCAGACAAAGACCCCATTAAAAAGGAGAACCACAGACCAATTTCCCTGATGAACATGGATGCGAAAATTCTCAATAAAATACTAGCAAACCAGAAACAACAATACATTAAAAGAATTATTCACCATGATCAAATGGGACTTATCAAAATCCGCAAATCAACTAATGAGGTACATCACACTGATAAAAGGATAAGAACCACATGATCCTCTCAATAGATGCGGAAAAAGCATCTGACAAAATACAGCATCATTTCTTGATTAAAAACCTGCAAGAAAGTAGGGATAGAAGGACCATACTTCAAGATCATAAAGTCCATATACGGAAGACACACAGCTAATATCATCCTCAATGGGGAAAAACTAAAAGCTTTCCCTCTAAGGTCAGGAACATAACAGGGATGTCCATTCGCACCACTGATACTCAACATAGTGTTAGAAGTCCTGGCCATAGCAATCAGACAACAAAAAGAAATAAAAGGCATCGAAACTGGCAAGGAGGAAGTCAAACTTCCACTCTTCGCAGATGAAACGATACTCTACATGGAAAACCCAAAGGACTCCACCAAAAAACTGCTAGAACTGATCCATGAATTCAGCAAAGTCACAGGATATAAAATCAACGTACAGAAATTGGTTGCATTTCTATACACCCATAATGAAGCAGCAGAAAGAGAAATAAATCAAGGAACTGATCCCATTTACAACTGCACTATGACCATAAAATACCAAGGAATAAACCAAATTACCAAAGAGGTAAAAGATCTATCCCCTGAAAACTACAGGAAGCTTATGAAAGAAATGGAAGACACAAAGAACTGGAAAAATATTCCATGCTCATGGATTGGAAGAAGAAATATTGTTAAAATGTAGATACTCTCCAAAGCAATCTACGTAGTCAATGTAATCCCTATCAAAATAACACCAGCATTCTTCACAGAGCTAGAACAAACAATTCTAAAATTTGTCTGGAACCAAAAAAGATCCTGAATAGCCAAAGTAATGTTGAAAAGGAAAACCAAAACTGGAGGCATCACAATTCTGGACTTCAAGCTAGATTACGAAGCTGTAATCATCAAGACAGTATGGCACTGGCACAAAAACAGACACCTAGATCAATGGAACAGAAGAGAGAACCCAGGAATGGACCCACAAATGTATGGCCAACTAATCTCCAACGAAGCAGGAAAGAATATCTGATGGAAAAAAGACAATCTCTTCAACAAGTGGTGTCGGGAAAACGGGGCAGCGACACGTAGAAGAATGAGCCTGGACCACTTTCTTATATCATACACACAAGTAAACTCAAAGTGGATAAAAGAGCTAAATCTGTAAGACAGGAAGCCATCAAAATCCCAGAGGAGAAAACAGGCAATAACCTCTTTGACCTCGGCTGCAGCAACTTCTTACTTGACATGTCTTTGGAGGCAAGGAGATAAAAGCAAAAATGAACTATTGGGACCTCATCAAGGTAAAAAGCTTCCTGCACAGCAAACAATCCGCAAAACTAAAGGGCAACCGACAGAATGGGAGAAGATATTTGCAAATGACATATCAGATAAAGGGTCAGTATCCAAAATCTACAAAGAACTTCTCAAACTCAACACCCAAAAAACAAACAATCCAGTGAAGAAATGGGCAAAAGACATGAATAGACACTTTTCCAAAGAAGACATCCAGATGACTAACAGACACATGAAAAGATGTTCAACATCATTCATCATCAGGGAAATACGAATCAAAATCACAATGAGATACCACCTCACACCTGTCAGAATGGCTAGCGTTAACAACTCAGGAAACAGCAGATGTTGGCGAGGATGCGGTGGGAATGCACTGTTGGCGGGAATGCAAACTGGTGTAGCCGCTCTGGAAAACAATGTGGAGGTTCCTCAAAAAACTAAAAATTTTAGGTTTTAGCTCTAGCTACCCTACGGCCCAGCAATTGCGCTACTCAGTATTTATCCAAAGGATACAAAAATGCTGATTCGAAGGGGCACATGCACCCCAAATGTTTATAGCAGCACTATTGACAATAGACACATTATGGAAAGAGCCCAAATGTCCATCGACTAATGAGTGGGTAAAGAAGATGTGGTGTATATATATATAGAATACTACTTGGTGATCAAAAAGAATGAAATCGTGCCACTTGCAACAGTGTGGATGGAACTAGAGTGTATTATGCTAAGCGAAACAAGTCAGAGAAAGACAAATATATGGTTTCACTCATATGTGGAATTCAAGACACAAAACAGATGCACATAGGGGAAGGGAAGCAAAAATAAGATAAAAACAGAGAGGGAGGCAAACCATAAGAGAGTCTTAGATACAGAGAACAAATTGAGGGTTGCTGGTGGGGCGATGGGTGGGGGGCTGGGCTAAATGGGTGATGGGCATTAAGGAGCGAACTTGTTGGGATGAGCACTGGGTGTTATATGTAAGTGATGAATCACTAAATTCTATTCTTGAAATCATTATTACACTGTATGTTAACTAACTTGGATTTAAAGAAAAAAAAAAAAAGAAAAAAACATACTAATGGCCAGTAAGTCCATGAAAATATGCTCAGTATCATTAGTCATTAGGGGTATAAATCAAAACCATAACGAGATCGTACTTCACACAACACTAACATGGCTAAAATCAGAAGGCCAGATTTGTGGTAAGAGTGTAGGGAAACGGGGTGCCTGGGTGGCTCAATCGGTTAAGTGTCCAACTTCGGCTCAGGTCACGATCTCACGGCTCGTGGGTTTGAGCCCCGTGTCGGGCTCTGTGCTGACAGCTCAGAGCCTGGAGCCTGCTTCGGATTCTGTGTTTCCCTCTCTCTCTGCCCTTCCCCTGCTTGTGCTCTCTGTTTCTCAAAAAATAAACATTAAAAAAAAGTTTTTTAAAGCACAAACAGCCCAAATGCCCATCAGCTGATGAACAGACAGAAAAAAGGTGGTATATCCATATGATGCGGTATTATTTGGCAATAAAAGGGAATGAGGTACTGATACATGCTGGAATATGGATGTACCCTGAAAACAGTACGCTGAGTGAAAGAGGTAGTCACAAAAGAACAAATACCGTCTTATCCCATTTATCTGACATGTCCGTAACAAGCAAATGTACAGAGACAGAAAGACGAGTGGTTGCCTCGGGGGAGAGGCGTTAGGGAGAACGGGGAGGGACCGCTAACGGGCACAGGGCTTCTTTCAGGGATGACGACAATGTTCTAATAACCAGATTGTGGTGCTGGAGGCCCAACCCCGTGAACATACTAAAAGCCACTGAACTGCGTGCTTCACATGGGTGAGGTACGTGTTAAGTGGAGGAACCGTGTGGTATGTGAGTTACACTGCATTGAGCTGTGAGCAGCCATTTCCCCACAGTGTGACCATTACAGAAGCACTCTCAAAGGCGACGTCGCATTCCATCGTCCTGGGGGCCTGACTCCGGGCCGGCTGCGGGCACGGACTGTGAGCTCTCCCGGCGTCTGCGCCCCCTTCACCACCCACCGCGACGTCCACTCTGGCGCCCTGCACACGGTCGACGATCAGTGATTATCTGACTTCTGCTTAGTAAGCTCTTTCCCCACAGATAATCGAAAATAAACTTGAACTCGGTAACAAGGTTCACAAATGCCAAGTCAGCGATGAACGGCCTCCCCAAATGCCCCTCTGTACGTTTTCTGAAACGTTGGAGGTATGGCTGTTGGTTACAAAAAAAACCTTTTTCCTGGAAAACTATTTATGGATATTGATGCCACGGATAGAAACGAAGGCCCTCTTTGGCCTTGGCGATTTAACATTTGCAAATTACCCGAGTTCCGAACGGATAACCTGGCAGAGGAATCAAAGACACGCACACAACCGCACAGAAGTATAAATTTGAATCAAAAGGTCTTCCACGGTCACCTAAACCAATGAAGGCTCTGCATCGGTTTATTGTGACGGAAGGACGTGTGAGCAGAAATGAGCGTCTGGTGTCGTCGTTGTTGGGAAGCCGGGAGGAAGGGTGAGCGGTCAGAGGAGGAGAGGACAGTTATGTGAAAGCACGTGGGAGCAAGCGGGCACCGCGGCCATTCTGCACGGTTTCATCCGGTCACACTATGAGCCCTTTCTCCGAACGTGACTCACCAAGTCTATAGGCTCGATTAACGGCTGGTCTGGTCGAAATACGGAATCCTCATTTTCTTCGCCATTCTTTTTGCGAGACATTTGTTTAGAAGGCAGCAAGTTATACCACAGAGTGAAAATCTCATTGGAAAACGGTAAGTCGGCCAAACTGATCTGAGTTCCAGCCTATGTGAAATGAAGGGGGCGGGGGGAGCAAAGAAGAGAGAGAAATAACATGTTTAAATTCATATTTGCTTCCTCTCATACTATTAAGATTATTGGGAAAGCTTGTGTTAGGATTTAAAACATGCAATACTCATGTTCTAAAGCATCGGTGGATTTTTTGTTTTAAACCTGAAGATGTCTTATATTTTTAGGTGTGACTAAATAAGAAATAATCCCAATCTAGAAGCCAACCCTGGGATTATTTTGTGAGATACTATTTTGCCAAAACCTAATGACAGAGCATGCAACTTTTTGTACGTGTGGAATTATTCTTAAACGAAAAGACAAAAAATGAAAATTAAAAGAGTAAACGACTAAGCAGAAACCATAATACCTCTCACAATACACTGCAACATTTGATTATTACTCACAAAAACCCATTGTCCACTGTAAAGTTCAAAAACAAATAAAAACTCTATAGTGGTTCTTAAATGAGAGACCAGACAGCAAAATTTTAATTTGGGTAAGTTAGTAGTACGTCAAAAAAAGCTTTTACATTCCAGCGAATCACACATATGAGCCAGAATCTAACTGAACTGTATCATTTTTTTTAAAGGAGATTAATTAACATACCTACTAATTTTATAGAGCTCCCGACATCCATATCTATTGCGGTACACGCCTTTCTGACAGCCTAATGAGTCTGTCTGTTAGCTTTGCTTCTTTTTTTTTATGCTCAGGTAATATTATCAAATATTGTTTTCATATAAAGAAGAGGAAATACTTACAAGAAGTCTCTCTACCTTTTAAACTTTGCTCGTCATGAAGCGTGTTTTCGTGCTTCCCATTGTACCGCTAAGGAGAGTCAACCAGAGACCCGCGCTGTTGTTGAACGCACGGGCACACCTCTAGAGACTCACATCTGACCCCCCTGTGTCACCTGCCTGCTGTGCAACGGTTCTCTAGTTATTATGTACAGTGGTGAGCAAAACTCACTTTTAGTGACATATGAAGTCTTTTGCTTTAGCGTTTAAATATCATATTCCTCTCAACAGCAACACTGAAGTCTTCCTAGAAGCTGCAACGTCAGGGCAGGGGAGAATAATGGGACTACACAGTCAGACTCCCGCCTGATTTCAATCTGTGACGGTGCATTATGCGTGGGGTGCGTTTTGATACCTGGTTCCATCCCTCACCAGCTGTGTGACCCCGGACACGCTACCTCGTATGGCAGTTCTTTATCTGAAAGGAGGGTCATCATACCTTTTCCCTAGGACAGCCGCGAGGATTAAATGACAGAACGCGTACGGAGCACCGAGCACAACACTCGTGCTGGGAATAATAAACACGCTCGGAGTGACAGTCGTGACAGAGCTCAGAGTTCGGCTTTAGCCAAAGGGTAGACTGGGTAGGTTTCCAGAAAATCACAGTTAAGAAGCAGATTTGAAAGTTCTCGAATAAGAGGATGAAAGCCAGAAATCACTACTCCAGATTAAAAAAAAAAAAAAAAAAAAAAGAACCCATCACTGGGTGTGTCCAAGGCACTGGGCAGATCTAGAGCGGTATCGGGGCTGGCAAACGGCAGCTAGACGGCCGTTGTCAGGATATGCAGCCAGAGGTGTTACTTGATGATGGTTAATTGCAACACGACCTACCAGGCATTGTTCACTTTGGTGTTTACTGACAGAGCAGAGATCCACTCTCAGCGTCTTCTGCTGTAAGGCTGTTTGGGAGATGGCCACTCGGAACATGTCGTTGAACAGAATGGATTCTGTGGCTAGATGGACTTTCGTTCGAAACAGACAGCTGACGTCAGTTGAGGAGGGAAGCAGAGCAACCCTGAAATACCTGCGAAGAACAAGAATAAAACGGATTTCACGCGCACTTCAGTGATCCCAGACTCACAGTTACCGTCTGAAATGATCCGCAAAAGAGAGAAAGCTTCCTGAGCCTGGGAAGACAGAATCATGCTGTCTTTGTCCCAAAGAATATTCACCCTCAGTGTTACACGAGAGGTGTTTATGATCATTTCCCAGGAATGGAATACATTATCCTACTAGTGAAAAAGAAAGGCTAAGTAGCATATAAGAAAACTTAAAAATTTTAATTGTCTAGCATCACGGAAGTTTCAGATACGACAAACTGTTTTAAGAGGCTTACGCTTTGTAAAATTCGGAGGAAGAGTTCGCGGAAAACGGTAACTTCTAACACTACCTTCAAATGATTTTTCTAAGCACCCGTTATGTGAGGGTTCACAATTCTTAGAAACAGCGCGACGTATTTTCTTTTCAATCCCAGAAAGAGAACACCCATTAAGTCCCTCCCCCACCCCCAATTCCAGCCTTGTCTAATTCATGCTCTAAAAGATGCCTTTCTCCAATTATGAAAGCTGTAAATTCACGTGCAGGGCCGAGGCACGTCACGTTATTTCCGTATTTGACATCGACACTGATTACGGAGGTTCAGCATTAGTAGACTAGTGGGCCTTGGCCGAAGATATTTCACACAAGCTGTCACTTTTTGCAGTGTCATTATTTGGGCCAAGGCTTTCAGGTACGGGTTTAGGAACGTGGCGCTATGCGTCTCGGCGAAGTTCAGACCAGTTAGAGGAGTGACTGCCTGCGAGCTGGCGGGGACAGGGGGTGGGGGTTGCAGAAGAGCCTGCTGAACTCACTGCCTGAGTGCTGACACGGGTCCTGAGCTGTGCTGGCTGTCACCGTACCTCAGGGGCGCTTTGTGACTCCCTGGGGGGAACGTGAGAGTGACCGGAGTGGCAGCGGCAGGACATTTGGGGAGCCCTGCCCCGACAGGACGAGGTTGAGAAAATGCCTGATCTTGGGCCCTTCTGTGGTTGTCTCCTGGGCTTGTGGGCTGGCTCTCCCTGTTCATAGGTTCGATCCCTGGGGGAACCGTCATCTCCCAGACCCGCCACCCTGAAATGAAAAGGCTGCCAACGCTCCAGTATGTCCGCGTATTTACTGGCAGGGAGAAGTCACAAATAACAATACGAAGCCAGTCTTCCCTGGCTGGACTTCCTAATCTCAGTCCCGGGAAGCAGGCTCTCTGGGGTGATCCAGATACTCCCCAGTAAGCATTCCTTCTTTACTGGTTTTGCTATTAATGCGGATCCCACCCACACCTTGACTCAGGAGGTCCTGTGAGCCCACTCCCCCCCTGGAATCTTATGCCCCTCCGGCTTTGACGATCATTAACACACAGACACCCAGTAGCTCTAATCTATTGCCTACTGAATGATCTCCATCTAGCTACATTTTTATTTAGATCTAGTTTTTTTCTGACAATTCTTAGAATATTCAGGTGTGGTTAAAAGTAAACCCATAGAGAAAGCATCCAGAACTCTTACATTTACTCTATTCAATGTCTTTCTCATTGAGGAATATACTCTATCAATAAGAAAAACATCCACCTGGCTGGGTACAGAGTCTGGGGAGGGGGGAGTCACCCCTCAATAGGACTTCTTTCCAAGCCCTTGTACTGGCAGACTGAACATATTATTGAGTGCAAGGCTGTAGGACATATGGATTCTGGATTCGAAGTCAGAGGTGCTCAGTTGAAATCTGGCTTCTTTCTGGTGCTCTATAGCCATGGGCTGTTAAGAGAGTCCCTGAAACGCTGACTCCAGAAAGTGTGAATGGTGGTAAAGGTTGCTAGAAATACCTGTCAGGAAACACAGTCCCTAAGCAACAGACTACGGAGCAGTAATGACATCACTTCATTTGACGACGTGAAGTAACTTTAAGAAATTAATGGTCACCGGGAAACGAATACTTGATGTTAAGGACACGTTACACGTAACACGATAAGGTGTTTGGCAAAGTTGTACTGATAAATTTAATCACCACATTTTCTTGTAACAGATCAGAAATTCCCTGCAAACCAACAGCGGTCATAATTAGGCAACCACAAACATTTTAATTAAATTAAAACAACAACAACAACAACAACAACAACAACAACCAGGCCCCAACATAGCACAATATAGAATTTCTGACTGTAAAGGGAGATTCAAAAATCTTGGTTCCCAGGCTAATTAACGAATTGGCTGCGTAAGGATCAACATCTAATATGGTTTTTGCACATTCTCCGATTCTTTGTTTTATCCACTGTGGATTAAGACGTGGTCGGCCCGGCCATGTCCTTCTCATCTTTATCTGGATGAACTGCTCGGTTACAACGGACAATTTATCAGACGGGAACAATTTTCAGTTCCCCTACTTGTTCTTCGCTAATTTTACTTACACTTTTGAAGTGTGAGGTATCAGGAAGGCATGGAGATTTCGGAGCTGTGCTAAAATCACCATGAAACTTGACCTTCTGGCATCATATCTGTCAAGAGAAGAGCTGATGAGACCAGGAGAGAGCACAGGCCACTCGTCGCGGCACCGAGTTCCAGAACACCGTCCGTCCCCGGGGGGCCTTCCCTTACCTGAGTCCGATCTGCACCTGGGCAGTCTCCACGATGGTGACATCCCCTTCACTGTACAGAACATCTTCAACTTCACTAGGCCTAGGGACAGGGCGACAGCGGGTGTAGGGGACCCATTTAGGAGCAGGGGTATTGACCGTGATGGTTACCGTTTGCCACTTAATGATTCCGAATGAAAACCTGAATTCACAGCCCTCCGACACCACCCAGTGGACCTGACCCCAGCGAAAGCTCACTCTTTTAAATCTTTCTTCACCTTTTCGAGAGCAGTCTGCTTCCGAACCTTGAGGGGAAAGACTTCCTGATGCCTGAGACTTTCCTGAGCCTCCTTGGGGCCCACCACACCCCGAGACATACTCCAGGCTTTCAGAAAGACACAAGGAACTTCATGTGCCATTTGGGTACTGGCCAACACCTCCAATATTCTCATTAAAATCAAGTTTTAGGGGCGCCTGGGTGGCTCAGTCAGTGAAGCGTCTGACTTCGGCCCGGGTCACGATCTCACGATTTGTGGGTTCGAGCCCCACGTCGGGCTCTGTGCTGACGGCCCAGAGCCTGGAGCCTGCTTCGGGTTCTGTGTCTCCCTCTCTCCCTGTTCCTCCTCCGCTTATACTCTCTCTCTCTCTCTTAAAAATAAATAAACATTAACAAAAAAAATTTTTTAATCAAATTTTAAGTCTCCAAGCGGGTCAGGTGGGAGGTTTTTGGTGTACAGAAATTTTCAGGCACCTCACCTCTTTTAACACCGACGACCCTTACCCTCTCTTAAGGGCCGTCGACCCTTACCACTGCACGAGCAGACTAAGGGCGCTGGTGCACTCACAGTCCAGAGTCCTCCCCCCGCCCCCACCTCCGTGCGCAGCTATGAGGACATACAGGGTCACCGAAAAGCACTCCCGCTAAGTCCTTACTGTTTCACGAAAGCTTCGTAGACCCCGCTGTCTCCAGCCACAGACTCATCGGACACAGCAGCTGACACGCAAGCACTTTTCTCCCCAAGCAAGTGGATCACTCTTCTTTTTGGTAATGATTTTTCCACATCTAGGGAGGGGCGAGCGATAGTTCCTCTTAGGATTTATCATTCAGAAAAGTTAAGTATAAAACCACACACGCGGTTTGGTCACGAGAAATCCAAAACACTTCCTTCCACCTGAGACTCAAGGACGTTGCCTTGTGAATCAACAGATGTAGCTGATTCGAGGCACCGGGACTTCTCGGGACGCCGGTTAGTTTGGTCGTCGTTGGAGAGACTACGGTTCTTCTCTGTCCTGACCGACGTGAGGGGAAGGGGCAGACGACAGACACCCTCCCTGGGCCCTCGCCTCTCTCTGTCACTGCAGTCACCACGCACTCGGCAAGGAGGCCGCGTCCCTCCAATATTAAAGGTGTTTCTGCAACAGAGGGTATCTAGTACTCAATGGCAGACAGGCTCCTGCCTCTTTTGCCCTCCCCTTCTCTCCACAGGCCATATTCTGCGTCTCTCACGGAAGTAAAAGCAAAAAAAAAAAAAAAAAGTCTTTGACTTCTAGAATTCCTCACCGGCTAACACCGTTGAAAAAAACTTTGTGCCACTGAATCCTTAGCACCAACTACCACTTAACTTTTATCTCTAACTCATATTTATACTCTGCATCCTGCAGTGAGCAAGAAGCGTTCATTTAAAGCTGCGATCCTATGTAATAAGCAGCAAGCCTGTGGAGCGCTTTCATCCTCCAGCGAGGGAGCAGGGATCAGGACTCGTAGGCATTTCGCCCCCCTTCTGAGTCGTGACTTGACATCTTGTTAAGATGTTTAAGTTTTACGGCTTCAGATTACAGGACTGATTGCTGCATTTCCCCTTTTATTTCTGGCGGTGGGAAGGCTCTTTCCTCGATGACGAAGTGCCGCTCTCCGCCCCCCCCCCCCTTTGTGAGGGGTGAAGGTGACGGCATGATTTATTGATTACCCCCAGGAATAGCCACAGCAGCTGAAATTGACTTTGACAATGAGAGACCGACTGGAAGGACTTCGTCGTCATTCCGACGGGGTCTCTGTCCTCCGGCAAGATGTGCATAAGGGAAGTCCGACTTCACCTGCGAAGACTCCAGAGTGGTGAGGGGGCCGAGCCGTGTCACCACCAGGGGCCGCCCGCCCCCGCACAGAGGGCGGACGCTCCCTGAGAGGACCGAGTGCTGGCGATCTGGCCTGAAGGGGATTATTAGCCTTTACGGTTAAAAACGTGCTTTTTAGTTGTCTTCGGCACCGGATACTCTTCACAAATAAAACTCTCGGGCGTAATTCTTTTAGGGGGACTTTTTAGTAGCAGCTTTCCGATCGAATATGCGTTTCAAAGCTAAAAGCCGTGTCCCGGAAGCTTCCGCGACACTGGGCCGCGGACACAGACTTCGCAGACACAGCCGCAGACCCAGTGGCAGGAGCGAGGCTACGGCCGGGCAGGGGCCGAAGGACCCAGGTGGGCTCGGACCCCGGGCGACTGTCGGGCCGGCCTCCCTGCCCCGCCCCTGAGAACTGAGTGTGGAGAAGAGTCGCTAGAGAATTCCAGACGCACAAAGAGGGCAAAGAGCCGCAACGCTCGAGACCCTTCAGGTCCAAAGCACAGACGAATGGCACAGAATACACTCGGCTCTCCTCTCTTGCTTGGTCTTTCTTTCATAAATTTCAGCGTGTTGTGGAAGGAGCTGTGCTTGGCGCGGTTTGTATTGTCTCTGGTGCCACGGTGGTATTAATCACGTGAACTGAGAGCCGAGCGCCGGCGCAGGGAGATGCTTTACAGGTGCTATGGCACCCGTCCTCCCAGGACCCCACGAGGTGGACACTGTGTCACTCCCACTGTGCAGGGGAGGAGCAACAAGGCGGACGGCCTGGGTGAGGCGCTCACGCTCACTGCACCGAAGTAAGAGCGCAGGCCCGAACCGGCTCCGGGGCCAGAACGCACGGCCCACCCACCGCACTCCTTCCCGGGGGGCAGGAGGGCGGCCCCACGGCTGGCTTCTGCTCCCTCCTGGCCACTAGGGAAACGCCACTCCTGTGCTTCTGGTCTCTGATGCTGATGATCTGAGTGAACACGCGACTTGTAACTTTGGCTCCTTCCAGGCAGCGCCGCACACGCCACACCCGTGTCCCGCGTGCCCTGCCTCTGCCCCTGCTCCGGGCCACCAACAGGTGGCGCTTCGGCCTTCCGTACTAGAAACCACACAAACGCGATGGATCTGCCTCTCTCTTTAAACGTCTGAGTTGGCCAATCCATTCATGCTTAGAATTCTTAGGACCAGAAATACAAAACAGTCTTCTCGAAACGGCAGGAAAATGCTTGTAAAGAGGCCTGTCCCCTCGTGTGGGGGCACGAGGTAGCCGAGTGCAGATCGGAGCGGGGCTCCTGGGGACCACCACTGGGGCTTTTCTTTCACATTCTGTTCCGGGTGAGCTCCGAAACCCACCGTCCTCCTCAGGCCACAGCTATGGTCATTTGCCAGCAAGGCAAGGCATCTTGTTTCCTTTACAGCCACACCGAATATATGGAAAGCTTCCGCCTTGCAAAGGGATACAAACATGAAAAGAAAAAGAATTCGATTCTCCCTCTGTTTCTGTGGCTCAGGGAGAAGACAACGGGCAGCTCCTTCCCCGGGCTGCAAAAAGTAACGTGGCCACAAGATGGCAGGCTAACACCGGCACCTGGGAACCGGCTTTCCCCAAATTAACTTGAGGCAGAAAGGGAGAGTCTGGCACGAAACAAAAATTGTATTTATATAGAATTCCCTGAGCAGTCCAAACACCGAACCCCGGTACTAATTAGCTGGTATGCTAATTGCCTTGGTTTTAATCTGTTTTAGACCGACTTTTAAAAGAAAGCCCTCTTCTTTGCCTTGCTATTTCAGAACGAGAATCTATGTGGAAGTTATGACGTGTGTTCACAAAACATGTTCCCAGCCAGCTGCCACCGTACAGGGGGTTTCTGGACAACAGGACAGATACTTAACGATTAAGTCTATTAAATAGGGAAAGCGACTTTTAGCTGTTAAAGAAAAAAATGTCTAGTCCGGGTATATCAATAAAAACTCCTCCTCGAGTGAAGCCAAAATGAATTCGCAGCAGACAGCGAAGGGGGCCAGCACAATTTGTTTATGTGGAAAACGTAACCCTCCTGTCACTCTTCTGAAAATAATTAAGAGGGAAAGCGTGGAGGCAAAGGTCTCGGCTTACCTGCAGTTCCTTCATACAACGGCTCCCGGGAGCATTCGCTGAGGTCTTTATCCTCGGCGAGAGACTGGGACGCTCCTCCCGAGTTCGAGTCCAGCAAGATCTGATTGTCACCGAGGCCAATGTCTGCAAAATGGCTACTCAATTCACAGTCTTCAAAGTCAGCAGTGAACCGATGGAGAGGGACATCGTGGGAAGACATGGGGAACGTGCCTTCCAGAACCAGGGGGGAGCCGGGAGGGGACAAGGAGGAGAGGGAGGACCGTGAGGACAGGGACGTCACAGACTTGGGGGCCTCAGTCCGTGGGGGAGTGTGGCCTGTGGCTGTGGCTGCCGCCCCACAGGGGCCGCTCTGGCCAGGCTGGCTGGGGGACTTGACCACCTCGTTTTCATGGATGGTGGTGATGGGTCCAGAAGGAATGTAGCCGCCTTTCTCCTGCAGAAGGAGGTCCAGTTTACACTGATAATCCGCGTCTACCTGGTCGCTCTGGCCGGTGTAATAGAGCTCTCCGGAACTGAGGGAGCTGAGCGACCCTCTGCTGGAGGTGTTCAGAGATCCCCGGCTGGAGGCCAGGGAGCCCAGGCTGCTCCCGGACGACACGGACAGGGTGCTGGCAGAGAGGCTGAGGGGGGGAAGCACTCACTGTGACGCCTGGTACGACACGCAACACCCAAGCACCGTGCCCTCCGGCCCCTTCGGCCCCCCGAGGCGCCAAATAACGTCATGACGGGGGCAGGGTGGGGGGGGGGTGGTGGCTGCCACTATACCACCTATAGCCTTGGTGACTCCTGAGCACTTTCAAGCTGGCTCCCTGAGTCCTCTCTAAATAGCAGTTCTGTTCTAATTTCCCTGTTGCAAAATTAAAAAAGAAAAAAAAAGTGATAACTACCTATTGATAAATCTACCTGCACAGATATCGAGAAGCAACTACGCAGTTTAATAATGTGGAAGGGGGAGGGGCGCCTGGGTGGCTCCGTTGGTTAAGCGTCCAACTTCGGCTCAGGTCACGATCTCACGGTTCGTGAGTTCTAGCCCCACGTCGGGCTCCGTGCTCAGAGCCTGGGGCCTGCTTCGGATTCTGTGTCTCCCTCTCTCTCTGCACCTCCCCTGCTCATGCTCTCTCTCTCTTTCTCAAAAAATGAACACTTAAAAAATTAAAAAAAAATAATATTGAAGGAGGGGAAAAAGCATAACTGGTAGAGTGTTAATGCAGTTATTCTGCTTAAAGAATAAAGCTTTTAGTCTCTAGAGAGGGAAAAGGCAAGCTTATAAGAATAAGGGGGTTGCACACAAGCCTGTCTCCCTGTCCGTTCCTCTCCTCTGTGGACACACTGAAGGAGCGAATGGACAGTTAATTATTTGAAGGCAAGTCATCCCCGCCCTCCCTTTTTCAAGGAAAAAGGGAGGTGGAGAAATGTGTCCTTTTCCTAAGTACGCACTCATAGCTAAAACAGATCTTCTTCCCACAACATATTTCACACATATTCCACATTGTGACCTTGGGGTTCGTGGGGAAAAAAAAAAAATCTACGCAACTTTAAATTTGATCATCCAAGTTTCAGCTGTACTGGCATCACTATTTTATTTACTTTCAAAGAGTTGACCAAAGTCATCAAGGGTGAACCAAAACATGCCCGAATGTTCTTGTTCCCTCAAGGGCTGAACAGGCTTACCTTTTCAGTTGGGAGTGCAAATAAGTAGTTAATTTAGTAGTTTCCTCAAGTTTCTGTAGCAGCTCTTTCCTTCGCTCTTCCAAATGCAATCTGGAAAAAAAGAAACAAATGCATTTACTTCCATGTAATTACGCTAAGGCGTGGAAACCGAAGGAAAAGATTCTGATTCCACAGACGTTATGTACCACGAGGGGGAAATCCCAATGGGTCGGCCAGAGAGAAAACAGAAGGGCAGCGAGGAGTGAGGTGGGCATCAGAGTCCACAGCCACGCCAGAGGAAGAGGGACACCTAGCCCGAGTCTCCAACTTTACTGGGAAGTTTAAAACTTTTGATAACCTGCTATTTTCTTAAATGGATTACAAAAAAAAAAAAAAAAAAAAAAAAAAAAAAAAAGCCTCTGTGCCCTTATGAGGTGGAGAAAGACAGCGAGGAGGAAAACCACAAACCACTAACACAGATTACAGAATCCTTCCACAGGCCTGGGACCTGGGCTTAAATTACTACGACACTTGACAGGAGCGACAGCCAATCTGTGAAGGACCATTGTGAGGGCTGGAATTGACAAGGACCGTTCCGGACTAATATTTAGTGACAACAATTCCAATCTTACTTGGATGAGAATTTCAGCGATTAAGAAACAAATTAGTCCATATTGCCAGCGTGAGCTCATTTGGGCTTAACAGTTTAAACAAGGAAAAGGCACAAAAGTGATTTCGGTTCCTACCGTAACGCATCTCATCGCCTGTGCCCGTTACCGTGAAATTTCATCCACGTTCAACCGAACAAGTTTAAAAAAGAAAAAAAAAAATTTCGAGGGTTAGAGAACCGTGTTTTTGACTAAGTTATTTTAAGACGTTAACGGGCCTGTGGTCAGTGTCAGCTGAAGGTCTTCAGACGTCCCTGGCCTGAGCCCGTCCGGCGCGGCCAACCACGGCAGAGTGGGACCCAGAAAATCACCGGGGTTTCCAGTGGATTTGCTGCTGTGAACCGTGTGTCCTTAAACGAGTCACTTTAGTCAAGGGGTCCCAGTTTTCTCCTCTGCAAATCGGCGATTAAAATCCTACTGTGTCTGCCCGCGAGGGCTGTTAAAGGGATCAAATGCAGTGATGTACGAGAAAGTACTCCACAGACATCAAAACACATGCTTTTTGTTCAGAGCCTCAGCACGCCTTGCAAGGTGGGGATATAAAAATTAGCGATTTTTTTTTTTTTTTTTGGAGAAAGAGAAAATCTCCCTAATTTCTAACCTCTTTGAAATGTATGTTTTAGGCAGTAAGGAAACATGCCCATATTTTATTTATAGCTATCTGTCCTTTGATGTGTCACCCACACAATTTCATTATATGTTAAAATAAAAAAAAAGCAATTCTTGTCATTTTGTTTAGCACTTCAAAGCATGATAAATTCTTAATTCCCAGCTTTCAAAGGTGTATTTCGAAAAGGAATACAGTCCCTATTTTTTTTTTAATCTCTTAAATATAAACAAAAACTCAACAGGGGAGAAAATGAATACGAATTAGATTAACTGAATCAGAAGGTATAAAGGTCTGGAGAAAGCCCAAGAACCTACCCAAACCCATGTCTTCCGAAACAGGAGAAACATTGTTAGATAAGTTTTAAAACTAAATCCTGCACGAACAAATGAAGGCTTTTCCAGTGTGTTAAGGAGGCCTCGGTATGACATAACCGTGTTTCCTGCGAAATTTACCATCCAAAGCTTTCCGCCTCTCAGGCACAAGCGACGGCCCCATTGTGGCCTCCCCCAACCGACTGCGAAGGCCCTCTTAGGGTCACTTGAACCACTGAGACCTGGCCTCGTGTTCTTGTTTGCATGCTCCCCAGTCAGACCCGAAGCTCCTGGAAGGCGAGCCCCAGGTCTGCCCAGGCTGCCTGAAGACACTCCCTTGTGCTTGTGTCTTTGCTGGGAGAAGCACAACGAAGCACCCGGGAGAGTCACAGAAGCCCTTCCCGTGGAGTGGCCGTCCTCGGTCAAGCACCTGACCCTCGTCTCTGAGGGAGTCACTGAAGCCCGCAGCCTCCCTCAGATCCCAGGGGTCCTTTGTAGGAAGCGTTCTCCCCAACTTCCTCTGGACCAGGGATAAGAAGAAACTGCTCAGGTATCAGCCCCTTCCCGAGGGTGCATCCCAGGCTCCGCGAGCCCTTCTCCAAGCTGAGAAAGGGTCATTTCAACTCGGCCCCTCCCGCTGGTCCACACTCTCCGTTCCTCTGCTCTACACAAGACCCAGGCAGGGCCTTCACTCCGCCCTCTCTCTGCCCTCACGCCCTGAGAGACAGAAGCACCTGCCCGGGGCCCCCTGATGAAGACTACCCAGAACTTTCCACCTAGGGAAAATGTCACGCCATCTATACAAGTGAGCCGTTCCTTTTCCGTTAAAAAATAAATGACACTCATACCCCCACCTACTTGCTTTAACATTTGTTCAGAAGCAGAGACAAAAACATTCATATAATTAAGGAACAACGAAGACACCTCGGCAAGATTTAAGACGAGATTTGTGAGAAAAGAAGGAGCAGTGTTAAGATCTTATCAGCTGCGGAAAAGCACAGAAGTTTTAGAATTTCAGCAGCTGTATGGAGAGAATACGGAAGCTGTGTGAGAAATCCTAGACGCCGTGACGTTTTTCATTTGAGAACCATTTCTCTCTGCTGCTGATCCCTCACAGGGAGGTCTCCCTCTTCCCAAACTGCTTTGCTGCCCTAGGTGGGAGCGTCCTCGCCTCATCTGAGTGCTCTGCCCACAGAGTGGTGGTGCTGGGGGTCTCTGGGGTCACGAAATTCAGGAGAGTTTAGCTCCTTCAGAGATGTAAATTCAGTCATGGCTCAGAATCTTGCCTGAGGCCACCCCCCCCCCCAAATGATGAGAAACCCACAACATAAATGGAAAACAGGGAGAGTTGGGGGGACCCAGAAGTGGTTTCTTTGACGGCCGTGCAGATGCCAAGGGGAGACTGAGGGGTTTCGTACTGGTGAAGCAGTTTGCTCTATGATGAAACCAAGGCTTGTGCGGTCACCCTTATTTCCCGGAAGTGTCTCCGGCCACCACCTGCTGTAGCACCGAGGAAGCCCGCTGTTCAGAGCCACCCTCTTGCCTTCTAAGACACCTGTTTCAGTTCAACAGTAACAATAAGCAGAGCAGAAATACTCTCTGCACAGACAGTAGAAGGAAATAACGCAGAAGTGGAAAAGGTGACAGAGCGCAGGGGAGTAAAGTAGAACCGACGACAACAAACTCCAAAGCCGACCCATCTGGGTCTACTCGGGCAGCAAAAGACTCGGTGCTCCCAGAGTGCTCCCTTCGGCACGTGGCTCTGCTCTTTTGGACATGGGAGACGCTGGGCCGTTTTGCATCCAAGGACAGCAGTGAGGAAAGTTTAAGTTGCTCAAGCAAGAGGGTGTTAGTCCCCTCAACCTCAGACTACGACATAATGATGGAGATTTGCTTCTGGCCAACAACATACTACGAATATAAAACATACACACTTCCCTTCCTGCTAACATTAACATCCGATTGTGGGAGACAGGGTCACGCGGGTATCCTGAGTCAGGAGGAGAGTCAAACTGCCTACTCCCCATCCGATACAAAACCCAGGGCTGGATCTCACTAAATTGGTAATTTTTTTTATGTATTTCATAGTTCCTCTTCCTGAGGGGTTCACACCTACTGTTTCTGCTGGGATCTGGGCAGTTACTTCCAGTTATTTCTTGGATTATGCGCAAGCCAAAGTACGAAAGCCAAAGCCTCGGCGCTTGGGAACAAACTATTTCTAATGCTACTTCGTTAGTCATTTTTGAAGTTCTAGCTCTAATAAAAAAGACAAACAAGACGCTACTCCTGTAAAAGATGATTAAAACAAACACACACCTATTTTCTCTCTCCCAGAACAAACGTAAAGGCCGTGTAGGGGCCCTTCCCAGACACACACCACAGACAATGGCTGGGACGCACTTGGCCCCGTGAGGCATGTGTCATTAGATAACACTCAGTAAGCGTGACACAGGACGCAAATACGCTTGCTGCTTTGTGTGTGGGCCACATAAAAACTACTCATTCCGTCCTATTCACTGGTGATTATCAAACTTTTACCCTAGAAATTTAAGACCTGTAAAGACGGACAGGACATCAAGGTAGTTCAGGAATACAACGGGACTCTGCCTTCTCTCCGGAACTTTTTGTTCCTTCTGCTCTTTGTTGGGCGTATCTTTCCCTGGCCGGCCTCGCTGACATCTACCTTTGGGGAGAGCCTTCAGCCGGCACTGCTAGACAGAGATGTCTGAGCAGGAGGGGAGGAAAGAAGCGGCAGGTGGGCAACGAGAATTCTTTCAGGAATGTGAGGTGCAGAGGCTTTCCCTTCTGACGCGTGTGCCTGCTCCGTAAAGCTGTGGCCAGGCATCCTCTCGACCGGCATTTAACTCACAGAAGTCAACTCTCCCCAGGCGATTAAACTCGGGGCAGGCAAGTCCACAGGCCAACACCTACCCGGGAACGTCAGCGGTTCTCCTTCCTACTGTTTCCCGCGCCACACTTCAAATATTTTGATATCACGTAGCCACACAACCTTAAGGGGACAAGGAATTAGAAGGCAAGAAGCCAAGAAATTAAAAAAAAAAAAAAAAAGGCGGTTGGATTATGGCTGGGTGTCTTAAAGTTACTTTCAGGTCACTTGAAATTATATGAACGTGACCTTCCTTCCTGTCATTCCGGGACAGGCACTGCTCCTCACCTGCTGGCCTAAAGCGCTTGCTGGTGCAGTGATTTTTTTTTTTTAACTTTTTTTTTTTTAACGTTTTTATTTATTTTTGAGAGCGCGAGACAGAGAGTGAGTGGGGGAGCAGAGAGAGAGGGAGACACAGGATCGGAAGCAGGCTCCAGGCCCTTAGCTGTCAGCACAGAGCCCGACGCGGGGCTCTAACCTACAAACCACGAGATCAAGACCCGAGCCGAAGTCGGACGCTCAACCGACTGAGCCGCCCGGACGCCCCTGGTGCAGTGGTTCTGAAAGGCTGCACGGTCCACGGCTGGAACAGGCGTCCGTCCGACCACGTCCGTCAGCGAGGCCTGGACACGGGGCTCCTGGGCACAGCGCCTGCCTGATATTCCCGCTCACACAACTGGCTGTTTTACGTGGAGTGGTCAACTCCCACCCTCCCACAGAAAGGTCGGGAAACTGCTTCAAGTATTTCCCTTTACATCTTCACCTGCTTCACAGGAGGGTTTCGACCGACAAACCAAATCCAAGCGAACCTTTTGCGACCTGTTAAGACACCCAAAGGGAGCAAGTTGTCTTTGCCTTGTGAAATGAAAGGCGATAAACTTTTGCATTCCTGTGAGTCGTAAAACCCAGAGTAGGAAGCTTCAGTGGCTCTAACGGTCCAGATAATCTTTCTTATCAGGGTGCGAGAGTTTATAGCCATTGTTATCACACGCAGTCAGCGACGTGCTGCATTCCTGGTCTTATGTCCACATTCCTTACTTATTCAACGTCTGTCGCGGCAGTTCACGTTCCCAACAGGGGAGCTGACACCACGGGGCCTCAGGAGGGTAACGCTCCACCGCCCTACAGAAAGAAAGGCCCTGGGTGCCGGGGCTCGGGCCACTAAGGACGGCCGCCGCGCAGATTTGCGGAGGCGGGGGAACGGGCACCCGGGCGCGGGAAGACGCACCCCCGGGGGCTGCCGGGCCCGGGGCCCCAGGGAGGAGAACGAACCTCTCGGTCAGCGCCCGGCTCGGCGGACCCCTCACGGACAACAGCTCCTCCTCCAGCCGCTGCCTGGCGGCCTCCAGGTGCTCCAGCTCATCTTGGGTGCGTTTTTGTGGCGTGACAAACTGCAGCTCCTTCAAAAGCTCTTCTTTCTCGTTAATCAGCATCAGCTTCTCCTTCTCGATGTCCAGCGCCCCGGGCCAGGTCTCACTGTCCAGCTTTGACAGTTCAATTTTCAAGTTGGCCATACTAAAATAAAGCGATAAAGAGGAGGGGCGCACAGACTTAGAACTCCCAGGAAAGGGAAGACACAACCCAGCCAAGGCTGGGGGTCTAGATGCCCTCCCGACTCTACCCGGGGACCCTCCCCCGGGTGGCGGGGGGGGGGGGGGGAGGTGATCGCCCGCTGGGAGGCAGGTAAGAGCCGCAGCCCGCCCTCCAGCCCCGGGACGCCCCACACCTGGCTCCGGTCTGCTGCGTGTTCCTCACCTTTAAGACACAAGTAAGCAAACCCGCCTAGCTAAAAAGAAGAGCGAAGGTCAAAGTACACCGAAGCTTAAAAAGCAGAGAGCGCTGGGAGCCCCGGGCAGGCCCGCCGGGACGTGCGGCTGCCTGGGTAGGGTGGCCGGAGGGATACCCAGATGGCTTCCGTTTAAAAGAAAAAAAACGACTCAGGTAAATGATGGCTGCCGTGACATCACTATAGGTTTTGTTCCTCTGGGTGAAGACGCTGTCCCCTAGGAAGATGGGGGTCCCCGGGGTCGGCTGGGGGGGGCAGCCGGGTTATCAGCCCGTCGGGGAGGACGAGGGGAGAAGACGGAGCGGTGGCTTGGCTGACCAGTATTACAACAAAGTGGATCCAGCAGGCTCCGCGTCGCCAAGGGAAAGGGAGCAGCCCTGCCTCGCCCCAGGCCTCCTGCTGCCAGGAAGCTGTGCACTGTGACATCGGTGCCCACGCCGCTTACGGAGCACTCATGGAGCCAGCACCGCAGACATCCCTGCACTTGACCCGGTTTCCCTGAGTGTGCGGGAGCCGTCCAGGAGCACGAAGCTCCCAGTGGACCTTCGCCGGCACGGGCAGCCGAAGCGGCTCCACCACGGTGACAGCAGGTGGTGGGGTGAGGGGGACAGGGGTGGGGAGAAGGGGGAGGAGGAGGAAAAACCAGCAGAGGGGAACTTCACTGGTTTCATAATTTTGCCTGACCTCCGATTCTACTATGTGTACTGCTTAACGCTAATTGGTAAAGTTAACTTCTGACTGAACCAGAATGTTCTGGGGGCGTGTGGGGGGCTCAGTCGGTTAAGCGTCTGACTCTTGGCTTCCGTTCAGGTCATGATCGCACGGATCGTGAGTTCGAGCCCCGTGTCAGGCTCTGTGCTGTCAGTGTGGAGCCTGCTTGGGATTCTCTCTCTTCCTCTCTCTCTCTGCCCTTCCCCTCTCTCTCTCTCTCACAAAGTACATAAATAAACTTAAAAAAAAAAGTTCTGACCATCTGAATCAAAGAACTTGCTCTGCGGCACCGTGAGGACCATCAGGACTGTTCACGAGGTAAATGGCACGTGGCTGTTTTTGACCACAAGCACAACATCAAGGTAAGTTATGAATGCAACTGAGGTTAGCACAAGGAATCTATATTCCTATTAAAAAACAAAGCTGGATGGTTACTTTGGATGCTGTTACAGCACATATTGGAATATGAGAAGTAGATAGAAAGGTTTTTTGTTTTTTTTTTTTTTACTTTTAGACAGAAGAAGTTGTAGAAAGGAAGGAAAAAGATGAACAAAATAATGTTTTCTGGACAAAGATGGAAGTAGTTCCACAGTTTCTGGTTTTAGTTTAAAAAAAAAAAACACAAAAAAAAACTGCCATCTTAAGCTGGCCCTGCATATACAACGTACTTGTGATTTTCCCCCACCGTCTGCACTTCCCATAGATGTAACATCAGCTTTAACCGCAAAACCGTACACAACTGTCTCAGCGTACTAGAAAATTAATCATCAAAATGCTAAATAAGCATGATATTATTAGCTTCATTAAGCACAGAAAACAAAGGCTGGAGGAGAAAACAGGTTTCAGGGAAATACAACCCGCCTCTTTACGTACTCAGAATTGAGGAAGAAAAGCATTTTCAACATATGCACAAACCCTCGAGATCTACCCTCTCATCAGCATCGCTAGTAACTTTAAAATAAAACCCCAAATGGTAATAGGCCAGCAATGCAACTAAGTGGGAAAGAACCAATGTCTTAAGTTCTGATGTGACTGACTTAACAACAGAACTGGGAGCGACGACTTAATGAAGGAAAGAAACGCACCTCTTACTTGCGTGATCGGGCATTAGGTGGGTCTTGAATTTTATTTGGAAAGAGCACACCAAATCTGGGGAACGAGACATGATGAAGATTTCTGGGGACACCCAGGGGAGAGAAGAGCTGTGTATAAACTCCAGATGGAATAAACTGTTAGCAGCAAAAGTAAAGCGAAAATTCAAGCTGATCCAGGGGAAGCCAAGTGGAGCCCCAGAGAACCCAGGGCATGAGGCGTGGTTCTCCAAAATTAATTCTGAGTTACAGCCATTCTCCTTCAGAACACCAGATACAGAACGCTCTTTGTTTACAACAGAGCCCAGGAGTTGTGGCTGCTAAGGGGTTGGTGTGCTCACAGCTGGAGGGCCGCAAACACCATCCACCAGAGGCTTTCACATCACCGGGCCACGAAACCACAAAGCAATCCTCAATCCTTATGGTGGAGGGCAAGGCACGGCCTGGGCACTGAGAAGCAGCCAGAAAGTATACCGGATTTTTCAGAACCTCAGGAAATGTAAAATCTGACAAGGAAAACTTACAAGCATTAAAATCAGCTGAGTGAAATGTTCAGAGAGACTAAGTGACTTGTTCAAACTCACACAGTTAATAATTTGTGGAACAGAGCTTAGTTAGGGGTTTTTTTTTTTTTTTTTCGGTAAATCAAAGAACCCAGTAATAGCAGTAACAGAGGCTATAAAGAGGGAAATTCTGCATTTAGGCAAATCAAACAATTGCTTTGTTAAAGCCAGATAACCTCTAAGAATTTTTGCTAATTACTTTTAAATAATCCTCATCACCAATAATAATGGGTATACTTCAATATCTATCTGATGGTCTTAATAGGAAACTGACATTGTAGCAGGTTCTCAGCTGAGCTTTTCATGTTCTCGAGGAGGAACATAAGCTTCTCTGTCACCTACAGGGTGACAGTGAAGTTTCTCTCCTGCCAATGTCTTCCCAAATCACAAATCAGTAGCATTCTTAAACTCTTAAAAGGAAAATAATGAAATCAAACAGAGCTGTATGACCCTCCCCCATAAAATGAGCAAGGTGTCCACATTATGAAAACAAGGTGAGCCCGTGCACTGGATGAGGAGGGAGAAGTCTCCTGAACCTTCCACAGAATCACGAAGTTCGAAAAGAAAGCACAGGGTTGTAAGGGAATGGAGGGAAATAGAATCTCTCCTTTGTCCTGAAGGCAGTCGCAGGAACAGACACTGCAGCGTCTTCAAGCACCTTAGCAGGAAGTCTTCCCCTCAAATCAAAGGAATTAAAGCTATTTACCTGGGAGCTCAACTACTATTAAGTCCTGTACCTGAGCCGATATCACGACTCCACCTAAGAAGCCAATCTTCCCGCTTGTACTTGTGAGTAAGGATTGGACAAGTTCAAAGCTTCTTTCTTCCAAAAGACAAGGGGGCAATTTCATGCCCACACTTCTCATTAATTCTCCTTTTCCTTCAGCTTTGGGGTGAGGGGGAGACGGCGAGCAGAGGGGGAACTCTGCAACCCTTACGTCTAAAAACCCTGGAGAGCAGACCTGGGAAGAAGGCGTGGGGAGCACCCAGCAGATGTCACTATACGAGTAAAGATTAATTCTGGAAAAGAAAATTCTGTTTGCGCCCGCTGACCACCGAACGCTGAAGAGCTCCCCTGTTGTTACCTTCTTTTGGCTTCTTCATACTGTAGGCTCAGCCTGACCTTTTCAGCTAAATTTGATCTACTTCTCACTCCGATCTGGTAAAAAACAAAAGGGAAAAAAGTCAATTAACTCTGCTAATGAATGAAGGTAAACTGCTTTTGTTTCTAGGAAGCACAAGTAATTGGAAAACTAACGAAGATGGTCTTGAAATCAGGAACGCCAGTTAAAAAGGCACTTACTTTCCAGTCTCAGTGGGGGCAAAACATTTCTTTTTAATTCAAGCTTGTCTGTTTTTCAAAGACTTCAACATCATTTTCTCCACACATCAGATTCAAGATAAAAAGTATCATGTCAATGTTTCTGGTATCTTAGAGTTTACGAAGGGAACACAGGTCAATAAAATTTACGAACTGAAACTAATTTCGTCTCCATGAGCCAAAATTTCCATCATTTAGCTTCCAAATGCATGATATTAACTAAACAACTTCAAAAAAATGATTTTTCAAACAGGTAAGTCCTACTGTTGATCTCTGCCTGTTTTATTTTCATGGCACAGAATTCAAGGACGCAGAACAGAATACGCAAACTGGGAACGTACTGAAAAGTAAAGGTCTGCTAAACAGCATCCCAGAGAGAAGGCAAAATAGTTCATAGTTTTCAAAGCCATAGTAAATATTTTCAAATGCTGGGCATAAACCATACATGCATTTTAGTATAAACAACCTTGGATATAAAAAAAAATCTGTTAGCTTTTAAAGGCATATTTTTTTGTTTCTCATCAGCCTCAATGTTTAATTGGAAAGATCTAAATTTCTAAGACTCTAAATTTAATAGGGGAAACTTAAATTTTTATGTGTCTGTGACCTTTCAATAATGTCTCTGAATAAATACGAGAAAGTCTGAGCAAAACCATTCATACGGACAAATCCTGATACGTGTGACATCCAGACAGAAAAGATAAGGCTCTGATTTTTAAAACCAATCTCTGAATATGAAATACTGAACCCACGCAGTTGGAATTCAAACCACCTAGCGAGCACCTGTCCCACTTGCCATCCATGTTGTAATTCAGGCCCATCACGGCCAGCGCTGGGGCCAACCGTTCACGTGGGTAACTTACATCTCCGGAAATGCTGGTTTGTGACCCGGCGTCAAGGGTCTGTCTGGAGAGAGATAAATGGGAGTTCACAGGACTGGACCTCAAATCTGGCTCGGATGTGCCCGTGCTCCGGTCCAAATGGAACCGCTCCCGCAGCTTAGCGAGACTCTGTTCAGGAAACACAAAGTCGTACGTGAAACTTAACATTTAGGATGGCAAGACTCACCCAGCAGGTAAAATTAAATTGAAAGAAGTGATCTCGATAGGAAAAAAACAGCTACTTTAACAGGTATGTATCACTTTAAATTATTGAAAACATAAGATTAGAACCTAATTTCCCATATACACCCGTGTGACTCTGGAAGTGTGTGAGGTCATAATAAACAGATTATCTTACCTTTCCCAAGCTGGAATTATTCACGCTGTGCTTAATGGCACCTTTACATTTAGTACATGCATTTCTTATTTTTAACAATCGAAAAGATTTCTATTTTTAAAATTTATTTATTTTGTAAGGTTTATTTATTTATCTTGAGAGAGAAAAAGAGTCCAAGCGGGAGAGGGCCAGAAAGAGAGGATGAGAGGGAGAATCCCAAGCAGGCTCCACGCTGTTAGTGCGGAACCCCATGCGGGGCTCAAACTCGCCAACCGTGAGATCATGATCTGAGCCAAAACCAAGAGTCGGATGCTTAACGACTGAGCCACCCAGGAGCCCCAAAAAGATCTCTATTTTAAAATGACTCATCTTAACTATTCACTTCATACAGCAGAAATTATGTAAATGTGGAATACCTACAGTGCAATCTCATTTTAGATATAGAAGAAAACTTCTTACTTAGCAGACTTCTGTAATAATGCCATTTTACGTCTGGATGGGACCCAAGAGATTATCTGGTCCTGGTAATGTCAGAGATGAGGAAACTGAGGCCCAGAAGCTGAAGTGCTGGCAGCTGGTCCCAGCCCATCTTTACACTGACTGCATGGCAATGCCAGAGTGATAATGTCTGGTTTTGTAAAGTGAATAATCAACAATGAATGTGCCTGTCGTTGCCACCCGTGTTTAATATACTGAGCTTACTTTCAAGAGAGGATGTGAGCAAGTGAAAGTATTAAGAAAGAGAAAAATCTTAACTAAATTGTTCCCAACCCTCCCCTGGCCCTAACACTAATAAAAATGGGAAGAAGCTCATTATTGCCAACTTTAAGAAAAGCCAGGATTTAATCCTGATATTTACAATTTTTACAATAAAAAATGAGAAGTGTCCCCAAAAAACTAGAAATATCAGAGATCTGACATGTGCCTTTTACCCGGCCTTTTTAATTTTCTTTTTCAAAGGTTCATTTATGCAAAATGTAAATACAAGAGGGATGAGACTTCAACGATCATATCAAATATATATCACAGAAAAGAACATAGAAGCCTTTTAGTGACTTTGGGCAAGTCTTTTCTATTTTTTCACCTGTAGAGTGGAAAGAGTAGTATTTTTTCAAGCCTGTCTGGGATGACAGTATACCTTATCAATTTAGTAGGTCATGACTGGTATGTTTTGTGCTGAAAAAGAAGAGACTAGAAAGTCAATTCAGACTGCATTACTAGTATTAACAGCAGGCAAACATCTGTATTATATGGTGTGTGTGTGTGTATGTGTGTGTGTGTGTGTGTCCACATAAAGACATTTGTGTGTGACTGGGTTTTCATGTAGAATGTATCCTTTACTGTGGGTCATGGTCAAAGAGGTCTGAAAGTCATGGAAGCTACCCACCTAATGTCCTTCTTAGCTCTACTCTCGATTTCTGTATCTGCTAGTCAATTATTTTATATACTTTAGTAACTGAAAAGGACTCTAATCTTTTAACTTAATCTGGTCTGTTTATAAACCCAAATTTCTTCGTTACTGGAAGAATCAAAGATAACCTAAGATGGCTGAATTATAAAGTTCCAACATAAATTTGCTCAAGCTAACTATTAATTTTTTTCCAAAGGACCTCTGATGTGCATTTTAGGAATTACTGTTTTAATCATCAGGATTGCTTTAGAACAAAATAGAAATATATCCAAATAAAGTTTTCTATGTTTCCCATATATGTTTAAAACCACATATTCTGGAGCAAGACTGCATAGGTTTGAACCAAAGTCCTGCCACTCCTAAGCTGTGTGACTTTAAGGAGGCTACTTAACTTTTGTGTCCTGCAATTTCCTTGTCTGTAAGTGAGAACAATACATGCCCAAGGGCTGTTGTCAGAATTAACTGAACTACTTTCATGCAAGGCAGGGAGAACACTGCCCAGCACACAGTCAATACTTAACAAGGATTCGCCATTATCACTACTGTCTTTTCTATTTGATCTCTTCCTGCAGGTTATTTCAAAATTCCCCAAATGCAAAATTATAGGTACATGTAGAACATGTACCTACATTCCGTTGGCATTTTGAAAACTGACATGAGGTCAGTTAAAATGCAGGACACTGATCACTGAATGGTTGTTTCTTGTACCCACAAGGCTGGCTCACCTTTGGGCTGAGAACTATGCAGGTTTCACACGGGGATTTTCTGCCACCGGCAGCTTTCCTAGGATGACTAGATGGGCACCCCCCAGCTGGGTCGGCATTCCCCACCCCCAGCTGGCACCTCAGAATCACCTAGGGTGGGGCGAAGCTTTTTGAAGCTCCTCACATGCCTTTCCCATACACCTCAGGGCATATCCTCGACCTGCTGTTGACAGGTGACGTACCCTTTGTGTGTCCCCAGCTGAGGATCACAGTTTAGGTAACCCTGCTTATCTGGTTTCCACATGAAGTTTCAGTGAGTTGCAGGTGCCCCCAAATGCTAATCTCACGTGGACTCCAGGATCCAGCACGTCCTGTCTCAAAAGCCATCCAAAGCCTGCCTTCAAACAAGCACATCAGAACCTCGGAACCAACGCTTTCACGGCAGCCTGTTGCCTTGGTGCCCACAAACATCTCCTATGGGAGCAAGTTTTGTGTGAATGAGGCAGGGTGATAAAGGGCCATCCGGATTCCGATGGAGAGCTTCCGCCCCGATAAGAGTTTCTGGGGCCCCAGAAGGTAGCTGTCCGACTTCACAAAATGTTTGTAACATACCTGCATCAGATCTTGTTTTTCTTTTTCTCCTGAGCTGATAGCCTTTCTGATAGATTTCAGTTCAGTTAGAATGGCTTTGGCTTCACTGAGTTCATAGCCACTCTGGCCTCCAGACATTTTCTTATCAATTCTGTGAGAAGAAAAAAGAGAAAGAAAGAAAAGAAAGAAGGAAAGAAGGAAAGAAAGAAAGAAAGAGGGAAGAAAGAAAGAAAGAAAGAAAGGAAGAAAGAAGGAAAGAAAGAAAGAAGAAAGGAAGAAAGAAAGAAAGAGGGAAGAAAGAAAGAAAGAAAGAGGAAAGAAAGAGGGAGGAAAGAAAGAAAGAAAGAGAAAGAAGAAAGAAGAAAGAAAGGAAAGAAAGAAAGAAGAAAGCAAAAAGAAAGAAAGAAAGAAAAGAAAGGAAAGAAAGAAAGAGGGAAGAAAGAAAGAAAGAAAGAAGGAAGAAAGAAGGAAAGAAAGAAAGAAAGAAAGAAGAAAGGAAGAAAGAAAGAAAGAAAGAGGGAAGAACGAAAGAAAGAAAGAAAGAAAGAGGAAAGAAAGAGGGAAGAAAGAAAGAAAGAAAGAGGAAAGAGAGAGGAAAGAAAGAAAGAAAGAAAGAAAGAGGAAGAAAGAAAGGAAGGAAGAAAGAAAAAAGAAAGAAGGGAAGAAAGAAAGAAAGAAAGAAGGAAAGAAAGAAAGAAGAAAGAAAGAAAGAAAGAAAGAAAGAAGAAAGAAAGAGGGAAGAAAGAAAGAAAGAAAGAAAGAAGAAAGAAGAAAGAAAGGAAGGAAGAAGAAAGAAAGAAAGAAAGAAAGAAAGAAAGAAAGAAAGAAAGAAAGAAGAAAGAAAAATGTTAAAGACTGTTGACAGAGTACAAGTTACACAAACAGCAGGAGCTGGTTTTTGGACGATCGTAGTTGGCTGATGACTTTGCGACTTTCTTCCCACATACCGACATCATGCTTTCAAGCCGACTGTTCTCCCGTTTTCTCTTCCAACCACTCCTAGCTCACACTCCCCCATCGCCCACCTCACGCCCAGTCCGTTTCTCAACATTTTCAAGCTCAGTCATTTTGTCTTGAGTCAGTTTGGGCGATCCTTCCACTGGCTGAATTCAAACCTCCTCACGCTAATCCGACCTCCACCCTGAGACAGGTTAAGGCCACCGGGAAAGGATTTAGCAGGACAGAAGTGCCAATAAACTGAACAACTACAGGAAGTGCAGATCCCTCACTGTCGCCTCATCTTACATGCCCTGATGTCTGTGCAAAACCAAGTACGGTGCCTAGGAGCTGGTGGGCGATGCGTAAACGGGAGTGATTATTATTTATACCAGTGAGAATCCTACATATTTGGATCGTGTGGTTAGTTTCCTGTTGGTTTTCAAATACGTGAAAAATGCTCATTCTGTTTTATGGCCGTTATGAGTCAAGGTAAAACTGCTTGCCTTGCGGACGAGTTCAAATCTAGGAACCAGGCAGAAGAGCAGAGGTGCTAACGTTGAATAAAGAGTTCTTCCACCAGCTCATCTGTCACCCCTGCAGATCTGCTCACCAAATGTCCTTACAGTTTGCATGGTCACCCTATGTCAGGGGGTTTCAAGTAACCTAATTCTTTGTGCATGAAGGGCCCAACCAAATTACCTAATTCTTTAAAAAAAAAAAAAAAAGTGGCAGGGGCGCCTGGGTGGCTCAGTCGGTTAAGCGTCCGACTTCGGCTCAGGTCATGACCTCGTGGTCCGTGAGTTCGAGCCCCGCGTCGGGCGCTGTGCTGCTGGCTCGGAGCCTGGAGTCTGTTTCAGATTCTGTGTCTCCCTCTCTCTCTGCCCTTCCCCTGGTCTGCTCTGTCTCTCTCTGTCTCAAAAATAAGTAAACGTTAAAAAAAAAATGGTTTAACAGGACCCTCACTATCACTCTCCAGCCACTGATGCTGCCCGGCATTCATTTTGAATACAATTTAGGGTTCACTTGAAGAACATACGGCTATGCTTCTGCCCCACTGGCCAAGAGCTCTCACTCTTGGACATAATTCTTAGTCTTGTCCACAGAGAAATGGCATCCATGAAGCCACAGAAAACTGGCTCTGCGCTCGTTCGGTTTAAAACATGTAATGATGGACATTTTTTTTATGTCAGTGTGAAGGGACTAATCTGAAAAAACAAAACAAAAACCAAACAACCACCCACCAATGATGCCATCTTACTCTTCCAAAGTTGACTTGAGCAAGTGCAGTTTGTAGATAACCTACTTCCCCAAGTACTGTTTTAGTATTTTATTGCCGAACAGTCTTAACCTAAGATCAAATAAATTTCATCATCAGGTTGTTCGATAATACAGTACAACCAACGGCATCACTGAATTAAACGGCCGCGTGCGCACGCACACAGTGTTTAGGGTGGGAAGGGACTCTAGAGATCTATTAGTCACACTTCCTCCAAGTAGGAGAAGTAAGACCAGGAAGTTTACCCGACTTTAGCCTTGAGATTGCATAAACACTTAGCTAGTCGGGTCATAATCCTCAAAAGGACAGACTCGGGCTTTGGGCTCTCCTATTACACTTGGAATATTCGATAAAAATCACTGGGGGTACTTTGAATATTGGTGAATTCCATTTCTCTGGGAAAGGATTCATCAGCGAAATTGTTGGCTCCCTTAAGTACTGTCTCTACCAACTGAGTAGTTGAGGCAAAAAAACTTATTTTAATTAAAAAAAAAAACCCACAAAGCCCTGAGATTTCATGAAGTAGCTACTAACCCAGGACTCTTAAACTGTGTCAAAGGGAATTTCTAAAGCCCAAGTGATTTCTTTCTATTTGTGAAAAACCTTCAGAATCTAACCGCAAAACAGGTCTTGAAGTCACAAATCAACTTTAACATCTGAAAACAAAAAAAGTAGGTGAGCCGTTCTCAGAAATTAACTTTAACACTTAAAAATAAAGGCAGGACTACTTCAAGCCTGCTCATTTACACTTCAGAGAGCTTCAGAACTAGACAAAAATCTCCTGGCTGCCCACTGCTCGCTCAGTTGGGTGCTAAACACGACGAGGACAGGCTATCTCAACTCAGCGCCCACCGCGGAGCTCCTTCTGGGCTTCCTCTCCCTTCTTCTTCCTCCTTTGAACACCTCCGTTCTCCTCTAACTGTTCCTCTTCTTCTCTCCTCAACTCTGCGTCTCCCACCTCTTCTCTCTTTTTCGACCCTAACCGACCATAAAATAAAACCAAACAAAAACCAAACAAAATATGGGCATTATTTGCTGATCTTTAAGACAAACTACTGTGTTTTTTGTTCTTGATTTGAGAAATGCCATTTTATATTCTTCCCTAAAAAAAATAAAAAGCAAACAAACGTTTTCCTTTTGTTTTTTTTCTGTGCACTGTTATTAATTTCCCCTGTGTCTTCGTCTCTCCCGAAAGATAAGAGAGTCCCATTTGCACACCTTCCCTGGCAAATATGTACCCCCTGAGCCAAATTTTCACAGAATAGGTATATACTTTTGGCTTGCTCAGTGCTTCATCCATCCCTTCTCATTTGCCACATTTGAGTGGATGCTGCAGGTGGCAAAGTAGAAATGTCCATCTACACATAAGCTCTGCTGTTGCCGAGGCCAAAGTCAACTTTGGGACCACAGACTGAAATGAATAATGTAGAGAATAAAGCTACATTCATTCATCCAGCATGAACTACTGTACCCAGTAAAATGAAAGCCTGAGTTTAAATTATATTATAGCCCCAGATTTGGCAAAAATATTCCATTCTATCGTGAATAAATGAGAGGTGGTAAAGCACGCAGCAGGATTCTATTTACATCTTTTCCTGAAATATATTTTCTGTCAAAACCCCAAGTAAAAGTTCCTTTATAGTATCAGGAATGTGGTTTCTTGGAAAGTACGGTCTCTGGGTTCAATCAATTTTTATCCAATGTTCTAGTAGTATGGTAGTTAACATCTGAATGAAAACAGCTTTATTTTGTCTATAGTTAGGATCAACAAGAGAGGTCTCTGATGTTAGATATCGTATCTTTCTGCCTTTGGTTCAAGGGCTTAGAATCATTGCAAGAGAATGCCTGAATTTCTACAACAGATGTCTATTGTTTTCTTGTGGAATGTTATTGACAGATTCTTAAACATGCCTCAGATTCCTATAAAAATTGCTTGCAAGCAAACTGCTTTAAAACAATACAGCATTGTTATATCAATATAACAAAAACAGCAAAGTTTGGCTAACCTTTAATCCCGGGTGGTGACATGAGTTAGAATTTCATGTGCCTTAAGAATGTTTACCGTATAGCTAAACGTTTTGTGGCACTCTTCAAAGTTTGTGTCCTCTCTCCACTGGCACCACAAAGCCCTCCTTTATGTTGACATGCAATTTACTAAATATCACATCTGTGGCATTCTAGATCTGCTCAGTTTTGAAGGGGGGGGGGGGCTCTGCAGTCTGCTGAGGTTCTTAGAACACAGCTATACTTGAGAACCACCCGGGGATCTCATAAAATACACCTAGATGGAGACCAAAAATAGGTATTTTATTTTAAACAGATTATTCTAATATGCCGTCAGGTTTGAAAACCACTAGGACAGGAGCATCTGAATGAATAAAACGGTTATGATGATGTGAGTGAGTGGCCAAAAAGAAGACTGAGCCATAAAACCAGTCTCTGAAGCCAAAGTCACGGGACTGGTGGTCAAGAGTCATGACTGGCGTCCTGACGTATAACTCATCGTGCAAACACACAGAACACCCAGCTCGTGGTTTGTCTGGCCAACAAATATACAGGATCTTTCAAAGGGGTAATGCCATCTGCCTTGGGTGGCTACAGAGGGGAGGGCGGGGGAGGAACAAGCAGGCAATCAGGGACTCTCTCTGTAAACACTGCTCCGCGGTTGGCAGAGGGCCCTGTACACAGAGGAGGGAAGTAAAAAACAGTTAAATGCCTTTTGAGGGATCATGCCTTTAATCCTCTCTGCAGTCATGTGGCTGTGAAAACCATCAGCTTCTTGCCTCGCACCAGAGACCCTGTGGTAGGATGGGGAGGGCTGGAAAGTTCGGTGTGCCTGCCAGGCTTTAGCTGGGCCGCACCTCGTCAGCAGGGAGAACAGTGGCTTCTGGGGGCCGGGAATGGGGCGGGAGATCCCAGGTTCTGCTGCCCTCTGTCAGCCATATTTTCCTTAACTTGGCCCAGCCTATCAGACTTGACTACAGAACTGGAAAGGACAGAAGGGACACAGGAAATGAGGAACTCACTCAAGCTCCTCTCGGACAACCTGACTTGCTCCCTGAGGTCAACCCGGGGCTCAGGGCAGCAGAGGCTCACCTCGTGCAGCCGCAGGAGCCCAATGTGGAGGCACTTCCTGTGCCTCGTCCCTTGGTTCCATACCTCAAATTCAGAGCAGGCTGGCAGGTGCCCGGGGCACAAAGTTAACACTCCCACTGGTTTCTTTGGATCTCCGATGACGGATAAAACTTCAGACCTCTTCAACGTGTACAGATTGCCCCCACGATTTTTGTTAGTTGATTGGTTTTCTTTGGTTTCTGGTGCAGAGCTCTGAGCTTTTTACTTCATGTTTCTTAGAGAAATCTCTTATGTAATCTGTACTTCTATTTTCTTTTTTTTTTAATGTTTATTTGTTTTTGAGATAGAGAGAGACCGAGTGCAAGCGAGGGAGGGGCAGAGAGCGAGGGAGACACAGAATCCGAAGCAGGCTCCAGGCTCCGAGCTGTCAGCACAGAGCCCGACGCGGGGCTCGAACTCACAAACTGCGAGATCATGACCTGAGCCGTAGTCGGACGCCCAACCGACCGAGCCACCCAGGCGCCCCAATGTACTTCTATTTTCTTTGTATTAGTTAGGGGGCTTTCAATTATTCTAAAGTGAATTTCAGTATTTTTATACTCACTGTTGCAATGTCTCAAAGCCTTGTTCTTTATAGAGCAATTCCTGCTTCATCTGTGAGAGTTCTCTCTTCAGCTTTTTAACCTTTTGCGAGACATCAATGTAAATATGAATGTTTGTAAACAAGTAGCAACGCCGTTTTAAAAGGTTGTCTATTAGCAAGCTATTAAACACACAAACACAGCCATTAGTTTAACATTCAGGCTACCGGTTTTCCCTGGACAGAAGTTCTGTGGAAGGTAGGTTAATGATGTTTAAATTATCAATGATGTGCATTATTACTAACATTTACCCTCACCGTCTTATTTAGCAACATTGCCTACGAGCTGGCGTCATGATTGCCTCCATTTTGTTGTGATCGATAACCAGGAAGGGGAGAGTCAGAACTTGAAACCCCGGCTTCTCTACCCCCCAAAGCGTGTAGTCCTCCTTCTCTGCTCTTCTCTCCGCTCCGGGACCACTGGCCACCGCTCCATTTCTCAAACACAACAGGCAGTACCTGCCTCAGCAATCAATAGCTCTTTCCACATGTACTTCTGCCACATGCTGTTCCCTCCGGCTGGAAGGCTTGACTCTTGTCACTCAGGCCTCAGCTCCCAGGTCGCCTTTTCACTCAAATAGGACTTCTCTAACCGTCCCACCCATGCCATCACTCTGGTTTATTTAGTTCATGGTATTTCTCAAGCACTGACATTTTCTGTGTTCTTGCTTACTGTCTGTCCCCCAGGGGACATATATCGCACCAGCTAGATCCCAAACTTCTAGAAAAGTACCAGGCACCATGAGAAATAAAACGACAACGACAAAAAATGTGTGATCGATAAACATTTGCCATCAAACTGATACAAGATATATTTTTTTTTCCTGTGGTCCCATATATTCTTGGTAATGACAATGCTAAGATGTGATAGGTCAAAAAAAAGAGCAGAAGCCTGGTTTCATCACAAACTAAAGGTCTTCACGGGGCTGTCAAATTTATTTCCGTATTATAGCCTTAAGTTTTAAGCACATTCTGTTACACAGTATTTCCACGCGCTTTTGAACTATTATTTCCTATTCGGTCTATCCGTTCCACAAATATTTACTGACTTTCCACCATGTCAGGTACTGGGTCTGAAGTGTGACTAAAGCAGACGAGACCTTTGCCTTCATGGGTCCTACAGAACAACAGGGGAGCCAGACGTTGGGCAAATAATCATCTAACGACCTAAGTCTTACCAATTACCACGGGGACATAAAGGAAGGGTTCAGGATACTTCAGGATAAAAAAGAACGATGGGACCTGATTTAGTGAGAAGCTGGATGGAGCCTGTGTGTGGAAAGGCCGGTTAAGCAGAGAGGGTCGGTGGGGCTTCATTTGGTAAAGGGGGTCCTCAAAAGGTAGGGCTCACGGACAAACCCTAAACTGTGGGAGGAGGGTACTTGGCAAATTTGGGATTTAAAGGACGTTACCATTTGCTGAATTACGGAAGTGTTGCGTAGCATGAGATGGGACTGGAAATGAAAGCCTTATTGTAGAGTCGTGAAGCTATGGGGAAGATTTCTAAACCTTAAGAACAATGAGAGCTGAGGAGGAATTTTAGAGCATGATCTGCTTTATGATCTTTAAGAAACCGCCGTGATGACTCAAGTGATTGGACCAGCGGGGCCAAAAGGGGCCGTTCTACCTGCACCGTGGGCTGGCCTTTGAGCAGTGTATAGAGAGTAGAGCCCAGAGGAAGAATATATTGGGAGGCAGACTCAACAGGACTTGGTGACGGACTCATGTGCAGGGTGAAAGAGACGATGTGCCCAAGATCACTGCCAGGAGTTTTACTTGCCAGGTGGGTGCACGAAGGTGCCTCCCTGGAGGGTGGGACCAGATCCTGGGGTAGGACCGAGGGTGTTTTTTAAGACGTTTAATTTTCCGATACCCATGAAACTTCAAAGGCGATTAGAATATGGAGGCTTGATGTTCAGAAGTGTCTGGACCAGAGACATAAAATTGAAAGTCACTGACATAAAGATGATACTTTAAATGCATGAGAATTAATGAGATCCCCTAGAGAGAGTGCGTATTGAAAACAGAAGAGTTCAGGAACACGCCTCAGGCACCTCCATCACTCAGAAGTCTACTCGAGGAAGGAACAAAACGCACTGTGAAGTCGTGGCAAGAGAAGTTGGAGGGAAAAGAGGGCATCTCGGAAAAGGAGAGAAAAAAAGTCAAGGAGGAGACGAGGCACTATGCAGAATAAAATGACAAGGACAAGAGTTGTGTAAGTCTCCTGTCTGTATACCTAAGGCACAGGGCTTTGGGCATTATGGATATTCAATAATTCATCTGTTGATAAATTACCTGTGGAGCTTATCTGAATGGCTAACAGTCTGTGTCCCAAGGCATTTCCATTTTATTAGGGAAAAGGAAAAAACAAATAATGATGTTGCAAGGCCCAATTTAGAACTACAAAGAGAGGTGCAAACAATGCTACCAGGATCCAAAGAACAGGAGTACTTGTGGCTGTCCTCAGAAGCAGGGGACTTTGGAGCTGGATTTTTGAAAGTGCTTGAATATTCATCACCAGCAAGGAGCTCATTCACAGCAGATCCGGAAGACTTTCCAGTTGATTCGATTATTATCATGTCAAAAAAGCCATCAGCAATCAATAGCTCTTTCCACATGAACTTCTGCTTCTGACAGCACTCTGAAGAGCTGTTTACCAAAGACTGTAACATTTTTATTTTAAAACGACAACAACCAGAGTTAATCCAAACATCAAGAGCAACTCAAATAGCTTGGCTGAGGCCTGACTTTACCTTTGAAGACACCGTTGATACAAACAACGGTGATGTGGAACCCACTTAGAACAACCAAATTAAAACAATGAGCGTATCTCATGGACATAAAATAGCATTCCACTTAAACTCATTTGGACTGCGATGACCCACTCGACCCACTCGTTTTCATTTCTTTCAAAACTTTTCATTCAAAATCTAAAGTTACCTTTTGACCTTTCAGACTCTTCTGTTTAAGTGATGTGAGATTTTATCGTACGTCGTCGAGTGACCAGGATAGAGGAAGTTAAGCTGTGCTTTCTTTCATTCTGCATTATTAATTTTCCCTAAAGTTGGCTCTAAGCCACTGTTTTCATCTTGGGGCGCGGAGGGGGGGGTGTCCTCTTAGTGAATTACCTAAAGGATTCTGACCTCAGAGTCTCAGTGTTGCATTTTATATTGTAACCTATGAAAAAGCCTGATCCTGTCATAATGACAAGTGAAAACAGGGATTATTTCCAATCAAACATCATTTCCAATTATGTTTGGTTTTAAAAATATGGTCTGAACTAGTTCAACAGCCCTTCTTCTCCGAGAACTTTTGGACATCCTTAGCTACTAGAGGATCACAGTGTCTACTCTTTCATTGTCCAGCTCACCCTCAAGGTAAGACATGGAATGTAAACACCAACGTCCTTCAATCACAGCTAAAGGACGAAGCTAACGCTGACTTGGAAATTTAGCACAATGTAGGGAAGCAATGACGAGAGCTACAATTCAGGGGGACTTTATGTATTCCAGGCATTGTGCTAAATATAAATGCCGATTTTAAATCCTCGTAACTACTCTATAGATAGTTTTAATTCTTATTTTATAGGTGAGGACTCTCAAACCAAAAAAAGAAGAAGTAAGTAATGTGCTGAAGGTTACACTGCTACCAAAGAGTGGAGAACGATCCGGAACCCAGGAGATGGGTTTCAAAACGAACTGTAATTATACAAGTGTTAGCTATTGATGGCACGGTAATACATTTTGCTAATACAAAAGACAAACTAGAGTTTTGGAAAATGACCCAAATAAAACCTATGGCCCTTATTTACCTTAGAAACTTCATTATTCTTATATCCCCACCCAAACTGAACACACGAACAGTCCACAAGCCTTAGGGCCTATGTTTTTTTCTCTTACATACTCAACTTTCTGCCATAGCCAACCATCTAATTTCATAGACTTACTTCTAAGGAATCAAATCTCACAACACAGAGTATCAAATTGGAGGCAAAAGACCCATGGCTTTTACACATTTCCTGCTTTCTACACTGACTACACTAAAGCAACTGACATTTTAAATTGATTTCGAAGTTATTTCTGAAAACCAGGAAGATACTGTGATTACACGTGATGAGTGTGACTGGAAATCACAGTTTCTTATCGTTTCTTACAATCCTGGTATAATAAGTTTTATTTTAAAAGAAGGAGAAAGAAGATGACACTGAAAGAAAAGTAAATTCCGGAAATCTGTGAACCCTGGAAGGATCACAAGACAGGCAGGTTTCATACATCTGCCCTAAAAGTGAACCTTGCACCATTAAAACTATAATGAGCAAAATGGCATTTTACTAATGACTACCTTCCCTTTTCACCACTTTCTCTACTGTCTTGCCGAGAGCTCCTTTAGCAAACCAACAAAGGGCAACTGTCAACTTGCTCCTTCTAGAAATCTTTCTCTTCACAATTGCTTGCACCTCACTAAGTATCCTTCACCACCCTGCCTCATCTCAAGTCACCTTTAAAGAAAATGAGAAATCAGCTCCAGATAGATAAAGGATCAATAATAAACAATTTTTTGACTTTACTAAAGGATAGAGGAAAACGGGTGCCTGGGTGGCTCTGTCAGTTGAGTGTCCAACTTGATTTTGGCTTAGGTCATGATCCCAGGGTTGTGGGATTAAGCCCTGAGTCGGGCTCTGTGCTGAGCATGGAGCCTGTTTAAGATTCTCTCTCTCTCTCTCTCTCTCTCTCTCTCTCTCTCTCTCTCTCTCTCTCTCTCCATATGTGTGTGTGTATATATATATATATATATATATATATATATGTTAAAAAAAAAAAGAATAGAGAAAACAATCCCAGATGCTGTTGGAGCCTTTTGTGATAACTAATATAAGGATTCTATCATCAGAAACAAGATGACTGAATACAATATATGTGTATGTATATGTGTGTGTGTATACATATAAGTCAAACTTTAACAACAATAAAAAGAAAATGAAACAAAAGCCACTGGAAAAAACTGTACGATATATTTATGAAACATATTACCCCGAGATACACATATTAGATAAAAATACAAAAGGTCAACGCTAGATCCCTATAAGTAATTAAAATAAGCCAGTAAATTGCCATATGGCCCAGCAATTCCACTCACAGGTATTTACCCAAGGAAAATGAAAACATATGTTCACAAAACACTTGTGTAGTAGTGTTCATACTATTCATAATAGCCAGAAAGTGGAAACAACCCAAATAAACACCAATTAATGAATGAATAGATGAAACTGGCATATCTGTACAATGGAACATTATCCAGCAATAAAAAGGAATTAAGTACTAATATATGCTACAACATGGATGAATGTTGAAAACATTATGCTAAGTGTAAGAACCCAGTCACAAAGACCATATAGTATATGATTCCATTTATGTGAAATGTTCAGAATGGATAAATCTGGAGACAGAAAATAAATTAGTTGTTGCTTGGGCTTGTGGGTGGAGAAGAAAGGTCTGGGGAATGGGTAGGAACTGCTAATAAGCACAGGGTTCCTTTTGGGGGAAACCAAAATGTTCTAAAATTAGATTGTGGCTAAAGGTATACAATTATGAGTATATTGAAACCCAGTTGAAGCTCTGTTATGTGTATACATCTTTAGGGTTATGTGCACACATATTTATGTCATTTGATGAACGGATTTATTAGTATAAAATCCTTGGTAATACTATTCTGTTCTAAAGTTGACTTTGATGTTAATATGGCAACTGCAACTTTCTTTGTTTTTCCATTTTCATGGTAGATAGTTTTCATTCCTTTCATTTTTAACTTACCTGGGCCCTCATATTTAAAATAGCTCTTTTGCAGCCATCATAAAGTTGGGTCTTATTTTAACCATTCTGATCATTTCTGCCTTTTAATTGGAGAGTGTACACCATTTACATTTAGTGTGATTATTGATACAGTTGGGTTTAAATCTACTATATTTGTTTTCTACTTGTCACATATATTCTTTTATCCTTTCTACCTCTATTCCTTCCTCGTTTTGGAGTAACTTTTTTATGATTCCATTTTATTTCCACTATTAGTAATAACTCTAAAATCTCTATATTTTCTCAGTGGTTATTCTAGGGCAGAGATCAGCAAATGACAGCTTGTGGGTCAAACACACCCTGTGGCCTAATTTTTTATGGCTCATGACTTAACCATGGTTTTCATGTTTTTAATAATTTCCCCCAAAACTGAAAAGAAAACCTAGGGCAGAGACTGTATGTGGCCTTCTCTATCAGTTTTCTGTTGCTGCAGAACAAATTACCACAAAATTGGCTGCTTAAAATTACACTCATTTAATAGCTCAAGCAAGGTCTAGCTTGTGAGTTCTCTGTTCAAAGTATCACAAAACTGAAATTGAGGTGTCAACCAGGCTGAGTTCTCACATACAGAAGCTCTGGGGAAAAATTCAGTCCTAATTACATTCTTGCTATTGGCTGAATTTAATTCCCATGGCTCCATAAAGGACTGAGAGTAAGTTTCCTCACTGGCTATCAGCAAACGTCACTTTCAGGTCCTTTCCCTGTGGGTTCCTCCATCCTGAATACAGAAATGGTGCATTAAATGCCTGTTGTATTTTGAACATCTGACTTCCTTCTCTATAACCAGCTACAGAAATGCTCTGTTTTTTAAATTTTATCATTTTACTTTATTTCATCATGATAAGTGTACTCTTTAATCCCTATCCCCTATTTCCTCCATCCGCCTGCCCCGCGCCCCCCCCCCCCCCCCATCTCCTCTCTGGTAACCGTGTTTGTTCTCTACAGTTAAGAGTCTGTTTCTCTCTCTCTCTCTGTCTCTGTCTCCCTTTAGAAATGCTCTGTTTTTAAAGGGCTCATGCCATTCTTTCCAGCCCACCAGGATGATCTTCCTGTTTTTAAGTTAAATATGCCATATAACATAACTTAATCATGAAAGTAAGATCCACCATATTCAGCTTGGAGATGACGTAGAGTATATACTATCACCAGGGAAGGTGGGAAAACAGGAAATCAAAGAGGATACCTTAAAATTTTGCTTAACATTTCTCAAAATCTAATTTTTTACTATTTGGATATTTATAAAAAAAGTTTTGGCCACTCCTGCTTTAGTGTATAAAATATACAGGCTACCTGCAAATGGTATTATATTTCTTACGTGCCTTGTGACAATATCAGTTTCTTTTCCCCCAACCTTTGCGATATCCTGTATTTTGCTTCTAAATATTTCATAAACCCCATCACGTATTTTTATTATGTTTGTTTAAATAAGCAAATATATTTAAAAAGACTTTAAATTACTAAAAAGTCTTCTAGTCACACACTTATTTACTATTGCCTACATTTTTCATTACTTTATAGAGATCCAAATTTCCATATGGTATTGTTCTCTCCCTACTTGAAGAAATTCCCTTTAGCATTTAGTATATTACAGTTCTAAAGGCAATCAATTCTCACAGAATTTGTGTCTGAAGAGATTCTTTATCTTACCTTCTCTTAAAAAATTTTTGTGGTAAAATATACATATGATAAAATTCACCTTTTAACCATTTTTATTTGTATTTATTTTTATTTTTTAATGTTTTTAATATTGAAAGAGAGAGAGAGAGAGAGAGAGAGAGAGAGAGAGAGAGAGAGCACTAGCAGGGGAGGGGCAGAGAGAGAGGGAAACACAGAATCTGAAGCAGGATCCAGGCTCCGAGCTGTCAGCACAGAGCCCAACACAGGACTCGAACCCATGTACTGCAAGATCATGACCTGAGCCGAAGTCCAACACTCACCTGACTGAGCCACCCAGGCGCCCCGACCTTTTAACCATGTTTAAGTGTACAATGTAGCGGTATTAAGGGCAACCATCATCACCAGTCATCTCCAGAATATCTTCATCATCCCAAACTGAAACTCTGTACCCATTAAACACTAACTTCCCATTCTTCCCTCCCCCAGTCCCTGCTAACAACTATTCTTCCTTTGAATTTGCCTATTCTAGGCACCTCACATAAGGGGAATGATCACTGTATTGTTTTGTGTCTGGTTTATTTCACTAGGCATCATATTTTCAAAATTAATTCATGTTATAATATGTATCAGAATTTCATTCCTTTTTAAGGCTGAATAACACACACACACAAACATACCCACACACCGTATTTTGTTTAGCCATTCATCTGCTGATGGATATACAAGTTGTGTAGTGGCTAATTTTGTGTGTCAACATGGAGAATGTTTTTGAGTGACATTAACATTTAAATTAATGAACTGAGTATGCAGCTTTACCTCTATAACGTGGGTGGGCCTCATCCAATCAGCTGAAGACTTGATTAGAACAAAAAGATGAGCTTCCCCAAGTAAGAGGGAATTCTCCAAGAGACTGCCTTCAGACTTCATGTGTACCAGTGGCTCTCTTGGGTCTCCACCTGTAAGCTTTGCATAGGAACCACATCTTTGGCCCATCTCCACTGCAGATTTGGATTTGCCAGTCTCCACAATCATGTGAACCAATTCTTATTAATAAATCTCTTTCACACACACACACACACACACACACACGCACACACACTTAGTTTTATTTCTCTGGAAAACTCAGATTTGGATTTGCCAGTCTCCACAATCATGTGAACCAATTCTTATAATAAATCTCTTTCACACACACACACACACACACACACGCACACGCACATGCACACACACACTTAGTTTTGTTTCTCTGGAAAACTCTAATACAGGTTGTTTCTACCTTTCAGCTATTGTGAATAATGTCACTATGGCCACTGGTGTACAAGAATCTGCTTGGGTACTCCTAGAAGCAGAATTGCTATTTCACATGGTAATTCTGTTTCTGAGCAACTGGTATACTGTCTTCCACAGTGGCTGGACCATTTTCCATCCCCACCAGCAATGCACAAGCATTCCAATTTCTCCGCATCCTCAGCAATACTGGTTTATTTTCCACTTTAGAAACAAAAACCAAAACCTCCTAATGGTGTGAGGTGATATCTCCATGTGGCTTTGATCTGCATTTCCCTAATGAATAGCAGTGTTGATCATCTCTTCATATGCTTATGGAACATTTGCGTCTCTTCTTGGGACACGTGTCTCTTAAGTCCCGGGCCCATTTTTGAAGTGGGTTGTTTGTTTTTGCCTTCAGTTTTGAAAGATATTTTCATTAAGTGTAGCAATTGAGGTTGACATTTTTTCTTTTAGTATTAAGATATCACTCTACTGTCTTGTAGCTTGCATAGTTTCTGATGAGCAGTCTGTTCTGATTATCTTTGTTCCACTGTATCTAATGTGTTTAATGTTCCACTGCATGTAACGTGTTTAATTTCTATGGTTGCTTTTACGATTTTTTTTTCCTTATCACTGATTTTCAGCAATTTAATTATAATATACCTTGGTGTGATCTCTGTTTTTATTCTGCTTTGGAGTACCTATGGATTTATAGTTTTAATTTCTTTAAGTATTTTTTGTGATTTCTTCGTCCTGGCTCTTTAGTGGGGGCTCTAACATATACATCAGGCCATGTAAGATTGTATCAGAGGAAACTAATGCGCTGTTAAAGTTTTCTCAGGCTTTTTTCATCTGTGTAATTCATTTTGGATAGTTAACTAGTCAAGTGTCTTCAAATTCACTGATCTTACTTAGCATATAGGTTCTTCTCAACTAGTGTCATTTTTCACTTCTGAGATTGTATTTTTAATCTATAAAACTTCTATTTTGATCTTTTTTATATTTTTATTTCTCTCCTATTTTCCTCTACATTGTTGAACAATTTGTATATTTTAACATGTTTGCTTGCTAATTAAATAACAGCTGTCACTTCTTGTTTTTCTCACAAGTCATATTTTCTTGCTTCTTTGGTTGGCAATTTTTAAGAGCTTCATTGGTGTATAACCGGCATATAATAATGTGAGTGTGTTTAAACAATACACTTTGATAAGTGCTGACCTGTATATACCCACAAAACCACCAACATAATCGAGATAAAGAATATATCCATCATTCGCCTGAAAGCTTCCTCATGCCCCTTCGGGGGCCCTTCCTTCTGCCTCTCCTCACTACTCTCATTTCCCAACGTGCCTGGAAATTTTCGACTAGATGTTGGTCACTGTGAATTTTACACCATTGGTGCTGAATTCTGATGTATTCTTTTAAAGAGTGCTGGACTTTAGTCTAGCACAGAGTTAAACTGTTTTAAATAAACGTGATCTGTTCAAGGCTCGCTTGTGGTTTTTGTTAGGGCAGCTCCAGAGCAGCCTTTAGGTCTTAGACTAACGTGGTCCCACTACTGAGCTCTCTTTCTACTGCCCCAAGGCGTATGAGGTCTCTCCATTCTGGCTCATAGAACACAAATTATTCCGAGCCCTACGAGCTCTGAGAATTGTTTGCCCTACTGCTTTCCTTCCCCATTCTTGTCGTATTTTATACCATGCTTAGCTCTCAGAGATTTGAGGAGATCACACTGGAAGGCTCCAGAGCTTTTTCTTGTTCCTTCTCTCTCTGTAGCTCCTTCCTCGCTAGGATTCCCCACAAATTCCAGACGCTTCCACTTCGCTGAACTTTATTCTTCTGTTTCTTCAGCTCAAGCACACAAGTAGACGATGTTTTAGACCTTCTCCCTCCACTGGAGATGGTGTGATCTCAGGGCTCACCTATTCGGTTTCACTTCGGTAAGAGATTACAGTGCTCAACTGCCTGTTATCCAGTGTCTGAGAGCAGCTGTTTTATAGATTTTGTCCAGTTCTTTAATTGTCAGCTGTTAGAAGCCAATTCCTATAGCAGCTAATCCTTCCTGGGCTGTAACGAGCCATTTCGAGCTTTTTTTTTTTCTTTTGCATTTTCTTTTATTTTTTTTCAATATATGAAGTTTATTGTCAAATTGGTTTCCATACAACACCCAGTGCTCATCCCAAAAGGTGCCCTCCTCGATACCCATCACCCACCCTCCCCTCCCTCCCACCCCCCATCAACCCTCAGTCTGTTCTCAGTTTTTAAGAGTCTCTTATGCTTTGGCTCTCTCCCACTCTAACCTCTTTTTTTTTTCCTTCCCCTCCCCCATGGGTTTCTGTTAAGTTTCTCAGGATCCACATAAGAGTGAAAACATATGGTATCTGTCTTTCTCTGTATGGCTTATTTCACTTAGCCTAACACTCTCCAGTTCCATCCATGTTGCTACAAAGGGCCATATTTCATTCTTTCTCATTGCCACGTAGTACTCCGTTGTGTATATAAACCACAATTTCTTTATCCATTCATCAGTTGATGGACATTTAGGCTCTTTCCATAATTTGAGCCATTTCGAGCTTTTAAAGGAGATTTGTGGGAGGGGCGCCTTGGTGGCTCAGTCGCTTGAGCGCCCGACTTTGGCTCAGGTCATGATCTCACGGTTTGTGGGTTCGAGCCCCGCATCGGGCTTTGTGACGACAGCTTCAGATTCTCTGTCTCCTTCTCTCTCTGCTCTTCCCCTGCTAGTGCACTCACTCTCTCTCTCTCCAAAATAAAAACAAACATTAAAAATGTATATGTATTAAAAGATAAAAGAGATTTGTAGGATTCCAACAGCCTACAAAATATCTCCCTTTTGGACCTATCTCCTCAATCTTCCTTTCTCTCTCTAAAGGCACAAGATCTAAATCTGGTGTCCGATTGGCTAATCTCAAATCATGAAACTCTATTTTCCTACGCCTTGAAGGAGCTCTCTGATTCCAGTTCTCTGATAAAGTAGAAACGGTTAGTACCATATCTCCCGCTCTCAACTCTAGAAATAAACATGCACATGAAAATGCTGAAGGTTACAAAATGCATATAGTATAAATATGCTATTTATTTATGTGAACACATTAGGTCAACGTGTTTATTGTGCAAGTATCAAGAAAAAGTATCAGAATATAAGTACTAGTTTGAATATATGCATTGTAGTATCTTTATCACATACAGTTTCACAAACCTGAACTCCCACGGCCTTTCAAAAATGCGAGAATGAGTTTCCGGGCTTTACAGCATCATTTAAAATTGATCACTTACGAATTATCATTTTCCTGTCTGCCTGTGACTACATATTTTCTCATAAAAGAAGTTAATTGCATTTCATTTTATAAATTGCCATCAGCATTACGGATGTAAGAATGTTTTTGAGTTAAGAGGGAGGAGATTGAAGGTCAGGGCCAGAGAGGCTGAGACGGTAGTTCATCTGGGTGAGAAGAAACGAAGCCTCTCCCCAACAGCACAGTGTCAATAAAGGATTTCTTTTCAAGTATATATCGTTTTGCTTGCTGGATGGCCCCTGTCAAAGCTAGAAAAGGAGACCAAAATCCTCAGAGAGAAAGAAAGAAAATACGATGAAATCAATGGATGTGACTAAGTGTTCCAGAGTCACTTTCCTCAAGGTCTGAATACGGTTTTCGAAAAAAGCACTCCTAGGTTATGAATTTTAATTACTTCAAGTTCCTAGCACCTCATCATAGAGACAACTATAACGCGGTTCTTGCATTCAGTAGAGTCCTCCTGCCTCCTTTTCTCTTTCAGTCTGCTCTCTCTCTTTCTGAAGGAATGTGAGTCAAGTCACGTCATTCCTTTCGCTCACGATTGAGACCGGTGTACTATTTTCTAGCCCAGCACCGACTGCAATGCAAATTCATTTCTGAGCGTCCTGAAGGAACGAGAGCCTTGCCTAACGTACGGGCTGGTGCCAGAGGCTTCAGTACTGCTCCAGCTCCTTCAATATCCGGTAAATCACAGCTGGAAGAACTTGGGACGTACGCTAAGTCTTAAATGTAGCGTGAGTATAAAGACACCTCCTGTGTCGGGTCGAAAGACAAGCCTTATCGGCAGCAATGTACATTCGCAGAAGGCATGTTTTTTCTTCATCTGAAGCACACCGCTAGGATTTTGGTGTTAGTTACGTCGTTAAAGTGTAATAATTCGATGTTCACATGAGTTAACTCTATCCACAGGAAGGGACAAACTGAACTTTAACTGCCATTCTTATAAATCTATGCACAAGATTACAAACAGGTAAGATGAGAGACGACTTTTCCGAGTCCATCACCGCTGCTAAAAATAATTCAAAGTGAATTCACGTTAACAATGTGGGAGTAAATATATTTGAGAACAAAATATAGTACACAGTTTTTAACAGAAGTGGCTCACTAACCAGCCATGTGTTTGGAGTGGAGTGTATATAATTTAACTAAAGGGGCCTTATTTATTTATTTATTTATTTATTTATTTATTTTTGCAAAAGTAAAAGTGGGATCACATAATATGTTATAGTGCTGAATAATTTCTCAAATGCATTTGTATTTCTAGGGATTTTCTTTTACACTTCTAACATTTTGTTTCACTTTAATAAACAACAGTCATAATTTAAAATTCACCAGCTATTTTCTCCACCAAATTTTCATCAACTCTCACCTATAGGTAACTGGGAATATAAGTTTTTTGTGTGTGTGTTTATATGTTATTATTAATTCCAGTGCAGTTAACATACAGTGTTATGTTAGTTTCAGGTGTACAACATAGTAATTCAACAGGTGCATGCATTACTCAGTGCTCATCAAGACAAGTGGACTCTTAATCCCCATCACCTATTTCACCCCTCCCCTCTGGTAACCATCTATTTGTCCTCTGTAGTTAAAAGTCTGGGGTTTTTTGGTCTCTTTTTCTTCTTTGATCATTTGTTTCTTAAATTCCACATATGAGTGAAATACTACGGTATTTGTCTTTGTCTGACTTTGCTTAGCATTATTCTCTCCAGATGCATCCATGTTGCTTCAAATGGCAAGATTTCATTCATTTTTTATGGGTGAAAAAATATTCCACATGCACCATATCTTCTTTATTCATTCATCTATCGATGGCCACTTGGGCTGCATCCATATATTTGCTATTATAAATAATGTCGCAATAAATATGGGGATGCATATATCTCTCCAAGTTAATGTTCTGTATTCTTTGGGTAAACACCCAGTGGTGCAATTCCTGGATTTCTTTTTCTATTTTTCTTTTTTTTTTTTTTTTTTAACTTTGAGGCATCTTATAAAAAGCTGGCACTCATATACATAAACTAACGAGAACTTAAATTCATCACACATTGACTTCATTTACTAGCTTGACTTTCTAGTCAATCTTTAGCTTCATTGACTTTGGCTGCTATATAAGGAGATCCTCCCTTGTCTGGATGATTTAAAAGCATAATTTGTCAATAAGCAGCTCTTATTTTTCCTTTATTAACAGCAGGGCTTACATCTACTATGAACGCTGCTTCTCGTTTTGTCACTTCAAACCCACCTCTCTAATATTCTCCATTGACGCAGATTTTGGTAGACTTCGGAAAGCTGGTCTTACTCGAGGCTCCACACGTTTCATGGCTTGCACAACATAATGGCCTGTGAATCCTGCTGCGGCAACGGTCAGTCCAACTGCGACCGCCGTACTGGCAATGGCTGTGGCTCGGCGCCCCGGGCTCCACGCGGAGTGCAGTTCATCCCGGTCCAAAGCCACAGCCACCAATTCCACGCCTCTACCAGACAGTGAGGTGGCCACCACCAGTAGGCACAGAACCTGTTTTTAATTTTTTTAGAACCTCCATTACTGTCTTCCACAGTGGCTGCACCAGTTTGCATTCCCACCAACACTGCATGAGGGTTCCTTTCTTTCCATATTCTCGCCAACACCTGTTTCTTGTGTTTTTGATTTTAGCCACTCTGACAGGTATGCGTTGACATATCCCTGTGGTTCTCATTTGATTTCCCTGATGATAGTGATGTTAAGCATCTTTTCAAGTGTCTGTTGGCCATCTGGATGTCTTCTTTGGAGAAATGTCTGTTCATGTCTTCTGCCCATTTTTGAATTGGATTGTTTGCTTTTTTGAGTTGTACAACTTCTTTATATATTTTGGACACGAACCCTTTATTGGATATGTCATTTGCAAATGTCTTCTCTCATTCACTAGGTTGTCCTTTAGTTTTGTTGTTTCCTTTGCTGTGCAGAAGCTTTTTATCTTGATGTAGTCCGATAGTTTATTTTTGCTTATGTTTCCCTTGCCTCAGGAGACATATCTGAAAAGATGCTGCTATGATTTTTCTAGGATTTTTATGGTTTCAGTTCTCCTATTTAGGTCTTGAATTCATTTTGAGTTTATTCTTTGTGTATGGTGTAAGAAAATGTCCAATTTTGCTCTTTCGCATAGAGCTGACCAGTTTTCCCAGCACAATTTGTTGAAGAGACTATCTTTTCCCCATTGCATATTCTTGCCTCCTCTGTTGAAAATTAATTGATCATATAATTGTGGGTTTATTTCTGGGCTTTCTATTCTGTTCCATCGATCTATGTGTCTATTTTTGTGTCAGCACCATACTGTTTTGATCACTACAGCTTTGTAATATAACTTGAAGTTTGGAATTATGACACTTCCAGCTTTGTTTTTGTTTTTTTCTTGTGTCATGATTGCTTTGGCTGTTCAGGGTCTTTTGTGGCTCCATACAAATTTTAGGACTGTTTGCTCTAGCTCTCTGAAAAATGTTGCTATTTTCATAGAGACTGCATTAAATGTGTAAATTGCTTGGGTAGTTTAGACATCTTAACCATATTGTTCCTCTAATCCATGAGCGTGGAATGTCTTTCCATTTCTTTTTGTTGTCTTCAATTTCTTTGATTAATGTTTTATAGTTTTCAGCGCACAGATCTTTTACTTCATCGATGACGTTCAGTCCTAGGTATTTTGTTTTTTTCGGTACAATTGTACATGGGATTGATTCCTTAATTTCTCTTTTTGCTGCTTCATTATGAGTGTACAGAAATGCAACAGGTTTCTGTATACTGATTTTGTATCCTGCAACCTTACTGAATTCATTTATCAGTTCTGGTAGTTTCTTGGTGGACTCTTTGGCATTTCCTATATGTAGTATTATGTCATCTGCAAATGGTGAAGGTTTTACTTCTTCCTTACCAGTTTGGATGGCTTCTATTTCTCTTTGTGGTCTGATTGCTGTGGCTAGGACTTCCAGTACTATGTTGAATAAAAGTGTGTTTAACAAAGGACATCCTTGTTTTGTTCCTGACCTTAGGGGGAAAGCTCTCAGTTTTTCACCACTGAGTCCAATGTTAGCTGTGGGTTTTTCCTATCTGGCCTTTATTGTGTTGAGGTATGTTTCCTCTAACTTACTTCGTTGAGAGTTTTTACCATGAATGTATGTTATGGAGTATAAGTTTTTTAAAATATCAGCTGAATTTAAAGTTTTAGTTTGTACGAGATATTCCATTCTCTATCCCAAGAAGGCTATGGTCTAGGTATCTATTATGAATAAATTAAATAGTATTTTTTCCCAGTTTCCTGAGAAATAGCTGACTTCCCTGTAGAAATAATAAATTTTGCAGTAAAAAGTTTTTACGTTCCTCTTCCCAAGAAAGATTTTCTCATACGATTAAGTGACACGTCTAAAACTCATGAGTATATTAATAAAAAGCATGAACTTACTTATTTCACCATTTCAATAATGAGGAATAAGATGTCAAGAAGTACTATTATCCCTTGACCAAGGGGGAAAAGAAAGCCCAATCATCACCAATACCTATGACCTAAAACAGATGTTTTAGATAGATGTTCCTAAGCACCTAGCTCCCCAATACTTGACCAACTAGCTCTAATTCAGTAAAACAAGTACACGACATCTACTTACACCATTACATCAAGATAAGGAAGCATGAAGCCAGTGTTTGGCTATGCCTGAACACCTGCTGGTGACCAAAAATGCAGGCAGGTACTTGAGACCCCAAAGCAAGGAAGAGTTAGTTCATTCATGAGTTATTATTTCTGTGGCATCAGCTTGTGACAGGGACTAACAGACACAGGGATTTCTAAAGGGGAGGCAAGCCAAGAAGGGCCAAGTCACCAAAATCTAGGAGACTCTGCCAAGTCACCCATCCACTTCCGGATGGCGGGGGCATTCCAAAAGGGCTACCTGGCCAAAATGTGCACAAACAGCAGAGCGAGGGCACCATCTGTTTCACAGTGTTCTGACCACGACAGTAGCAGCATAGACCACAAGGGCCAATTTCTGTGGGAGTGCTTATAAAAAGGCATTTACACTGACAGGAAGTGTTAAACTATTCACCAACGACAACGACAAAGGAGGTCATTTCTGATCTCCCACATTCCAGCTGGTTATTAATGTCTTACACCCTCTTCTGGAGGGAAGCGCTTTCTTGAGGCGGGCACTCCCTTAGAGCTCATTTTTGTGGCCTCACAGTGATGAAACGTATATATGAAATACAGACTGTTGATAGTAAGAGTATACCAAACCTGGGGCAAGATAAGCTTTTTTTTTTTTTTTTTAATATATGAAATTTATTGTCAAATTGGTTTCCATACAACACCCAGTGCTCATCCCAAAAGGTGCCCTCCTCGATACCCATCACCCACCCTCCCCTCCCTCCCACCCCCCAAGATAAGCTTTATCTAAGAGGGCCAGCTGCGTTAGGAGACAGGTCTGGGGAATGTGACCACTTGGGGTCTCCCCCAATTCCAATGGGACTTCATTTCCTTCTAAATGCTTATGTGGATGAGATATCCTACATGCTTTTGCTTTTAAATCTTTTCTTTGGTTTACATCTTTCCTAAAAGGAAAAAATGGAACACTATTCCTCTTGCGTAATATTCCATTTACAACGTAGTTTACAAAGATAAGAACTGTGAAAAACTGTTAAAATTTCAAAGGGCAATCATAAGTGGTAATTTCCTGAGAAGTGCATAGCTCAAGTGAGTGCTGAGGTTTACTAAGAGTAAATTGGACAAAATATCCTCATTTCCGTTTTTTAGGTAAGGTATCTAGCCAAGCAGATCATAGAGATGTGTAGACACAGGACTGAGGTACAACAACAAGGCATCTGACCAGCCATCGCATGATATTCTCAAGAAACGTACAGAGGAATATGGCGGGCTGACGGAGTAAAGGGTCAGTGATACGCTGGACGGATGTTTATGGCAGAACGACACAGAACACTTCTATTAATGATTTCATAAATTAAACCAAGAAATCCAAACTGAAGGGAGATACAGCTTCTAAGAATACAAAGTGTTTTCACACTCTTCCTCTGAGAACAAATAGAAAAGTTGTGAGAAAAAACGAAACAAAACAAAACATCTACATGAAGACATTGGAGAACTACCAAGGCAGCAGGAATTTGTGCTAAAGACTCAAAAGGTAGGGAAAGCTCATAGTCAGGATCCAGACTAGGCAATGTTTTTCCTTTTGAAGCATTTGTGTGTACAACAGAGAGGCTGAAAAGGTGGGAGGAGACAGTGACTGAAGCCACAAGTACAGAGCTATTATTGGTCCCATAGAGGTGAGAGGTTCAGGGGAGAGATTTGGAGTTTGACCTCAGTCGACCAGAAGGGGCCCTCATAAACGTTCTCAAATTTCAGTTGGGATTTTGAAGAGCTCTGCCCTAAGAGAAAGGGTAGACGGGAAATAGACCCGCTCTTAGAAGAAGAATGAAGCCCAGATTTCAGATAGCTTGACCCGAGACGATTTATAATTATCGGCCCCTGGCCTAACTGCCCATGAGAAGCAAAACTGAATCCTCACTGCAGGATGACAAGATCATCCCAAAGTTCAAATTATCCTTATACTTCTTCATTCATAATATATGGCTCTTAATAAAAAGTAAGCAGAGATACGAAGCTTGCCCAAATAGTGACCAAAAGTCATGAAAAACAAACAGACCACATTGAAGAATCCAACATATAGGAAATCTAGACATTGTATTAATAAAGATGTGGAGCTTAAAAGCAACGGATTATTTTGTTCAAAAACCTACATATCAGTGTGCAGAATGTGGGCAAGTAACTAGAAATAAAAAATACTCCAATGGAAATTTTAGAACTGAAAAAGACACAGTGGAGAATTAAGCTGAAATCAGTAAAAAAAAAAAAAAAAAAAGGTAAGAAAATCCTCAACTGTTTAAAAATTAATACCCTTATATGAGAAATCATAAAGAGTTAGAAAATATTTTGAACTGATAATAAAAATACAAAGTTCGAAACCTGGGGGATGAATGCAAAAGCTATGTGTAAAAAGTAGTTTAAACCTTAAGGGCAGGTATCAGGAAATTAGAAGGCCTGAAGCCCTTCGTCAGCAAGCGCTAACGTTGAAGCATGTGTGTTTTCCAACATGGCAAGTCCTCTCCGAGTTTCACAACAAATGAAAATGTGTACTTACGTGCACCAAAAGATATGCATCACAGAAAGGTATTTTTTTTAATTACCAGAAATCGGAATAAACGCTAACGTACACTGGTAGTTAGACGAGATACAGAAATCAGGGTGTGCAGACAAAAGTGGGATGCTTTAACGCAGTGAAGGCTAACGTGGATGAATCTCGAAATGTTCCTTCAAGGGAAGCCATTCATGATACGTACGGTAACATTCCCGTTTTACAAAATCCAAAGCGAGCAAGCAAAAAATTCCCCTACCATGCTGAGGCGGCCAGTGTGACCTTTCGGGAGAAGGACAGCGTCGATGCAGGGACGCAGTGGGGGCTTCTGGAGTCATGATAATAATCTACTTCGTGACCTACGTCCTGGTTGCATGAATGCAGTTACTCGACGAACGGTCTTTTAGACTCCAAACATCAAGGATACACAAGGTCTGGCCTTAGCAGCAGTTTGGTCAAAAAGATTTAAGGTAAAAGATCAGGAAACAAAGCATGAGGCAGTGTGAGGAACGAGTGAAGTGTGACCGAGAGAAGGGATGATGTGGGAACACGATTTGTGGGCACCTGTAAGTACCAGCTCGTCCAACGGGAGGGCAGTTACCCTCAGCTCTGGAAGACGCTTTCCAGCATGGTCAGGGGAGGTTACAGAGACTCAAATCTTGATTTAATATACTAAATATTCTAAGTCTATTGTAATGTCACATTAGTGTACATTAAATAAGTACATTTAACATACTGGGTGCGCATAATACACGTAACACGATGTAGGTAATAACAATCGCCGAGTAACGGAACACCCGGTCTCTCCAACAAGGACGGTCTCGGGCACTGAACGTGGTAACAAAGGCGGAATGGCTGGCTTCCAGGAAAAAGTGGAGGACGTTCCTGCCAGATCCCTAAAGCCCTCTCCGTCACCCTCAGATTCGATGCCTATGTTAAACATAGAACCATGATGAAGAAAAACCTTACCCTTAATCGCGTAGTGGAGATCTCCGCTTTTAAAATATCGGGATCGTACTTAGTGCTGGATGAAGATCCTGAGAATACTTTTCAAAGAGAAAAAAGAAAAAAAAAAGAACTTTTACCAGTTGTAGAACTAGTCCTCAGCTGGGAATTTACAAACTCTAAAAACAAGATTTACATGCTTTTGTGGATACTTACTTTATAACTCCTTTATTGTCATTCATCAGACACCTAAATATAAAAAGTAGTCTTCAAACCTTTATACTTTTTTTTTAAAAAAAACTCAAGAAAGAGGAATGCCTTAAAGACCATGGAGCCTACTGGTTTCTGGATTTCACACCTATGTGCGAACTCTCAGAGGACCTTCCTGTGCACACGATTTGTCAGAGCTGTGCGTTACCCAGAAACCGGTAATTTAAGCAGAACTTCTGAGCCGCTCACATCAAAACCGCTTCTTTAAACAAACCAGCTCCAGGCGATCCATTTCTGAGATGTAAGCGGGTGATCGACAGAAAACTTCATTCCAGCCAACAGTTCTAGCTCCTCCCGCTAAAATATTGTACAAGAGCAGCAAAGGGGGCCGAATGATTTGCCTTGACCCGCAGAGGTAAACATTAACTCGTAAATAAATAAAAGGCAATCAGGCAGAGGAGTGAAAACCACCAGGGATTGATGATCCACAAATGAGGGAGGGACTGCTGCCTGGACGGAGGGGAGGCGCCTTGCTGAGAAGTCTGCGGGGTACCCTCGCCCTCTCTCCTGGCTTCCGGGGACTTTTTCTGCCTAGGAAGGGACAGGCCTCAACAGGCAACTCCAGCGAAACGCAGGTGGCCTTCTCTTAGCTACACTTTGGTCCCCATTCTCACAGTCTGAACAGCCACACTGCACTTACAGCTTGTGTGAGAACTTGACTTCTCCTTATAGGCGTCGTTTAATCGTACATATTCATCGAGGGCCAGGGCCAGTCTTTGCTCCTTCACGTGGTACAGCTCCTTCTGTGTCCTGAGAGCATCCTGGGCCACCGAGAGATAGTCCTTGAGCATCTTCTCCTGTTCCCCCCTCCACTGTTTCCGTGGATCTTCAATCTGTGTGGTTTCTGAAAATACACCAGGTGGGTTATTATTTAGAATTTAATGATTTTTTTTTTTGGATTATTTAAGCTTTAAAAAAAAAAAAACTTACCAGCTTTAAGTCTTATATACTCTAGGCAGTTTGTTGGTTATTTGTGAAGTGACTTCTCCAGAAATCTGATACAAGTTTTATTTATCCCCAGGGCTCCCCACTGTCCACTCCCTTTCAGACCGTTAACAGTTTATCCTCACTGGGAAGCCATCCTACACCAAGTTGCCAAAGTCGGCTTCCTTAGCTGGGGTCCCGCCATTCCTCTCAAGAATTCTCTGGCTCCCCAACACCTACAGAATAAAAGCCAAGCTATTTATGCCAGCATTCAAGGCCCTGTGTGATCTGAACCCAATCTGCTTCCCACGGTGCATGTTTCCATTTACTTAATCCGGGACGCCATGTTGCCCCCTACCTCAGCGCTACTCAGAGTCTCTGCGGGCAGACTACGCGGGTCCACGAACTCTCTTACGCGTCCACTGCAAAAAGTGGAGAGGTCACGAGGAAACATTTTGAAATCTTCATAGCAATTTTATATAGTTATTGTATAGTGATGACTCTAATAATATTGGGGCTTGCATTTTCTACTTTTTTTTCCCTTTTTCAAGGAATTCATTTTTACTGTACTTTACAGAAATATCTGTCATTCCACAGTGGGTGTGACATTTAAAAACAAGCCCAACACAGAAGCCAAAAAGCCAAACCAAAGCCTGGTCCTGGTTGAAGAACGCTCTACGGCCCGGTTCTTGGTTCTGCAGTTTTGGATACTAGAATCGCCCAGAGAGCTCTTACAAAAAGAAAATCTCAGCCCATTAGAGTTTCTGTGGGTAGAACCCAAGCAATGGCGGGTTTCAAAGTTCCACAAGAGATTCCAACGAACCCCTCTGCAATGGCCCACACACTGCCTTCTCCATGAAATTATCCAAACGATCCAATCTCGAGCTTGCCCAAACTTGCCCGCCCTGCCTCGCCCATTCCTCCCCACGGAAACTGCCAGGAAGGCTCTGGCCAGCGCTCGCTCCTCCTGCCTCCTGACCGAACCAGGGGCTTCCCCCTGTGGCCCTGCAAGCATGGACAGGGGGACTGTGGTACAACTTCCTTCCATGGCACCGACCTCCCTGGGCTGACAGGCAGTCACCTCTATGAATTAAATCAGTTACCGCCAGAACAGGTGTGTCAAGACGGGTCTGCCGCTGTATGAATACGAGAACCTGTTCCTGACCAATTAGGACGGGAAAATTAATTTGTTAATTTGCTGGAATGTTCCATGGCACGTGCTGTTTAAGATGTTTTGCGTGTGAAGCCCAATCTTCCGGTACCCCAACTCAGTATTACCGGTTGGCCCCGGAGGCTGCAGTAAGTCAAAACCCAGACAGTGATATGAGGGGATCTGACGTGGACCACGAGAACCTCTAGGGGCCAGGCTGGTTCTGGAAACGTCTAACTAATGTGGTGTCTGGGGATAAGGGATAAGGGATAGCACTAAACTGGAGTGGTTCAGCTATGAACCCTGGGTCCCCTAGGGCTTAGAGAGGCTTTGGATGATTTACAAAATGGCCTGAGTTAGCCAGACACATTGCAGCCACTGACTCGGGCCTAGAATCTTTGCTTCACAATCACTGGTACAAAAAGTTGAGCGTCCTCTAAAGTAGTATTTTGAACTCTCATTTTGCTTTAAAGTTTCGTTTGGTTTATTTATTTATTTTTTAACATTTTCTTAATTTATTTTTGAGACAGAGAGAGACACAGCATGAACGGGGGAGGGGCAGAGAGAGAGGGAGACACAGAATCAGAAGCAGGCTCCAGGCTCCGAGCCATCAGCCCAGAGCCCGACTCGGGGCTCGAACTTGCGGACCGCGAGATCGTGACCTGAGCCGAATCCGAGAGTTGGATGCTTAACTGATTGAGCCACCCAGGTGTCCCCTGAGCTCTAATTTTTAAAGACGTAAATATTCCAACATGCAAAAGAGGCATATTTCATGTAATTATGAGAAAAAAACCATGCTGGAGTCAATGTCTAAAGAGATGTAGGAGGGGACAGTCCCGGTTGGACAGCCCCTCCAGCCCAGAATCCTCAAGGACATCATCACGGTGGGGCAGCCCAGCCACCTTGGAGAATAAGGAGAACGGGCAGCTGTCAGCTAATTAAGAGCCTAAACTTCTCTTTTTTTTTTTTCTTTCTTTTTTTTTACATTTATTTATTTTTGAGGGACAGAGAGAGACAGAGCCCAAGCGGGGGAAGGGCAGAGACAGAAGGAGGTACAGAATCCGAAGCAAGCTCCAGGCTCTGAGCTGTCAGCGCAGAGCCCGACGCGAGGCTCGAACTCACAAACCGTGAGATCATGACCTGAGCTGAAGTTGGAGGCTTAACCTACTGAGCCACCCAGGCGCCCCAAGAGCCTAAACTTCTCAAATGACAATATTCATTACAACTCAGGTCTCCGGCTATCCAAGCATTTCCAACATGTAAATGCCATCTGACTCAAAGTCCAGAACTCATCCTCTAACGAATGGGAATTTATGGTCTTAGAAAAGTTTTCCCCATTGTGGATGACCTGTAATAATCCTCACCTCCTCATATTCCTGCCCCTTGAATACGGGCTAGACCTAGTAATCTGCTTCTAATGAGTACGACAGGGATGGCACTTGGGACTAGATTACAAAAGGCCGTGCAGGCCACCTTGTGCATGCCCTCCCTCCCTGGCTCCTGGCTTTCCTTCCGTGGTGAAGCAAACCGCCATGTTGTAAGCTGTGCTATGGAGAGACCCACGTGACAAGAAATGAGGGGGGCCGCTGGCCCACAGCCATCAAGGACCTGAATCCTGACAACCACCACGTGAGTGAGCGTGGAGGCGGATCCTCCCCCAGCAAACCTGGCTGACACCCTGAGGACAGACAGCCTGTGACGCGGCGAGCCAGAGGATCCCGCGAAGCCTTGCCTGGACTCATCACCCACAGGAACCGTGAGGTAATAAATGCATTGTGAGCCACTGGGTTTGGGGGTGATGTGTCCCGGTGAGATATATGACTAATAAACTACACAACTAAAGGGCTGATACAAAAACAAAGTGCAGGTGAACAACTTGAGATATTCGTAAGTTGCAATAGTTACAGGAAGGTATGTACCCCGAGTTCTCCCTCAGTATCTTCAGAGGTTTCGTCTACTCGTATTTTCTCTACATATTGGGGAACTGGTGTAGTTTCAATAAAATACCTGTCGATGGCTAAATTGCCACAAAACACTGAAAGTAACGTTGACATTTAAATGAATAAAGTGCAATAATAATAATAACAATAATAATAATAACAATAATAATAAACGATGAGCGTTTATTTGGACAGATCAGCAGAAACACTCCAGTAGGCTGGTTTAAATAAATACTATATGCTACAAGGGCTGCAGCGGGAACATTTACATTTCTGAAATGCCATCCAAATCAAATATGAGCTACAAAGAGGGTTCCCGAAGGCACCTCCGAAGGCTTCATAAAGCAGGATCGTGCTTCATCTCCATTGGCTGTATTTGCTGAACGGACTGTGAAGAATTTTTATTAAATGTAAATACTAAAAAAGTGCATTATAAAAATGTGGTATGTTAGCGTTAAGACCCGGTGACCCTGGGAAGTCACTGTGTCAGAATGCTGTATAATTTGCATGATGTCTGCGAAAACGTCACGTACCTCGAGGGAACGGACATGGCGTCAGTTTTAGATGTGGGACTTTACAGACAGAGAACACGGTTGTGAGTTCTAAGAGCTTTACCGTGGAAGATCACATCAGATTCTTGAAAGGAACGTGATTTCTGTCTATCACGCCTATTTCTGTCCTTTCTGTCGTGCTCGGGAAGAATGGATGAAACAAACATGAGTAGCTTTCCTTGTCTTCCTTTCTAGAAAATATCCGCTATGCTTATTATCTGTTGTTACTTCTGCAGACAAGTGCCGACCATCTGCTACACACAACAGGGAAACAAGATGCTCAGGCATGAGTCCCTCCTTCCAGGAACTTACAAAATACAGAAAAACTTCTGACACATGAATTAAACACACACACACACACACACACACACACACACACACACACACACAACTAGTCTGTGCAGTAAAAAGTGATAAAAGCCTTGAGAGGAGAATGCGGTGCCACGGCCGTTTAGAGACACAGGGTTTTCTCTGGTTGAGAAGGAATGTTCCATGCAACAGGCAGTGACGGAACCGGGTTTTGGAAGGTTCCAGACAATGGCCCCTCAGGACTTGGCCCCTGTTGACTTTTCCAGTCACCTCCCTAGACCCCCACAAAGACACACACCAGCCTTCAGCTGCTCTGAATTTCTTTCTTTCATCAAGCCCTGCTTTCTGTGGCCTCTCTAGACTTCGGCTTTAACTTGTGGTCTCTCTTCTTCCGGGAAGGTATCCTTCTCCCAACCCCCAAACCCTACCCCAGCCCCTCTTCCCCCAGGCCCGGTTAACTCAGTCATTCTTTGGGTATCAGCTCAAAGCACTGTCTCTAGCAGCCACAGCGACACCCTTCAGGACAGCCGAAACAGGGCATTTTTACGTGTTCTCCTTTGTTCTGCTGGCCCGATGGGTGGTTCTTTCCACATGCTACTGTATTTTCTCATTTCTTCCCCCATACTCCAAGAGCCTGTGGTTTCTTGAATACCAGGGTAATAAACATGAAACTCCATCTGTACGCGATGGCGTACCACAAAGGTTCTAAGCAAGGCCGGGAAAGGATCTCGGCTGCATGTGAGGAAGAACGTCTGACAGAAATGTGAGGTCCTATCATCTCTGCGCAACTCAGCACTAACTCTACAGAAGAGTCTGTATAATTGCGCAGCAATTTTTTTTGATAAAAGATTATATGGTAAGTGAAAAGAGCTTATAAAACCGTATGCATACTACTCCCACTTGTGATATAAAATTATATTTAAAATTCTGTGTGTCTGTTTGTAGTAATATGAAGTCTGGAAGGATACACACGAAGAGACTTAGAATACTTAGTTCTCTTTGGGTGGTGTGAATATGGACAATACTTTTCTTCCTTTGATTTACCTGTATTTTCTATTTTTCTCCTGTGCACGTGCATTACTTTTACGCAATTTGTTTTTTTTAAAAAAAGAGACAGAAAGCAAAGGCAAAGGCAACGAGGGTCTGAATTAGGAAAATGACAGTGGAAAAGAGGTTAGAGGAGCACATGTAATATTACATTACAGATAAAATTTCTATAAGAACTGACAAAACGATTCTACGTTTTTCAAGTTAATAATCATGAAGACTGTAATGTATCAAAAAATAGTAAAGTCAAAGGGAAAACAGAAGAATCCCATTTTGTACTTGTTTGTTTGCAAGTTTTGATGACAACAGACGCAGCAGTGTCCTATAAATGAAATGTCTGACAAAATATTAGGACGCTCAAAGCCACAAATAAAGACAGAAGAGTCGTTCACACGGGAAGGGCAAAGAACAATAGTCCGGCAGATAAATGACAGCACGCTGGGGAATGAGGGTGAGGTCACATCTTCGGGGAGTGACAAGATACAGGGACTCTCAATACGTGGCAAATGAGGGGCGAGGGGGGAACAGTCTGCAGGAAGGAAGGCTACAGGTTCAGGAGGAAACGCACGGTCACCTACGCCAACCCTACATCTGGGTGGAAGGAAAGGACCGCTGCGACTGAGAATAGATCCCGGAAGTGAAATACGTGGATTATTACAGATCAGTGATACTGACAACTGTTAGTTACTCTCACTAAAAACGAGTATCATTACCACTGAAATCTGTTTCACTCGCATGTCTTAAGTACCTAGAACGTTTCTTTATAAAATATCCTGACGGTTTCCCCTCCTAGGGAAACATAAAGGATAAAATAAGACACAGATGAAACAGGAGGGTCCCAAATTTATTTCCCTTCTCCTAAAGGAAACAGCTCCACATAAAATATTGCCAACACTTGAGGAATTTTCATCAAATTTCAACACAACAGGTGTGGCTTCGCAACTAATCCAGAGCAGTTTGGCTCAGCTAACACGGAGTATAAGCGCACGCTGTCCGGTCTCTCCTACTGGCCACAACTAAAAACCGACGACAGCAGAACAAAACAACAAGAACAACAGCGACAATGTCCGGAAAGCAATCAAAGCAAGACTCGGCACAGTAAGTAAGAGCAAGGAGGATCGTGGAAGGAAACTGGAACTCGCAGAAGCATCACGTGGCAGTGAGTCCTATCTTGTTGTTTTACACATCCCTCACCTCTGGTGCTTCCCATACCCCCAGGTACTGCAAATGGGTGCAGCCCGACCCCGCTCTGTCTTGTCGGAGGACCGGCAGGGAGAGGGGGCGCCGAAGGGCGCGTCTCCCACGACCATCCGGAGAAGCCCGGGGAAAACGGGCCGAACCCCGTGGCGGCCAACGGTGGTGGCGTGGTCCCCCCTGCGCCAGCTCGTCTCCTGTCCGCTCTGTCCTGAGGAGCGGCCGGCAGCGTGTGGCGAGGCTAAGGCCACAGAGTACCTGCTAGAATGCCCAGACGAGAGGCTCCACAGAGCCAGAGGGCATGGGGCAAGATGGCAGAGAGGAGAGTTGGGAGAGTGTCTAGGTCGGCCCTTTTTAAATTCGGTTATTTGCTTCTTAGTGTGGATGTCCAGGAGTTCTGTGTCTGGCCTGGATATGGCTTCTCTGTCAGATGAAGGCACGAATATTCATCCACGATACCGTGTGCCATCAGTATCCTATTCCTTAAAAATATGCTGAGTGAAAGATCCCATTCACGGAATCAAATGTACTCAGTGTACGTGAGGTCCTGGAACACGCAAAACTAACCCATCCTGATAGAAGTCAGGACGATCCGTAGCAGTGGGGAGGGGGGTGATTGGAAGGGACAGGAAAGGACTTAGGGGGGTGATCCGCATCTTGACCGGAGCGGCCGTGACAAAAGATTTATACATTTGCCACAATTCACCCAGGTGCACTTAAGAGCTGTATATTTTCTTTTATATCAATGAGACCTCCATTATCAAAAGAAAGACAAAAACATTAAGGCACAACTCTAAAGCTACTAAAAAGTGATCTATTTCTGCTTCTAGTGATAATATCAAAACCTTATAAACAGTATTTCATAATTACCTTTCCGTTAGTTACCAATGTCCCCCACCAATATCCATAACCCCCACTCCACACAAACCCACGAAAAGGTGGATTCTATCATAAAACACTTAAGGCCTAAAATACTTTTATTGTCAAGGTCAAATCTTTTCCTTCTAGATACTTAACAGTGTTACACAGAAATGGTATTAAACAGCCAAACAGTCTTCATTTCATTTTTTTTTTTTTGTAAATAAAGAGAAAATAATGCTGAAACTATACAATGTCAAGACACAACATATGTGCGGACCAGCTGTTATGAGAAGATAATACCATTTGTTCCCTAAACTACTTCACGGGACTGTCTTTAAGATTAATGAGATAATGGACCAGATCCTTTTTAGTGGGAAAACTACTTGCTGTGGGTAATTTGGGCACTTTAGGGCACAGTGAGTCCATCAGGCCACTGGGATACGATTATCGCACTAAAGCAGAATGGTAAATTTAAAAACCTACATTGTAATAATTGAGTTTTTAAATATCCACGGTGGTGCTTTCTGAAGCACAGCATACACTTGAAATGAACTTGAGTTTCTTCAAAAACAAACAGAAAACTTTTAGCGTGTGAGTTAAACAACGAGCTCTTCCGTCCTTCTAACATTTAAGAGTTTATCCTTCTACTAGGCACCCAAGGTTAAAGAAATGAAGATACAGGCACTGTCCACAAGAAGCTCACAACTTGGTGAGGAGAACACACAAATCAATAAGTTAAAGGCCGTTTGCCACGTGCTTTCCAAAAATCCCTAGGTACCTGGCACTGTAGAAATACCCGGACCGGGCACCCCATCAGAGGGGGGGGGGGCGGCGGGCACCTGCAAGGAGGGCTGGTGCCGGAGAAGGTCTGTGGGAAGCAGGGAGGTCTGGGCAGAGGGGTCGAGAAGGATGTGGCCGAAAGGGAGAGCCGAGGGGCTGGGCCGAGAGCGCTCCGGGCTCGAGCCAATAGTTGCAAGGAAGCTCCCAGCACAGATGCTATGTCTCCGGTGTGGGGGCGGGGCAGAGGCAAGGAGGCAAGTGGAGGCCTGTGGGGGCAGACAGGAAAGGGCCCCGTAGCAAGGAATCAAGTAGGTGCATCTGGAACTCTGGACAAGGCTGAAGGGACACATCTGGCAGCCGTCAGTCTCGGGAAGTAACTGAGGTCCTCACCCCAGGGGACCCGCAGGCTGCACACAGAAGCCCAGGGGCAGGTGACGAGGGACAGGCAAAGGAAACCGGGCAAGAGCAGCCAGGTATGTTAAAATAAATAAATAAGTAAATCCCAGCAGAAGGTACTGTGAAATCCAAAGGAGTAAAGAGCAAGAGGAAATAACCCACAGTGACTCTGTCGGATGAAGAAAGACGAGACCCCGGTGTGGCCTGGATCGGGCCATTTGTGGGGTGTCTCAGGCGAGCTCAGCAAGGGCAGTTTCTGTGACACGACGGAGAACGAAGGCCTCACGCAGGCCGTGGCCTTCGGGAAGCTTCGCCGAGATGGGGGAGAAAGAGTGGGCCACGGCCGGCGAGGGACTTGGGCTGAAAGACGGTTTTGGGTATGAATGAGTGGGGTCGGGGGGATCCGGCTGTTATTGGTTTCTTCTGGTAGTTTTGGTTTGATTTCATTTTGAGAGTTTCCAGAGTTTAAATACGAAGACAACAGAACCACTAGGTAAAGAAGTGGAGGGAGGAATTTTTAAAACCAGAAAATGACGGGTAAAGAAACGAAAGAGGGGAGGAAGATGGGATATAAAAGTTATTAAGAGGGCTCCTGGGGATGGGGGTGCAGGAGAACCTACCGAGATGGGGAGGAAGCCCCACAGGTGGCCCGTGGGTAGCGAGAGGGAAGCCGAGGGCGTTCATCTCCTCGTTTGGTACCACGGGAGTTTAGTTTTGGCGAGTCAGGGCAGGTAGGCTTGTTTCTGCTTCCGCAAATGTTCTTTAAAGAAGACAAGCCGAACTCGTGTCCGTATAAAGTAAGGATGCGAGTGAGATTTAAATAGTTACGCATTCCAGATATTCCACTGACCGTTTATTTGTCAGAATTTTACCAAAAGTAGTCCCTTCCATCGTAACATTAAAATATTTGGGGGTGACTGGCTGGCTCCTTTGCTGGAGCACGTGACTCTTGATCTCGCGGTTGTGAGTTTGAGCCCCACGTTGGGTGTGGAGATGACTTAAAAAAATAAAATCTTAAAAAAAAAATAACATTCAAATAGTTAGATGTCAGTCACTGATAAGCAACAGAACCCACTTACAATAATACAATCAAGGAAGGTTTGGGGCGCCTGGGTGGCTCAGTCAGTTAAGCGTCCGACTCTCAATTTCAGCTCAGGTCATGATCTCACAGTTCATGAGTTTGAGCCCCACATTGGGCACGATAACAGCGCGGAGCCTGCCTGGGATTCCTTCTCTCTCCCTCTCTCTCTGCCCCTTCCCCACTCGCTCTCTCTCAAAATAAACGAACATTTTTAAAGAAGAGAGAAGCGTTTACTGAAAGATACAAAAATGAAAGCTAACCTTAAAACCCACAATTATGAATTCTTCACGGACTCCGGGGCAACTTTCAGGGAAACATCTCTCTACCCAAAAGTCGCACTTCTTCTAATGACACAGAAAAGAGACAGCGGCAAAACCTGCAGAAACTGTCACCTGCACTTACACTGAACTAACGTGTGCATGAAAGCTGGTTCCCAAACTATACGCCCCAGATCACCGGCTGTCGGTGTTCACTGGAAAACTGGCTTCACTCTCCCGTGTCCTCGCTCCTTTCAATCCCTCCATCCCATCGACCTGTGTGAGGCTCAGACAAGTTTCCAGCCCTCAGGCCTATCCCGCGACAGGACTCCCTATGCCGCCTGCGGGCCCGACACGGTGGAACCCACGCTCGCCTCGCCATACTTCCTAACTGCCCTCTCCTCTGGCTGCTTGGCGGCCACTGGGTTGTGGGGGAGCCTTCTCCCCGCCGCTCTCGGTGGTCTCCGGGCAGAGCCCCTCCCCGTGGTGTGGACTGCCGGAATGGGGACCTGCATCCCGACCGCCCTGCAATGGAGCCTCCCACCAGATCTCCTGGGGGCACCAGGCCTTCTCCCCCAGCTCGGCACACGCCCCCACCTTCAGCCTCTGCAGGCGCCGGGCAGGAGTGGAGCAGTTCTATTAGTTCTGGAACCCTTCCCCGTTGTCCTGAGAAGTATTTGCACAGGTAAAGAAAGATCCTGACAGGAAACCAGTGCCGATCCGACAGAAGTGCTGTAAGCCTATTCTGTATGTTTAACATACGGAGGTTTCTAAGAGAGAACTGTTATTAATACGGGCGTTTTGTGTCTCTTCAAGACTTCATCGTACAACGACACAAGGGAGGCTGCAAGCCACCACTAATAACCGGGCATCAAATAAGATACTGCTGTTCTTTCAACTTTTTATTTATATGTTTGAGAGGGAGCGGGGGAGGGGCACAGAGACGGGGAGAGAATCCCAAGCAGGCTCCACACTGTCAGCGAGGAGCCCGATGTGGGGCTCGAACTCACGAACCGCGAGATCGTGACCTGAGCCAAAATCTAGCATCAGACGCTTAACTGACTGAGCCACCCAGGCGCCCCAGATACTCTTCTATAATATTATTCCTAAAGATATTAAAAAAGAGTACTACATTATATAAATCTTTAGTGCAACAGACCTATGAGAAATAAGTTAACAGAGTATAAACCATGAGGTATTACTCAAAACCCAGAAAAATAAAAGGGTTAGTTTTCAAGTGAAATAAGCAAAGCGAGTATCAGTATTACACGTGTCCACCTGAAAAAAATTTTTAAAGGGGTGGATAGAGAGCCAAACATAAACACACACACAGACATATAAAAAATACCCCGAGCATGTGTTTCAAAAAGTTGTTCATGTTGGGCCGTACGCACGCCCAACTCTGTCCGTGGCAAGGACGAGAAATAGAGGAAACCCAGTCCGAGGGGCGGTGGTGACGGGACGAGGCAAATGGCTCATGGTCTCCACAGGCCTCTAGACCTGTGCTCGAGAAACTCCCCTCCTACCAGGTAGACACGTACACGGACAGACAGATTCGTTTCTCTGTCTCTGCCCCCATAAGCCCAATTCTATACGTGCCCCAGCTTGCAAAACAGGCACACGTGTTAATGTTAGTCACTGACAAAGTGGGGTTTACAATAAAGAAGTTCACTTTGTAGAGGGTTGATGCTTTTGCATGATTCTAGATGGGGGGGGGGGGCGGGGGGGATCACTGTTCTGCTATGTTTACTTTTACCAAAATGGAAAACTTACTGTTGACGTGATCGATGTAGTAGACACCAATCTGTGGGTCAAACCCTGCTTCCCATCCCCACGGAAGTTCATCCCCAACACAATCGGCAAACGACAAGGGCTTCGTTAACCTACAACAAACCAGAATACACGTACAGGTGATTCTTTCCGTCAAACCACGTGTGTCAACATTTAGTTACCCTCCCCACAAGGGAAGACATGTCTAGGCCGCACTTCCCTGCTGTTCTTGATTGTATCTAGAGTGGGCACCGCTGTGTCTGGAATCTCAAAGGGGAAAAACAAGGGTAAAATACAGAGACGGACATCCAGAAAAGGAGCAGTAAGTCATAACATCCTTTTCAAAGTTCACAGCTTCAGACTGGGCGGTAAATCCATACAAAAAATAAATACGGACTATTTTATTTTATTTTATTTTTATTTTATTTTATTTTATTTTGAGGAAAAGAGAGCGAGTGCACACACGCACCTGCAAGCGAGCAGGGGAGGACAGAGGGAGGAGAGAGAGAATCCGAAGCAGGCTCCAGGCCCAGGGCGACCGTGAGATCATGACCTGGGCCGCTTAATTGACGGAGCCACCCAAGTGCCCTGAATAAGACCATTCCAAGCTGACAGTAAGGACGCCTGGGCCCTAGGCTCTAGCTCTAGGGCTAAATGGCTATCTCAGTACGAAGACGATTTTGTCTCAGGATTCAAATGCTGGCATCGTGGAAATCACCATACCAGCAACCCCAAGACAAAGTATGCATCAGCCCACGCTAACTTTAGATTTAGAGGCTCCTACATAAATTAACGGAACATTTCCTTGGTTGTGAGGTCCGCTATGAGTTCTCCTTGATGGGAGGGACAAGTTTATTTCCTTTTTGTAAGTATCTTCTACATAACAGTCACTCAACATGAATTTTAATGCAAACGCACAAGGTATTTACGTATCGATGTGATGTCACCTTTTGAAACTGCCTTACACTTTCTCTTTAAGCTTCAAAATGAATGGGGAAACTTACAATTTCTTAAGCAGGTTTCAAACCTGATCGCGGGTTGATCTTTCTCTCTCACTTCCTTCCTTTTTGATTCTGAGCTTCTCCTTGGCTGTCGGTCCACCCATGGGCAGGCTAACCCTACAGACTAGCGAATGCCCCGTTCCTGGGTGGCCAACATGAGTTGGCACACCTTCTGATTTAATGTATTAGCAACACCAGCACAAGGCCTACACACAAAATCACCCGGAGTCCCTTTTATCCGCGCTCGCGAATATCAACCATGTCAGAGCTCAACTGAAACGGAGCTCGTTTCCAGAACCTCATCGGTCATCAGAGTAACAAACTGTGTCGTCTGCACCCTTCAGAACGCCCTTCAGGAACAATATGAGCAGGAGGGAGACCCTTTCTTCCCAGGCCTGGCCTACAGGAGCCTCCTCCAAGGACATAAAATACCAACGGATGAAACGGAGGGAGTGCCTCCTTTCCTCTCAATGCTCCTATAGCATGAAATCTGCATCCGGACAGAGCTCCAGGGACACAGTTCTTTGAAACCAGGTCAGCTGGCCGAAGTCATAATGAGAACAACCAGCTGTGTCACTGATTCACTACGAGGCCACCTTACTGGGAGCCTCTATCTACCTCAGTTTCCTTCTCTTCCAAGCGGTGACCACACTCCCTTATCCTCTCCCTGCAATTTAACCGCCTCCTAAGATTGAGGTGAGATAAAAAAGGAATGAAATTAGGACACTGTTGAGGACATGGTAAACGGTCAACAAAGGTTAGAGATTATCAATACCAGCACAACACGTGAGTTCTCTCATTCGTTCTTCAGAGGGACGGAGTCAGACTCTGGTTCTCAAAGTATAGCCCTCACGACTAGCAGCATCAACGTGCAGGCACCGGTCAGAAAGGACAAATTCCTGGGCCCTAGCAGAGGCCTAGAGAATCAGAAACTCTAGGGCCCAGCAATGCATGTTTCATCGAACTCTCCAGGCAGTTATGGAAAATCTGGGAACCACTAGCTCAGGAGGTAAGAGCTTGAAATCTGGCACCAGAGACATGGGTCAAATTCCTTGTCTGCCACCTACTTGCTATACAACCTACGGCAGGTTGTTAACCTTAAAAAACCCGTTTCTCAATCTTCCTTTCAAGGTGGGTGGATTACGAGGTTTAAATGAGACCCGACTAGCATAATGCTTGACAAACGGTGAGCTTCAATATACATTAGACATTATACGTTAGTGAAGTGAGCCTCGGGCAACGTGCCCGAATATGGCAACTCGCCATATTTCCTCTGCAAACCTGGAGTCAATCTGAACCCCATCTGAGTCAAAAAAACTGTGCTCTTGGAGCTGTGCTTAAATTCCATCTCAGATCATAAACCGCCCAGGAAAAGTGACCAAGGAATTAGATACTGTATCAAAAAATCTCCATACCATAGGAAGTGGCCTTGTCTTCACCCATTGTAAGACTGATCTCTGTCTACCTTGATAAAGCGGATTATTAGATAAAGCCCCTTGGCCAAGTTACCTTGCATATTATTCTGTTCTCTTTACCTAACCCCTTTTATCAATGCCGTCTAAAACGCACACACATCCTAAAGAAATGAATAAGACCCAGAAATGACAAAAGAGTGGTATTACACAAATTTTATCCTGGTACCAAATCAACATGTTTAAGCATGAGGGGGATAGGAATATATTTATCACTCCAAGAATGAAAAGTCACAAAAGCTTCAGAACATGGGTTATGATTACAAGTTATGGTAATTTGACTACACTTGGAAATAATCCAGTTTCTCCTATTAATTGTTCAGTAGATAATAAGCATTTTATTAACTGTCACTGTTCTAAGACTAGAATTACATCTATAGGTACACATGTAATTATGAGCTCAGTTAAAAATTCAGACGTTTCCATCCTCGGGAATTTTAACATAAAAGTTATTTGCAGTGTTACTTGAAAAATCAATCAGATGCTTTACATTCTGTACCTGGATAGATAGCTATCTTTTCTCCGCACTCTATCAGTAAGTAAAACCATTAAATACATATTTGTAAATTTCAAAATTTTGGAATGTAATCCTTACCCGAATTACAAGATACAAATAGAATGACATTCTCAGATACCAAACAGAATTAAGCACTCAATTATGCTGTTATCCTGATAATGGGAACATATTACTATGGCACAGTAAGAAGTTAACACAAAACAAAAAGAAGTCACAGGTGCATTCCAAAATCAGAAACAATATGACTTAGAACAAACACAGTAAAGCGGAAATGTTGATTAGTTTCCAAACTTCTTCGTCTTGTTTTGGACAAGGAATCTCTGAAACATTCAATCTTTCTCTGATGTTGAGGAAGTGAATATCGATGGAGTTTTGTTGTTGTTGTTGTTGTTGGTTCCTCACAAAGGAGCAACATCATGCAAAAAGCCTGAAACTAACAAGAGTCTTTATGCTACATTCCAGAGACTACTCTTTGCTTGAAAAACAGACTTCTTTTGCACCGTGACTAATGTGAAGAAAATGGCAATTTACTGTGGCACCGTGCCAACGTTGACATACGAAATTTGAACTTCGCGTGGTATTTCCCCTCTCTGCGGGCAGTATGTCTTCCCCGTACATGAGCCGTCGGTTAGTATTTACTGTCAATCGTGGATACCTGTCCTATGACATGAGACGCCACACAGACTAAATATTGACAATTATGTGACGCTGAACACTGCGTGTGAGCAAGCACAAAAGCAGAACGGAGTTTGTACTCACTGCACTAAAAGAAAAGGCACTGGACAGAGAAAACCATTCTCAGGTTAACAGAACTCTTGCCACAATTCAAGTCCCCCAAGTGCATAGTTTGGTCTGAATGTTAATAAAGGTCTTAACAGTTATTTTTACTTCATAGCATCTGCTGTGGCCATTGCTGAGCTAACTCAAAGCAGAGTTCGTATTGTGAGCGGTCTGTGATCACTGCAGAATCTGTCCACGTTAACACTGCTGAACTGCTCTGAAACAACAGGGAAGAAGTAAGGATGTGGTTCACGATTTGGATTTCGAAAGAAGGGCAACATTTTTTCTAATTTTAATTTATAATGATGTTGATTAGGCCCCTCTGCTAGTCCGGGGAAGCAGCAAAGGGACAGAAAGAGGGGAATGACAGGAAGGCGTGAAGAGGGGCAGCAAGAAGCAAACAACTTTTTTTTTTTTAAATCTTTATTTACTTATTTTGAGAGAGAGAAGCAGGGGAGGGGCAGAGAGGGAGAGAGGGAGAGGGAGCATCCCAAGCAGGCTCCACGCTGCAGCACGGAGCCCAACACGGGGCTTGAATCCATGAACCGTTAAGATCATAACCTGAGCCGCAGTCGAGAATCGGAGGCTTAACTGACTGAGCCACCCAGGCGTCCCGAGCAAATGACTCTTAAGAGAAACTGGACAAACCAAGTCAGAAGAGGGTAAGAAGGTTAACTCTGTGTCTCTGTGGAAATTCACAAGGATTCTTCAAAAGGAGTCATATTAGATAGAACCACAGACAGGGACAGTGCTGAGCCCGGTACACCGGGTCAAGGAAGAGACCGGGGCTCCGTGATATCAATGGCTCGCCCAACGTCTCAAAGCTGGGAAGGCGTGTAACTGGGCAGCCCAACCAGCCCATTTCTTCAGACTGAGTTCAAGTACTCTTTGCACCTGCCCGGGCTCCCAGACAGTCCTTCCCTGTGTCGGCCCAGGGTCTGGTCTTCCTGTAACTTTTACCCACTGGTGCATGCTTTATCCCTTTGGTATCCCTTTGATCCCTTTGGCATCCCTTGGTACCAAAGAGAAGTAGTGTAATCCCTCTTCCACGTGATGGGCTTTCAACTATTTGAACACAACAGTCTTGTTTCCCAAACCTGCTCTCCTAGAACCCAAATGCCTGGTTCCCTTCAGCGCGCTCATAATTCCTTCTCTTCTCAAAAGCCTGCCAATCGTCAGTCCGTAATCCACCCCATTCTCCCTGCTCTGCAATCACGTCCCATCAATGATTATCAAGTATGGATCTCCCCTCTTAGAGTTCATTTTTTCCTCCCGGCAGCCTACAAACATATCCAATCCCTCCACCCTAAAAAAGCCTTGCCTCAAATCTTCTGGTTCCTCTTTGACATTCACTTCCTAATCATTTATTCATTCCAACCTAGAGATCTGAAATCCATGGAGGACTTTAGGAGGCCCTATCGCCTCCCTTAGACGTAACCCCTACTATAGCTGCTTCATGAATATACTACCGAAAGGCAGCATTTGTGGGTAATTCACCTTGGAAAAAGCACACTGCTTATGCTGTTGGTTTGGGGACTCAGCTACATCATCTGCAAAAATGTCGAAGCTTAGAATATGCTATGTAAAAAGAAGCTGACTTTTACGTACAGTAATTACACTAAAAATACAAAACACTCCCTGTTTACCACGTGCCACACACATGCGTCAATACACATGAATGAGCACGTTAAATCCTCATAAAACTCTGCAAAGTAGATACAAGTATTGTTGCATTTGAATAGCCTGTGTAGGGGGCACCTGGGTGGCTCAACTTGGTTAAGCGTCTGACTTCAGCTCAGGTCATGATCTCGCAGTTCGTGAGTTCGAGCCCCGCGTCAATCAGGCTCTGAGCTGTCAGCCCAGGAGCCTGCTTCTGATTCTGTGTCTCCCTCTCTCTCTCTCTCTGGCCCTCCCCTGCTCATGCTCTGTCTCTCTCTCTCTCTCTCTCAAAAATAAACATTAAAAAAACAAAACTAGAAACAAAAAATGAATAGCCCGTATAGGAAAAAATTTTACTTATGATCCAGTAAGCACACGACTGGGTAACATACACCTCTTCTAGTCAACTTCTGCCGTTTCCAGCCATCTGCTGTGCCATGCAGTATGTGGCCGTAACTGTTGTTTTCTAAAGCATGCATTCCTCTGTTCATATGCTATCTGCACGTGACTCTCCTCCAGCTTCTGGAAGAAGTGGCAAGGGAGGGACCCCTTTAAAAAGCTCTGGAGGGAGAGGAGAAGGGCCTGGACGCTGAAGCAGCATCGAGGGGCACAGGAGTACCCTGCGGCCCTAATCACCGCCCGAGTGGCTCCTGTAAGGAGGTAATGGTCGCGAGCTCCCCTACACGGGCCTTCACGCCAGCCACCTTCACCAGAGGCTCTGAAGGGAGTAGAAGGTAAAGTCCAATCACAGAGAGCAGGAAAGAGGCAGATCAAGGACACACAACTCTCACATTCTTTAAAGACTTGCCCAAAAATCAAAAGTAGCTTTTAAAAGATACTTATCTTTTTTACATGATGTGTAGACTCCATTGAAGTTTCCTTTTTTTTTTTTCAGAGAGAGAGAGAGAGAGAGAGAGAGAGAATCCCAAGAAGGCTCTGTACTCTGCACTAAGCCAGATGTGGAGCCTCAGTCCCACAACCATGAGAGATCATGACCTGAGCTGAAATCGAGAGTCGGACACTTAACCAACTGACCCACTCTGGCGCCCCTGAATTGCAATTTCTACATACAACTATATGATTTATACACGCCATTCTGAAACAGGAAGTTATAAACTGGTTCGCCTGAATTGATTATACTGTCTGCCTATTTTAACTGAAAAAAGTTGGTGCCTAGAAGGTCAAAATCGTGGATTACATTTCCAACAGGAGCTCTTTAATGTAAGCTCAGACTGAAAGTGCGGGTTTAGAGCAGTGACTCTCAAACCTACGTGTACATCCAACTCATCTGAAAGGCTTATTAAAACAGGTTGCTGGGCCCACCCTCAGAGTTTCTGCCTCAGTAGTTGGGGAGCTGGGGTCTGGAAATCTGCGATTCTTACAAGTCCCCGTGTGATGTGACGCCGTGGTCCCTGGACCATACTTTGAGAACCACCAGTTAAACCACAAAATCACACCCCTAATCCACCCAGGTGATGGAGAAATGAAGACAAACTCCATTTAAAAATGAAGCTGGAGGGGAGCCTGGGTGGCTCAGTTGGTTAAGCCTCTGACTCTTGGTCTCAGCTCAGGTCATGATCTTATGGCTCGTGAGTTCAAGCCCCACACCAGGCTGTGCGCTGACAGTGTGGAGCCTGCTTGAGATTTTCTCTCTCTCTCTCTCTCTCTCTCCCCTCCTCCTCCTCTCTGTCCCTCCCCCACTTGTTCTCTCTCTCTCTCTCTCCCCTCCTCCTCCTCTCTGTCCCTCCCCCACTTGTTCTCTCTCTCTCTCTCTCTCTCTCTCTCTCTCAAAATAAGTAAATAAAATTTTAAAAAATGTTTTATAAAGAACTGAAACTGGAGGCAAAAGCCTGTGCTTCATAAATACCCGTATTACGAAAACTATGGAATTAATGGCTTAATAATTCTCAGATTAGGGCCACTTCATTTAATTTTAAGTAAGCATTTTTTCTCTCAAGGAACACTGAAACAATTTTAAAATAAGTTCTTTGAAAGCAGGCTTTCCTTTTTCTTTCATTTTCTCACCTGCATACAACAAAATAGTAACAAGTACTCAACATCGGTAGTCATCAGGAAAATGAAAATAAATTAACATGATGAGGTACCAGTTCATCCCACCAGGATGGCTATGAGTAAGACAACAGCAGCAACACCCCCAACATAGAAAGTGCTGGTACGGAGGTGGAGAAAGGGGAACCCCGTACCTCGTGGGCGGGCAGGTAAAATGGTGTAGCCTCTGCAGGAAAGTCTGGCACTTTCTCAAAGAGTTCAACACGGAATTACCCTATGACCCCGCATTTCTGCTCCTGAGTGCACGCCCAAAAGAACTTACAACAGGTACCCAAGCAATTACGTGTACATGCATGTTCACGGAAGCACTATTTACAGGAGCCAAGAAGTGGCCACACCTCAAACGTGCATCAGTGGATGAATGGATATACGACGTGCGGTCTGTACATGCAACGCAGTGTTGTTATCCCGCCATAAAAAGGAAGGAAGTGCCTATGCACGCTACCGTGCGGATGGCCTCCAAAATACGATGCTAAGTAAGGCCAGACCCAAAAGGCCACATATGATATGATTCTAGGCATATGAAGTACCCAGCACAGACAAATCCACACGGATAGAAAGTACGGGAGGAGTTGTCGGGAGCTAGGGGGAGGAGTGAGCGGACAGAGACTCTGGAAGGGTAGAAACGTTCTGGAATCAGACAGAGATAGCGCTTGCACAACCCTGGGAGTTGTCGTCAACGCCACTGAACTGTTCGCTTTAAAGCGGTTAATTATGTGGTGTGTGAACCGAACCTCAATAAACTATTTTTTTGTAAATAGGAACGAGTCATAACAATGCAAAGACTCCAAGTGAGTAAGGTATTTTCACAAGAGGAAGTTAAGTAATAAAAATGCGTGAAAATGCGTAACTTCACTAATAATAAAAAGAAGCGCCAAAGAAAACAACAACGAGGCTTGATTTAATTTGCAGCCTATGAGGGTATCAAGTTTATGTTTTTGTTTTGCTTTGTCTTAATGAAACGCAGTTCTGGCGAGGATGTGAGGAATCAGTTACTTTCATTTGTTGCTGGTAATTTCGCAACTTGATACATTCCTTTTAAGAGACAACTTGGCAGTATCAAAAAAAACCATTGAAATGCTGACTCCATTTACCCTAGGAATGCCATTCTTATCCAGTCCCCCTGACTCCTGTCCCAGAGGACCACTCCAACACAGGCTCGGCTGCCATCTAAGGCGGCTGACGGCCTGCTCTCCCCCCCCACCAGCCTGTTCTCTGAGCTTCTCAGAGGCACGGCCCCCGCTCTCTTCTCTGCATTCCTGGCATCATGTCCACTTCATACGTAGCCAGCTCGTAATCCATGCTGACTGAATGGACGCAGGTTAGAAGGAAAGAACTGGAAAGGAATGAAAACAATTACGGAAGGGCTGTTGTTGGTTTGTTTTTAATTTTCAATGTATATAAATGTAACAGTAAATGCATTTACTGTGAGCAAGATGAAGGTTAGTATTTAGGTGATAGTTGATGACTATGCGGATGAACAGTCGATAATAAGGTGAGAGTTAACTATGGGACAGGCTAGGAGAAAAATCTTTCAATACGGCCCCCAAAATCTCTGGCCCTGTAACTTATTTTAGCCTATTATAATTACATTGTGCACCACAAATGAACAGCTAAACGGAAAACACATTCTTCGTTGCAGAGAGGTAAGAGAACTTATTGCAGGTGTTTCAATAATTCGGCAATTTTTTACCAAGTATCTGACCCTACGGAAGAAAACAGGGTGGTCAACACACTTTAACCTGAACCTCTTCTGTGTCCTAAGTGTCAAGAAATGTTTGCCCACTGGATTACTTGGTTTTGGAAAACAGCTTGAGATTTTAAGTGGCTATGTGGGTAAAGAAGGGAATGCGGGAAGTCGGGAATGCGGGCGAGAGGAAGAGGGCTTAACAGATTGTTATCCCAACAAACAAACCCACCACCAAGACTGCCCCGTCCTCCTGCCTCCCGCTCAGACAGGACAACCACCACGGACTCCATCCCAGACAAGACTGCAAGACGCTGAAGGACTTACTCTGGAGGATGTGCTGTCCCCAGAGCAACAAAGAAGGGACCCACAGCACACCCCTCTGGATGGCTAGAACCTTGCTGGATTCGTCCTCTTCCTTCAAGAGGCTTCCCGAATGGTTGCAATGATCCTGCACTCATTTGATCAAAAGCTAAGGAACTAGGGGGCTCCTGGGCAGCTTAGCTGGTTGAGCGCCTAACTCTTGATTTCGGCTCAGGCATGATCTCACGGTTCGTGGGTTCAAGTCCTGCCTCAGGCTCTTCGCTGACAGTATGGAGCCTGCGTGGGATTCTCATTCTCTCTCTCTCTCTGTCCCTCCCTTGCACTCTCTCTCTCAAAATAAATAAATAAACTTTAAAAAACACAACAACAACTAAGTAATTAGGAAGATGTTTTTTAATCCCTAACACCTTATTACATAGGGATAACCCCAGGTAACAAGCGGTTTCATTCCAGGCTGTTTTTCTTAAATAAACGTATGCACCCATATACGGAAGCACATACAATATTATGCACATTTTTACTAGATTGGTGTTAAACTAAATAAACTATACAGACACTACAGTTTTGAGCCTTGCCTTAAAAAACGCAACTAATATATTCTCATTATGAAAAATATATAAAATAGAATAAACTATTATTAAAGTCCTGCCTTCATTTCCCTATACAATGATCTATATTCCAATACGTTGGTTCTTTTCAGTCCATCTATAAATCCACATGCGATTATCAAACATACAAACAGGCTCATACTGTGTGCATTTTCTAGGACTTTAGTTTGCAATACAAGTTAGAAACCTTTCAATGATCGTCGCTACAGGTTGACCTCAATCTTCTAATATCTACATACACAGAATGGATTACGGCCCATTATTTGACTAATCACTAATTAACAGACATCAGTTTCAACTTCCTTCGAGAGGAATTAATGCTTCAATGAACATACTTGTAAATATTTTAGCTCTCAGAGTATTTTTTAGAATAAATTTCTGACAATGAGTCAAAGAACGTGCCTACTTGTAAAATTCAAAAGTGTCAATGTGCATTAGAGAGATGTTAAAGACATATTACCATTGGAATTTTTGTTAATGTTCACTTATTTATTTTGGGAGAGAGTGAAAGCGTGCACACAGGAATGGTAGAGAGACAGGGAGACAGAGAATGCCAAGCCGATTCCGTACTGTCAGTGCAGAGCCCGACACAGGGTTCGATCCCATGACCCTGGGATCATGATCTGAGCCAAAATCAAGAGTCGGACGCTAAACCGACTGAGCCACCTAGGTGCCCCATCATTTAAATTTTTTAATTCTGATACCTACTCTCCTCCACGTGGGCATTACCAATTTGCATCCATCCACAATAGAAGTGAGCGCCATTACCCCGATATGGTCGTAAGGGGAGGAATCTAATAATTATTAGTAAGGTTTGTAACTTTTATTTTTTTCCTCTCTCTTTTTTTTTTACATTAAAAAAAACTGTTTATTTTTATGGGGACGGGGGGCGGGCAGTGAGAGAGAGGGCAACAGACTCTGAAGCGAGCTCTGTGCTTTCAGCAGTGAGCCAGATGTGGGGCTTGAACTCACAAGCCCTGAGATAATGACCTCAGCTGAAGTTGTACGCTTAACCAACTGAGCCACCCAGGTGCCCCTGTCACTTTTCTATATGTTTATTTGCTTCCTTTGTGAATTGCTCTTTTCTTTTTAATTTGCGAGAGAGAGAGAGAGAGAGAGAGAGAGAGACCAAGGACAGGAGAGAGGAGCAGAGGAAGAAAGAGAGAGAGAGAATTTAAACCTGATGCAGGGTTCAATCCCACGACTGGGATCAAAACCTGAGCCAAAATCAAGACTTGGACGCTCAACTGACTGAGCCACCCAGGAGTCCCTAAATTGACCTTTTTGAAACTGTGCGGTCTGCCCTTCTTATTGATTTGTAGCAACCTGTGATATATGCTGGCGTTAATCCTTTGTCAAGTTGCAAATATTTTTTTCCCACGGATATTACTTGTCCGTGAACTTTGTTTACGATGAGTATAGTAAGACTGATTATTTAAAAGTGTTGGGAGGGCACCTGGGTGGCTTAGTCAGTTAAGCGTGCGACTTCAGCTCAGGTCACGATCTCGCAGTTCGTGGGTTCAAGCCCCGCGTCGGGCTCTGTGCTGACAGCTCAGAGCCTGGAGCTTGCTTTGAGTTCTGTGTCTCCCTCTCTCTCTGTCCCTTCTCCGCTCACACGCTCTCTCTCTCTCAAAAATAAGTAAACATTAAAAATAAAATAAGATAAAAGTGTTGGGAAAATTGGATGGCCAGTTAGGGGAAAAAAGCTAGGTCCCAGATCATCCTTCCAAAAAAAGTTAATTCAGATAAATCAAAAGAATCGCATGGGATAAATGAAACTGAAGTACGAAACCAACTAGAACAAAAGATACACAAAAATTCTTCAAGACTTCCGGGTTCCATTTCTACATCCAGTGTTTCAAATTGTGGTCCTTTAACACTTGCCATTGAAAATAAATACAATGAGAACACAATCATACGAGAAATTGTAAAGAGCTGCTGACAAGAGACGTTAAGCTTACAGGTTGCTCTCTTTGTTGGAAAGGCAATTAATGAGAATCAGAAAGGTGCTGAAGTCATATTAGCGCCAGACAGACTTTCTCCTTTACCTGACTGGAAGAGCTGAAAGAAAAGTTAAAATAGAAAAATAATATGACTAATGTGATGTCCCTGTTCTACTACCCCCACCTTGGGAAACCTGGTCCCAGACCAATGGAAGACCCCCAGCAAGGAGCTGGCATAACAGGGACAGATTTTAATTTAGGAAAGTGAACCTAACGGCAGCGCACTGAACAGAGTGAAGCAGTGGTCCCCGAACCAACAGCGTTAGCATCATCTGGTGACTTATTAGAAATGCAAGTGATCGACCCCCTCCCCTCAAACCACGAAGTCAGGAACTCGGAGGGTGGGGCCGCACCCTGCACCTGCCTCCGATGCCTGCTACAGGATGAGACGCCCTGGACTGGAGAGACGCTGAAACATCTCAAGGTTCCATTTTACCATCACGTCGTAAGCAACGGCAATTAACAAGGAGAAAGGAAACCAACATGGTGGCAGACGGGAGGGCTGTCTAGGGAAGGTGAGAGTAGCATCTGAGGCTGCCGGGGAGGAGAAAAGCCTCCTAGTAAATGCAGAGTTCCCGGCCATGGGTATTTGGAAGTGGAAGCTGGATAAAGAAGTGCTGGAGTGTTACGGAAACAAAGCGCTCCCTGCACACGAAAGAGGTTGACGGAGCAGGTCTCCGATTCTGTGCTTTGAGTAGAGCGAGATCAGGATGGGTAAGCAAAGTCATCGGGAATTAGTTTAAGATATGCCATGTGTGAGGTGGCAGAGGGACACACAGGTAAAATATGGACCCAAATTTCCACAGGGGGATGGGATGCTGGAAGAGATCGATGAGCCAGACGAGGCCTTGCTTGGGACGTGCCCACAGTCAACCAGACAAAAGCAGATGGCAAAGAGAAGGCTTAGAAAACGGACTTCCACCGGAAGAGGGAAAAAGCCCCAGTTCACTCTCTGATCGTTTCATTCCTGCCAATAGGAAGTAATGAGAAACTCCCCACAGAGGAACATTTCGTTCACGCGTGCATCGGGTCACCAAATATTGACCGAACGTCTCCTCCAAGCTCCGGACTTACAGGATGTGTGAGGCATGGGTCTCGTCCATCCCCCAGTGGTTTCTCCACAGATGACTGGTGACCGGCTGCCCTCTAGATGTAGGCCTGGCCTAAAATTCTCGCCCCGTGATCGCTAAGTGTTTGCTTTGAAAACCCATCCCCGAGTGTGTGCCTGTTTGTCGTACGACCAGAAAATCACTGAATTAACACGAGGGAGGCCGTTCGGCCGAACACAAGGTAATCCTCTTAACACCGTATCAGACTCTCCACGGACCGAAGCACCCAGCTCTCCGGCTTATGTCCCACCGACCCCATGTTTGTTACAAGGGAAGGAATCTCGGCAGCCGGGAAACCCGGCAGGCAGAGGCGACACGGGGACGGCCTCTCCTCCACACGCTGACCAGGCCTTCACTACCGTGCTCTCCTGCCACCTGACTGCGGGGAGCTGCCACTGCTCGTGCCGAGACCTCGTAACCCCAAGCCCAGCTGTTGTCGGTACTGTTTAACAGCGTTACTGGAGGGGCGCCTGGGTGGCTCAGTTGGTTGAGCGTCCGACTTCGTCTCAGGTCCTGATCTCACAGTCCGTGAGTTCGAGCCCCGTGTCGGGCTGTGTGCTCACAGCTCGGAGCCTGGAGCCTGCTTCGGATTCTGTGTCTCCCTCTCTCCTGACCCTCCCCCGTTCATGCTCTGTCTCTCTCTGTCTCAAAAATAAACAAACATTAAAAAAAATTAAAGAAAAAAAACAGCGTTACTGGAATGTAACTTCTGCACCATAAAGCCTGCCCGTCGCTTAAGCGTACAAATCAGAGATTTTGAGTAAATCTATGGAGTTAGAAACACCATGCAAGCTAAGTTTAGCACGTTCCCACCAATCCCCGAAGATCCCTTGTGCCTAGGTGCAGTCACCCCCTGATCCCTACCCCCTGCCCCGGGCAACCACCAATTTACCTTCTGTCTCTACACATTTGCTTTTCTGGAATTTCACCTAAACGGAGTCCTACGGCGTGTGGCTTCTTGTGCCTGTCCTTTTATTCAGCACGTCGTTTGGGTTTTTTTGAGGTTCATCCATATTGCTGTGTGCGTGTCAAGAATCTGTTCCCTTTCTTGCAAAATAGCATTCTATTGTATGGATGTACCACGTTTTGTATGCGCTCACGGCTTTACAGACTTTGGGACTGTTTCTGCCAGTGTGAATAAGGCTGCTATAAACATGTGCAAACAAACCTAGCGTCTGCGAGAGGAAAAAAAAAAATGATCAGACTTCAAGCTCGGCGTGAAGGGCCAAGTTTCACGACGCGGTTGGCACAAGCTACTGGCACCGTGGGCCACAAACGCAAAACATGAGAGAAGGAGGAAAAACCAGCTCGGACCAAGAAGGTATTCGCTTATTAACCTCATTAACACCAGAAAATCACGATGTCTGCCGGCTGGCAGAGGGTGGCGGTCCTACACGACCTCGCTTGCCTGGAAGCAGGACATCTGCACTTCAGATGCCTGCTTCACCGACTGCTGAAATCCTCAGTGAGTCCACAAGAAGCAAAAAACCGTGAGCCTGATACACAGGCAGCAGAAACGTGCTTTCGTGTGCCATGTGCAGCTCCCTCGGCCTGGACACCCTCCCTCCCTCCCCTTTTCCAGTGCTCTCTCCTTCCCCAGTTTCTCCTTACCCTTGTCCTTTAAAATCCAACTTCCTTAAGAGGTCATTCATTCAGAAAGCATCTTCTTCCCAGGCAAGCCTTCCTGCCCCCGAGGCTGGGCCGTTTAATTGCACTGGGTGAGCTCCAGTTTGGGAACTGGTTTTCCCATTCAGACTGGTCATTTTCCGCACTGTTTATATTTTTCTAGTTCACTTGTCTATTCTGTTCACTAAGTCCCTCCCGGTTTTTTTTTTCTGAGCGCGTAGCACGGCACTGGCTCAACAGATGTTAGAGAAAACGAGTGAGTGAGTGATTTCTAGCCACACCTCTCCGTGGCGATACTGCATATCAGAGCCAACATCTACCTGATAATTCCATGGGGGGGGGGGTTCATAGCCACACGGAATGTTTAACTCCCATGAAACATAACCCCTGACCCCCAACCGCACTCCTTCCCTGAGACTCCCCATCTTGGAAAATGCCATGATCTTCAACCCAGATGCTGGAGTCACAGCTCCTGATGCCCCGCCCCCCCCCCCCCCCAATCAATCCATCAGAAATCCTGCAGGCTCAGCCTCCAGACGCAGCCTCCACCCGCACGGCTCACTGTCTCCACCTCCCTCGACGGCCGGCTCTCGCCGGGGCCCCCACACCCCTCTCCTCGGAAGCGCCCACTCTTACCGGTGCGGTGCGTATCCTTCCAGATCCGTCTCTGCACATAGCTAGAAAACCATTCGCAGCGTTAACATAAATAATACACTGCAGGTGTCATTCTGCATTTCCCTTTACTCATTCAACAATGTAACTTGGGACCTTTCCTTTGCCATCTCATTTTTGACAGGTTTAGATCGCGGTTTATTTAGCCTTTTCGGCACAGTCCAGGACTGATGGACACTCGAACTGTATCTAAAAGCAACACCGGACTGAATATTCCAGAAGGCACTGCACGCTGCACAGCTACCCACAGGCTCGCAGGAGGGCAGCTCCTCAGGGGAAGGTGACTTCAGGCCGAGGTGCCTGGTGGGGGGGGGGGGTTCTGGCTCTGCAGCCCCGAGCCCGGTGGCTGTGGGACGGAGGGCACAGCTACGGCGGGCCGGGTTCTGGCCGCCACCACGAGCAGGCCGCTGGTTTCAAGGCTGGAGAATTCCGAGAATTAAAAGCCCTGGTGACTTGCGGGGACGGATCTGGTGCTTCACTCCTACCCTCTGGTTTTGACTATTTATAGTTTACGTCTACGGACGTTGTTCCATGTAGGGACAAAGCCAACGCATGGCATACTGTTCGTCACGGGAAGCTTGTGTTGTTTCAGCAGATCCCCGCCCTGTCAAGCCTGCCCGGATGAACGCCCCAAGAAAGTGTGTGGGTTTGGCCCCGTGAGCACTGCATTCCTGATAGGTTTGACTGGAAAAGTTTCCTCGATGCTCTGGTGATCCTATTAGCAGAGCCCGGTCGGTCTTGCGTTAAGGGGTCTCTTCAGGACCCACCCAAATGGAGGATCTAGCATTTCACCATCAGGGACCTTGCAGGGGCCCAGAGTGGAGAAGGGAGTCTCAGGTAAACACAGGTCTTCGAGAACGTGAAGACCACGGAGACGTCTGACCAGATTCCCACACATTAAACCGCGTCCGACTGCTTCCAAAGAGAGCTCTGAGGTGCAGGAGGCCTCGGCCTCTGTGTACCTGAGGCTTCTCATACCAGAGGAAACGCACCTGCTGGAAGGCCGTGCTTGTTTCAAAGCTGACTGCTTATAAACAGGCAAGAAATGTATGCCTGTACCCATAAATGTCAGTTGGAGATTCTGGGGATAACATCGGCTACGGGCTTTTGAAGATAATTTATTTATTTACTTATTTACTTGAGAGACCGAGAGTGAGCACGAGTGGGGGAGGAGGGCAGAGAGAGAGAGACTCGTAAGCAAGCTCCACACTCAGTGCGGAGCCGCAGGGCTCGATCCTACGACCCTGGGATCAAGACCTAAGGTGAAATGAAATGTCAGACCCTCAACCAACTGAGCCACCAGGCGCCCCCTACTTTTTAAACTTAGTTAAGTTGTGGTCAGTAGTTTCTATAGAGTATCTATTCACATAGTTTATATATAATGTCACCGTTAAGAGGAGGAAACATCCATTCAAGTATTTTAGGTACAATGTCTTCATTATGAAGAGAAAACATCTTTCTATTATTTAGCCATTCTTAAACTTTTCTTGGTGTACATCAAAGGAGTATAACAAACATTTAAAGCTTCTGACCAAAGATCCTACACTTTACTTCCATTTCTTTGTAATAGACTGTTTTCTATTAAATTTAAAGGTTATAATTTTAAAGTATTAACACTGGGACCTAATTTGCCTCTTCTGTGACATGCGTATACTGGACTGAGCCAGATTTGAATTTTTTATTATTCATTTATTTATTTATTTTTAAAGGCTTTGTTTATTTTTGAACGAGAGAGAGAGAGAGAGAGAGAGAGAGAAAACACAAGCGGGGGAGGGGCTAGAGAGAGAGGGAACACAGAATCTAAAGCAGGCTTCAGGCTCTGAGCTGTCACCACAGAGCCCAATGTGGGGCTCGAACCCATGAACTGCAAGATCATGACCTGGGCTGAAGTCGGATGCTTAACCAACTGAGCCACCCACGTGCCCCCAAATTTGAAGTTTTGTTTAAAGCACATGTTTTCAGTGACCAATTTAATAGATCACGTGTAATCCCCATCCCTTCAACGTATAGTTTAGGTGACTATCTTCCTTCTTATTTTGTTTTTTAATTGACTTGATATAATATGAACGAGAGGCAGACGTTTGTGTAGAAGTCACTGAGATTTGCAGGCTGCTTGTTAACTCAGCAGGGCTGAGTAATACACAAGTCTATCTAAAATAATCACTATACATCATATCACTCAGTTGATTTCCTCAAAGTTACCATCAGGTCTGATTCGTCTTGCTTACTGACGTGGTCTTTCTTGGTACCTCCTCACCACCGTCCTGTCCACCACCGCAGTCCTCGGTGTCCAGAACACAGGCCGGTGTTCACTCAACACGCGATCAATGAATGTGCTTTCTGCCAATCACTACATCTGTACCGATGCCCCCATCAACCACACACTACCTCACCTTCGGGATACTAGACTTCTGCATTGAAAAGCACCTCATCTTGGCCCCGAGGACAGCTAAGACACAAACCAAAAGAATCACAGAATCTTTTACACCTCCAGGGTTGGGATTTCAAGAATCAAATCTGAGAGAACTAAGAAAATGTTCCCAAGCAGCCTAAGCGATGGCACTAACACGCTACAAATCAATTCCATACCTAGCATTCGCTTGGCTAGTTAAACACATGACTGAATTTTTGTAACTTATACGAAGACTGTCTCTGGTGGTATTTCCTTGTGCTCTCACTCTCTATTTTCCTCTGGCATAGCACCAGGCCCTCGAAGCACTAAGAATTAGACATATGGAATGCCAGGAATGTCTGATAACTATACTACCTTCAGAGATCAGCCCTTCGTCGTAAACAAAAATGCATGCCCTCTGAGCTTCGACTCAGATTCACTGTGAAGCAAGCACAAGTCATGAGGCTGAATGCTGGCAAAGGGTACAAGGTGAAGTGGGGTGGGCCGGGAAAAGTGCTAAATATAGTTCTTCATCACTGCAAAGATAAATATTGCTTCTTTATCTACAATGCTAATGAACTGAATGTGCAATGCATATTGCTTGGTTAGTTTTTAGATGAGCAACCCCTGACTTAGAAAAACAAGCACTAAAATTACTTTCTAAAATAAAACCCAGCCCGTTCACACATACGGTCATTCCCCTCTCCTTATCAGGACCTCATCTTTAGTTATTTATCCAGTTCTATAGGTGCTGGGACTGGTCAAGATGAATTAAAAGAAAAAATGCAAAACCCAAAAAGTTTGAAGAATTTGCTTTTAGTCCAAAAGAGAAATAACAACCGATTACAGCATGTTTATCTCAATTAGATTCCAATTTTTAAGGGGAAAAAAAGGTTATAAAAGAATTCTCGGAACAACTAAGGTAATTTAAATATACTAGATGTTTGGTAATATCATAGAACCTTTTTTGACTTTCCATAGCTGTGATAATTGGTATTATGATGTGTAAGAGAATATTTTTGTTCTTGGAAGATGTATACAGAACTACGTAGTAGGGAAGGGTCATAGTATCTTAACTCACCTTCCAATGTTCCAGCAAAAAAGCTAAACATAGATATAAATATAATATACACATGTATGTAAAAACAGACGAAAGGAGGATAAAGCAAATACCACCAAAGTTATTTGTCAGATCTAAGTAGAAGGTGTATGTGCATTCATTCTACTTTTTTTGTCTGTTTGAAATTTTTTTTTTAACGTTTATTTATTTTTGAGACAGAGAGAGACAGAGCATGAATGGGGGAGGGGCAGAGAGAGGGGGAGACACAGAATCGGAAGCAGGCTCCAGGCTCTGAGCCATCAGCCCAGAGCCCGACATGGGGCTCGAACTCACGGACCGTGAGATCGTGACCTGAGCTGAAGTCGGACGCTTAACCGACTGAGCCACCCAGGCGCCCCAGTTTGAAATTTTTTATAATAAAAAGGTGGGGGAACATCCTTCATTAAGGAAATTCCAATATACACAACAGACTCAATACACGTTTGCCTCTGGAACACACGCCTCTGGAACACAGCAAACGGGGTGAAAAAAGGCACAAACACAAAACGACAAAGGGCAGAGCAACGGACAAGTGCAACAAAATCTGAGGTAGTGAAAAGCAAATGGCTGGCTGAGTAGTAACCGACTTAGCAGACGCGTGAAATAGGAAACCTAATCGGCAAGAAAGCAAGCTCGGAAGCTGAGTGATCCACCCTCCAAACCCCTAACACAGTTCTGTAATTCCAGCATCGAGGACTTCAGACGTCAGGCTGGGCTGGGAGGACGAGCTGGAAGTCCGTCTGGAAGTAGTCAAAGGTTCAGCCTGCTGGTGCCCATCCTGGTCAGCAACTGCAGGTTTCTTCTCTAGACAGACTCAATCAGAGAGGGACTGTGGGCTTCCGGGCAGCTGGTATGGCAGAAAGGACGATTAAGGGACAGTCTACATACTGCCCGGCCAGCCTCCCAAGCCCCCCCACCCTACTCAGCTTGTAGAATCTTGGTAGCTAGGCTTACGTTTACGGTAGGTAGGTGACGGTGGAGCTTTTCCTGGGAAAACTAACAAGAGCGGGAGAAGAGAGCTGTTGACACGAACGTCTGGGAGTACCACAGCAGAGAGCCTGAGCTCGATAGCTACCCGGTGAAACCCGACCCACAAACACAGAGCTTCTAAAGAGCTTTAAATGCCTCATTCTTAAATAGGACTGATAGCTGTACTAGTCAGGACAAGCCAGGTGACGCTGCAGTAAAAAACAATGCCAGTCTCAGGGGCTAAACAGAACAATCACCCATTTCCCACCCGAGCCAAGTTCAAAGTGAGTCTGGATGACTCCTCTAGGCAACTGGCCTCGATAGCATGGCTCAGCCATTCCAGAACACATTCCGGGTGACTGTGGCACCTCCATCCCAAGGTTTCATGCATCTTGTGGGCAGGGAAGACATGCACATCACTTCTATTCATATTACACTGGCCAAAACAAGTCACATAAAAGCAGGGAAATTAATCCTCTCATATGCCTCGAAGGAGTTAAGAACCAGAATGACTAATATTAATTATGTCTAACATAGAAGTTAAGAACCTGTAAAATAAAAGCAGAATCTAAAACAAACACACTGGGGCACTTGGGTGGCTCAGCTGGTTCAGTGTTCAATTCTTGATTTCGGCTAAGGTCATGATCTCATGGTTTGTGAGATCAAGCCCTACATCAGGCTCTGCACTAACAGTTCAAAGCCTGCTTGGGATTCTGTCTCTCCTCCTCTCTCTCTGCCCCTCCCCCACTCGTACACATACACACACACACACACACACACACGCACGCACACATGCACACACACTCTCTCTCTCGAAATAAATAAACAAACATTTAAAACAAACATACTGAGGGGCACCTGGGTGGCTCAGTTGGTTGAGCATCTGACTTTGGCTCAGGTCATGATCTCATGGCTCGTGGGTTCGAGCCCCGCATCAGGCTCTGTGCTGAAGCTCAGAGCCTGCAGACTACTTTGGATTCCGTGTCTCCCTCTCTCTCTCTGACCCCCCCCTCACCCCCCATTCGTGCTCTCTCTTTCTCCCCAAAATAAACACTAAAAAAATAAAAAAATAAAAAAATAAAACAAACATACTGAAACAATGAAACAGGCAATGTAACGCATAGGAGAAAATTTCAATTTAGCAGACATTTCAATCAGCACCTGCAGATAGTTACAACAGATCAAAAGAAAAATATCCAGAATATTAAAACTCTTGGAAATAAACAATATGATAGTAGAAATGAACTCAATTATTAAGTGTTAGATCAAGTTAAGAAAATTTCCCAGACAGTAAGATCAATAGAAGAAGGGAAAAGACAGGAAAATTGGAGGACTGATATCTGACAGCCTGGAGTTTCAGAGACAGAAAATAAGGTATACATGAAGGAGAAGATACTATCAAAGATATAGTGCAAGAAAATGTCTCTGAATGGAATGACATAGGTTTCTAAATTTTATATGGCCCACTCAGAACCATGGTTAAGAAAAGACCTGAATCAGAGCGCAACATTGTTAAATTTTAGAACATGAAGGCAAAGAGAAAAGTCTCAAAGCTTCCGAGAGGAAAGAGGTCACCAAAAACAACAAATTAAGAATCAGAAAGGCTATCCACTAACAATAAATTTTCTGAAAAAGAAATTTAAAAAATGGATCCCATTCATAGCAGCATCAATCAATAAAATACTTAGGAATAAATTTAACCAAGGAGGTGAAAGACCCCTGCGGTGAGATTTATAAGACATTAATGAAAGAAACTGAAGAAGGCACAAGTAAACAGAAAGGTATTTCATGCTGAGAGAACTGGAAGAATCCTAACAGTGTCAATACTACCAAAAGCCTTATATAGATTTGATGCTGTCCCTATCAATATTTCAATGCGATTTTTTACACATGTAGGAAAAAACGCTCTGAAAATCTATATGGAAGCACAAAAGAGCCCGAAGAGCCAAAGAAATCCTGAGAAAGAAGAACAAAGCAGGAGGCATCACACTGCCTGATTTCAAGCTATAGCATCAAAATACTATGATACTGGCAGAAAAACAAATAGACCAGGGGAACAGAATTGAGAACCCAGAAGTAAACCCAAGCATATAAGGCTAACGAATATTTGACAAAGAAGGCAAAATACTCAGTGGAGAAAAGCCAGTCTCTTCAACAGATGGTGCCGAAATAACTTGATCTTCACATGTACAGAACGCAACTGACCCCTGTCTTAAATCACTCACAACAGTTAACTTAAAATGTATTAAAGACTTAAACGTAAGACCTGAAACCATGAAACTCCTAGAAGAAAACATGGGAATAAAGCTCCCTGACATGGGTCTTGGTAATGAATTTTTGAATATGATACCTAAAGCACAAGCAACAAAATAAAAAATAAACAGGTAGGATTTCATCAAACGAGGAAACGTCTGCACACCAAAAGAAATCATCGCCAAAGTGAAAAGACAACCTACAAAATGAGAAAAAAAAATTTGCAAACAATATACCTGATAAGGAGTTAATATCCAAAATATTGGGGAACTCATAGAACTTAACAGCAAAATCAAACAAACCACAAATAGCCCATTCAAAAAAATGGGCAGAGAACCTAGATAGACATTTTTCCAAAGAAGATCTACAAAAGGCCAACAGGTACATGAAAAAATACTCAACATCATTGGGGAAATGCAAATTAAAACCGCAATGAAGTATCACCTCACGCCTATTAGAATGGTCACCATCAAAAAAGATAAGAGATAGCAAATGCAGGTATGGATGTGGAGAAAAGGGAATCCTTGTGCACTGTTGGTGGGAATATAAACTGGTATAGCCACTATGGAGGAACCTCAAACAATTAAAAATAGAACTACCATAGGATCCAGCAATTCCACTTGTGGGAATATATACAAAAGAAATGAAAACACTAATTCCAAGAGGTGTCTGCACCCCTATGTTCATTGCAGCATTCTCTACAACAGCCAAGACATGGAAACAACCTAAGTGTCCATCGATATATGAATGGATAAAGAAGCTATGGTATACACGTACAACGGAATATTATTCAGCCTTAAAAATTGAGGAAATTCAACCATTTGCAACAACATGGATGGACCTTGAAGATATTACGCAAGTGAACTAAGTCAAACAGAGAAGGACAGACACTGGACAATTTCACTTATATGTGGAATCTTATAAAACAAACAAATTCATAGGAAAAGATCATACTCGTGGTTGCTAGAGGCCAAAGGTGTGGGAAGGGGGAACTGGAGGACGGTGGTCAAAAGGTACGAACTCCCAGTTATAAGACAGATAAGTTCCAGGGATGGAATGTACAATATGGTGACTATAACTAGCACTGCTATATGATATACAGAAAAGTTGCAAAAAAAAAAAAATAAATACGAAGAATTCTCATCACAAGGAGAAATTTTCTTTTTTCTATTTTTTTATCATATGCATATCAGATGATGGATATTGGTTGAACCTTCTATAATTATTTCACAATAAATATCATGTTGTATACCTTCAACTTACAATTATTTCTCAATGAAACTGGAAAAGCAAGAATCAGAGTCATCAGACTTCTCAAACACAAGACTGAAAGCTACAAGTCAGTAGAGCAATATCATCAGATTTTTGAATGCAAATTATTTCCAACCTGGAATTATATCCCCAGCTAAAATATCAATCAGATATGAGAGTAGAGTAATTTGGCATTTTCTGAGATGAGAAGCCCCAACAAATTCATCTCTTATGGCCCCTTTCTAACAGAACTCTACCAAAATGACAGAAGAAACCAGGAAGACTGGGATCCAAAAATTAAAATATCTAGCACAGGTAAACGACAAATGAAATCTATGATATGACAGTAAATGGAGATCCCATAAACATATGACATGTGTAGCAGTTATAGTGATAACCAGTCTGAAGTGGAGACCAAGAACAGAAGGAGGCAGGAAGTTTGAAACCAAAAGAACATCTGTTGTGTTTAAATGCACTGAGAGGAGCTTTATAATTTTGGCAGCTACTTGGTGGAAGGGACATAGAAAATAGAACCAATGGGTAAAAAAAAAGAGATAATTATTAACCATAGGAAAAAAAAACACAAAGGAAATTCAATTCTATTACACTAGATTGGTCATCCAGAAATAATATTTACATAGTCAAATATGTAAACACTGAATACTGATTTCTTTACAAGGCTACAGAATACTCTGAGATGATGAGGGGAAAGGAAGTGTGTGGGTGCAGGAAGGGCACCGGTAAGAGAGGTGAAGCCTCATCCAGAGCAGAAAGTTGATTCTCAAAACCTACAACTAAAAAATTAAGACATATAAATATGCTATTTAAAAACAGAGGTAGGGGGCTCCTGGGTGGCTCAGTCAGTTAAGCATCAGCCTCTTGATTTCGGCTCAGGTCATGATCTCACAGTTGATAGGTTTAAGCCTGCTTGGGATTCTCCACACTCTACTGACAGTGTGGAGCCTGCTTGGGATTCTCTCTCTCTCCCCCTCTCTCTGCCCCTCCTCTGCTCTCTCACGCTCTCTCTCTTTCTCAAAATAAATAGATAAACTTTAAAAATTAAATAAATAAAAAATAAAAACACAGAGGTAAATACCAAAAGAAACCATTAAATATCCACATGTGTAGTTGACTCTGGGGAGAATCAGGTGTGGGTGCGAGGAAGTCGATCAGGAGACCACAAACTTATTTTGTGTTTATTAATCACTTACAGATATAACTTGGATTGAAATAAAGTTGTAAAATCTCCCATAAGTTTCCAACTTTAATTTCAAAAGTCTGAAACCTTTCTCTATTGTCTCTATTTACTGATTTCAGATGTATCTCTAAGTAAATTTCATATAAATTGATAACATTACATTTGCTCGGAACTTACGTACAGTAGACTTTTTGGAACTCGAAAGCACATAACCTAAACATCTGAAAATCGTGCCAATGCGGTCTTTTAGTATAAACCAAGTTTTAGTGACTCTCAAATAAAATAGAAAATACACATCATATATCTTTTTCTTCTAGTTTTTATTTAGAAGCCTGTTACGTGCAATACACCATTAAGAGATATCAAATAATATATATGGAAAGTATTCCATGAACTGTTAAAGCACAACCCTAATGCTTTTATTTTCATTTTTGAACCCTTGACTCTGTTCTCAAAGAGGCTACAGTCTAACTGGGAAGATAAAGCACACACAGAAATAGTATCACATAAGGCGGTCTGTGCTGAGGACCGCGTGAATGGTATGAAAAAATGAAGGCAGTTTAGAAAAAGATTCCATCTGGATGCATCTGAAATGGTGGGTGTCATGCTAAGCTCTCATCAGCTACTTCTCTCTCCCCATTTAAGAAGCAGAAATACACATTAATTTGAAGGAATCCCTCTTCTTAAATGTCCTAATAGGCGACCATTTCTCTGCTCCATTATGTCTACCACGCTCTCAAAAAATCAAATAAAAAAATCAGTATAAGTGAAAAACTATGCCCCAAAAGCGCCTTTCAACATCCGAGGCTCCAGCGTTCCCCCAGGAGGACTTGCTCTGAGTTCCCCTGGTCCCCGCCTCTTTGCAGTACTCTACCAGGCCCCAAACCTGGCCGACGTGCTTTCCTCCCCGCCTCAACTACCCCCCCCCCCACCCACGCATTCTTCCAAATGACAAAAACTTCAGGACCTCAGAGCTGAAAAGTTTGCCCATGGAAGTCCTGCAGCTATTGTCAGATATCTGGAGATCACACTCATGGAAGGTTTTAGAATGTTTTATTTCTATACCTTTCGAGCCTCAGGCTGGCCTGGCTAGCTCATCCCCCGTTGTGACTTCAAGCGTCTGCCTCCTGAATCTGACGTTTTAAGACAGATGACAGATCAAAGAAGACCCACTATTTTCTACAGTGGAAACCATTCTCTGGCCAAGGCCATAGCAACTGCTAATATGTCTTTGCCTTTCTGAGTTTCTAATAAGCATCTGGAATATGCATCTGGAATAAACCTCTCACCATTATTTCTGCTGCAGCTTTGTGCTTGTTTTGTCCAACAAAGCTACTATTCCTTCTCTTTTTTTAAAGTTTATTTATTTATTTTGAGACAGAGAGAGAAAGAGAGAGAGAGAGAGAGAGAGAGAGAGAATCCCAAGCAGGCTCTGCATTGTCAGTACAGAGCCCAAAGCGGGGCTCGAACTCACGAACAATGAGATCATGACCTGAACCCAAATCAAGAGTCGGGTGCTTACCCTACTGAGCCACCCAGGCACTCCCAAAGCTATTATTCTCTAAGTAACTTGAAAAACCTAGTTCCCAAAGAAAATAAAACCATCCTTTCAAAGTATGCTTTCTTTTTGAAGCTCTAAGTGATGTCTGTGAGAAACTACTGATTTTATAGCGACTTCTACCTGATTGTTCACACTATATTAAATAAGCCAGAATCAGGTTCCAAGAGTGTTCCTGGGATGAAAACCTAATTTTACATGATACGTTTATTTGATGATTCAACTAATGGCTTACAAGAGAAAGTTGTAGCACTTCATATAACACTTCCGTTCTTTATATCAAGTCTTGAATCTCCAAAATTACTTCCTTTACCATAAATATTATGTGATATACACGATCAGGCTTTTACGCATGAAAATATTCACCCCACTGCTTGGGTATACACCATGGTCATTCCAAACGTATTTTCTCCGGATTTCTCTGATGGACATCCAAAAATATAATGATAAAAAAAATTAACTTTCCATAAAGCATAAAAAAAATACACAAAACATGCTTTTGGTCCTTCCTCAGACCTTTACAGCTTTATAGTAACACATTTAACCTCAATGAGTATCAGTCATGATTGTGTCTAATTAGAGCAAAATAAAGTTCTCGCATGCCAATGATTTGTAAGCCTGTCCTTATTTGATCAATTTTGCTAATTTTAATATTTCCAAGTGTTTTTAAAAATAGAAAGATCGAGACTTTATGACGCTTTATGCTGTTGCTGTAAAAGATAACATTTCATAATGAAAGATATTTTTTAAAAATTCTTGCATTTCTACCCAAGCCATAATTTAAAATCCTGTTTCAATGTGTGAAAATGGTACTTACTGCCCTTGCTCTTAATTTCTGTCCTTAATGATTTCTACTATAGGTAGCATGCGCTCTGACACCCGGGGACAGACGAGAAGCAAATGGCTTCACAATCTCCCTTCTTAATGTCTGCTTTCTTCAAGGAATTTCTAGGCACTCGACATTTTAAAAAGTAGGCTTCAACATCCTTGAAGTAGAGTAGACGTCTTTACTTTATCACAACTAAGCCGAGACACGATGACATTGGTATCACTGGGCTAGACGTTATCACAGAGGCCCCAGAATACAGCTCTACAGTGAAGTACTCACTACGCAAGAAATCGGGGTAGAGAGGATCTATCTCTGCCCATAGCTCACTGGCTCGAAGAGCTTAAACACTTAACAATCTCTTTGACTGTTAAGTTTTCTTCATCTGTAAAACAACAGGCTTTGATTCAAAGTCAACTCACGCTCTAAAGTGTAATGACTTTTTGGATTCTGCAATATTCACTGCAGATTGTAGTAATTCAGATCTCATTTTCCCACGGACTTAGATAGAAATATATACGATCCTTAATTGGCAGGGCCCCTAACAATTTTGTTTTAAACCCCCGTGCCCCCAAAAGAGCCCTTTACTCTGTCTGGAAGGAAATACGAAGATCTTTATAAATCTTAAGAGAAAAATTGTTCACTCATTCCCGTGGCCAGCTACATAAAATGCAAGGTATACATGTGGTCTGGCATTCAGGTATACCCAGAACCTCAACGGGCCTTCCCAACTTTTATCTCTAATAATTCCCTTTCCTGTTCCCAAAGCTCCAAACTGAACACCAAAGCCTTCCCATTGCCCATGTTTTTTTTTTTTTATTCATGGTACTATCCTTACCTAGAGACTGTTCTCTGTCTCCACAAAGTCAAGTTTTACCTAATTCTCAAGCTAGAGGGACCCTATAACTTATCATCTCAACTGGGACGATTTGACAGTGAAAGGGGATGTTAATTGGGTGGGACAGGAGGACGCCAGGAATCTATGTATCTCTTTTCAATGGTCATATCTTGTATATTTGAGCAACATGTATAACAGGTTTTATCTCTCTTACCAGTCTGAGTCATGAAATAATTCAGCATTATACTCCCCTCAAGGTCTAACATATATAGTAGGTGCTCAGTAAATATCTGATGAATGGCTGAGCTCCTAGGTATGTCTAAATCTGGTATAGTACATTAGGTTCTTTCAAGTCGGTTGCATACGTTCTAAAATCAGCGCCATAGTTCACACATAGAAGAACCACACTCCTTGGCCACGCCAGAGAGCCATCTCCCTCGGAAATGGCCACGTTCACACACTATGGTGGTTCGTCCTGGTATGAAACTTCCCTTCTGCCAAATTCACATACGGTGTCATGTGTTGGGACAGATTCCCTATCACCCACCACCTGGTGCTTTGGTAACAGCTACACGTCTAAGCCTGAATCGAGATCTACAGAATTCTGTTTCCAATCTGTGAGGAGATGTTTCATGAAGAGCCTTGTTCTCCCTTGGCAGTCTTACACCTCAGGATTAAGAGCTGGGAGATTACTTCCTATCCAATAGGCTTCTGACCGCCCTGAATCCCGAAGTATTTCATCCATTCCTTTCTTAGGATATTGACTAATTTCTAGTGATACATTCTAGACACTGTGGGGTCCAGATCTGTACTCGCTGATCTTTGTATCCTCCGAGCGCCCAGAATAACATACATAGTACTCACTCAATGAATATGGGCTGAATTAATTTTAAATCGATAAGTAAGTAACTTGAAATTGTGCGGCAGCCTTACTTACGTGGAAAGGAAGAATTTCCGTGGCCCTGCTGAAACGTGCTTCAGATATACAGTGAGTCACGCCTGCTTTGTCCATGTACAAAAATCCCATGAGATAGATATGATGAGTCCTCATGGTACAAAACACTCTATGGTTCAGAGAAATGCAGAGCACCGTCCAGAAAGAGCTGCTAAGTGATGCGGCAGCTCTTAAATCCACACATTCTGACCATAGGACTATCTCGGTTCACACAGCCACACGGCAATGAACTTGACAGATTTGGCATGCATGTAACAGGAGGTGTTACCAGTCGATAGCTACTCTCATCCCCGAGTGCCACAGGCTACAACAGAAAACGGCTCCCAGGGTCTTAGGCGTTTCTATTAATTTTCTGAAAACAAAGGGAGAGAAGCTTTCGTGATCTGCTTTCAGATACAGACAGACCTAGCTATGTCAGAGTCGGGTAAAAAGAGAAAAATTAAACCACAACTGAGAGAAATAAGGAATTTAGAAGCAGAAAGTGTTAAGTGCCAGAGTATCAGCACGGGCACCGCATTCATCACGAGCACACGTTACAATGTCGCTACATAAACGCATCGAGCTATTTTGGGGACACAATAAAAGGGGCTCTTCATCGTGCCGAACGTCCACCTGGCGATGGACTCTGGGACTGACACAGAACGTCTTACGGATTAAACACAAGCACTTTTAAAACCTCGAACACACGTATTCTTTTGTCCAAGTATATTTCATGATACCATCTTTAAATGCCACACACAGGATTCGGATGAAAAATTAAAACTTGCGCTTTATGCCAGTATTTAAGGTCCCTTCATTACCTATACAGTTTCTACATTCTTTCTTTGTAACAGTAATTAAATTTCAGCCTCAACGGGCTCCATTCCCATTTGCTACGGGTCTGAAGGCATGAGAAGTATGTAGCATTTATATAACAGGAAGCATCTAAAAGCATTCTGCTGAGATTTCCTTCCCCCACACCCCCTTCCACACCCAGTCCTTAAACCGCCTTCAAAGGCCTGCTGCGTTCTTTAAAAATTAAACACGAGTTACTGATAGAAATAGTGCACCTATCCCGTAGTGTGTTTAGATACCACATCTCCACTACGGTTGCATTTAGCCCGGCTTCAACACCTCCTCCAGCCTAACCCCTGACCCTTAATGCTCAAATATTTTAATGCCGTGCAGGTCAAATATGCTTTTCTGTCGTTATCAGGGTGGAATTTCGGAGGAAAAGAAGAAAGCTTACCAACTCGGCTTTCCATTCTCCACATACCAAGCCCTGATCAAGAGGCCTTTCCACCGTTGGACGTGAACGTGGCTCTGACTCTCCAAGTCAGGAGAGGCCCTCCCCCGCCCCCCCCCCCCCCCCCCCCCACTCCACCTCTCTAACCCTTGCTCCCTCACCCACCTCGTATCAACTCTGCCCAACCTCGGTTTGAGTTCCCACGGGCGTTTACCCAGGACAAGTAAGAAATGGAATGTGAGGCGCACGGGCTCGGGAATGTTGGTGGACGGGATATTAGAGGTCGGGATCGTTAGCACACCGTTCCGATGAGTCTAACATTCATCAGCTATCCGTACCCTCTGGGACAGCACCTAGTAACAGCTGGCAGCACTTCTGGTTTATTAAATGTCCAAAGTGTGCCTTTTCTACAGGATACCACTGGTCAAGAAACAAATCATTATGGTAATGACAGTGTGGATGTCACCACACTGGAGGCTGTCATACACAACTGGCACATTGCCAGCTATAATTTGCCTGGCTTTTGAGCAATCTACCTATGTCCCCAGAAGCCAGTGAATGTCAAAGAATACCCAGAGGTCTGGCTCCACCGCGGGACATCCTAACGGGTGGGTCAAGCTGGCCTACCCCTGATCTTCTCTAGGACCCGTACCCACAAGAAAGGACAAACTTCTCCGCCAGCTCCGAAGCCACGTAAAACTTGCCTCCAACGGTATAGACTGGCTTCAGAGTTTCCCCCAATACTCCTGATTTTTACACAGGCAAGAATCACTAACTTAGCTGTAACTTTCTCTGTCTTTTAAAGACTCATTCCCAATCTCTTCTTTCCGTTCCCACCTCTTTCTGACCCATTAAGAAAGGGTCAAGTCACATAACGCAGAGGACACTGACCTGCATTAAGTCCTAACGCTTTCCAAGCAAAAGAAAAGGCAGTTTAAGATTATGAAACCTTACTAAATGAAATTTAGAGCAGGAAGTGAATTTCTTATATGGACCTTCTTAATTGCTGCTTACAGAAATTATTTTGTCCAAACTGCGAAAGAGAATTTTAATTTCTGTTCCATTTTCTCATTACCCTCAAAACCTCTAAAAGTACCATTTTGTTAAATTGAGTCAGTCCCAACTGAATACAGCAATCCGGTAACTGGGCTCAACAGTCCGAAGGAACACTAATTTCATTTTAGCTGAAATTAATGCAACCTGCAACATTGACCAGACCGCTCCCTCTAATCCCGCCACTGTATTTTATGATTCAATTCCAAGTATAATTACGTCGTAAAATGACAAGGCACCCAATAGCTAGGTCACTCGTCGCTTTTGCCTGATGACCTCGAAAACACCCCACGTCTCTTCCCAGAGCTGAACACATCTAAAAGCCACCCTTGCTTACCCGGAGTTAGGCTCCAAGAGCTCATCTGCGAGCCAGCCGGTCAGCGCACAGGGTGCTGACCTGGTGGGGCCCCCAGACCAGATGGCGGAAGTCTCGCCCTCACGGTTTACGGACATAAAGGTCTCTGGTCTTCCCCACCATATGGCAAGCTTTCCGCCGTCATTCCGTTCTCATTACCCTCTCAGCGGTGGACTCGGGGCCTTTCTTCCGGAGGCGAGGGAACACATTTCCCAGCGGCATGCCCGGGGCCGAGCGGGAGCGCGGGTGTGGACCAGACAGAGAGCGAGGGCTCCTCCCGCTGGCACGTTTTCCAAGACGCTCAGGTTCTGATCTCTCTGCGGCCAGGCGGAGGGGTCTGGCTGCTTCACTCTTCATCTGCTGCCACTTTTCTTCCCATCCGGAGCCCCGTCCTTCCAGCTCACCGAGGAAGCAGTCCTACGGCATGGCCCCGGCCCCTCCTGTGCCTCATGCAAGTCTCTGGCTGTCGGAGGGCTTTGCGGTGCCAGGCACTCAGGCGAGACGGCTGCTCCTCCCTGAAGCCGTCTCACCTCCCCAGGGCGCTCTAGAGAAGGACAGGGATCCAACACCGGAAACAACGAGGCCTGGTGGAGCCCAGACGAAAGACGAAGACGTCGGAAAAGGCAAAGGCCTTGATGAGACCTTGAGACTGTGGAGGAGACTCCAAGCACCTGCCGCAGGAAGCAAAGGGCCACTGAAGGCACAGCTGCACGAGGCGAAGACAGCACTGCTACGGGGCGGGGAGACGGGCAGGGAGAGGAAGACTTGACCCGGGAGTAGAGTACTTCCTCCCGAGTCAGACGACCGACACGTCCCCCGGAAAACAGCTCTGCCAACTCAACAGACCACGACAAGGACAGGGGAGGCGAGACAATGTGAGACAGGCGGCGGTAGCGGGTAGCACGTCAGCAGCTCAGCGCAGACGCTACAACAGCCGACGGGTGGTTGCCGAAGGGATGACGGCAAGGGACTTGGATCTCGAGTCCCCACGTTGCCCGCCAGTGCTGTGCAATCAAAGCGAAGGTGCCGGCCGAAATCGTGCCGAGTCATCTTCGTAATCAATGGGAGAGGCTACAACTACAACTGTTCTATGACCTTGGAAACCCGCTATTCAAAATATTAAAGGCTCTCTATTAAAATGGAGAGAGGGACGAACAAAACAGTAAAACGAATGTTGACTTAGCATGCTGTGATTTAAACCATTAGAAGCTGGGAATTAAAGTGTTTATTTCTTCGTAAGAAGCTCAAAAGTACTTGCAACAGGGCTTGCCTTCTTTAGGCTGTATCACTTAAGATACGACGAGAGAACCTTTTCCATACCTCGACAAACTGTCACACCCTTTTTTGTCTTTAATTTTTTTAACGTTTATTTATTTTTAAGGGAGAGAGAGAGACGGAGTGCAAGTGGGGGAGGGGCAGAGAGAGAGGGAGACACGGAATCTGAAGCAGGCTCCAGGCTCCGAGCTGTCGGCCCAGAGCCCGACGCGGGGCTCGACCCCACGAACTGTGAGATCGTGACCTGAGCCGAAGTCAGAGGCTTAACTGACCGAGCCATCCAGGTGCCCCGTGCCACACTCTTGCTAAGTCTGGATTGGCTGCCAACATTTTACTCTTTGTGATTTCATGATTATCTCCAAGAGCTCCTTTAACGCGAAGATATTTGGTGGCATCACTTCCTCTGGGGCATTTTGATCCTTGCCTCCTTTATGCCAAAAAACTTGCCTTCACCAGATTCCTATAGCTCCGTATCTCCAGGTGAAGAACATTTGCCTGGTCAGCTATTCCTTCTGCAACTCTGTTTCTGTTCAGCTCCAATCCCTCAAGGTTATTTGCAGAGTGTGGTAAAAGTTGCTGCCATTCTGCACATGTTAGTCACTGTTACTTATGGCTGTGATGCCTGGATGTTTTCTAATGCATGCTGTATGTCGTATCTGTTCCAAAATTCAGCTACAGAAAATGCATGATCTCCAGCTGTAGCATCAATAACCTGTCTGAAAGTCCATTTAAGGTCCTAGGTTTTATAAGAAGGAAAAAAGGAAAGAAGGAAGGAAGGAAGGAAGGAAGGAAGGAAGGAAGGAAGGAAGGAAATAAACTAGCCTCTACTGGCTGAAATAACTCCTTGGTTCACTGGCTCCATTAATGAAGTTGTGTTTGCTAGTAAAACTCAAGTTTTCCCGTCCATTCAAGTCCCCAAGAGAAGCAGGGTGGCTTGGAGCATTATCTAACAGTAGCAATCATGCTTCAAAAATTAAATTATTGTGCCTACCTCTGGACAAGAACACAATGGAAGCAAGTTTTCAAACAATGAGATTATAACCCAGGATCTTTTATTCGCCTGCCAAGTGACTGGTCGAGATGCTTCTCTGTGTTTTTTTTTAACGCTCTGCGATTCTCAGACTGGTAGATAAGCACCAGTTTTAATTTAAAGGAGTCCTTGTGTTGCCTCCTAATGCAAAAGTCACCCTGTGCCTGACTCCGTTACAGCCACTTCAAGATCTTACGTCTTTGGTGGCACAAGTTCCTGATGGGGTTGCCTTCCAGCGTGTCTCATCAACTTAAAACAGTCGACGATGGAGATCTTCAGTGGCCTTCCCTAATCCTTGCAATCTGCGATAGCTTCACCTGATGGTCCAACGTTAATCAATCCGTCCCTTCTTGGTCCTGCTGTCAATGTTCTCAAATCTTCTGATGCATCCAATTTCACGTCTAACATCATCACCTTTCATTTCTTTGCTGCACTTTCATTTTTGTTGGCCGATTCCCCCTTTCAATTATTCATCCTTATAAAATGACACGCGGGTTGGGGCGCCTGGGTGGCTCAGTCGGTTAAGTGTCCAACGTCGGCTCAGGTCATGATCTCACAGTTCGTGGGTTGGAGCCCCACATCGGGCTCTGTGCTGACACCTCAGAGCCCGGAGCCTGCTTCGGATTCTGCGTCTCCCTCTCTCTCTCTCCCCCTCCCCCGCTCATGCTTGCTTGCTCGCTCTCTCTCTCTAAAATAAATAAATGTTAAAAAAAATGTTTAAATGACCTGTGGGTTTACCACTACAACTACACATTTTGTTGTCTGTATGTGAACAGAATTAACAGACACAAAGTGACTGGTCGCTGAGAGCTGAAAAAAGGTGCTGTGCTCTGTCACTGGTCACGGTGCACATCTGTTATTTAGGCAACGATCTGCGGACTAAGCAAAGTCTATAGTACATGCGGGCACAGCTGATCGACTGGGGTGGCTGAAGTGCGAACCACGTTGCCACAGAACTGCCATCATTTAAGGAAACCATGGTAACGTACGTATGTGCGCATTACAATCATTCCAAGTGAAGACTGCCTAATTTCATTCCAAACTCGGCTTAGAAATTATTCAGGCGAGGGGTGTCTGGGAGGCTCAGTCAGTTAAGCATCTAACTCTTGATCTCGGCTCAGGTCGTGATCTCACGGTTCACGAGTTCAAGCCCCACGTCAGACCCCAGTCAACAGTGCAGAGCCTGCTTGGGATTCTCGCTCTCCCTCCCTCTCTCTCTGCCCCTCCCCACCTAAGGCGCGTGTGTGTGTGTGTGTGTGCACACATTCTCTCTCTCCCTCTCTCTCTCTCTCTCAAAAAAAAAAAAATCTTTAAAAATTATTCAGGCCCACGAGGCTGCAAAATTTAAAAATCTTATTGAAACAATGAAACTTCAGGCAAAATTAAAAAAGAACCCTAAAGTCTGACCAAATAGGTCATAGAAGGCATGTGGAAAGAGAAGAGAGGAAAAGAAGGTGTTACAATAAAATTTCACCATACAGTACATTAACTGGCAAAATTAACTTACTGGGATTGAAGTATTTTACAAAAAGGAATTACACCACATCTCCCAACAATCCTCCAAAATGCAAAAAGACAACTTTAAGAAGCAAGAACAAATCAAACCATATGTCCCAGGCCTTTGGGGTAACCAGAAGGCTAGAATGATTTCAGATTATCTATATATCTATTAAAAATAAATAAATAAACACCATAGCCCAGTGAGTCGCTGTCAGTTTAGCTGTAACACTTTTTTGAAAATGCAAACCCTGGGGTTCAAATATGATCGATACGTTAGGGAACAAGTAGAACGTAATGAGAGTTCTCCATGTGCTTGCGAGCCTCCTACCTGTAAGAAACAGTAGTGGGTAAATGCAGAAAGCGGCATTTAGCGCGGCAGAACTGAGCTGGGAGGACTAGGAGACGCGTCCGCACCCCTCAAAAATCTACCAGCTGCCCGGGTTCACCACAGTTCTGAGCCACCGCCGTCCAGGTCGGCTGTCACAGCTTTCCATCTGGTAACATAACCCACGAGCTACAGTCCTTCCCGGAGCCACTCCCACAAGCAGACACCAGGTCTTTCTCTAAAGCATCATATTTATTGGAGTATTTATGTATATTTCTAATGACTCAACATGGGCAAAATGGCGCTACGGTTTTTATTAGGTTCCTATCTTTTCTTTAAACGTGCCATTGACATTTTTTGAGTGCTGTACCCCGTTAGGGGCTGAATTGTGTGTCCCCTCTGCCCCAAATGTGTATGTTTAAAACCCCCCAGTACTTCTGAATTGGAAATAGGGCCTTTAAAAAGGTAACTAAGGTAAAAGGAAGTCATCCAGGGGGGACCTAACCCAACACGACCGGTGTCCTTATCAGAAGAGGACATTAGGACAGAGACTCACAGAGAGAAGACCCTGTGGGGACGCAGGGAGAAGGAGGCCATGTACAAGCCAAGAGACAGATGTCAGAAGACACCAACCGCTGCGACGACACCTTGATCTCTGACTTCTGGCCCCCAGAAGAGAATAAATCTCTGCTGTTGAAGTCATCCAGCCTGTGGCATTTTGTTACGGCGGCCCTGGCAACCCATCGCATGCCCCCAAACCCATCTTCCCCACGGGTGCTGTGGCTTTTATGGTGCGATCTGGCACAGCATGATGACTTTTTAGGAAGGCATATGCTGCAGAAGAGCAGGAACAACGGGACTCTGGGAAAAACGGAGCGGAAGAAAGAAGGGGGCGGTAGCTGTGGTCCTGAAGCTCGGTCAAAGTCACCGCTCAGCGGGAAAGCCCACTGAAACGGAGGGGTTAAAGAGAGAACTACAACAAAGAGGCAACCTTAAAAGTGCATCCTGGACACCAGGAGGCAGTCTTGGGAAGACAACTGTGTGGGGGGAAATGAGGTTAAAAAAGCGAGTCGCTCCTGGGAAAGCGCACGGTAAAGTTTTACAAAAGCGAGAGGGAGATTGAGAAACCTGCAAGGAAAATAAAAAACAAAAAACTTCTCAACCACTGAGGGGCACGGAAATCCTTCCCGTCTTCCCCAAGTCAACCAGTAAAGCAAGTACACGGTAAGAACCTTGCCAGACACCCCCTAACACCAGAGACCAAAGTTGACCTCACCAGCAATGCGACAGACAGACATCGTGTGCCCTCTGACACGACGCACTGCGAAGGACACAAGATCACTTCTGGAGCATTTCTAGCAAAAATGCATAATCTGAACCTAACCATGATTATATATCGGACAAACACAAATTGAGGGACGTTCATTATACCAAACAAATGACCTATACTCCTCCAAAATGTTTAGTGCAGGAAAGACAGGTACTGAGAAGCTATCCCAGGAGAACGGAGAATAAAGAGACATTACAGCTAAATAAAACAGGTGAGCATGTATTGTAGAGTGGACTGGGGGGGTGGAGGGGAAATGTCCTGTAAAGAACCGTAAGTAGGGCTAAAAATTTAGCACAAGTCGAATGAAGCACATGAAATGGATCATCGGACCGTGACTATCAAAGAGAATGTCCTTGTTTTTAGGAAATGCAAACTGAAGTGTTTGGGGCCGAAGGGCATCATGTCTGCAACTTACTGTCAAACGTTAAGAGCATGAATGTCAGAGCAAAAATTAATGTGTCTAAGGCAGTGGGTGTGGCAGGGAGGAAAAGGGGAGGGGAGAGAGAATAATAAAGCAAACACGGTAAAATGTTAACATTTGAGGAATGTGGATGAAGGGTAAACCAGGATTCTTTGTACTCTTTTTGCAACTATTTAGTAAGTATGAAATGATTTCAAAATAACAAGTTAGAGAAAAAAAGAGAGAAATTGTGCCCAGGCTTCCAGTGTGTACTTTCTGGACAAGGCCTTGCTTCATTCACCGGGGAAGAAAGGCCATGGCAGAGTAGACGGGAGATTAATTAAAGAACAAAGAAGAAGAGAATTGAAATTTCACAAATAACATCAGCATATCATCTAAAACTCTGAATTGAGAAATTAAAAAAAAAAAATAACCTTGTAAACTAAGCAGGCTCCATAATACAGGTTGGAAAATTCTGATTTAAAACACCAGCCTTGTCAGGTAGCCCAGGGAGAAACTATAGCCTCTCGCTGGGTGTCCCACGGACAATGACTACAAATAGACTCTGTATTAGCAGCAAGCTAATAACCTCTGTATGAGGTTCCTCCTCATACAGAGAGGAACCAAGCAAAAAGTTTATATGACATTTTTTTTAAGTACATGGTTTTTCAGTGTGTATTTATTTTCAGAGAGAGAGAGAGAGAGAGAGAGAGAGAGAGAGAGAGAGAATCCCAAGCAGGCTCCTTACTGTCAGCTTAGAGCCCAACACAGGGCTCGAACTCACAAACCGTGAGATCACGACCTGAGCAGAAATCAAGAGGCAGACACTTAACTGACTGAGCCACCCAGCCGCCCTGTAAAGTACATGCTATTTGCTTTCAAATGCACACGGGCTAACCAACTGCCAACAGAGGAAAGAATGACAGGGCAACTCTTACATAACTCCATTCTGGTACCTGCACGGGACCCAGGCGCCCGCCTCATTCCTAGCTCATTATAATATTACCTAAGCTAGTCTCCCTCCTGCCCATCACTCTCCTTTTCAATCTCTCCAACTACACTCTTCCAGAGTCCGAATTCTAACATACACTCTCCGTGCCACCACACCTTTATCAAAACCCTGTGAAAGACATTTAGAAACAATCAGGTTCAAAAATCTTACCCTAAATATGCAGCGTCTCCTATCTAGTCTTCGGTTTCTTCTCCAAACTTGTTCTCCAATTCCCCTTGAGCCAAGGCTGGCCACCATGTCTACGCTGACCCCTAACACTCCCCCTGACGGTCCTCAAAGCCCACCTGGGGGCTCACGAACTCCATGAAGCCTGTCTTCACTACCTCAACCCTCTCCCTCTCCTTGGAAGAGATAGTAATTAGAACTTGCTGCACGTAGCAGGGTCGGGGGTGGGGAAGAAGGAGGAAGAATAGAGAAGCCCTAGAGTTCTCATTTTTTTTTTAATTTTTTTAAATTTATTTTTGAGACAGAGAGAGACAGAGCATGAATGGGGGAGGGTCAGAGAGAGAGAGGGAGGCACAGAATCTGAAACAGGCTCCAGGCTCTGAGCTGTCAGCACAGAGCCTGACGCGGGGCTTGAACCCACGAACCGCGAGATCATGACCTGAGCCGAAGTCGGATGCTTTGACCGACTGAGCCACCCAGGCGCCCCTCTCATTTTTTTAAATATCGACAATCTGAGTCCTGCCCGTCATTCCTACCCCTACTTTCATTCTTGTATTGCTCGAGCTTTGCAAGTACTCTGGCACGTGCTTATTCTACAATCCAACAGGACGGCGCAGCTATCGAAGGCATTACGGTTCTCGAGGAGGCGTAAAGCCAAAGGTGGCGCAGGGAGAAGCGGTGCTTGAGGTCTGAGAGCAGGAGCCAGAGTGTGGGCAAGGCAGCACTGGCAGGCACGGTGCTCCCAGCACACAGCCATTGGCAGCATAATCTATCCCTCCTGGGGAGGGAGGAGGGCCTGAGGGGTAGTCAGCAAATACTGCCCACGGACAGAAGGGTAGACTCCGTCTAGTCCAGTTCAAATGATAAAGAACTGTTGGTTAGATAAATCTAAGTTAATGAAATGCTGCCACATTTTCAAGGACAGCAGTAACGAAGGGCACATCTCTATTGGAGACGTACCTATTCGGTTGCAGGAATGGAGATCCTGCTGGTGAAGACAGAAATCCAGCACTGGGGAAAATGCAAGGGTTGTACCTGACCTCTCCCTCCTCGTCATTCAGGACAAGGGCTTCAAGATCATTTCAAGATATTCTCTGGGGGTGACTATGTGTGGTGATGGACGTTAACTAGACTCCTTATGGTGATCGTTTCACAATATGGACAAATACTGAATCATTATGTTGTACGCCTGAAACTAACATAATGGTGATGATACAGGTCAATTACATCTAAATTTTAAAAGTTAATTTTAAAAAAAAAAAGGAAAGAAATTCTTAGGACTGCAGTCCAGTTCCACAAACCCAAGAGCCCAGCTCAAATGAGAAAAAAATTTTCAATGTGTTTCTTCTTTTATTTTCCTCTAAAATAGAGAGAAAAAGTAGTTGAAAAGAGGACGCCTACAACCCTCCAAACGTTTCCGAAGAGAAAATTCATCCCAAATCGAGAGGACTACGCGAGTAGCCAAATTCGTTTAGGACACCCTGGTTTGGGAAAGAGAGAGCTTCTTCTAGAGATTCCAACTTGAATAAGAAAGTCCTTGTTGCAACAAGTTCAAACCAGGGGACAGAAGTGGCACAGGCACATGGATAATCCCTCTCCGAGCTGAGAGCAAGAGCCAGGATATATGCAAAGGAACAAAGACGTGCCGTCACTCCCTGAAATCCGGAGCCTACTTAATTTGGTTAACAGTGCCATCTTTGGAGAGGAAGAAGCCACACTTAATCTAGCAGAGAAATGGAGAAGGCAGCAAGGAACGTAAACGCGGAGTTTAGTAAACATTCCACTAGCTTACCAAGAAACAGAGCCGTTTCTCGATGTTCGTTACCTGAGGTTAAAATGGGGAGGGGAATACTGAAGCAGCATGATAACCTTAAACGTACTCGCTTAGTTAAAAATCTAAGTTCCACATCTAAGGTTTCCTATTTTCCAAGTGTACTGGATTACAATATTCCTTAGCATTATCAACATGGGATCTGTCATTACCAAATTAATGTGTTTGTTTTTAACAATATTCTTCTTATATTAAAAAAACCCCACACTTTGGCCCACTCCAGTATTTTTACCTGACGGGGGAAATATGCACACCTAAAGCCCTGTGGGACAGCCACGATCTCACACACCACATGTATCTTTTGTACTCGGCGAGGTAAACCAGAGTTTAAGGGCGGTTTTAGTAAGATCAACTAACCGCAGGACTATAATTTCACAGAGTTCTAAAATTTCTTATAACCTACTTTTACTTTTTTTGGCTATTCAAAACAAAAGGATTATTCAGGACAATCATTCTAAGTATTCATTTTATAAAGGCTGTCCCCATTCATACTGAACAATGAGACAGAATGAAATTTATTAGCACGCGCAAATATATACTTCGCTGTTGAAAAAGTGTTTCACCGTATTGTTCTTGTATTTGCCTTGATATGCTTTCATGTTTGCCTTTATGAAGTTTCAGAAAACAGACTTTTATAAAAGAAATAAATTATTTGCAGAACCCTTTGTCTTAACCTCACCCCAAATCTCTCAGCATACGATTTAACGGAAATGCCAAATAAAATATGCCAGAAATGTCTGTACTATCTTCAACTTGACTCTAAAGTTCCGAAATTCCATTCTTTTTTAATAATGGCGTCCTCTTACAAGGTTTTTTTTTTTTTTTTAATTTTTTTTTTCAACGTTTTTAATTTATTTTTTTGGGACAGAGAGAGACAAAGCATGAACGGGTGAGGGGCAGAGAGAGAGGGAGACACAGAATCGGAAACAGGCTCCAGGCTCCGAGCCATCAGCCCAGAGCCTGATGCGGGGCTCGAACTCACGGACCGCGAGATCGTGACCTGGCTGAAGTCGGACGCTTAACCGACTGCGCCACCCAGGCGCCCCTCTTACAAGGTTTTTAAGCGAAAGGTTGAAGAGGTTTTGCCAGTGACAAATTTCTGAAATTCACTTGGTGCCACACACTCTGGGTCCCGGTGAATGGAGAATCTGTACCAACACCAGAGTAACCCGAGTGTTCCTGACGACAGATGCGAAGGCTCCCTCCGCTGCCCTCCACTCCACCCTGTTGTGCAGTTCCTTGTAAGGAAAATAACAGGAGTTACAACAGGAGTTGGCATTAACTCGGAAAACCGGTCAAAACACAGACGAGCTCCGTGGCTGTGGACAAATTACGTGGTCTCTCTGAGTCTCCACAGCCTCACAGAAAATACAGATTATACAACTTTATGTTTGTGAAAATCAACTGATGCTATACATATATATAAGCATCTGGGATAGAACTCAAAAGTTCCTATTTCTTTCTCTTCTCTGCAGAAACACTGAGATTGGAGGGGTAAGAAAAGCTTGCCTGTGATACCCAGTAGATCTGAAATAGTGGTTCTTCCAGTGTGGTCCCAGGACCAGCAGCACTGACACGAGCAGTGAGCCTCTTAGAAATGCAAGTTCAAGGTGTGGGCCCCAGCTCAACCTCCCGAATCAGAATCTCTGGGACAAGCCCAGGAAGCTATGTTTTATTGGCTTTCCAGGTGTTGCTTGAGAACATTAACGTTTGAGAACTACAGATCTAGAAATACGAAGCATTTCCATGCAGCATCCTCTTGTGATTCCTTATCCCATGTTCTAACCCATGCTTCCTCCTCCTTCCTGCTGGTCACCCCAGCTCCTTCAACTGCCCAGCCGTGTAGCTTCAACTTTTGACTTCAGTGGCTCGCCTCCCAGACCACAGCTGGTTGCTACCCGTCCTGGCACTCCTCTCCTGCTGACAATATGGTAACTGTCCCATCACCACACTGATACACAGACAGACACCTAGAAGGGCCTGGTATTCACCCAAGCTGTACAACGCCCTCACGGGCAGGCCGGCCTATGCACACTCAGACCCGAAGTGAGCCTTCCCCGTTCTTCTCAAATTACTATTCTGCCAGATCCACGGCACCTGGGGCATGGAAGAATCCCCAAGAACTCTGAATGTCCTATACCTCACTTTTAAGGCTTTTCTTGGAATTGTGTCCCAAGTCAAGTGACGAAGGTTTGACAAAACTCGCAGTTCTGTTTACCATAACTGAGTCCACACCCGCCCCCTCTTTCTCTGCCCCAACTGTAGAAAGTGCTCATCCAAAAACAGACTGCCAGTCTCAGTGGACAGACTGCCAGTGTTCTGGAGGCAGCTCATCACACTTGAGATCTTTTCAATCATTCTGCCCCAAATCAAGACAAAGGCAGTCTCAATCCTGCAAATGAATACGGTGGACACTTGCCTGAGGTGTTCAAACTAGCAGCTGCTGGCCTGGCCTGAGAGCATTAGCCAGTTGAGGAAGACACTCCATCATCTGTGATTTCCAAGTCCTGGTAACCTATATCCTACTTCTCCTGATTCTCTGGAATGCTGTCCTGTCAAAGTCTAGTTCTACCAACACCCAAGGCTGAGAATTAGAATGAAACTGTGGCCCAATTTGCTTGGGTACAAGAGACGAGCTCTCTGCCAGCAGATACTCACCAGCTCCCATCAGCACCCACTCAGTATGAGAGCCAGACTCAGGGGGAACAGAAGACAAAGACCATCACCCTGGCAGTGAATTGTTCCAGGGGTCTCTAAAAGATAAGCCACTTCAATTTCTGCCTTGGTGGAGTCTGGAGGAGACACAAACCAAAACGGGCACCAAGATCTTCCAGCTATCGATGAAATACCCAACCGAGGAGTTTATCCCTACAAGTATCATCGTAAGTACTTAAAGACCTCAAACCAAAACCTCAAAACCTGGGGAACCGTGTGTATCTCTGACAGGTGAAGTCAGAGATATGCACTCAACAGATATGACAACCTGAGGTTATATTTTTAATTAAGTTCACATCAGAAAATTACTCTGTCTCACCCTATTTGTTCCAGAAATTATCTGTCAACTTACAGTCTGACTACTGCTACGTGCTTCTATTTCCCTGCATTATGTCCAGCACTGAGTATAATGATATTTTTACAGCACTGAGTGTAATGATGTTTTTAAGGCTTTGTCAATTTCAAAAGCTGGAGAATTGGTTTTATTCCTCGTGGATCTTTTTTTTTTTTTTTTAGCTTATTTATTTTGAGAGAGCACACATGCGAGCAGGGGAGGGGCAGAAAAGAGAGAGAGGCAGAGAGAGAGAGGGAGGAGAGAGAATCCCAAGCAGGCTCCACATTGCCAGTGCAAAGCCTGATGCGGGGTTCAAACTCACGAACTGTGAGATCATGACCTGAGCTGAAATAAAGAGCTGGACAGTTAACCGACTGAGCCACCCAGGTGCCCCTCATGTATCTTTGATTACTAAAAAAGTTGTACATTTTTTTCACCTTTTTAGAAAATGGACATGCGCCTTTCTTCTTTTTAGAGATCATTTCTTTAAACAAACTGCTGCAAGGCAATTTTGATAAACATGTACTTTTTACTTACTCTGTTCAGACACCATTAAGAACAGGGCACGGGCGCCTGGGTGGCTCAGTCGGTTAAGCATCCGACTTCAGCTCAGGTCATGATCTCACAGTTCATGAGTTCAAGCCCCGTGCTGACAGCTCAGAGCCTGGAGCCTGCTTCAGATTCTGTGTCTCCCTCCCTCTCTGCCCCTCCCCTGCTCATTCTCTCTCTTTCTCTCTCTCTCAAAAATAAATAAACATTAAAAAATGTTTAAAGACAAAAAAAGAAGAGGGCGGAAGGCAACAAAACTTGAAACAAAACACCTTGATAAACGATCCTAAATAAGCACTATGGCAAAACAAAAATATCAAAAAGCAGTTCTGTACCTTAAACAGGGTAAATTTAGGGGTGGAGAAAAGAACGTCAACTGATCTGATGCTTTATTTTACAGACCTAGAAAGCTTGTCCAAGGTTATTCAGCTCAGACGGCATTTCCCTTGGCCCTTCAGTCTAACACTCTTCCTACCACATCACGATCTCAGCTCGAATCCCCGAAGGAAATGGAGTCTTTGCAGTACTAGGCTGTCATTGCCACAGAGATTGTACCTGTTTAATGAACATACACTTCTGGACGAGAAATACCGCTCACACAGTAGGAGAAAGCCCACTGCTCATCATAGTGGACTTCTCTTCCTTCAGCAGCTTAGAGTAGCACTCCTTCTCCCTCTTTGAGGGAAGACCACATGCCCCCTCCCGTGTGGCTATGGCTACAACCTGTATGACCGCCCCACTCCTTAGCAAGCATGTGACCAGGATGGACCAATCATATTCGGTTGCCTACAGTGACTGCTATATACATCATAGTTTCAATATCATAAAATATGCATACAAATAAAGTATAATTAGAAGATAATATGCAAACAAACATTACTTTTAAAAACTGGTTATATGGATAATTATTTTAAATTCCTCTTTAATATTGGTGATCTATCAGGGAGCCTGGGTGGCTCAGTTGGTTAAGCCAAAGTCATCTAACTTTGGCTCAGGTCATGGTCTCACTGTTCATGAGTTCAAGCCCTGTGTCGGGCGGGCTCTGTGCGGACAGCTCAGAGCCTGGAGCCTGCTTCGGATTCGGAAAATAAAAAATAAACATTAAAAAAAATTTTTTTTTCAAATACTGCTGATCTCTTATCTTTTCAATAATAAAAGAAAAAGTGTTTGCCAGATATATGTTCAAAAAAGCTTAAAAATAAATACTGCCTGGAATTTTTAAATGTATTTAAAAGTCATTTACAATCAGGGACGATGAGGCAATGGTGATCCTAAATGTTTTATTAACGCACATTTAACCCCTGAAAAAAGCCTAGGAGGGAACAAGCAGAGAAACTCACCACGGGGCTACTTAGTAGCTCCCAGTGCCAGGATATGAACCATACTCTCAACGACCAGGCTGGCGGCTTCTCAACTGTGGGGCTAACTAAGTTCATTAAACCCTCTCTCTACCAACGGAGTCCAAACTCTGAAGAAAAAAATCCTACGAGCACACCACTATCTTGCCGATGGCCATGCTTCCTTGGGTTGGGATTTTTTGATTCAGATTTCATCAGCTAAATAAACCAAATCTAACCAGTACTCAGATATACAAGAAAAGCAGAGTGGCTTTAAGAATGCCCGAGATGTTACTGAGGTGACACTGTTTCCAATTCAAAATCGATAATGTTTGTTTGTAATTCTCTTCTAATTACAATGCAATCTGTACATGCAACGAATAGCATTCCACGTACAATCGACGTCATTAAACAAGTCTTGTCCTGTTATAAACAGTATGGAAACAATTGAAGCCAGAATAATCTCTCATTAGTAAGACATATCATGAATGAGTAATGACATCTGGGCTCATACATTTTCTCTCTACAAAAATTTCAATTAGTCCTGGCAGCCAAGGCCTTAATTATTACTTTCAAATATTAATTTTAACCTTCAAAGAATGATTTAGCAATGCTCCAAAATTCTGAAATTAATGGCAAGCAGTTTTCTTCAAGGTCATTTCAGTACTAACCTATTAATAAAATCCTCTCTAAATCTGTAAATTTTTTTCAGTTTGCAACTGAAATACTACAACTGGATACTAAGTTAAACACAGAAGTTTCACAGGAAACAGTTATGCCTTATTCAAGTCAAAACGGTCACATTTCATCAGACTCTTACCTTACATTCTTATCTCTGCAAACACTTCAACACATACATTCACATCAGAGGAAAAGGTCCCTGATGTGGGCTATGAAACACCTAAAAACTAAAGCAATGAATGAACTAACCAGCTATTTAAAAGAAGCTTGCCTTTGTTGCTTTCGAATATTACGTAACTCAAAGTAGGGAAACAACTCATTCAGAGTTTCTGAGGATGTGCCGATGGCATAGCCACAAGCTCCCGTTCCCACAGGATTCTGAAACAGGTGCCCGAAGAAGATACTTGAGAACAGTTTATTCTAATTTCCTTCTCTATGTCTCTGGATCCATTACCCTGATTTCATATTCCCTAGCAGTTTGGCCTTCCCGTTAAGGAAGAGCTGACGCTAAGAACGTCAACCCCATGCAAAATCATGGCTTCGCTCAAAATGCGCACCGTTTTTACTTTTATGAAAAACTTTCAGTGTATCTCATTTGGTATCCTGGAAATGGAAGTGAACATAATTCTTGCCTGGACAAATGCTTTTCTATTATTAAAAATATATACAACTGAAAGAATGATCGTCAGGGTCTGCTATTTTATAGTGGACTCCCAATCATCTAATCAAGTTCATATATGTACTTAACAGAGTTAGCAAATGAGTTCATCTCTAGGATGACTCTAATGAATTAGTTAACGACTTCCTGGAGCACGGTGTTGATGATTCTAGGCAGCAGAGAGCCAAGGCCAGGATGCGAGTGAAGGGTGTGGTGGTGCCTACACTGGGCCTGTCACCTACACCCACTCTTAATAAATATTCGATGACGGCCAAGTTAATTTTAACACTAATTCGATGAAACATAATTCAAGAAGAAAATTAGCCTGTAGAAGTGAGCATCACATTCTCAATTCCAAAACCAGATGAAAGTGATTCGGGGAAAAGGCTTGTCGCTCCCCCTTCTACCTGGTGATTCAATTCTGGTGGTGACGGGATGAGTTTCACAGCTCATTCTTGGCCGCAAATTGGATTTTCTGATGCTTCGCTTTATACTGCTCATTCTGGGGGTGAAAACCCTGCATTTTTCTTGTTTTTACTTTATATAGAATTTATGGAAGGAAGCTGAACATTCTCTTGTGTTGCTTTACAGGATACCGAGGAGTAAAACCACCCAGCCCACACCCAAACACCCTCGGGTAACATTAGCCTGCTGCTGAACCTAAGCCAGAACATACACCGCATGGCTCTGTTCCAAGGCTTTTCATTCTGCTGCAGGCCAGGTGATGTACCTGGGGCAAGGGTCTTCAAATCCACAAAACAGGGCATTTACAACTTTATTTAAATATTAAAATAAGCACAAATAATATTATTTACAAGAATATAAGACCGGCACGAATCTTTAGAAGAAAATAAGAGATTACCAAAAAAGTTCCCTTTATGGAACGATTCCATACACACACACACACACACACGCGCGCGCGCGCTTATGCACACATACCCTTTGGGTTCAATCTTCTTTGCATTAAGAATAGTTTGGTGGAGGGGCGCCTGGGTGGCTCAGTCGGTTAAGCGTCTGACTTCGGCTCAGGTCATGATCTCACCGTCCGTGAGTTCGAGCCCCGCATCGGGCTCTGGGCTGATGGCTCAGAGCCTGGAGCCTGCTTCCGATTCTGTGTCTCCCTCTCTCTCTGCCCCTCCCCCGTTCATGCTCTGTCTCTCTCTGTCTCAAAAATAAATAAAAACATTAAAAAAAATTTTTAAAAAAAAGAATAGTTTGGTGGAAAACTTAGAGAAACACAATATTACTCTATTAGCATACATAAACTGAGGAGTGGCGTGGAAAAAATAAGTTCTCTTGATTCAGAGGAGAGACGGGAGGCAAACTGATCCCTGTTAACAGTGTAGCTTCCAATAAAGGTACATTTGGGCAAAAAAAGTTGTGTTTATCGCAGTTCCGTCTGGACCATGACGACGACAGTCACAGCGATACTGAACATTTATTGGGCCCTCCCAAGGCACTGAGGCCCCAGGGCCAGCGGGTATCATCACCCTCGCACGATTTGCCCAGCGTAGCCCCACTAGCGTATTTCGTCCTCTCTGCCCAAAACGTTGGTCTCTGAGATAATTCCCTGGCTCGCTCCCTTACTTTCCTATCACTTTTCTAAAGTTTTCTCCAGACTGCTAACCTCAGTCGCCTTACCTTTCTGTATTTTTTCTTCACGGCACAGATGCATCTATGTATTTCTTTATTTGTTAAAACGTGTGTCCCTCTCCTAGAGTACATAGTCTGTGAAGGCAGGGCCCTCTGAGAATACACTTTTCACTATACCATCAGAGCCAGTACTGCGCACACAGCAGGATAGTTACGTGTTTGTTAAATGAATGACTACTAGACTGCATCTGTTTAGTCAAAAATGCATGAGACATGAAGATAGCAGATTTGTACCTCGGCATAATTATACACGCCTCCCAGTACACAGAAAGACATACTCTGGGGGTCTCCACAGTGGTGCCACGGTCTGCCTTATTTTAGGAAAACAATACCATTTTGCTACCTACAGAAATGCCAAATATTTTGGGGGCGCCTGGGTGGCTCAGTCGGTTAAGCATCCGGCTCTCGATTTGGGCTCAGGTCATGATCTCATGGTTCATGAGTTCGAGCCCCATGCCAGGCTCTGCGCTGACAGCATGGAGCCTGCTTGGGATTCTCTCTCCCTCTCTCTCTGCCTCTCTCCTTCTCTCTCTCTCTCAAAATAAACTTAAAAAAAAAAAAAAGAAATGCCAAATACTTTGAAATAAGCTTGTTGGTGATAGAAACGTGAATCTAACCACTCTGGTGGTAAATAAAAAAAAACAAAACAAAACAAAAACCTGACACTCACTAGAAGGTAGCAGAGAACCTAGTTAGTCTTGGAGGATGTTCTGTGTTCCTTGGGTGGTGGCAGAATGCTACCGACTCACCTGTGTCCCCCCAAAATTCATATGTGAAAGCCATTACCCTCACTGTGATTATACACGGAAGCGGATCTTTAGGAGTCAAGTAAGGTTCGATGACGTCATAAGGATGCAGCCCTGATCTGGCAGTGCTGGTGGCCTAAAGAGAGAGGAATCTTCCTCTGTCCATGTGCAGACAGAAAGGCTGTGTGAGGACACAGTGAGAAGGTGGCCTCTGCGACCCAGGAGGAGAGCCCTCACTAGAAATCCAATTGGTGGCGCCTTGATCTTGGACTTCCAGCCTCCAGAACTGTGAGAAAACAAACGTCTGTCGCTTAAGCCACCTAGTTTATGGTATTTTGTTACGGCAGCCCGAGCCGACTAAGATGTAGGGGATGGAAATCAAATGATCTTTAACAGCCTTGAAATCCTTCAGAAACCCATCCCTCTTCCTCTGTCAAATGCTCCCCAGCTGGTTCCCCTCAAACCTCTCTCATCCACACAGAGGAGCTCTTCGGGTCAGGATTTCCCCGCTTTAGTAACACAAGTCAGCAGTTCTGGAAAGGTTTCGTTGCTCTCTCTGTGCCTTTCTCTAAGCCTCCGTAAATCTAAACGTCAGCCTCATAGGGTTGTGGTGAGGCTCTCATTAACTTATGGTAAACGTTCAGAACAGCGTGTAGCAGAGTAAATGCTACATAATATTGGCAAATATTCTTAGGAGCACAATTATCAAATTTTGCTCCCAAAATAACATTTTGCAGTGGGTACAACCAGCATCCTCATTTCAGGAAAACTGAGGCACAGAGAGGTCACAGTTATTAAGCAGAGAAGTCAAGATCTGAAATAAGGCAGCCTGACTCTGGACTCTAGGCTCTTAACTCATGACTGGTCCAGAACGAAACCTGTAAAGGTGGTTGCTTTTATTATGAAGGTCATACTATAATATTAGTTTTAAAAAAAGCAAACGTGGGCCCAGATCGAGAGAGTAATTTATTTTTTCTTTCCAGTGCTATTCCTATAAGAGCTCATGAATCATTTTATCTGATAATAAAACCATAATTCTATCTGCTTATTAAAAAAGAATGTTTCTATATATACGCTAAAAAATAGCTGTTATCTCAATATATTCTTGACAGCACTGAAAAGTTCCAAGTTAATAGTTCATATCCATGACCCCATGTGGATCAGTATCTTCCCACTAATAACAATGAAGCAAATCTGCCTTTGTCTTTCTCTGTTTATTGCCAGCACTGACCACTGTCCCTTGGAAGCAATGGTCTCAAATCTGTATACAAAAAAATCATTGCAATAACTATACATACTGTTTTCAAGCTCACATGTAATGTTCACTAACATGATAATGTAACAGGCCATAAACCAAGTTCCAACAAAGTCAAAAGACTGGCACTATATATATTATATATATTCTCTGACACCAGTTCAATTATATCAGAAATCAAAATCAATAACAAACCTTAGTTGTTTGGAAAATGAGTTACGGGTAAAAGAAAAAAATAGCTATAAATTACAAAATTCATAAAACAGCAATAAAGAAAACCCTGCATGTAAAAATATATGATTCAAGTAAAACACCGTGTACTTAGTTTATTATCTAGCAAGTGCAATTTTTGTTTTTTCTATTTTTTAAAGAATGTTTATTTATTTATTTTGAGAGAGAGAGTGCACAGGCGAGGGGCAGAGAGAGAGGCAGGGAGAGAATTCCAAGCAGACTCCATGCTACCAGTGTAGAGCCCAATGCAGGACTCACAAACTGTGAGGTCATGACCCTAGTTGAAATCAAGAGTCGGATGTTTAACCGACTGAGCCACCCAGGCGCCCCTAGCAAGTGCAATTTTAAAGAGAAAAGACCAACGGGCGCCTGGGTGGCTCACTTGGTTAAGCATCTGACTCTTGGTTTGGCTCAGGTCATGATCTCACAGTTCATGGGACCGAGCCCTGCATCAGGCTCTGCACTGATGGTGCAGAGCCTGCTTAGGATTCTCTCCCCCTCTCTCTGCCCCCTCCTCACTCTCTCCCTCTGTCTCTCAAAATAAATAAACATTAAGAAAAGAGAGAGAGAAAAGACCAAAATGTAACATGTTAAATATCCCTTGTAAGAAGTTTTAACGTTTACTTATTTTTGAGACAGAGACAGAGCATGAACGGGGGAGGGTCAGAGAGAGAAGGAGACACAGAATCCGAAGCAGGCTCCAGGCTCTGAGCCATCAGCCCAGAGCCCGACGTGGGGCTCGAACTCACGGACCGTGAGATCGTGACCTGAGCCGAAGTCGGATGCTCAACCGACTGAGCCACCCAGGCGCCCCCAAGAAGTTTTAAAAAGTCAGCAAAATCAACCCAAAGTAGAAGTATGTTAATAACTGGTATAGAAAGCAAGTGATAAAGAAAATGAAAAATGTCAAGGTCAAAACTCATGTCTTTAAAAAGAACAGTGAAATTGACTAACGTCTAACAAAGACAGGTAAAGAAAAAAGAATAAAACACAAATAGACAATAGCACAAATGAAGAGTAGACAACTATAGATGCTACATAGATTAAACAACCATATGCTATGAACCTATTATGAATTACTTTGGGCTAACAAATTTGGATATATGGATGAAACGAACAAATTCCTCAAAAGAACTGAATCAAAAATAAATAGAGGGGCAGCTGGCTGGTTCGGTCAGAAGAGCTTGTGACTCTTGATCTCGGGGGGTCATGAGTGTGAGTCCCATGTTGGGTGTAGAGATTATTTAAATAAATAAACTTTAAAATAAAAAAAAAAAAAAGAAAACCTGAATAGTTTCATAAGGATTAAAGAAACTATATCAGAGGTTAAAATGTTACACCTATATGATTTTATAGGCTTGTTCAACCAAGAAGTCAAGAATAAAATAAAGACAATATTACATCAACTATTCAAGAATATCGAAAAAGTAAACACATTATTCAACTCATTTTATTATAGTGCACAGCCTTAACACCTAAGTTTGACAAGAAAAGAATGAGGAAGGACAACTGTAGGTCAAGTTCACTTAAGAACACAAACACAAAACATATAATATTAGAACATTTAATTGGCATCAAGACACAACATTTCAAATATTTTAACTTCTCTCAAAACCACAGTACGTTTTACAATCTAATCATCATTAGCCATTTAAAAAGAAAGGAAGGAAGGAAGGAAGGAAGGAAGGAAGGAAGGAAGGAAGGAAGGAAGAAAGAGGAAGAAAGAAAGAAAGAAAGAAAGAAAGAAAGAAAGAAAGAAAGAAAGAGAAAGAAAGAAAATTTAACATCCCTGAAATAGGAATGTATCTTACATAAACAGCATTTTAAATTTGAAAAAAAAAAAAGTACTGGCAAATGAAACTCTGAAAAAATAATTCATAACCGACTTAAGTTTATCCCAGGAATGCAAGGTTGGCTTAACATTAAAATATCAACTAATGCAGTTAATGAAATTTGTGCCATTCATAGGGGAAAAAAAAGCACCTGATTATCTCAAAAAGAACAGAAAACCTTTTGATAAAATTCAACATCATTTAAAAAAAAAACAACTCTTAGCTTGCTAGGGATAGATGGGAACTTCCTTAACCTGATAAAGGTATCCACAAAACACCTATTTACCTTGAAAGCATTTCCTGTAGGATTTAGAGCAAAACAAAGCTGCCCATTATTACTACTTGAATTCAACACTGTATTGCAAATCTAAGCTAGTACTGTATGGCAAGAAAAAAGGGGGAAAAGGATTAAGGATACAGCAAAGGAGAACAAAAATGTCATTATTTGCAAATGTAGTCACTGTCTTCACACAAATAGCCTAAGAGACCTTCACTACCAAATACTGAAATTTGTTCTAGAACTAAACAGCAATACAAAACCAGAGCCACACAAAGACTGACACTTGATGTATAGAAACTGACCTGGAAAAGGTATCACGGCTGCTTGGGTGGGAAAAGTTGGGACGTCTGGATACAGAGTGCTGTGGTGACAAGTTAGACCCACCGGGGAAAAAGTGAAACTGGCCCCACCCTATACCCCATACTCAAAACCAAAGTCTTGGGGATTTGAAGACCCAAATGTGAAAGGCAAATCGCTAATGCTTTGCAAAGATAATATAGCAGGATGCTTTATGACTTCAGGATACAAGAGACAGGTTTCTTGAATAGGAAACAGGCACAATCACGAAGGAAAAGATAGACGGGTCTGACTATATTAACTTAAGAACTACCATTCACAAGAAACTCCATAAAGAGAGTGCAAAATGGGCCACAAACCAGAAGATACTGGCAACACATATAACTCACAAGGATGCGTTTCTAAAACATATAAGGAACTCCCGGGGCTCCTGGGTGGCTCAGTCGGTGAAGCGTCCGACTTCGGCTCAGGTCATGATCTCACGGTTTGTGGGTTTGAGCCCCGTGTCGGGCTCTGTGCTGACAGCTCAGAGCCCGGAACCTGCTTCAGATTCTGTGGCTCCTTCTCTCTCTGCCCCTACCCTGCTCACACTCTGTCTCTCCCCCTCTCAAAAATAAATAAACGGTAAAAAAAATTTTTTTAATATGTAAGGAACTCTTAAGACTCAATAAACAACAAACCAATAAAAAGGTGAGCAACCAAAAAAAAAAAAAAAAAAAAAAAAAAAGAAAAGAAAAGAAAAATGCCCATCCAGAAATGTCTAGGAAAAGGAAAATAAATGGCCTCTAAACATAAGATGTTCAACCACAATGAGATCCCAGTTGAAACCCACGCAATGAAAAAAGTTTAGAAGTCAGACAAATTCAAGTGTTGCCAAGAATGTATACAAATGGGAAATCTCATTTGCTGCTGGAGTGGCAACTACTTTACAAAAAAAAAAAAATTTCTTTTGAAAAGTTGGCTTTACCTAGTGAAACAGCCCAACAGACCCAGCCCTCGATACGCACTCTGGGGAATCTCCCCTTGCGCATGTGCCCGAAGAGCCGTGTAAAATATGCCTGGAGTAGGACTGTCCTCACAGGGTAAAACCGGACACGGACCCCCCCCCCACCCCGGGCTGTACCTCTATAACGTAAGATGACAGAGCAATGTCTGTAAATGAGTGACAGTCACCCACATGGATAAATACAAAGTTTTCATTGTGTTGACCTTAATGTGTCTGTCCTTTTTATTATGAGCTATTTTTTAATTGACATACAATTAAACTGGCATTTCGGAGAGTGTTCAGCCTGTGAATTTTAGCAAATGTATTGATTAGAGCTGCCACCCCCATGAACAGAACGCAGAACAATTCCATCACGCCGAAAAACTCCCTCATTTGACCTCTTTGTAGTTACGGGGTCCTCTGCCCACCCACCCCCAAACCCTGGCAAACACTGCTTTGTTCTCTATCGCTATAAATTTATTTTTTTAAGTGTATTCACTTATTATTTTTGAGAGAGAGAGAAAGAACACAAGTGGGGGAGGGGCAGAGAGAGAGAGAGGGAGACCCAGAACCCAAAGCAGGCTCCAGGCTCTGAGCTGTCCGCACAGATCCGGACGCGGGGCTCAAACTCAAGACCCTGAGATCATGACCTGAGCCAAAGTCGGACACTTAACTGACTGAGCCACCCAACCACCCATAAATTTATCTTTTTGAGGATATCATATGCATGGAATCAGACAGTCTGTAACCTGTTGAGACAGAAGTCTTTCGCTCGGTAAGATGTCTGAGATCCAGCCAATCTATTGCCTTCAGTTTTGCGGCTGAGCAGTGTTCCTGCACCCACTGAGGGACGTCTGGGTGTTTCTAGGTAGGGGGCATTTAGGCCCGAGCTGCTAGAAACATTCACGTACAGGTTCTGGAATGAATGTAAGTTTTTACTTCTCTAAAAAAACCGATGGAGAACTGGGATCGTTGGGTCGTATGTTAAGTTTGCGTGTAACTCCATTAACAAGCGAGGCAACTTTTTTTCCAGAATGGCTGTGCCATTTCACATCCCATCAGCATTTGCTATTGTCACCATTTTTTTTTTTTTCATTTTAGCCTTTTTAATAGGCAGGCAGCGGTAATAGAGCTGCGGTTTTAATTTGCCTTTCCCTAAAAGCTAATGATGCTGCTTATCTTTTCATTCTCTTATTTACCATGTGTATATCCTCTCTGGTGGCATGTCTATTCAAACCTTTGAAGCATTGTTTTAAGTTTTTATTTAAATTCCAGTTAGCGTACAGCGTAATATTAGTTTCAGGTGTGCAATACAGTGATTCAACACTTCTGTACGTCACCGGGTTGCTCATCGTGACACGTGCACTCCTTGATCCCCATCACCTATTTCCCCCATCCCCACCAACCACCTCCCCTCCCCTAACCGTCAGTGGGTCTCTACAGTTAAGAGTCTGTTTCTTGGTTTGCCTCTCTTAAAATTTTCCCCTTTGCCAGTTTGTTCCTTAAATTCTACATATGAGTGAAATCATGCGGTATTTGTCTTTCTCTGACTGACTTCTATTGCTTCGCATAACACTCTCTAGCTCCGTCCGTGTTGTTGCAAATGACAAGATTTCCTTCTTTTTTTATGCCTGAGTAATTAATGTTTCAGCATATACATACACCACGTCTTTATCTGTTCATCAGTTGACGGCCACTTGGGCTCTTTCTATTACTTGGCTATTGTAGATAAGGCTGCTATAAACATCAGAGGGCATGTATACCTTTGAATTAGTATTTTTGTATTCTTTGCGTAAACACCTATAGTGCAATTGCTAGATTGTAGGGTAGTTCTAGTTTTAACTTTTTGAGGAACCTCTGTACCGTCTTCCACAGTGGCTGCACCAGTTTGCATTCCCACCAACAGTGCAAGAGGGTTCCCCTTTGCCCACATCCTCACCGGCACCTGTTGTTTCTGGTTGTTGATTTTAGCCATTCTGACAGATGGGAGGTGATATCTCACTGTGGTTTTGATCTGCATTTCCCTGATGATCAGTGATGTTGAGTATGTTTTCATGTGTCTATTAGCCATCCATATATCTTCTTTGGAAAAATGCCTGTTCATGTCTTCTGCCCATTTTTTAATTGGATTATTTGGTTTTTGAATACTAACCCTTTATCCCATATACCATTTGTAAATATCTTCTCCCATTCCATAGTTGTCTTTGGTTTTGTTGATTGTTTCCTTTGCTGTTTAGAAGCTTTTTATTTTAATGAAGTCCCAATACCTTATTTTTGCTCTTATTTCCTTGCCTCAGGAGACAGATCTAGAAAGAAGTTGTTATGGTCAATGACAAAGAAGTTACTGCTTGTATTCTCTTCTAGTATCTTCGTGGTTTCAGGTCTCACACTTAAGGTCTTTAATCTAGTTCAAATTTCGTTTTTGTGTATTCTATACGAAAGTGGTCCAGTTCTTTTCCATGTAGCTGTCCAGTTTTCCCAACACTGTTTGTTGAAGGGACTTGTTTCCCATTGGATATTCTTTCCTGCTTTGTCAAAGATTAATTGCCATATTGTCACGGGTTCATTTCTGGGTTTTCTATTTTGTTCCACTGATCTGTGTGTCTATTTTTGTGCCAGTGTCATACTGTTTTTGATGACTATAGCCTTGTAATACAACTTGAAGTCCAGAATTGTGATACCTTCAGTTTTGCTTTTCTTTTTCAAGATTACTTTTTGCTACTCAGGGTCTTTTATGGTTCCATACGAATTTTAGGATTGTATGCTCCAGTTCTGTGAAAAATGCTGTTGGTATTTTGCTAGGGATTGCATTAAATGTGTACATTGCTTTGGGTAGTATAGACATTTTAACAGTATTTGTTCTTCCAATCTGGGAGCGTGGGTGCCTTCACTTCCTTGGTTAGGTTTATTCCTAGCTATCTCAATGTTTTTGTTGCAATTGTAAATGGCACTGATTTCTTAATTTCTGCGGCTTCATTACTGATGTATAAAAATGCAACAGATTTCTACACATTGACTTTGTATCCTGCGACGTTACTGAGTTTGGTATCAGTTCTAGCAGTTTTTTGGTGGAATCTTACAAGTTTTCCATATAGAGCATCATGTCGTCTGCAAATAGGAAGGGATTTACTTCTTCCTTGCCAATCTGGATGCCTTTCATTTCTTGTTGTCTGATAGCTGTCTAAAACTTCCAGTACTATGTTGATTCACAGTGGTGAGAGTGGACATCTCTGTCTTATTCCTGACTGTAGAGGAAAAGCTCTCCACTTTTACACATTGAGGATGTGGGTTTTTCATATAGGCTTTCTTTTGGGCACCTTTTTATTGGTATTTATGCTTCCAATTGTTGAGTTTTAAGAATAATTTACATAAAATATAGTCAGATATGTGATTGCAAATATTTGCTCCCAATCTGTAGGCTGACTTTTCTTTTTTCTTTTAAGGACTTTAGTTTTAAGTAATCTCTACACCCAATGTGGGGCTTGAATTTACAACCCCGAGATCAAGAATCACATGCTCCACCAACCAAGCCAGCCAGGCGCCCCTTTAACTTGGTTTTTCATTGTCTTAACATCTTTCACTTAACTGTTTAATTTTGATGAAGTCTCAGCTACTGTTCTTTTCTGTGAATCATGTATTTGGTATCATGTCGAAGAATTCCTTGCCTAACAGAAGGTCATGAAAATTTTCTCTGATGCTTTCTCTAAAATTTTCATTTTATATTTTACATTTACATGTATGATCCATTTTGAATTCATTCCTGTACAGAATGTTAAGTTTACACGGAGGTTTGTTTTTTCGCATAGATATTCAATTGTTTTAATACTATTTGTTGAACACAAAGTATCTTTTCATTATTAAACTGCATTTGAGCCTTTTCCAAAAATCAACTGCCCACATTTGTGTGTTTATCTCTGGATTCTCTATTATGTCCCATTGATCTCCATGTCTGCCCTTCATGGTACCACGCTGTCTTAGTTACTGGTGGTTAATTTTATATGTCGACTTGGCTGAGCCACAGTACCCAGATATTTGGTCAAACCTGAGCCTAGGCATGACTGTGAAGGTACTTTCTAGAAGAAATTCACATTAGATGTTAAGGCCTTAAGAGAAAAAAACAAAAGATGGATCCCAGAAGAGGAAATTCTGCCTACAGACCCCCTCAGACTCAAGCTTCATCGACTCTTTCCTGGGTCTTCAGCTGCTGGCCTATCCTGCAGATTGTGGACTTAATTGTGTGGGCCAATTCCTTGAACATACCTCTTAGCAACTGTTTCTCTGGTGAACCCTAATACAGTTACTACAGCTGCACAGTAGGTCTTATCAGGGGATAGTGCGATACCTCCAAACTTACGCTTCTTTTGCCAAATTCTTTTCTCTTTTCTAGCTCCTTGACCTCTTCGTATACATTTTAGACTCAGCGTGTGTATATCCAGAAAGAAAATCCTGTTGAGCTTTTTACGGGAATTGAATTTACTCAGTTTGAGAAGAGTGGGCATCCGTACTATTTTGTCTTCCCATCGATGACTATGTCTCCCCATTCATTTAGGTATCCCTTGATTCCTTCCACTGGCATTTTAGGCACTTTAAAGATGGTAGTTTTGTGTACCTTAGGTTTGGTAATGCTACTGTTTTAATTTTGGTTTCAAATGTTCTATTGCCAGCTTATAAAATCACTGTCGTCACGTATGTACATACTGTGCCTTCAAGGAGGCAGAGCATAAGCCCCCACTCCCTAAGTGAGGGCTACGCGTAGTGTAGCAGGGGAAGAGGGAAGGAAGAGGTAACTCTGTAGCAAAAAGAACCCTGAAAGACACTACCTCAGCCAAATTAAAGGCCGCGTCAACAGTGATAAATCTTACAGAAGCACTGTGGTAATGGCGGTAGGTGACAGGTTAGGGGCCAGTGATCCACGAGGCTAGTTGAAAGTGTGACTGAACTTGAAGACTGCATATCTTCAGTTTCATTTGTATTCCCTGTGTTCCTAGAAAAAGCGCTCTCCAACCCCAGAAGGCATGCTGTAAATATCAACCAACAGGTATTGACAAGATGCCTGTCTCCCTGTGATCAACGAAGTCAGTAATATCTTCTTCACGACTTTCAGATATACTAAGATGCAGTCCATAAGGTGCTGTCCTTAATATCTGCACTAGTCAACAACCTTTACTACAACCCCTATGCCTACTACCGCAAGAGAAAGGTTACATGAAGCAGAATTTTCCTTACAGCACTATCTGCGAAACTTCCCAAAATATGTGATAATTCAGTAAGGGCTTTTAAAAGAAAAGGGAAAAAAAAAAAGCTCATTTGTCACCAGAGCATTTAAAAATATAACATTTTGGCTCAGAATGCATACAGGGATGCATGCATTTGGCTCAGAGATGCATACAATGATTACACATAAGAGCTTTGATGGGAGAGGAATCTCCATTGCTTGGCAACACTTGCAAATTCAAATACCTTTGTTAAAGATATTCCAAAAGCAAAACCTGTATTTCCACCAGCCCTGCTTCGCCAGGCTCCTCTTGATAGAAGATGATAACATGTACTTCAGTTGGAGACTGCAGTAGGAGAAAAAAAGTCTCAGATTTAACTGAAGAAAAAGCAAATGTAGAGGCGCTTGGCTAGGCTCAGTCAGTAGAGCAAGTGACTCTTGATCTCAGGGTCATGAGTTCAAGCCCCACGCTGAACGCAGAGCTTACTTAAAAAAAAAAAAAAAGTGTATTAACAAAAAGCAAATGTAGCATAAAAACTTCTCCCCAATTGGATGCCACAGGAACTGGGGAACTTTTACCTGAAGTCAGACTGACAGACAAAAAGCCAGCTCAGCTCCCACAAAGAAACAGAAGGCGGCTTTTCTTCTGTTCTCTTTTTGCAAATCAAACCTCCACTTGGTTTTAGCAGGTCTCTAGGGAAAACTAGGACTTTTGACCTTGATTTATCAAGCCTCTGTCCTCAGGAGGCTGGGCCATCAAACCCTCAATGACTCCCTAGACAATCTCTATTTACACCATCGTTTACTGTCCCTTGGGCTTCCCACTGGGTGAGTGTGTGTACATGTGCGCATGCCTGTGTGCACACGTGCGTGCACACACACACACGCACTCATCTATGTGTTTCCAGCAAGTTTTGTGGGTTTACTTATGATTTCATACATTAATCTGTCAGCGTACAGACCACACTCTGTGATGCAGGATTCCCAAGTGATCAGCCTTTGACGCTTCCGATCTTCTTACTCCCCACGAACCATTCCAGGCTTCTCCAGGACGCTACGTTTGGTAAAGGGAGGCTTATTGAAGTGTAAATCCCGTAACATTCGGTCTCTTGGGGTACAATTCTAGTAAGTCTGACAAATGCATACTGCAGCACAACCACCACAATCAATCAAGAAACAGAACCTTCCCATCACCTCCCAAAGTTGCCTCATGACCGTCTGTGACCCCTCCTTCTACCCTGGTAAGCACGGGCCTTTCCTGTGACCTGACAATCCTTCCTTTTTGAGAATGGCATATAAACTCATGAATTCGGCTTCCTTCAGTTAGCCCATGCATTCTCAATGGGGAAGTGAGAGCGATACTGTCCCCAAGGAGGTAAAAACTGGTTCCGGGCAGGTGCAAAAACCTGAGATATTACACTGGTCTGGGTCCTCCAAAGGGCCTCAGCACATAAGGCCCGAGGTATTGAACTTTCATGAGGGAGGGGCGCCTGGATAGCTCAGTTGGTTGAGCGTCCAATCTTGCCGTCCGTGAGTTCGAGCCCCACGCTGGGCTCTGTGCTGACAGCTCAGAGCCTGGGGACTGCTTCGGATTCTGTGTCTCCTCTCTCTCTACCCCTCCTCGCTCACACTCTAGCTCTCTCTCGCTCTCTCAAAAATAAACAAACCTAAATAAATAAATAAATAAATAAATAAATAAATAAATAAAATTTCACAAGGGAAATGGGCAGTTCGGGGGGAAAATCTAAAAAGGTTAGAGGAGGTATAGTGATTTTTCAAGGCTGATAAATACCGACGTAGCACCTGAGATGCATCCGTACTGTCTCATGTACCAACAGCTTGTTGCTTTTTACGATCGAGCAGGATCTCGATACAGAAGCGCCAGTTTGTTTACGAGAAATCAGTGGACGCGTGTCTTCATTTCTCTTGAATAGTAACCGAGGAGTGGGATTGCTGGATGGAACTGTGTAGGCAGATGAAATTGCTCACTGGAGTGTCCGTCCCATACTGCACACCAGCAGTCCGCGAGCGGTCCGGCGGCCACGTCGTCACCAGCAGTCGGCGTCAGCAACCGTTTGCTGCCTTGCTTGCTTTAGCTATTCCAGTAGGTGTGCGGTGGGACCTCTGGAGGACTTAATTTGCAGTTTAATGGCAAATGATACTGAGCATCTTTTACGTGCTGTTTTCCCGTCACTGTATCTTCTTCGGTCAAGAGGCTGCCCAAATCTTTTGCCACCTTCTATTACGTTGCCGGCTTTCTAATTACTGAGTTGTGAGAAACAGCTCAGTTTTAATGTGGTTAGAACGGTTTTTTAGACAGCCAGGACTCCCAAAAGAGGGACTGTATCTATCAAATACAGTATTAAACTTTGCATCTATCACCCTACTTCCCTTACGAAACTATTATACGTTAACTACCAGAATGTTCATTGTTCCCAAACAGTTACACAATGTTTTTGCTTTTTGTAATGGTTTCCATTTCTAAAAATTTTTTGGTTTTGTGTTGTTTCTCTCTAGGGTAAGGACAAAGCATGTATAATTTTTTTTTTTTTTTTTTTAGTTACTGCTTACCTCAGAGTTGACAGCCATTACACCAGACCAATGGCTCGGAAATTTCTTTGGCCAAGATAGCCACCTTGAAGGAGCGAAATTCCTCACAGGCCACTTCCTCCACCCACCATTTCTCCTCTTTCTGGGAAAAAGAACTCAGGACTAACAAAAAGCTGATAGCTATCTAAGAAAAGTCTGGGATGACTATTATAAATACCTCCCAATTCAGGAATAAGCACGTATATGGGACAGTTCGTATTTTAACCCTAATTAGTGTGTCTGAAGTTTTGTCAGGAGGAAATAGGGGTAAAAGATACCCTTGGTGTAAACATGCATGACTACATTCAGCTAAAATAACTCCGACAACTCAGTTGAAGACAACGACACCCCAGTAACTGAAATCAAGAATTACAAAGTGAAAGAAGCAACTGGAAACAATGGCTATCTCCGGACAACACTAAATATGAACATCCTTCCAGAACGAGGTGGGAACTCAACACATGTTACATGAATAAATGAATGATTCCAACTATCTGTAATGCATTTGTAATAAATAAGCTGTTGTCAAGTTGTGTGATAGCCAACTTCACAAGGAACTCTATTCATATGCTAATTGTTATCGAACAACAAACTGTAATCGTCTCCACACTCACTCACTGGACTTTAATAACACCCTATAACATTGGGTATAGTTGACCCATGGACAATACGGGGATTAGGGGCACCGAACCCCATGCACCCAAAAATCTACGTATAACTGGACTCCCTGAAACTTAACCAATAGCCCGCTACGGACGGAAAGCCTTACCAATAACATAAACAGTCTACTAACACATATTGTGTATGTTTTATATATATATATATATATACACACGTATATATATATATACGTGTGTATATATATATATATATTATATGCTGTATTCTTACAATACAGTGAACTAGAGAAAAAATGTTAAGAAAATCCTAAGACAGAGAAAAACAATGACAGTCCTGTACTATAAAAAATCTACACGTAGGTGGACCCATGCAGTTCAAACCCATGCTGTTCCAGGGTCAGCTATATGTCATTATCTCAAAGACTACAAGGACATGCTTTTTTAAGCACTTTCCACTACAACAACATTTTCATCAGGTCACCGACCAGGGTGACCTCACCCGTTCCCCAAATGTGAATTACCATTGTTGTCACTGTGTATCACTCTACAATATCAGCTCCCAAATTATATCCTAGGACTAATCCTCTCTCCTGAGCTCTGGACTCCCAACAGTCAAGTGACTACTTCACATCTGCTTGTCTCACCCATTCCTTAAATTCAACAGGTGTACAACTGAACTCAACCTTAACCTTCCGTTAGTGTTAACCAACCTAAAAAATGACATCATCGTCCACCCAACTGCTCAAGCTTGAAAGGCTGGAAGACAGCCCTGTGTTTCACCCCTAATATGCCATCAATCAACAGAACCTCCCGTTGTTTAACACTAAATCTCTCTTGTATAAAGCCACTTAAGCTCTCTTTCCATCACCACTATTTTTCTGTGAAAAAATAGGTAAATAAATAAAATTTTAAATAAGCCATTGACATACAGCTGACCTACAACATTCTATTAGTTTCAGGTGTACAATACAGTGACTCAACAATTCTATACATTACTCAGTGCTCATCACAGTAAGTGTAGTTGCCATCTGTGACCATACGATGTTCTTACAATTTTATGGACCATATTCCCTATGCTGTACCTCTCATTTCCACGACTTACTTATTTTATAACTGGAACTCCATACCTCTTAAGCCCCTTTGCCTATTTCGCCCTTACTCTTACCCACCTCCCCTCTGGCGACCACCAATTTGTTCTCTGTATTTGTCTGTTTTTTTTCAGTTTTTTGTTTCTTCATCTGGTTTTCTAGATTCCACATATAAGTGAAATTATATGGAATCTGTCCCTCTGACTTATTTCACTTAATACCCTCTAAGTCCACCTATGTTGTCACAAATGGCAAGACTGCATTCTCTTTTAGGACTGAATAAAATTCCATTTATATATCCCACATCTCTTTATCTATTCATCTACAAATGGATACTTAGGTTGCTTCCACATCTTGGCTATTATAAATAATGCTGCAATAAGCATAGCACTGCGAGTATCTTTTCAAATTAGTGTTTTCATTATCCTCGGGTCAATACCCAGGAGTGAAATTACTGGATCTCATGGTATTTCTATTTTTAATTTTTTGAGGAACCTCCGCACCATTCTCCACAGTGACTGCACCAACGTTCCACCAACAGCTCACAAGTCCTTTTTCTCCATATCCTTGCCAACACTTGTTATTTCTGGTCTTTTCTAGGCTAGTTATTCTGACAGGTATCAGGTGATCTCTCACTGTAGCTCTGATTTGCATTTCCCTGTTGATGAATGACAGTGAGCACCTTTTCGTGCGTCATTTGGCCATCTGTGTATCTTCTTTGGAAAAATGTCCTTCCCCACGTTTTCATTGGATTGTTTGGGATTTTTGGTGTTGAGTGTAAGTTCTTTATACATTTTGGATATTAACCCCTTATCAGACATATTACTTACAAATATCTTCTCCCGTGGGAATGCAAGCTGGTGCAGCCACTCTGGAAAACAGTACGGAGGTTCCTCAAAAAACTAAAATTAGAACTACCCTACGACCCAGCAGTTGCACTACTAGGCATTTATCCACAGGATACAGGTGTGCTGTTTCGAAGGGACACATGCACCACAATGTTTATAGCGGCACTATCGACAACAGCCAAAGTATGAAAAGAGCCCAAATGTCCATCGATGGATGAATGGATAAAGATGTGGTATATATATACATGGAGTATTACTTGGCAATCAAAAAGAATGAAATCTTGCCATTTGCAACTACGTGGATGGAACTGGAGGGTATTATGCTAAGTGAAATTAGTCAGAGAAAGACAAAAATCATGACTTCACTCATATGAAGACTTTAAGAGACAGAACAGATGAACATAAGGGAAGGGAAACGAAAATAATATAAAAACAAGGAGGGGGACAAAACATAAGAGATCATAAATATGGAGAAAAAACTGAGAGTTACTGGAGGGGTTGTGGGAGGGGGGATGGGCCAAATGGGGAAGGGGCACTAAGGAATCTCCTCCTGAAATCATTGTTGCACTAGATGCTACCTAATTTGGATGTAAATTTTAAAAAATAAAATTAAAAACAAAACAAAACAAAACAAAAAAACAAGTATCTTCTCCCGTTCAGTAGGTTGCCTTTTTGTTCTGTTGAGAGTTTCTTTTGCTATGCAAAAGCTTTTTATCTTGGTGCAGTCCCATTAGTTTATTTTTGCTTTTGTTTCTCTTTCCATAAATATGTCTTACTAAGGCTGATGTTCAAGTGATCCCTGCCTATGTCTTCTTTTGAAAGTTTTATGGTTGCAGGTCTCACATTTATGGTTTTGTCCCCACCATATATTCTTGCCTCTTTTGTTGTAGATCGATTGATCACATATAAGCTCCACCCCCGCTGTTTGAATCCAAGGCCCCATCATCTCCCGCCTGAAACACTAACGGTTTGCTAGTTATCTTCTACCTCGGCAATACTGCACTCGTCAGGTATATTGGCGTTAGATATATACTTGCAACAGAATACCATGCAGCCAGAAGAAAGAACGAAATCGGTTGAGAGAGGTCATCGGACAGACATAGCTGCCGAGTGACCCATGACCGGACCTGGGCAATCAGAGGCTCCTCACCGCCTCCCCTGTTCTTAGGAAGTAGGCCCGGCTTGCCTGTCCCGCTCCCAGAGGCTGCTCTGGGGACAGAGCCTTGCGACAGTGATGTGATGTTGAGAACACCTGCACGGTATGCTGACTGAACCCGGGCTGGGCCTCCGTACAGACTTCCACGGTTTGGCGGGCGGTGCAGGGATCCACTTGTCTTGCTGCCACCCAGGGAAGCCTTGCGAGGCAGTTTCCTTTGCTCGTGAAAACTGCCACCTACACCTGGAGCGCCTGCCTTCTTGTCCGGTCTCTCCTTGCCTTCCACTAATGGAGGCCGGTTTCAGATGACACCTGGGAAGCCACCGAGAGGGCTGCGGGCCAACAAAATAGCTCTTCCTTTACTGCCATGGAACGGCATCTAAAACATGTTAACTGAAAAAAGTAACGTATGCCAAACAGTCTGTATAATATTCTGCTATTTGCGTAAAAAGGGGGGAGCAAAAATACATCGTCGCCTACCTACCCGTCTGTGCACAAGCTTCTGTGGAAGGTCACGCAGGAAGTGAGGCTACAGGGGTCTCCAGGGAAGGGAACTGGAGGGCGGAAGACACGAGGCAGGAAGGAGACAACACCACCGGGCCCTTTGCGGTCCTTTGAAAATCCCATTACGTGATCGCTTCACGTATGCAAAAAACACATAAAATTAAAAGGAAAGAAAAACTACCTGGTGGTCCAGAGAATCTACCAAGACCTTGATCTAGCCCCTGCGTAACTCCCCAGTCTCGTATCAAGCATCTCCCTCTCTCTTTCTCTCTCCTCATACAGGTGCGCATGCACACACACACACACACACACACACACACACGGATTCCTTCTGAACCTCTAGGACATCAAGTTTCTCCCCCAGAGATTCTACACGTGCACTGTCCTCTGTCCCCCAAAGCAGTCTCATCCCACTCCTCTCTAGCTAACTCCTACTATCCTTCAGGTTTCTGTCTCAATGGCACTTCCTCAGCTCCCCTGGAAAGCTTCCTTGACTCCCAGAGTAGGTCAAGGGCCACACAGCACACTGCCATTACATTCTGTACTTGTCTTCTTAAATATCGTGATATGTAAAACAAAACTGATATTCTCGATCTGTTTACTCAACTAGACCCCCAACAACATGGGGACAGTGGCTGGGTCTGTCTTACTGACCCCAGCAGGAAGAAATCTGGCACTCTGAAGACAGAAAAGTGCCCCATGTGACTCGAGCGTGCGCTTGTGGGAAGAAGCGGGGGGAGGAGACTTGCTACGAATCTGGGAGAGACAAAGTCTGGCACAATGCACTCTGATACTGGTCAAATAAATACATACGTGGATGGGGCACCTGAATGGCTCAGTCGGCTCAGCATCCAACTCTTGATTTCAGCTCAGGTCATGATCCCAGGGTCGTGGGATCGAGCCTCACATCGGGCTCTGCGCTGAGCGTGCAGCCGCTTGGGATTCTCTCTTCCTTTGCCCTTCCCCCCATCAAATAAAATTTAAATAAATAAATACATACATAAGGGGACAAAGGAAGAGACCCGGGCTTAGATCCATCTGGTATACCTACGGGCTGGGTCACCTCCAGTGGAGATGAACCCTTCTCAACCCTTACACAGAAAATGGAAACAGTCCCATGTGCCACTCAGAGCTGTTGTGAAGGGCTAAACAAGGTACTAGAGGACCAAGCACCCCATCAGCGCCCGGTGGAAGCCAAGGAATGACCACAGCACCCACAGAAAGAATGAGCACATCCGAAGTCTGTACCCCTTAAAGCTGAAGAGATGGCCCTGCCACGAGGAAGAAAAGGTACCTCTTTTGTTTAGCATAAAACCAAGACTCACAGAAATAAAACATTTAACAGAAAGGTATTTAGGAGGAGAGGTGTTACAGTGAACAAGACAACAGCACTAGAGCTGAAAGTGGGGGGGGGGGGGAAGGCCAGAGACAAAGAGCTTGCCGGCCAGTACTGTGGAGAATGGGCGGGAGGGGCCACGCCCTAATCCAGAATGCACAGGTTCTGATCCCACGACCGCGGGGCGAGGTCTCCATAAAAGCCATCAAAGGCATGGGTTCTAACTTCCTCTAGTGAAAGGTACAGGACCCTGAGCACACAAATGGTTATGCTACAGGTAATGAGAAAATGGACATCTGCACAGTACCTGCAAAAAATACATACACAAATATTTGATGGGTTGGTACAAATGCACTGGCCCAATCTCTCCCACAGAGGAGGTTTAATCTTTCTTTCACATAACAGACATTCAAATGTTTGAAGATTATTTTAAGTAGACGACCATATGTTTCCACTTGCCCTGAAGAGTCCCAGTTTACGCCCATCATCTCGGCATAATTATTAACACTGACCTCTTTCACTCTCAAAGAGTCCTGCGTTAGACAATAAAATTATACGATCATCCAGTTGTGAGACACTTCCCTGCCCCCTGAAATATTCTCTTCTTCAGGCTAAGCATCTGCCTTTTCACCAACCATCCTCCTGTGACACAATTCCTATGACGCACCATCCCCTAAGCCCTCGGCTCTGAAGGCGCTCCACAGGACTGACATTCCTAAACCAGACAGAATATTCTAAATATAATTCCTCACAGGAAAAAGCAGAATCTGGTCATATAAGGTCATATAAGGACACCTTAACATCTTCAGAAACAAGATCACCCTCTTCAATCATGCTAAACCCAAGTTATCAATGAAAACTTTTAAGTCATTTCCCCTTACGTTTCCATCAGGAAATACCGTACTTATACAATAGGTTTTTAGATCCTTCTACAAGGCCGTACATTGTTGCATTAGGTTTCACTGAGTTCATTACTTTACTCAAATCCACAACGCACTGTGATGTGCCGTGTACTTGATCTTTCCCCCGCTTTATCCAATCTGCTAATGTGATAGACATTCCTCTAAGACACTAATAAAAAAGACTGAACTGAGAGCTACTGTCAAAATCCTGGAACAGCCGGTCAACTCAAGAAGTGCAGCTTCTCTATGTGCCAAGCATTTGTGGCTGGCAGTGGTGATGCAACGGTCACGGGTACATGGCCCCTACGGACACAGAATTTTTAAAAGACTGGTTTTTAAAGGCCCGATAAAAAAAACCCAAGTAGCGGGGGGGGGGGGGGGGGGTCAAAGATCAAGGTGAAGAACAAGGAGAGTGTCTTAGCAAGAGCCAAAGAAAGAAGCGTTGGAGAAGAGTCGAAGAAGACCCTGTTCCTGGGTGGTGGAAACGAGAATGGTACAAACATCGCCAGAAGGTGCAACTGCTGTGCAGCGGAAAAGGGAGTCTGGCCCCGAACATGTGAAATAATAACGGGAAAATGTACTCCTGATGAGTTGAAGATTAAATGTATAAAATAATCTCTTTTTAAAAAAAGACGAGACAAGGGGCGCCTGGGTGGCTCCGTCGGTTAAGAGTCCGACCTCAGCTGAGGTCACGATCTCACGGTGCGTGGGTTCGAGCCCCGCGTCGGGCTCTGTGCTGGCAGCTCGGGGCCTGCGGCCTGCTTCGGATTCTGCGTCTCCCTCTCTCTCTGCTCCTCCCCCGCTCATGTTCTGTCTCTCTCAGATATAAAAAATAAAACATAAAAAAAAATTTTTTTTAAAGACTAGACAAAAATAGAAGAATATTTTCATAATCTTCAGACAGAGAAGGCCTGTATAGGCATTTGACAAAACCCAAAAGCACAAGGGAAAAGACTGGGAAAACCCATTAAATAAAGATTCAAAACATTAAACACCATAAAACTCTATAACATCTATATGGAAAAAAATACAGTACATTAACAAATGACTAACTGCTATAAGCATTTAAATACGAGCTTTTGCAGATTATAAGAAGAAAAAAAAACAACCAAATTTAAACATGAGAAAAACATTTTCCAAGGAAGCTACTAAAAGAATCCAGTCTAACGATTAAAGAACTCCACCCCGTCAGATCAGGAAAGACAGGCAGACCCCAGAATCACAGCAAAGTTGTGAGGGAAACAAGCATTCTCAAACACCGCTGGTGGGAATGAACACACTTTGTGAGGGCAACACTGAAAATAGCTATGAAAAGCGTACATGTACAGAGAAGGCCATTTCACACGTAGAAATGTATCCTCCAAAAAGATCCTGCACGTTGAAGGGGTCAGAATTTAAGTACCCGCAGGACAGTAATAGCGTATCAACCACAATGATAATGAAACGGACACATAAAAATAGGTGACAGCGGAAGGCTCGTCCTTATACTATGATGAGGAGTACAAGCGGGGGGAATGGGAAGGACAGAAAATCAACATTCTGAAATCTATCAAGATGGGAGGCAGGCAAAGCGTGGGCATCAATGGATGCTGAATCTAAGGGGAATTCTGAAGAGGAACAGGACTTTTTTACGTTCTCAAAGTGTCTTCCCCACACCCCTTGTTCGCTTACAAGGTAGAAAATAGTAAATAATTTCTCAGCACCCCTCTGTCTGGATGGTTCCCGGTGAGCTGGCAACGAGAGGAGCACACGGGAGACTGAGAAGAAGCAAGGGAAGAGACGAGACAACACCTCAACTATGTGATCAACACAGCACGACCACGACCGAGGAGGACCGGGACCCCGCGCGCCCCTGCTGTGACGCATGAAAAGGACACAACACGGCACAAGGTGACAGTATACTCTGCCCAGGACACACAGCCGAGAATCTAATCGCGGAGTAGCATCGGACAGACCCAAACCGAGGACCATGTTCTAAAACGACTGACCTGCAGTCTTCAGCAATGTCAGGGCCATAAAGGGTTGATGATCCGGGTTCCAGATTAAAGGAAACTAAAGAAACGTGACAACTAACTACGATGCTCAGCTCTGACCCCTACGCGGGCAGCGGGGAAGGACATCAAGGGAGCAATGCTCCCTTGATGAAATGCTGTGCTGACAGCAGATGAGAGCGCGGCATCGATTTCCCGAATCTTGAAACTGTACTGCGGTTGGATAAGAAACCAACTTTGTTCTTGAACGTGCACATTCTGAAGTAACACGGGGGGAAAGGGACAAAATGTATATGCAAAGTCTCACGTGGTTCAGAAAACAAAAGTTCTCCATAAATTTTCAAAAGAGAAAAATCATAAAGCAAATGCGGCAAAAATGTTCACAATACCTGGTGAGCCTGGAGAAAAGGTGAGGCAGGGTCCTCTGTGCTACTTTTACAATTTTTCTGTAAGATTAAAATAATTTCAAAATAAAGGATTTAAATTTGTTTGCATGTTTATTTTTTACTTTTGAGAGAGAGCAAGCGAGCGCGAGGGGGAAGGGCAGAGAGGGCAGAGGATCCGAAGTGTATCCAATGTAGGGTTCAGACCCACAAACCTCGAGATCATGACCTGAGCTTAAATCGGACTCTTAAGGGACTGAGCTACCCAGGTGCCCGTAAAAGATTTACATTTTCAAAAGCGCACACCGTTGTACATGTAAGGACAGTCACTGGGGTATCATTTACAAGAGCAAAAAACTGGAAACGATCCCAATGCCTATCAATAGACACGTAAATACTACAAGTAAATACTGTAAGAAACTTCTATACGATGCTGTTAATTAAAAGCTTGCATTAAAGCTACCTGAACGAATAGGGAAAGATAACTAAGATATTAAGTGAAAAGCTCAAGCTAGAAACTGTATCTAATATTATCCCATTTTGTTTACAAAAAGTAAATATGTCAGTACAGGCATTTTTTTTTGTTTAGAAAAGGTGACAAATACATAACACACTGCTAACGATATAGCCTCTTTCAAGGTGGGACTGCAGGAGACTCCACTGTGTAATAATACAGCCAGTAAAGGAGGGAGTTACGACTATGGGAACTACTAGAACGACGCAAAGACGAGGGACTCGCCTGGTCTCCGTGATGTACGTAGCACAGGGAGGCTCGCTAACAGAAAACAATGATCGCCCGTGTGACGACAGTGGCCCCCAAAGGAGAGAGCATGGTGAAGAACGAAGACACCAGGACGAAGCTCTTAAGACGTGTGACACAAAACTTTGTGGGTGGGAAGGGAGGAGGGAACGGGAAGAGGGCCACACATGGAGGGAGAGGAGACAAAAGGTGGGCGGGGGGGAACCCTCATGCAAGGCAAGGCGGATAAGCCCCAAGCAGGCGAAAGGGGCCACCGTGTCCTACATGAAAGGAAGCCTGAGAAGCAGGCTTCTCTCGTGCGGGACTGCTGGCTGTCCCCCGACCCACCACCCGGGGCGGCCACAAATCCTGGCCCCGCGCCCCTCCGCCTGGAGGGTTCGCGGCAGCTTTGCAAGGAGAGGAGCTCCCGTGAGATCAGCAGGCACGAATGAAGGTAGAAGGTGGAACCCCTACAGAGGCTGGCCGCAGCCTTCCGACCCCCCAGTTCGGGAGAACTGCACCCCTGCAGCCAGAGGAGCTAAGCCGGCCAGAGCTGCAGTCACTGCCAGGAACCCTGAGAAGCGACCGTGCTGGCTCAGGCCTGCACCTTCTACACCAGCTTCTCCTCGCTCCGCAATGCGCAGCTGACTGCGTCCTAGGCTCGCTATGCCTTAGAAAAGGGAATAGCTTCTGTCTTCCTGAATCAGCCCTGATTGGTTCGCCACTGGATTTAAGAAGACCACTGTTTACTTTTTTTTTTAATTTTATTTTTTTTAATTTGCATCCAACTTAGGTAGCAGCTAGTGCAACAATGATTTCAGGAGTAGATTCCTTAGTGCCCCTTCCCCATTTAGCCCCTCCCCCTCCCACAACCCCTCCAGTAACCCTCAGTTCGTTCTCCATATTTGTGAGTCTCGTTTGTTTTGTCCCCCTCCCTGTTTTTATATTATTTTTGTTTCCCTTCCCTTATATTCATCTGTTCTGTCTCTTAAAGTCCTCCTATGAGTGAAGTCATATGATAGCTGTCTTTCTCTAATTTCGCTTAGCATAATACCCTCCAGTTCCATCCACGTACTTGCAAATGGCAAGACTTCCTTCTTTTTGATTGCTGAGTAATACTCCATTTATATATATACCCCATCTTTATCCATTCACCCATCAATGGACATTCGGGCTCTTTCCATACTTTGGCTCTTGTCGATAGTGCTGCTATAAACATGGGGGTGCATGTGTCCCTTCGAAACAGCACACCTGTATCCCATGGATAAATGCCCAGTAGTGCCATTGCTGGGTCCTAGGGTAGTTCTACTCTTCGTTTTTTGAGGAATCTCCATACTGTTTTCCAGAGTGGCTGCACCAGCCTGCATTCCCATGCCTCTGTTTACTTTTGAAAAGTCAGAGTATAATTAAGCAAAGGAGCAGGAAAACGAGACCAGGGGTTTCAGGTGGTGGTTGTTGTTGTCGTTAAGTAGTCCAGCATCAGTCACATCATTTTCTGAGCAGATGCCCACTAACTATTTGTTGACTGTTGAATGTGGAAGAATTTATTTCAAGGAGATGAGCAATTAAAAGAAAGAAAAGAAGTATCAAGGTATTTCAAAGGTGCTTGGGTCGTTTTTAGCCGCGGTCTCTAGGACCCAAAGGATCCACGATCTTCTTGAACACCACTTCGACGTGGAAATAAAAGACAATTGTATATTCCAATCCTACTCATTATTGGCAAATCAGATTTAATTCTCACAAAACAATGCATATCCATTCTTCATAAAATCCCTAGAAAAAGAAAGAGGAAACCAGGCCCCAAAAGCATTTCTTAATTTACTGAAGCATACGGACAAAATGACAACTCTTTTCTGTGTTGATGGGTAATACAAATACAGCAAAGTTATCTATGTAGGCAGGAAAAAAAAAAGATTATCACAACAGTAAAACAATGGATTAAAACAGAGAAATTGAGTTTACTGGGCTGTTCCAACCACATTTAACGTAAACTATCCCTCCAAGGTCTCACTGTACCTGTGCCATGACCTTCTCGTGTAGAGGGCAGACAGAATGGAATGTCCATTGTTCTCGTCATAGGAAAGAATACAGATCTATAGCTCCTGAGAGAAAGTATGATGTAGTGCATAACAATAAGCCAGAAATCAGAAATTCAGAGTAAAATTCAGATTCAGTTGTCTATCAGAAGGCAAAAAAAAAAAGTTATTAAACTCATGAGACAGAGGCGCTATATCTCTGTTCACGTCTCAGTGAGAATCTGACAAACAAAGGAAATATTTCTAAAGAATTTTTTAGTTCCTCTGATACAAAGCGTAAGGCAAACAGGAATTTCAGAAGTATCCATAAAATAAATTCTCTTCAATCTATTAACCCGGCCCAAAAAACTGGTAACAAATAGGATGCTTTACAAAACTTTCAATTCCCATGAAAATGTTATAGTCAGCGCAAGGGGCCAAGTGTTCCAAACAGAAAGTTATTGAAACACACTTCTTAATACGGCAAGTATTTAATTTTTAATAGCCTTCAAATGCCTACCACTGAACCAGGTAGGAGAACTGAAAAGGGTAAGATTTGCTCCCTCCTGCCAAGGAACATGCAAATCAATGTCACTGGGGAGGCCAGAAATCTTAGTGAAGTAGTCAAATGGCATGCACGGTGAGGTGCCACATGCCTGAGCACCATAAGTCACAGAATCCGAGAAATTAGCCATTGAATCATTCATGAGTCAGCAAATACTTACGCAGAGCCTGAAACGTGCCAGATACCGTACGAAGCGGTGAGCACACGACAGGGAAAAATAACAGCAACACGAATGATAACAGCAGCTGTTTATTGATGTCTGTTCAGCAGACCATATACTTAAAACTCTAAATTACCTATTTAATCCCCCACAACAACCCTATGAGGTCAGCATTATAGAATATCTCCACTTTTCACATTAAATGATGAGGCCCTGAGGAGCGGAGTCACATAGACCTGATTTTATTTCGGGCCCTAGCTCAGTCCCAACAAGCTCAGCTAACTCGGAACCTCAGTTTCCTTACTCTACAAAAGGATCACATTGGAAGGATTAAATGATACACTTACATAGGCACCAAAACAAAGTTAAGAGTCCATCAGATTCCAAATCCTGCTTTCTAGAACCGCAATACTATGTGAAGGGCCATGGGTGAGGTTACAAGTTTTCTGCTGCCAGTAAAAGCTTTGGGCCTGAAGCTGGTTCGGACAGTAAGAAAATCTTTTATTCCACCGATCACAGCGACAGTGGGCACCCCAGAGCCGACGGCTGCGGCGCCTCAACGGTAAGGACCGTGCCGCTGTCCGTGGCTTCACCGTCTGCGGGCAGCACGACGGACGCCACAGTTCCAGGCGAAACACCATGGACGAGAACAAGACCGTCTTCTCGTCCAGCCTCCCCACCCCCACCGCCCCAGGCCTCCAGCGGACTGCCCCTGACCTCTCACTGGCCAGAACAGGTCACGTGCCCATTCTTGACCCAGTCCTCAACAAAAGGGGTAGATTCCCACAACGGGCATACACTAAGCATCAGTGACGGAATGAAGAGTTAACAGATGTATTGAAAGAGAACGAAACGGCAAGTGTCTCCTACTGAATCCACAGGACACGGATGACAAGAGGAACAGGAGAATTCCAAGCGGGGACGGTGGGGAGCCCGAAACACAAATGTGTCTGTTCGCTGGACAGTGAAGACCCCACTCGCATTAGAGAAACGTGGCTCATACTCTGAAGGAAGTCTGATGTGCAAGTGAGCCTGGGAGTCACGAAACTACTCGTAAGCACCCCCGAGCCACTAAATTTAGAGGTAGCGTGTTACGCAGCAATAAATAACTGATGTGCCGAATATCTACCCACACTCATCCCTGCACCTAATTCAAAATGCAACTAATCTCAGAGCGTAGTAAATAATAGAGAGTTCTGGTACGGCATTCTGCTTCCTTTTCCAAATCATCTCCCCATTCTCACTCGTAAGTGAAAATAAACTAGTGTGAGCATACACAGGCCTTAGAGACTTTCCAAATTATTCTTCCTATTCACTCAACCAGGTTTGATGTAAAAGCTAATCTATCCGGGGGCGCCTGGGTGGCTCAGTCGGTTGAGCGTCCGACTCCGGCTCAGGTCATGATCTCACGGTCCGTGAGTTCGAGCCCCGCGTCGGGCTCTGTGCTGACAGCTCGGAGCCTGGAACCTGCTTCAGATTCTGCGTATCCCTCTCTCTCTCTCTCTCTCTCTCTGCTCCTCCCCTGCTGGTGCTCACTCACTTTCTCTCTCAAAAATAAATAAACTTCATGAAAAAAAAAAAGCTCATCTATCCTCTGACCTGAAAATCCTGGAAAGTTCTAAGGAAATCACTTCCATTTCATCTACAATAGCTCCTCTGCTACTCCTAAGAAACTTCTAGTGTTAGTAGCCTTGAAAATGACCAGAGCAGAGAGGAGGACATCACACGTCTACCACCAAGTCCTATTTTGAGGAGCACCAGGATGCCTCCCGGGCCGAGGAGGACAAGGGCCAGTCACTGCCCCTGCCATAATAGGGTCTTGGAGGACTCAACTGAGAAACAAGCTACCAGGGGCAGGTCTTGATTCCACAGTGTGCAATCCCGGGAGAGCAGCACTGGCATCATCTCTCAAACCCATCCAGAACAAGAACTGGCTCTCACCCGGTTCTGGTCGGCAGCGAACAAAAGTTACCCAGGTACCTCAGTGGACGAGATGGTGGCGTCTCAGTTACTCGGGGGACAAACAGGCCCCCAGAGACGGTCTGTGCAGAAGTAGGAAAGATGGACACGGGCGGAGGAAGCGGACAGGGCCGGGACTACGGGGAGGCAAGCCGGGGCCCCAGGACACGAAACTCGAGGAGGCCCTCCCTCTCGGCATCACGCCATGCGACGGCTGAGCCCAAACCTGCACCGGCACAGGGGGGAGTGGTTCCTCGGGTCCCGCGTCCTAGGCCTCACCCCCGTCCAGTCCTGGACATGACCGATGCCAACACCTGCCATCTGCCCAACGTGGACGTTCATTACACAGTCTTAAAGGCCTTTCCGTTCGGCGCGGCTGAGAAGGTGGGAGGTTACTCTTCCTCTAATTTGGAGGGAAGGACATGAGAAGGAGCATGAATTCTGCCGGAACGCTGAAGACACCTACAGACAGGAGGCAGTTTGAGCAAGGAGTATACAGAATCTTCTGCTTTGATATTAAAAAACAAATTCCTAGAAAAGCACACTAAAAAAAAAAAAAAAAGCACACTAAGTTGAGTAGGAAAAGTTTTCCATAGGCCTTACATTACATGGGCGCGGGAGGGAGCAAGGAAGTAGACGATATCATGAAATTTTAGACCTAATATTGTATGATACAATGCCAACATGAGTATCTTTAATTTTGATTTTCTTTCACAACTGAACATAGAGACAGCTACCTTAAATCAAATAAGCATTTGATTGACGCGAAGGAGTCGTCATATTTTTCACTCGTAGGAGTATTTTCCATTTTTTAGCATTCATTTTTATAAAATAACAACCAACTTATCTAAAATTTTATAATTATGAAAACAGTGCTTTATAGGCAATCACGGCTACGACACCGAAACAGAACAGTTGCCAGGGAGCACCCCTTGGCAGCTAAAACTGTGTGTCAGATAACCTGAATTCGGCATATGAAGGCAGATCCCACGGCACCCCTGAATGGGAGTCATTTGGAAACAGAACTGGCAAAATCGAGCACGCCCCTGCACCTTGTTCCGAGAAAAATACCTTGTTCCATGTAAGAGCCTCCAGCCCTGAGCTATGAGGGGAATGAAGGCAACTGAAAGAAAAGACTGCAATTCTACACCAGCCTTCCCCGCCCCAGTGCCCCATGCACATTACAAACAGCCTCGTAGCCCGTGTCACCTCCAAACCCCTGGCAGGGATGCAGCACCGGGGACATTTCCCACACTTGGGACGTTTCCCACACTTGGGATCATCTCTTTGGCTACACAACACATCTGAATAATTTAGCAGGATAGTCATTTCTATGCTTCTCTGGAGAAAGTCCGAGTTACCAGAGATTCTAAATTCTGACATAAAGAGGAATTCAAAACTGCGTAATGATGAATGAGTAAACAATAACGACGAAGTCATAACGTATTAGAAGCTCTGATACAACTAAAACAGGGAAAACTTCTCCTTGACTCTCTTAAGGTCCCTGGCTGGGTCCAAAAATTAAATTGACAAAGACAGGGGTGCCTGAGTGGCTCAGTCGGTTAAGAATCTGACTTTCGCTCAGGTCATGATCTCGTAGTTCGTGGGTTCGAGCCCCACGTCGGGCTCTCTGCTGACAGCTCAGAGCCTGGAGCCTGCTTCAGATTCTGTGTCTCCTCTCTCTCTGCCCCTCCCCTGCTTGCACTTTGTCTCTCTCTCTCTCTTTCTGTGTCTGTCAAAAATAAATAAACTTTAAAAAAATAAATTGACAAAGACAAATTAACAGAAGAGAAACATAGAAATGTATGTAATAGGTTTTATGCGACACGGAAGCCTTCCTAAGGAAACGATGAGCCAAAGAGGTGGTTACACTTGTGTATGTTTACGCTAGGTCTGATGAAGAGTGGACAACGGTTGAGGAGTATGACAGACTAAGGAGTATGCCATATTTGGGGGTAGTATGTCCTGAACCCCATCAGATCCAAAGAATATTCATAGCTTTAACTGCTAATACCGATAAATAACAATGAGAATAAATTATGCAATCTCAAGAAATTACCCAAAAAATGAGAAACAAAGCAGAAGGAAGGAATGAATAACGATAAAAGCAAAAACTACTGAATTAGAAAAAGACGACTTAATAAGAATAAATTCAACAGCTGGTTGCTTTAAGAAGAAATACCCAAATAGCTGAGCAATTAGCTAACCTAAACTAGGATAAAAAAATGAAAAAGCACAAATACACGAAGTAATAAATGAGAACAGGAAAACCGCCACAGATGTAGTAGAAAGGAAAAGAACATTAAGGGATTATCTTGTCCAATAAATTTGAAACACTGATGATTTCCCAGGAAAATATAAATACTGAACTGATCCCTGAAGACAGGGACAAAAACCTGATCAGCCATACCGCTATGAAAACGGTTATGCAAGAACTAACCCTTCAGGAAAAGCAGATCAAATACATACGGGAAGTCACAACTGTGAACCTTACCACGCTGCAAGGAACACCCAATTCCAGTGATACTTGAGCTGCACCACGGAAACGAACGAAAGTTTCCATATTGATTTTAGGAAGTCAGTGTACCACTGAGACCAAAATCTAATAAAGGGAGCATCAAAAGAGAGGAAGAAAAAAATGAGATGACTCTCATGAATATTACTGTACAAGTCCTAAATAAAGTATTAGTAAACAATCCAGCAATACACTTTTTAAATGACTGAGTGGGCTTTGTATCACAATTCAAAATTAATAAAATTCATTAAATTATCAATAAATTTCACTATGTTATTAGCTTAAAACACAAAGTATCTCTACACAGTGAAAAGGCGTGTGGCAAGATTCAAAATGTATATTTAAAGTGTATCAAAGAATACAGAGACAAATGAACATCTATGTGTACAATACCAAGATTTAAGGAACGAAGATTTAAACACACAAAGAATACGAATATCTCTTTTTTAATATATATACATATATTTTGACATTTATTTATTTTTGAGAGACAGAGAGAGACAGAGCACAAGTGCGGGAGGCGCAGAGAGAGAGGGAGACACAGAATCCGGAGCGGGCACCAGGCTCTGAGTCAGCTGTCGGCAAAGGGGCTCGAACTCACGAACGGCGAGATCATGACCTGAGCCAAAGTCAGATGCTCAACCGACTGAGCCACCCACGCACCCCAAGAATATGAATCTCTTTGAGGACAGACCCTCACATACCCTTCCCTTCCCAGGCAATTACTTTCCTTATGTCAGGGTGGATCATTTGTTTTTACATCTTGACCGCACACATATGTATCCACAAATGCTATAAACTCTAGTTTTGTGGGTTTTTTAAAAAATTTACATGAATATACACTTCTGAAACTTGCTTTTTTCTCTAAACACTGTCATCAAGATTTATCTATGTTGATATATGAAAGAAGAGTCTAGCTCATTTATTTCAACTGCTGTATAGCATTCTATTACATAACTAAACCATAAAAGTTGTTCATTACAATCCCCTATTGATGGACATTTGGATTGTTGCCAACTTTCTGCTTTTTCAAATCATGCTACAATGAGCTCACTTGTACATATGCCCTCCTCTAGGGCATGCAAATGGAACCCTGGACTTAGAGGAGTACAAATGTTTAAGCAGACATACGTTGCCAACTGCTCTCCTTAGTGATATTATCGGCTCACATTTCTTTTTTTTTTTTTTTAAGGTTTGTTTATTTGAGAGAGAGAGAGAGAGAGAGAGAGAGAGAGAGAGAGACAAAGACAGAGTGGGAGCGGGAGAGGAGCAGAGAGAGAGGGAGACGCAGAATCCGAAGCAGGCTCCAGGCTCTGAGCTGTCAGTGCAGAGCCTGACACGGGGCTCGAACTCATCAACCATGAGATCATGACCTGAGCTGAAGTCCGACGCTCAACCAACTGAGCCACCCAGGTGCCCCAGCTCACATTTCTATCAGCAGTGATAAAAGCTCCTAAGTCCCACATCCTCTCCATATCTGATGTTATCTTGACTTATTAACTTCAGTAAATCTGATGAAAATGAGATGGTAGTTCGTTGGGAGTTTTACTCTGTGTTTCGCTTATTACTAGTGAGATCAAGATTTCTCCATACATTTGGGGCGTCTGGGTGGTTCAGTCAGTTGAGCATCTGACTTCGCCTCAGGTCATGATCTCAGAGTTTGTGGGTTCAAACCCCGTGTCAGGCACTGTGCTGACAGCTCAGAGCCTGGAGCCTGCCCTGCTTCGGATTCTGTGTCTCCCTCTCTCTCTCTCTCTGCCCCTCCCCTGCTTGTGCTCTGTCTCTCTCTCTCTCTCTCTCTCTCTCTCTCAAAAATAAATGTTAAAAAAATTTTTTTTTAAATACTAACTTTCTATGGTTATATGCAACCCTGTCCCTCCTACCCTTTTGTCTTTTAAATTTGTAACTTTTGCCATGTCAAGTTTTTTCTGTAGTCAGATGTATGAACCTTTTCTTAAACAGTCTGGACTTCTTAACCCCTGCTACTGAGTCACACAGACATGCATCTACCTAATTTTCTAGTAGCTTAAAATCTGTTTTTCCACGTTGATAAATCTACAAATTTTTGTGTATGGAAAGCACAGGAATCTGAATTGGATTTTTTGATATGGATGGCCTATTGGGCCAGCACCCTTTCTTGAATCATCTATTTTTGCCCACTGATTTCACAATTTCCTAATATAAAATAAAGTCTACAAATCAGTAATAGCAAAAAAAAAAATAAATAAATAAAGAATATGAAGACTTGGGGTGCCTGGCTAGCCCAGTCGGTGGAGTGTGCAACTCTTGATTTTAGAGTTGTAAGTTCAAGCCCCAATTGGGTATAGAGGTTACTTAAAAATAAAATCCTTTAAAAAAAAAAAAAGAATATAAAGACTTGGTTCACAGAAGAGGAGAAATAAATGGCTTTTAAGTAAGTGACATAATGTTCTATCTCACTCATAAAGGTGGAAAATGCTATTTCACTGTCATTTTAATTTGCATCTCTCTTATCAGTAAAAAATACCAAATGTTTTGAAACATAATGGTTGGCAAAGGTGTGGGGAAAAGTCACTAATTAGAAAGTTGCCGGGAGCAGAACCGGGTACCTCAATGGACAGCAACCTATCAAAATTGTAAATGCAAATCCGATGACCCAGCCTTTTCACTCCTAGAAATTCACTTGCATTAAAGAAACTTAACACACATTAGTGTCAGTGAAGCACTGTTGTAATAGAAAAACAAAACCTGGGAGAAACTTAAACGTCCGTCAATGAAGCGATGGTTCAAAAAGGTTCAGTACACCCACAAAATAGAGTGTTAAGAGGCAGGTTATATGCAACAGCATGGAACAACCTCCAAGACCTACTAAGAGGAAAACTCGGAGCGGGAGTACAATTGTATCAAAAAATAAAAAGCTAAGATATTCGGAGAACCATACATGTGCCCACATAGGCTTATGCAAAGAATATCTCTGGAAGAATACACAAGAAACTGGTAATTGAGGTCTCCCTTTGGAGAGAGAAATGGGGCACCGAGAGGGGTGGGAAGGAGGTTGACTTTTCACTATCTTTTTGCTCTTGAATTGTGGAACATGTAACCACCTATTCAAAACATGAGAAAAATTGAAAAATAAAGGGAAAAAATTGCTAACTGATCCTGACTTGCTAAAGTAATGAGGCATCTTCCACCTCTTGCTAGGATGGGGAAAGAGGATTTCACTTACCCCCTAAAGACAGAACCATAACAACAGTGGAACTGCAGAGCCTAGGAGAGAGAGCAAAGACAGGGCAGGTGACGGAATTTTGCGTATAAATGAAAAACGAAGCAAACGAAATCAGAAGGCTAACACCGAAGACTTTGAACCTATCTACCTCAAGGTGTTTTGGTAAGAATTAAATGAGATAAGGCATGTGGAGAGCCTAGAAGAGTGCCTAGCTCATAGTAAACACTACAAATGTAAGATCATTATTATGTCATCTAGGTCACATTCATACAAGTGTATACCAACCTCTACTTCCCAGCAGGTGATATATGCTGTGCTGGGAAACATACCAAAAAATCTTCATTGCAACCTTCAGTCAATCTATAATTTAGCAGGAGAGACAGGAAACATGCATATATACTTATATACACATATAATCGTATCTAAAAGTGAAACACCTTACATCTTCAGATATTTCTTGTTTTGGATACGTACTAATGACCTTTTGATTTCTGAAGAGTGACAAACTAGCTTAGTGTACTGTATAAATTCAAAGCCTGTGGTCAAATTCTCGCTCCTTATCTTCTAGTTAAACCTGTTTTCTTAGCTATAGGGGGATATTACCTATCCTGCTAAAAGTGCTGATATAAAAAACAGACGTATAGACCAAAGGAACAGAAAACAAAGCCCAGAAATAAATCCTTGTGCGTATGGTCAAAGGATCTTCAATAAGGGTGCCAAGGCTACACAACGGGAAAAGGGTAGTCTCTTCAACAAACGATGATGGGAAAACTGGACATCCACATGCAAAGGAATGAACTTGGATCCTTAGCTTACACCATATGCAAAAACTAACTTAAAGTGGATTAAAGACATGACCAGAAACTAAACCTCATATAAGATAGTGAAAAGATTCATGATATTGGATTTGACAATGATTTATTGGTTACAACACTAAAAGCACAGGCAACAGCACAAATAGACATGTATGATTACATCAAACTTCAGAGGTCTGCACAACAAAGGAAACGAGCAATAGAGTAAAAAGGCAATCCATGAACTGGAAGAAAATATTTACAAACCATATATGTGATAAGAGGTTAATATCTGATATATACAAAGAACTTGCTCAACTCAAAAACAACACAAACGACCCAATTTTAAAATGGGCGAAAGACTTGAATAGACATTTCTCCAAAGAAGATATACAAACGGCCTAGAAGCATATGAAAAGATGCTCACCATCAGCAGTCATGCGCACCACGACCGCAATGAGGTATCGCCTCACACCCATGAGGATAGCGACTAAACAAAAATCAAAACAAACAAGAAACAGCAAATAACAAGGATGTTATTTGGTAAGGATGTGAAGAAATTTAAAAAAATTTTAAGTGTATTTATTCATTTCGAGACAGACTGAGACAGCAAGCAGGGGAGGGGCGGGGAGGGGGGGAGAGAGAATCCCAAGCAGGCTCTGCACTGTCAGCACGGAGCCCAATGCAGGGCTTGAACTCAGGAAACACGACCCCGTGACCTGAGCCAAAACCAAGAGTCAGACACTTAACCGACTGAGCCACCCAGGAGCCCCAGGATGTGAAGAAATTGGAACCCTTTTGTACTATTGGTGAGAACGTACAGTGGTGCAGCCTCTATGGAAAACACGATGGAAGTTCTTTAAAAAAATAAAAATAGAATTACCATATGACCCAGCAGTCCCACTTCGGGTATGTATCCAAAAAAATTAAAAACAGGATCGCAAAGAGATATGTGCACAGCTGTGCTCATGGCAACATTATTCACAACAGCCAAGAGATGGAATCAACCTAAATGTCCATCACCAAAAAAAAAAACAAAAAGAAAAGAAAGTAAGGGGCGCCTGGGTGGCTCGGTCGGTTGAGTGTCGGACTTGAGCTCAGGTCATGATCTCGCGGTTCGTGGGTTCAGGGCCCCACGTCGGGCTCTGTGCCGACAGCTCGGAGCCTGGAGCCTGCCTCGGATTCTGTGTCTCCCTCTCTCTCTGTTCCTCCCCTGCTCTCAACTCTGTCTCTGTCTCTCACTCTCTCAAAAATAAAGATTAAAAAATAATAATAATAAATTTAAATAAATAAATGTCCATCACCAGATGAATGGAAACAGAAAATACGGTATATACAAGTTACGGGATATTATGCGGCCCTAGAAAAGAAAGAAATCTTGTCACGTGCAACAACATGAACGAATGAACCTTGAGGACGTTATGCTAAGTGAAATACACCAGTCACAGAAAGGGAAGTACTCCATGATTCCACTTCCACGAGGAAGCTAAGTCAAACGCTCAGAAACTGCCAGTGGTGGTTGTCGGCAGCGGGGGAGGGGGAAAGAGGAGCTATTCAGGGGATACCGTTTCCGTTTTGCAAGATGAAAAGGTTCTAAAGATCTGTGACACAACAGCAATGTGCGTGTTGTTAGCACTACCGCCCTATATGCTAAAAAAGGTTAAGACGGTAAATTTTATGTGTTTTCTGACAACTTTTTTAAAAAGCTATGATAATTGATGATATATTTAACACACCTACCGTACTTCTGGCACATTAAAGGCCCTCAAAAACTAACTGGAATGCTATCATGGTTACCAATTCTATTGATGGCGGCTTATAAAAACATAGCCTAGCAAAATGAAATTTAAGTCAAGTAAGAAAAAGTTAGCAAAGAGAAGCAAAGGAGGTGAGTTGGTTTACACACACACACACACACACACACACACACACACACACAGCCATAGATCCAGTACACATGCTATGTAGTGAGGCCAAATTAGGGTAAACGATTTATCAAGAAGACTCACTGTCATCAATAGTTTTCCACAAAGAAATGCATTCCTACTTTTTTCTTTTAGTATTATCTTATTTGAGGGCTGAGCAAACTTTTTGTTAAAAACGACCGATAACAGGTAAGTCAGCCTTTGGGGGCAAGGAGTCTCTGTCTCACTATTCAACTCTGCCTTTATAGTCTAAAAGTAGACAACATGTCCACGGATGAGTGTGGCTGTGTTCCAATAAAGCTGAATTATGGACACAAAAGTTTTAATTTTATATAATTTTCACGTCACAAAATCCTCTTCGTTTGATTTTTTTTCAACCACTGAAAAATGTAAAACCCTTGATTAGGTCACAGGCCATTAAAAAACCAAATGTGGGCGGGATCTGACCTCCAGGCCACGGTTTGTCCACTCCCCTAGAACAGTCCTCACTCAAAGAGAAGAAAGATATTTCGTATGTAGATGATACGCACTGAATAAAATGTAACTTTTTATTTCTATTTTTATTTTTTTTAAATGTAACTTTTTAAATTAATTTTCGAACTAAACCAGGCAACTGCATAATACTTAAACTATTTTACCTGGCAAAACTAAACTATGTAGATATTAGAAATGTTCTCTCCACAGACAACCAACAGATTATAGACATCTTTCTACTTCTATCTTTGGGAAACAATCATCAGCAAGAATCACACATATCAACAATCTCATTGTTTTCCTCCACAATGGTAGTTTTAAGAACAATAAATAACATTCACAAATTAATAAATGTGTTTTATTTATTCCATCCATCTTATCCCAGAGGAGCTTAGAGAATTTCCTGCAAAATTCAGAGGGGTGAAAATTATACAATATTATTTAATGGAAATTTAGGGATATTATGATTTTAACACTCTTTAGTTATAAAATACTTGGGCTTTTTCTTCTCTGTAAAGAGGAGCTTTGTTTCAATAAGTGAGAAGTTATGTACATAATAATAAATGTGGCCCAGAAGTGATCATAGAAAATCCAAGTTTTTATCCCAATCGCAGTCTTCCTCCCCCGAAGTAGCTGCTAATAAAGCTTCCTTGCTCAAAACCATTCCAGTCGACAAGTATCAGAATGCAGGAGTGTGGAGGAGTGCGTTCATGCTTTAACTCAGCAGAGATTCCTCATTGTATCTCGGCACCCATACGTCTTTATCAGTTCACAGTATTTCATTTCTATGTGCCATGACTGTTCAACATGAATAAAGGTGTTTTTCAATGAAATGTACACACACACACACACACACACACACACACACACACACACCCGTTTTCAAACAACTGACCTCGTGACCTTAAAAATTCTAAAATAACTGGTTTTCCAACGAAGTGATTCTTCATTTTACTCTTCAAGGCCACAAAAGGAAAACCAGCTTACCTGCTTTTTTTTCTAATCCTGAAATTATTAGTTAACTTAGAAGGAGTTCATCTTAAAGGAGTAAAAACATCTTTTCCATACTTGCAAAGGTAACTTTTCATCTCCACCGCCAGGACGTCACCTCTGATACCTTGATAAAACCAGATGTCTAGATGATTTCCATCCAGAAATGTGACTTTCCACTGTGACTTTCTTGAAAAACCCATCAATAAACAAATTCAAGTTCTTTGGACAGATTGCTTAGGAACTCTATAATTAACACCGTGGGTGAATATCACAATAAAGCACTTAAAGATGGCCCTTGGAACAAGAAGAATTGACAAGAGTGGAAAGGAGATGAACTTCGTACACAAGAGGCAGGGTTTGGGTGAATGAATACCCATCCCAAATACTACATGCTCATTTTAAATTCCGACTCTTCTCCCAGAATGTATTTTTTTTTAATTTTTTTTTAACTTTTATTTATTTTTGAGATAAGAGGGACAGAGCATGAGACAGAGAGAGACAGAGCATGAACAGGGGAGGGTCAGAGAGAGAGGGAGACATAGAATCTGAAACAGGCTCCAGGCTCTGAGCTGTCAGCACAGAGCCCGATGCGGGGCTCAAACTCATGGACTGTGAGATCATGACCTGAGCCGAAGTTGGACGCTTAACCAACTGAGCCACCCAGGCGCCCCCAGAATGTATTTTAGAGTTAGCATGCTAACACTCTACCTGTGCTTTTAAAACTGGCATCTTAACCAAAAACTACAAAGCAAAAGCCCAATTTACATTTTCAGAATTAAAAATAAGACTTCCGTTTGAGACAGAAATCGCTGCTTCCCAACATCCAAAGCACGCGGCTACAGAGACGCTGGCGTGCGGAGGAACCCACACCCCTTCCCCGCGGTGGAGAGCTCCGCAGGAGGTGCTGAAATCTGGGAGAAGAAAGTCCCGTTTTCTCCCAGCAAACCGTGTAAAGGATTGGCACTTGGGTGGGGGGGTCCGTTCTCCAGAGCGGGCCGGGCGGAGGCAAGAAAGCAGGAGGCAAAGGGCGTCTCTTCCCGGAGTCCTGTATTCCCCGCGGGAGAATGAATTACATTATCACTGTAAGTCCCTAAGCCGGCCATTCCCAGCCCTCCTGCCTCTGACCGGGGAGCTGGCTTCCCCGTCCGGCCAAATTCCTAGCGCCCCTCGGCGGGGTGAGCTTAGGGAAATGCATCGGGCAACGCTCTCTCGATTTTCATTCAAATGGGCCAACCTGAGTCCTTGGCAGCCACCACTAATTTAGGTAAACACTGCTACTTTAAACAGCACAAAGGAGTGTAATCAAAAATCACACAACAGAATCAAACGGCAAGCCTAAGCAATCACCAGGAGTCAGTAAAGTTTAGACGGAAGGAGGGTGGAAAGCAACGAAACAAATACTGTCAGGACAAAAGAAGTCTTCTAAGAGTGAGATAAAGTGTGGTGTGGGGGGATGCGAGGCAGGGTTTTTAAAAAAAAGAAAAAAGGTTGGGGGATTTCAGATAAGTCATGGTTTTTCTATGCAAACCACTCTACACACAGCTTCTTTTCAGCCACAACAGTAAGCGCAGTCAGACGCACCGACTAAAAGGACTCAACGCTCGGCTACTCGCTGCAGCCCCGTAAGTCTTTCCTCATTTGAATAGTATTTTAGGAATGTTTTGTCAATGTGTCGGATGATTATTCACTTCTCCTGCATTCTTCCCTTCGCCATGATAATTATGGTCACAGGAACGATTTATTTTATAAGCAGAACAGTCACAACACTAAATGATGACCCTTTTTTGAGCGTTACAATTCCTGTATTTATTTGTCTACATTTCTTTAGAAAGGGGAAGGTGAACTTTAACAACCGTTGCGCATAGCAACACAGGAACAAAAGATTTTTCACATGCATCATCTAAGCATTTAATTAAAATTCACAAACTTGGATCTCAAACCAAGTCAAAAGTAGAAATGTAAGAATACTAGATTCCCAAGCAGAAGCGGATACACCATATATTGTTTAGCTACCACAAAGACCAAAACAAGTACGGTGACTTGTGCCGAGGTTAAAGAATATACAAGTTACAAGGTTCCTTAAGAACCATCGTTTTAGTAGGGCTTGTATCCTTCCAGGTAAGTTTCACAGCATTAGTAAATCAAACAAAAATATACCACACACTCTCTCAGTTTCTATCACTTCCCATTTATGAAGACTAGAGCTTGACTCCAAATCCAAGCAATATAAAGCAAACTGGGGCATAGCAATTTACAGAAAAAGATGATTTTCCCCCCAAGACTTACGCTCAACCACAAGAGTCAAAGTACAAAGCAGTTTCAGTCAAGGTCTGTAAGGTACACACTCGTGGTAAAACCAAGGTATTCTCAGACAATGAATGGATCACCCACCAGGGTTTACACCGATGAAAGAGAGCTCTAGAAAAGAATCTGGAAGACCTGGGATTCAGCTTTATGCTTTGAAAATTCTCTATCCTTACTAATCGGTTCACCTGGAAGGGTGCAGGTAGCATAAGGCACGCTTGCGAAAGGGACGATTCCACAGAAGCCTGGATTGGGAGAAGGTTGTGGTACAAGGTCAAAGCACCAGAAGACAAGGATAAAGAGGATATATCGCATATGGGATCTCGGCCTCTGAAGGAACTCAAAGCGTTGGAATAAGGCACAAGTGACAGAATCAACGCAAGGTTACTCACAAGACGTGCTGGCCGTCCCGGGAGGGACCTGACTAAACCACAGTGTACGGGACTTAACCCAAATAGAGCCTACCAACTTGTTCGGGAAAATAAAAAATGAAGTCTGAAAAACGAATAGCTCAGTTTGAACGGTGACGACACGGCGCACAATTTGGTTCGGTACAGATGCAAAAACCAAGTGCCGCGAGGACGAAGGCATTAGCGGACAGCATGTGGCTAAGCTGTTAAGGGAGAGCTCCAAGTGCTGAAACTTCGTTATGACTTCCAACCCCAGAGAAGAGGCCGAGGGCTCTTCTTGGCGGTTGTCAGAGGCAGAACATGGCCGAACACACAGCTCTGAAGTCAGAGAGACACGGATGAGTTCGGCCGCCACCACGTTAACAGCTTTGTGCCCGAGACAAGTCGCTCAACCTGCGAAGCCTCAGCCTCCTAAAATGGGGGCAATAACGGTACCTATCAAAGGTTTCATTTATTCAATAAACATTTATGAAGCCACAGAACTAGGCGCTGAAATGCAACGGTGAACAAGACAGACACAGTACGTACCCTCATGGGGCCCGAGATGACATACCTGAAGGCTTCGGTGACGGCCACCACAATGACCGTCATCTTTGCCCCCATCATCTTTCACCTGGTGCAACGTATAAGGGATTTTCCAATGACGATAAGTAAACCATCTATCGTCGTTGGAACAAGGCTTCACAAACGAACAAAAAAGACCTGTACTGAGCCTCAGGCCCGTCCTTAGTCCTGGCCCCTCTTCTTTTCCTTCTCTCCCAGGGACCTTATCCCATCCCACCATTTAAAAATGCTATCCATCTACGCCCAAATTTACTATCTCAAGCTCTGAGCTGTCTTCCAAACTCCAGACTCTATATCCGGCTGCTTATTGGGTATCTATGTGTACGTCTTAGCAGGCATCTCAGACCTACGGATCTGAAACGGAACTACTCCAGATGACCGACCCAACTGCATCCCAACCGGCCGTACTCCACCCTTTCCCCATCGGTGTGCCAGCAAATCCCTCGTTCCTCTCCTTTCCTCGCGCCTCACAGAGCCAACGCGTGAGCAATTGTGTCACTTTTACCTAAAAAACATCCCAATCCATTCACTGCTCTCTCCACCGCCAAAGCCAAGATCTCATGGTTTCTCCCCTCGATCACCTCCTTGCAGTAACATCCACTACTCCTTCTCCACAGAGCAGTGACCTCTTTTTGAAAATGGATAAGGTCTGGCAAAGCGATGTGCCCTTAATGGAAAGACAGGAACACACACAGGCACACCATACCTCCATTCAACCTAAAACTCCTCCACGGCTCCCAGATGCCCTGAAAGCGTTGACGGTCTACAAGGCATACCCGATCGGACCCCTTTCCACCTCTCCGCCTCCTTCTCACGAGACCCTCGTCCCTCTGCGTCTCTACACCTCAGTCATGCAGGCTGCCAGTCAGCTCCTTGAACGTACCAACCTCCTTAGCTCTTCAGGACAGTGCAGTCCAGTAGAACTTTCTGCCCTGACGGAAATGCCCTAGACCTGCACGTGTGGCCCCTGAGCACTTAACTCGTGGCTAGTGAGACTGAGAAAGCAGGTTTCTAACTTTACTGAATTTTGATTAATTTAAATGGCCACATACTCCCAGCAGCTATGACACAAGACTGGGATTCCCCGTAGCCTTCTCCTCTGCCTGGGCCACTTTTCTCACAGATCTTCCCAGGGATGGCTCTTTCTCACCCTGATGTCTTCGTTAAACGTCCACTCCTCAGAAAGGCCTTTCCTTAGCACCCCGCCCAAAGCAGCTCCCACGGACACCATTTACCGTGTCACCTTGTTTATTTTCATCAAAACACGTTCACTACTGCCTTTATCCTTTCTCTTCCCTGAACTAGAATGTAAAATCCATGAAAGCAGAGACCTTGCCTCTCCCCTCCCATGCCATGTCCCCAAGACACATGGTAGGCATGTAGTGTTTTTAACAAATCTTTGATGAAGGGTCGAATAAATCAACGAGTGCGTGAGTGACTACAGGGTCAAGTGAGTCAAGAGTAGGCTGGGGACAGACTATGGAAGCTGCTGGAAGAAGACGAAGGTCCTTCGAATACTTACATTTCGTGTATAGGGGCACGGGGCTCTGCGGTTCTTAAACGTCCCGTGGGGACCGGCGGCGTGAGCACAGCACAAAGGAACGGCGTACGTGCAAAGCGGGTCTCCGTCCTCAACTGACTTGAACTCAATTTTACGAGAACATTAGTGATGCAGACACACAGATGCTCCTTACATGCGAGACGTTAGGAAATCTCTCAAGAATGCATCTATATACATCGAAAGGCATCCCTCCGGTGGGGGTGCGGACAGAATATTAGACATCCAAGTCAGCCCCGCAGTCTGGATCTGCAAACAGCAAACCAGGGCATTAATGTCTAGCCAAGTTAAATACCGGTTTACAGTCATCCGGTCCTATGAGAAATGTCATGAGCTGGGCCACTTAGCAGAAAGGGGGGAAGGGAGGCAATGAGGGGAGAAAGTAAGCAAGGCGAGAAAGCAAACCCCCAGCAAGTTCAAACACCCGGACGATCGGCAAAAAGGGAAGGAACCCACAGCGTGGACGGAACCGCTGACCGGCCACAGATGAACCGGCCTACACCCGTCAGCCGACAAAACCGGCAGCCCGGGGACGCCACGCACGACACGGATCCCACACGTTCGTTCGCGCTTAGGATTTCAAAGAAAAAACAAAAAAAGGCCCGCGTTTACATCTACCTCTGTGAAAAACCATCCCACTAAGGAAGCTGCAGAGCAAAGTTTTACACTGCCTGAAACCGCGTGCTCTCCCGCTCTTCCGCGGTTACGCGTTGTGTCCCAAGCTTTAAACTTTACCGAGGATCAGTGCCGCTTGATAAAGTTACCTTCTCACAGAATGGAGCCGTGTCAGTGACGTGCACAACACATTCCACGGGCTCCCCCGAAGACAGGCTCTTAATCAGGAGTTTAGAGCCAGCACGGAGCCTGCTTGGGATTCTCTCTCTCTCTCTCTCTCTCTCTCTCTCTCTCTCTCTCTCTCCCCCCCCGCCGCCCTTCCCCCGCTCCCTCTCTAAAAAAAAAAAAAAAAGATAACCTATACATTTCTTTACACTTTCTACCCCTACTGCCACTGAGACCAAAGTAAGGTAAATGATGTTCACCTCTGTTCAAAGTCTCTGTCGGGACCACCTCAACTCCTCAAGTGGTACAGGAGTCAAAGACCGGGTCCCAGAGCTTAACTCTGTTACCCCACTATCCTGCCCAACTGCCCAGCTGGTTCCATCTTCAGTGCTCTTCCCCACGGGTCTCTCAGAACTAGGATTTCTTTATTGGCATCAGGGCTAACAGCACAGGAAAATTCATTCACAGAGCAATACAATCTTAGCCTTTCACAGCATCTTTGGAACACCCTTGGCTGTGACAGGCACCCGCTTTATCAAGGTCAAACGTGGACTTATTTTCTCCTTGATCATCACCACCCACTTTGTGATTTTATAAATACCATCAGTCTATCACGGGGAAATCAGTGTTTCCAACCATCACCACGGATCACTATGTCTATCCTTACAATTGTAAACGGTACAACTATGGTTATCTCCAAAAGTTCATTTTTGCCTGTTTTTCTCAGGTCCCTGCATACAATTCCAGCTACTTCAGAGAAGAATGGGTTTGGAAAACTTCACGTGACATGCTGCGTTCCGTTAAAAGAAAAGTGATAAGAAAATCAAGGCGACTCCTCACCTTCAGCATCCGTGTGTGATTCATCATTACAGCACACAGTGCATAGAGCCCGGGCTACTTGTGGCATAAACGAACGATCAAGGATGACTGATAAACAACATGCCATTGTATCAGAGAAGATCAATATTTCTTTGAAATGCTTATATAAAGTATTTTAAAAACTTTATCATCTCACTTTATATCAGAGGTCGGCAAAATCTTTCCGTCAAGGGCCAGAGTAAGTGTTTGAAGCTTTGTGGCCCACGTACTATTTCGGACACATCTTCCTCTTTGTTGCTGTTTATTTACAACCTTTTAATGATGTAAAAGCCATTCTTGGCTGGAGGGTTATATGGAAAGAGGGTTGCAGGCTGGGATTTGGTCCTTGGGCCATAGTTTGGCCACCCCTGCTTTTCGAGGATACCATAAAAACCATAATTATATAGCACGGCTACATTTTGACTAAAGAAAAACACTTCCAACTGTTTTGTGTGTTTTTTTTTTTTGTAATCTTTTTAAATTCAACTGTTTTGGGGGAACAGTTTTAGATTTATAGAAAAAACGTAGTTCGCATAACTTCCATATATCCCACACTCGGTTCCCCCTATAAGGATGTTATGATTATTATTACTACAACCCATACTTTTTTTCAGATTTCCTTAGCTTTTATCTAACGTCCTTTTTCTGTTCCAGGACCCTATCCAGGATGCCATATTACATTCCTCATGTCTCCCGAGGCTCCTCTCAGCTGTGACAGTGTCTCAGGCTTTCCTTGTCTCTGATGATCGCGATAGTTTTAAGGAGTATGGGGAAGTTATTTTGTAGAATGTCCCTCTTCTGAGATTTGGTGGGTGCTTTTCTCATGATTACATTGGGGTTATGCTAGTTTGGGGGGAGGAAGGCCACCTAGAAAAAGTGCCATTGTCACCACATCGTATCAAGGGTACCTCAACAGGACTCACCATCACTGTTGACATTTACCTTGATCACCTGGCTGAGGCAGTCTTGCCAGGTTTCCTCCAACTGTTTAAAAAAAGAAAAATTAATAGGGTGCCTGGGTGGCTCAGTCAGTTAAGTGTCCGACGTTTGCTTTCGAGTTGGTTTCGGCTCATGTCATGATCTCAACGTTCACGAGTTCGAGCCCAGCATCGGGCTCCACCCTGGCAGTGTGGAGCCTGCTTGGGATTCTCTCTCTCCCTCTCTCTCTGCCCCTCCTGCACTCCCTCTCTCTCTCTCAAAATAAATAAACTTTAAAAAATTACAAAATAAAAAAATGAACATAATGAAAATGAACTTGAATCTTACCATATAGGACTAAACTAAAAGCTTTTAAATGTCAAAATCATTTTTAATAAGTTGGCTATACACATATACACATACATCATCATTCATTATTTATATGATTCACATCTATGCCTCTTAAACATATCATATTTGAGATGAAGACAAAAGTTAATATGATTTGTCACTGTCTTCTACTTTTAATTCCTCTCAACTCTTCCTCCTCACTGTTAGGCTAAATTAAAGGGATAGCTAAAGAAAATCTAACGCACACTACCCAAATCTTCTTTCTTTCACTTTAAAAAAAAAAAAAAATTAAGATTTTTATTTTTTTTTAGTTTTTTTTTTTAATTTTACCTGTTTTAAGACAGAGTGTGTGCACTTGAGCACGGAAGGTCAGAGAGAGGAGGAGAAAGAGAATCCCAAGCAGACAGTGTGGAACCCCATGCGGGTCTCGATCTCCCAATCCTTGAGATCATGACCTGAGCAGAAATCAAGAGTCCCAACACTTAACCGACTGAGCCACACAGGCGCCCCTACTTTCACTTTTTATTTATTTATTTATTTATTTTTAATTTTTTTTTCAACGTTTTTTATTTATTTTTGGGACAGAGAGAGACAGAGCATGAACGGGGGAGGGGCAGAGAGAGAGGGAGACACAGAATCGGAAACAGGCTCCAGGCTCCGAGCCATCAGCCCAGAGCCTGACGCGGGGCTCGAACTCACGGACCGCGAGATCGTGACCTGGCTGAAGTCGGACGCTTAACCGACTGCGCCACCCAGGCGCCCCTACTTTCACTTTTTAAATGGTGCTTATGCAAACTACACAGTGAGTAGCCTGAGCTGGGGAGTCCAGGGCACTTAGCTGGCTGGCACGGTAAAAACTGTTGAATAACTTGTATCTTCAACTTCAGTGTTAAAATGATTCAAAGGGGTCAGAAAGGGGAAACAGGGAAGCACGATGCGAGACTAAAAAGAACTAATGTCTCTTACCTAACTTTTCCTGGTCAGGTAATTAGCAAGAGGGCACAAAAAGGTGGGGAGAGTGGGAAGGACTAAAAGGCTAGAAGAAAGGCGGGAAAGCTTCGGGTCACATGAAGGCTATCAAAACACCCTGAAAAGGGAAACGCAAATCCAAACCACAGTAAGATACTACCTCATGCCCACTAGAAATACTTTACAACACACGCACACACACACACACACACACACACACACACACACACACAGAAAATAACAAGTGTTGGTGAGGATGTGGAGAAACTCGAATCTCAGGACACTGCTGGTAGGAATGGGAAATGGCACAGCCACCCCGGAAAATGGTTTGGCAGATCCCTCAAAAAGTTAAACATAGAATTACCACATGACGGAGCAGTTCCACTGTTAGGTATCTACCCAAGCAAACTGAAAACATATGTCCATACGAAAACGACGCGTGAATGTCCACAGCAACATCATTCAGAATAGCCAACAAGGGGAAACAACCCAAATGCCCACCAACTGACGAATGGATAAACGCAGTGTGTATGGTGTAGCCATACAACAGAATACTCTTCCAAGTCATAAAAAGGAACGAAGCTCTGACACAACGCTACAACACAGATGAATCCTGAAAACACTGTGCCAGACACAAAGGACACACGCTGTATGACTCCATTTACATGAAATGTCCAGGATAGGTACAACCATGAAGACAGAAAGCAGATTGCTGGTTGCCAGAGGCAGCCGGGGTGGCGAAAGAACGGACGGGTACTGGGTTTCTTTCTGGAGTGAAGAAAATGTTCAGGCATTACATAATGGTTATGGGTGCACGACCCTGGGAATATACTAAAAATCACTTACTGGTACACCTGAGAATGGTTAAAATGGTGACTTTTATGCGATTTTTTTTCTGTCAATAAAAAATAAAATAAGTAACTGGAAAGAAAAGCCACTGAAGACAGTGAAAGCATTCTGAAATGTTACTTTTAACCCACAACTTATACATACACTGTCCTGAAAATTCCCTTTTCCTATTCTATATACTTCTGCGATCATTTTTCCAATAACAGGAGCTTCAGAAATGAAGAAATTAGTCCAAAATTCTAATAAGAAATCAGGTCAACCGATTTTAAATCAAGTTCCCAGGACGAGAGCATACACAGACCCAGGCCCTAACTCCAGGAATTTACACTACATTAGGGCTCACACTGTGTGCTACCATTTCAGTAACTCCCCCATCGGCAGAATGAAGGTGGCCACGCCCCTCTTTAATGGTGGCATCTTTTTTTCCTACAGACATTTACTGGAAACAAGTTAGAGGGCGCCATTTTTAAGGCACAGGCAGGCAGAGCAGGGCCTTGGCAGGCCACGCCTCACAAGGGCTGACTATGTAACTCACAGCTTAGTGATCTGCAGCTACAAAAAAAAAAAAAAAAAAAAAAAAATCACTTATTTATAGATAACAGTCTTTCTGGAAAAAGCAAGTATGGCCCTAGGTCTTGCAACAAAATGAAACTGCAAAGTATGGACTATTAAAGTCACTGCAGAAATCTCAGTACTAATACTAAGCAAGCACTATGCCCTCCTGCAAGCGTTACAGCACACTGTGTTGAAAACAAGAAATACTTCTTTGGGAATTTCTGGAAGACAGCACAGTGGAGTTTAAATTAGTGCTTCCCAGAGTGGGTTTGTGTTTTTTTGTTTTGTTTTGTTTTGTTTCCAAAAAAACAAAAAAACAAAAAAACAAAAACAACCCTTCTTTTAACAACCTCTCCACACTTCAAAAACCATAATCACTCAAATAATTCACAGTAACCACTTGGCACCCGAACTCAGCCGGCCGGGGAGGAACGACTTCCGGCAAAATCTATGACATCGGCAGTGGTGATTAAGACTGTAAGGACTGATTTTGTTTTCTTTGCTCTTAGAAGTAATTCCCATATTTATACGATTAGTCAAAATGTAGCGGCTTAATTCTCTCATTATTTTTAATCTAACTGGAAAATCAATTGTCTCTGGTTGTTGGTGGTTATGGGTTTATTTTCTGAAAGCCGAACAATAAGCAACTGGAAATAAGAGAGTAGCTCAACTAGCATTCTTTCATTAACTTAACAACTTTCTTCGTTAATTGACCTCAGCAATATTCATTTAACATGTACCATCTACAAAGGACACAGAAAGCAGTAATAAGCAATTAGGTCTCTTGAGGAATTTACACTCTAGCAGGAGGGTTAGCAAAATTACTTGCTTTGACTTTGAAAGAAAGACAATGCGGAGTTCCTCAGAGCCTAATCACGTGCCATAAACTGGGTGTGAAGAGCCAAGAGTTAGCTCAGCCGTCAAGGATACCCAGCTGACATCCTCTTCCTCCTCCCGGTCACCCTCCCCACCCCCCAGAGCTTCTTCCCTTCAGTTAGAAAGCACACAGGGCACTCAATATCTGATCCCAGCCATACACCAAAGACTATATAAATCAGCAAGTTTTTGTGTGCTGGCAAATCTTTCACGTTCAACTAGACAAAGTTATTGTGTCTCCGGATAACATTCAATCCAAGCACAGAAAATGAGAGAAATTCTACTGAGAGTTTGTACCACCATTCACCCAAGTCTCCGAGGCCTGCCCACCTTAGCCCCCTAGTCCCTTCAGAGGCAATGAATCCATCCTACCTTTTTCTCCTATGCTGAATGTAGCCGTTTTTGTTTTTTTTTTTTAAGCACCACACCATTTGGCCATGATCTATGGGCCACCATAAACACCAACTGGTGTGGTCAAAAGGGTGTCCACGGTGGGCAAAATAAGAGGTGAGGGAGGGAGTAGACCCGCAAAATAACAGCTGACCCGCTGGGGGGTGGGGGAGGGGAGCAAGGAATCACGGCCAGGGAGATTTCCCCAGGAACGGGTGATGGGGGGGAGGGGGGGGGGGCGGGTAAAGTCAAGCCTGTTATAGCAAAATTGCAGTCTATTCAGGAATGAGACAGAGCCCTTAACTCTTCCCCAGACAGAACTTCTCATGTGCCCAAGAGGGCAATGAATTTCCAAGTTCTACCTGGCCCTGCACTGCTGTTCCGTGGGGTCAACCTGGCAGGCCTTCAACCCATTAGGCTCAAAGCATTCATGAACCAGATCCCCCATGTATCTAAGGATCATAAAAAGTTAGCAGGAACCTTTGAAGACCAATAAAGGCAGCTCAATCGGCCTGAGAAATCAACACCGGGCAAAGAGGTTCCACTCCACCCAAACAACCTCTAAGCACGTCCAGGTGTTCCAGCGGTCTGGAGGAATGACATAGGACACAGGTTCTAGAGTCCAACTACCTGGCTTCAAATCCTGGCCACCTTGAACGGCCGTGGCGTCTCTCCATCTCCTCTGTAACTGCAAGACAATCCTAGCATCGACCTCATAGGACTAATGGGAGAACAGAAGGAGATCACAGTTAAAGAGCTTAGCACAGTGACTGTCACACAATAAATACTGAATAAATATGTGCTGGTACACCCACTAGTTCCAGGGGTAACCTGAACCACCCCTCAGTTCCTGAACTGGAATGACACCACCACACCCACGACCATTCGGCTGGGCCCTAATTATGGATCCCTAACCATCGCCATGAGGTAGGTGGTCTTACCTCCATCTTAGAGTTGAGAATGGGGGTTTAGAGGGACTCACAAACTCACCTAAGCTTACTCAGTCAATAAGTGCTGGGGCAATTTTAATACTTCGGTATTCCAAAATCACTACTTACCGAACAAAATTACGTTCTCATGAAAGCCTCCAGCTTCCCCCCTGCAAATATGCATATTCATCTATACAATCGGAAACACTTCACAAACTCTGATAGACTGTCAGAGTTTTTCTTAACATAAATAGAACTGGGTAAGCCATCATGACCACTTTAATCAAATGACTTTGAGGGTTCCAAAATACTGCCTACCCACAGTTTACCAACTCACTTTCTTTCAGGGTTTGTCATGTGATGCTGTAGAAGAAGGGGCACACCCCAAAAGGCCCGTGTCACATCTCTTTCTCTGTAAGTTTGGTGCGTGTCTAACAAAATCGACTAGAGTTCAATATATCCTCCAAATATCCTCTCCCACCATCTCTTACACAACTTAGCAAGACCTACAGTCACTTCGTTGCCCTAAAAGAAAGCAACCAAATTTAAACTAAGTATTGTCAATATTGACCCTGGTCTCGTAGAATCTTTGAAAACTCAGAGTGAGATCCAGAAATGTGTATAACCCGAATTTATATTGCCAAATACTTAAAGACCTAACCGCTTCACAGAAAACTAGAATCATAACAAATTATCTTAGTCAAAACTGTTTATCCACATCAAGTGAATTGGTTATTGGTTACCCAGTTTCCTGAAAGCAGAGTTCATAATAATTGTTAATCCATTAACAGTTTAAAATAAAAGGCATGCTTAACTTGTTTAAGAAGTAGTGATATGGATAAGCCAAGTCATTTCTTACTTCACTTTCTATTTGCTTTACCCAGGCATTACATATTCTTGTAATCTCTGTTGGTAAATACAAATGACACGATATAATAGAAGATGCAAAATGAAGAGACTCTGAAATGCCTAAATATTTCAAGAATTCACTGTGATTTCAATAGCCTGAAACTCCAAGTATCAGAAAGCAGAATGACCACAGAACTGTAAAAGCCAAATATTTACACAGGTGCCTTAAAAGTCACTGCTGGGTGCACACCATCATCATCACTGACATTTACTATCTGTTAAATAGTTTCAAGTGCAAGGGCAGAAGTCAAATAACTGACCTGGAGCAGGAAGTTTATGACAACAACTAGTATGTCTGGAGAAACTGTGAAGGTGTGATGTTTGTCATAACTTTTTATCAGGCCAGCAACAGGCAGCCAGGCTGGGGCAAGCCAGAACGTCAGCAAGGTGCCTTTTCTCATTTCGGAAGGGAAACCAAAACGGATACCCTCATGGATAATTTAGTAAGGACTGTTCCATAAATCTATAATGTCATTTATGACTTTTTTATAATTACTCGTTAATAGGTTTCAAAAACAATATTCGTAAGAGAAAAGTTAACTGAGAACATATAGTATGAAACTCTTCCAGCTTCAAATTGAGAAACGGGGCAATGTTTAGTAGAAGCACCTAAAAAAAAAAAAAAAGGGTTATAAACCCCTAATTTACAGTTAGGAACACCTCCTTAATGGCCAATTTACAAATTTACAATTAGGAATATCTCCTATTATTCTTATAATAAATCTCACTGTAAGAAATTTTCCTTTGAAGGGTAACAAGACGGGATAAAGGACCAACATTTGTGAACATTCAGCAAAACTTCAGCTCCGGAACTTCCTAGACGATGATTTGGTTATGCTTCCCCTCTTTACCTCGGAGCAGGACTAACAAGTGTGGGTTGAAAACTACAAGAAATCGTGGTAAGCTCAAGTCTGTTTCAATGTTCACTGCATTTCTTTCTTCAAAACACAATCTGCCTTTTCAAGATGTGGGGACTCAGTTCAAGGTTTCTGGTGAGGGCAGTACGCAGTAACACCAACCCCCACCCCCACCCCCACCCCCAAAAAAGTGTTTCTAAACTCTGAGGGGCAGAGCTAATCACACCCACAGCCAGGGCTCGGAGAGGAAGGGTGCCTGGAGCCCCCCTCCACGCCCAGGACCTCCGGCCTGACCGGTGGCGCGCCCCGTCAAGAGCTTGCAGTCAAGGCAGGGAGCCAAGGACAGCCAAGAGAAGATGCCACAGGTGGCTCGGTTGGCTGGTTCCCCACCTTGCACTCAGGCCTTCTCCAGGAGGCTCCCGGCCCGTCCCCTCCTCCCAAAGGCCGAAGATACCCTCCAGCGCTAATGTGGCCCACTTCAGGCGGAAGCGAGCTCGCCACGGGGCTCAGGTGGCCCCTCGGGGTCCGTTAACTGGACACGGAGTGCCAGCCCGGAGCGCCAATGCCACCCTTGCCTCCCGGCCGGGAGTGTCTAAAGGTCCCAGGGGACGTCGAGAAGGGAGCAAGGCAAAGAGGCCCTGGAAGGGGCGGCTCCAACTGGCCCCCTACGGGGCTCCTCGCCGGCTGAGGGTCCCGCGCCTCCTTCCAGAGACCCCTCCCGGCACCCCGGGGCCGGCAACGCCCCACGCCCCACGCCCCCCGCGCCGCGGGCGCCGCCGATCGGCCGGATCTCCCGGACAACAGCCGCCGCCGCGCTACTGAGGCGGGTCCCCGCGCCCACCCGCGGCCCGGCCGCCCACCTGTCCCGGGGGTCGATCCAGCTGGTCCTCCTGGTGTTGTGGTCGATGTAGAAGACCTTGCCGTCGTAGTCCCTGGCCTCCTCCCAGCCCCGGGGTAGCGGCAGCTGCCCGCTCCCGGCCCTCCTAGGCATGGTCGGCGGCCTCGCCGGCGAGCGGCGCCTCCATAGGGACCGGGCGCGGGACGCGGCGGGAACGCGAATGCCCGGCCCGACCGCCGCACCCGACGCGGGCGCCGGCGAGGGGCTGCGGGGCGCGGGGCGCGGCGGGGCCACGCGCGGGGGGCGCCTCAGGAAACCCTGCTCTCGGCCCCGCCGGGGATCAGTCCACCATGTCTGCGTCGGAGCAGGCGAGCGAACCCTCCTCCTCCTCCTCCTCCTCCTCCTCCTCCTCGCGGCTGCAACCGCTGCCTCCGCCTCTTCCTCCTCCTCCTCCCCGTCCCCCTGTGGCCGCCGAGGGTCGCGGCGCCCAGGCTGCCCGAGCCGCCGCCGTCTGGGCTCGGATCCGGGAAGCTCCGCGGAGCGGCGGCCCCGGCGGCGACGGGCCTCCTCATTTGCATGCTATTAGCATGCGCCCCGCCCCGGGCCCGCCCTCACCCGCCCTCACCCGCCCCTCCCCACGCTGGGCTCATCTGCATGCACATTCCTCGCCGCCACATTCCAGGGCTTAACCCTGCAGCTCCCGGAGCCTGCTGCAAGAACTGGGGCGCCGGGCCGAGCCCGGGGCGGGGGCGGTGGAGGGGAGCTGAGGGACCAGGTGGGCGGGAAGAGGGCGAAGGAATGCGCTGTTCGCTCCCTCCCCTTGACCCCAAGTATCTCCCGGCGGCCACACGCCTTGGGATTTTTAAACTTTCGGGACAGAAAAGAGCCAGAGAGCGCTCCGCAACCTTCGCAACTTCTTTCCGACTTCTAGGGAAACCACAAGACTTTCGAGAGGAAAGGGGTGGGGGAAGCTCTCTTCGGGAAGAAAAAGTCCCAGCAAGCAGCGAGGGCACAAAGGCTTCCCCCACGCCGCTCCCTGGGCTACTTCGGCACCCGAGGGCGGTTCGGGGTGGTGGAAAAGTGTAAAAAGCACCGAAAGCGCTCGGAAGCGTGTCGGTGGCCTGTCCGGGCCGGTGTCGCCCCTGGGGCCTCTGCAGGGCGCCTGGCCCTCCATGACCTCAGCCCAGAGGCCACGGGCCTCGCGGCGGAAAGCGAAGGCGGGTCCAGCGGTCCCAGAGCGCAGTGACACGCCTGCCCCTGTGGCCTGTGGGGGAAACTCCAGCCTGATCCTGGGAAGCGACTGCCTCCCACCCCCACGCGGGCCAGGGAGCAGAAGGCACCCTAGCCTCCCGCCGGGTCGGGCCGCTCAACCCGCGGGGGCCAGGCCAGCCATCAGGGCGCCTCTGCCGCTGGCCTCCGCTGCAGGGGTTTAGGACAGTTGGACGTGGACAAATCCTGGAACCGGTCCCTTCCGCCCAGCCCCCGCGGCGGGAAGTCCCCCACCCGAACCCCGCTGTGGCCAAGAAGGTGTGGGCCACCACGCTGGAGGGAGCCCACTGCGGCCCGGAAGCCAGGCTTTCCTAGGCCCTGGATGAATCTTAGATGGAACGTGGATCTTTCTTAGCCCACAAGCAGTTCTTTATTCAGCCTCTCCTGCGTCCCCGTGGGCACTGACCAGGGGCTGGATCTCCGGCTCCGGGTAGGACAGTGCCAGGAGCGGTAAGACTGGCAGAGCCCTGTCGCAGGGCATTCAGTGCCCCCAGCCCCTGGGTCTGGGAGGGCGTCTTCGAGGCCCAAAAGTATTCTCCACCTGGGTCTACACCATCCCCCATTCATATTCTTCCGGGTTACTAACAGCTTCTTTTAAAGTGTGGGGTAACTGGGTGGCTCAGTCAGTTAAGCATCCCACTCCGGCTGAAGTCAGGATCTCATTGTTCGTGGGTTCGAGCCCCGTGTGGGGCTCTGTGCTGACAGCTCAAAGCCTGGAGCCTGCTTTGGATCCTGTGTCTCCCTCTCTCTCTCGGCCCCTCCCCACTCTCTCGCTCTCTCTTCCTCAAAAATAAATAAAAACATTAAAACAAGTTTTTTAGGGGCGCCTGGGGGGCTCAGTCGGTTGAGCGTCCGACTTCGGCTCAGGTCATGATCTCACTGTCTGTGAGTTCGAGCCCCGCGTCGGGCTCTGTGCTGACAGCTCAGAGCCTGGAGCCTGCTTTGGATTCTGTGTCTCCCTCTCTCTCTGCCCCTCCCCTGCTCATGCTCTGTCTCTCTCTCTCAAAAATAAATAAACATTAAAAGAATTTTTTTTAATAAATAAATAAATAATTTTTAAAAAGTAAAACACCCTAAAGAAGGGTCCCGGAGCTCAGTCATTCACCTCCTGGTATGAATTTGCTTAATCCTGCTGGCTAACGCAAAATGACTTCCCCACCTTGTGCAGCACACAGCGTCGGACAGGGGACAGGGGCTTTCCGAGCGTTTGGAACAAAGTCCTGTCTCCTGGGTTCACAGACCGGTAAGGGAGTCAAGTGACTCAGGGTTGACAATGGTACAGCACACGGAGGTTTGGGGTAGCAGCTGCCCCAGGGGTGTCGAGGGCTTTCAGATTCCCAGGGAGTCCGGCCATCTGCAGTCAGTCTTGAAGGTGGAGGAGGGAGGAGTGAGGTCCTGAAGAGTAAGGACTGAGGGCCAGGCTTGGAACAGCTTCACGGCAGCCACTGGACTTGCCTTCTCCCGCCGGAGTCTTAGAAAGAGTTGTATTTGCCCTTGGCGTGGAAACTTTAAAGCACCAGAAACTCTGAAAAGCAGAAGGTGAGGAAGGGAGTCATCCAATGAATTCAATCCCTTTGTCCTAGGTCTTCCAAAGAGAAGCCCCCAACTCCCGGTCTCTCGTTTTGCCCCCACGCCACTCATCGAGATGTGATCACACAAGGCAAGCTTCTCCAGTTTCCAGTGACATGTGACATCCTGGTGGGTAATCTTAAATTTGGACTTCCGAATGGTGTGAAAAAAATGAGGCCTGTCTGAAACTAATCTCTCACACTACTAAGGTGTGAGAAGGTGAAGGGGCTTTGTTTTGGACCACTCTGAACTGGCTCACTTACTCGCATGGCCAAAATTTGCATTCTAGTATACTAATAACATCATTCAGCAACGCAGCCAAACTATTCTTGTTTCAGCCTTCCTTCCAGGCTCCCGCACCTACCCATTAAAAAACATGTATTATACTAAAATGTCTACATCCTGCTATTTAGAGAAAAAAAAAAAAAAAAGAAAGTAACTTTCCAGTTGCCACAACTTAATTTGTTTCACTAGAATGAATAACTGCAAAATACTTCTTGGTACAATTTCAAATTTGATAAGCTTTCAGATAAATATTTTTTAATCTTTATTTACTTTTGAGAGAGAGCGAGCATAAGCGGGAGAAGGGCAGAGAGAGAGAGAGACAGAGAGAGAGGGAGACACAGAATCTGAAACAGGCTCCAGGCTCCAAGCTGTCAGCACAGGGCCCAGTGCGGAGGCCGAATCCACAAACTGTGAGATCACGACCTGAGCCGAAGTGGGCTGCTTAACCGACTGAGCCACCAAGGCGCCCCTCAGATAAATATTTTTACGCAAACTTCTAAAACCGATGAGCATGCCAAGATAACACACTGCGGTAAAATGGCTTTTATTGTTCCATAAATTGCGGGACTTCAAAAAGGTGCGTTAAGTAAATAAAACTCTAAAGCAATTAAGAGACAAGCTCACTCCTTCTTTCCCACTTGTAGGCACAGGAAACATTTGGTCACACAAAAGCGGTTAAGGTGACAAGAAACTCACCGCCCTCTACCGCTTTTTTTTATCTTGATCAAGTTTGAACTCTGCTGTTCTGAGTTCACACAATTGCACAGTACCAACCTCCTGGAGAATTCCTAATGGTTAAGACAATGAAATCTTTTTTTTTTTAATTCTTTTTTTTTTTTGTTTTTTAACGTTTATTTATTTTTGAGACAGAGACAGAGCATGAACGGGGGAGGGGCAGAGAGAGAGGGAGACACAGAATCGGAAGCAGGCTCCAGGCTCCGAGCCATCAGCCCAGAGCCCGACGCGGGGCTTGAACTCACAGACTGCGAGATCGTGACCTGAGTCGAAGTCAGATGCTTAACCGACTGAGCCACCCAGGCGCCCCAAGACATTGAAATCTTATTTCATCTATATTCATATCTATAAAAATGAAGTAAAGATTATCCCTATTTTATAAATAGATACATTCAGATTTCATTTGGGCTCCAGGTAATAACTGGCAGAGGATAGCAGATTCCCCCAGTCTAAGAAGCTATACACTGGCCACTAAGGAGTCTGTTTTCTGGCCCTCATTTCCCTTCTTCTCTACCTGGCTTAACACCTTCCTGGTAGTAATAGTCTGAGGGGATGAGCTGCCATTAAACCAAACCCCCACGGTCAATGTCTAAATCCCGGGGGGCAGGAAGATGAGTGATATCTAAAATGAAAGTAGACCAGATGACCAACAGACTCATGAAAAGATGCTCAACGTCGCCCCTCATCAGGGAAATGCAAATCAAAACCACGCTGAGATACCACCTCACGCCAGTCAGAGTGGCTAAAATGAACAAACCAGGAGACTATAGATGCTGGCGAGGATGTGGAGAAACGGGAACCCTCTTGCCCTGTTGGTGGGAATGCAAACTGGTGCAGCCGCTCTGGAAAACAGTGTGGAGGTTCCTCAGAAAATTAAAAATAGACCTACCCTATGACCCAGCAATAGCACTGCTAGGAATTTACCCAAGGGATACAGGAGTACTGATGCATAGGGGCACTTGTACCCCAATGTTTATAGCAGCACTCTCAACAATAGCCAAATTATGGAAAGAGCCTAAATGTCCATCAACTGATGAATGGATAAAGAAATTGTGGTTTATATACACAGTGGAATACTACGTGGCAATGAGAAAGAACGAAATATGGCCCTTTGTAGCAACGTGGATGGAACTGGAGAGTGTGATGCTAAGTGAAATAAGTCAGTCAGAGAGAGACGGATGTCATATGTTTTCACTCATATGTGGAACTTGAGAAACTTAACAGAAGACCATGGGGGAGGGAAGGGGGAAATAATAGATACACACAGAGGGGAGAGGGAGGCAAACCATAAGAGACTCTTAAATACAGAGAACAAACTGAGGATGAATGGGGAGAGGGGGAAAGGGGAAAATGGGTGATGGGCACTGAGGAGGGCACGTGTTGGGATGAGCACTGGGTGTCGTATGTAAGCGATGCATCACGGAAATCTACCCCCAAAACCAAAAGCACATTGAACACACTCTATGTTAGCCAATTGGACAATAAATTATATTAAAAAAATAAATGAAAAGAAAAGAAAAGAAATGAAAGCAGAGGGTGCAAATTATGTGAATCCAAGTTTTAAAAGTATATAAACATAAATATGTATAAATATAAAACAAAGAAAACATAAAATATAAAGATGTAAAAAATATAAATATATATAATATATAAAGGAGATAAAAATATTTTTAAAATATGTTTAAACATATTTTAAAAATATTTTTCAATCCAGCAATCCCAGTGCTACAATTTTACCTATGGGTATTATAGCCCCTCGAGATATGCAAGGGTGTTCGTTGCAGTGTGTTTGATGATAACAAAACCACCAGTGTCCATGAGTAACAGACTGGTTCCATGAGTTTTCATGCACCCATACTCAGCAGGCGTTAAAAGAGCTGATTCAGTCAGTAGAGCACGTGACTCTCAATCTCAGGGTCGTGAGTTCAAGCCCCACGTTGGGCATGGAGCCTACTTACAAATATAAAATAAAATAAAGAGCGTTAGATAAATATATATGTGCTGGAAAAAAAAAAAAAAAGATGTCCAGGATACACTGAGTGGAAAAAAGACACGCTTGCTAACTTCCCTGGAGGTAGAGCCAATCATAAAATGTAAAGAACAACAGCAGTGTTCTGCACTCTTCCGTAGTGTCTAAGGAAGAAGTGAGATAGTAAACTAAGGGAGTTTTAAGAGAGACAGGGGGCCGTCGGGGGGGGGGGGGTCCGTCAAAGAAGTATACATGAGGAAAATGATCACTAAAGAAAGGGGATGGGGTAGAGTTGAGCTCAGACACGACGCCAGAACGGACTGGCAAGGCAGGGCATGCTTGTGCAAAGAAACGGGTGTGCAAAGCTCAAAGATAAATCTGGCGCAAAAGAGCCCAAGACTGGCTGGAGCCGTGGAGTTATGAGGCTGGTGTGATAATATAGGTATGAGAGAGATAAAGGTCTGCATTAAAAATAAGGCAAGCGGGGTGGGGGAAGGGGGGATGAAAAGAAATGATCTAGCAAGAATGTGCCGCTGATTAGATTAAGAAGGGCGCAGTGAATAGACCAGAAGGAGGAGTCTGGTAGGAGTCCAAGATTTTAGGCCGTCAAGAGAGACTCAAATAGCTGAAATAAATGAGGAAGTCCAAAGGGGGATCTGATAGGGAGGTTGTTTCTAGAAATCAGAGATACCCAGCAGAAAGTGAAAGGTCGGGACTCGAGCTCAAACAAAAGGCCAGGACTGCAAATGTATGGTGGGGCGTCACCCACCTGAAAGTCTGTAGAGGGTCGAGGATTCTGGACTGAATGTGGGGAAGGACATGTCAGGGCAAGTCAATAAGATGTAAGCAACCCATCTATAATCCTGTATTTGGCCTCTGACTCCTCAGTCATGCGATATGATCCAGTTTGTTTCTTTGTAAAATGTGGTCCCCATTTTCAGGATGTGTGTGCAAAGTAGTTCCTAGCGTGTAAACCATCTGTGAATGAATTCTTGCCGTAACCTTTATCCTTATGCTACTGCACCAACTCACGTGTGGGACGAGATGACCAGGTTTTCAATATTTTAATATTCCCCGTTTCCTCCAGGAGATCAGCGATTATATAAAGTGGAACTTCTTCATAAAGAGAACGTCCCTTTTTTTCTGAATCAAACCAGAGTGGGTTTTTTGTTCTTCTTTTTGTTCTTTGCCATGGAACTGGTTGAAATAAATAACACCTCTATTATTGTGGCTAGGTAGCCCGAATCCATAATTCCTAAAATGCATTGGGTCTAGACAGTCCTTCAGAAGACAGGCATGTGATCTTTAAGAATTCCCAGCGCTAGGCCAAACCAGAAATCTTGATTACCATAAGCTACTTCCCCCCCAACCCCAGTTAATTATTATTATAACAACACCTTAGGCAACAACCATCATTGCAATTCAATTGTAAGCAACATCAAACAGATGAGGTTTTACCTTATTCACTGCAGATGGAAGCCCCACACAGAGCAAATTCTATGGTTGCTAAAAAGATATTGAACATTTAGAATCTCCAACTTATAGTGGAAAGGAACAAAAGCTTAAATGCACATTTATGTGAGTGAGGCCCTCAGAGGGCACCTCTTGTATACCCTGTGCGGTAGACTCTTGGAGTAGGTGTTCATTAACATTCTTTCTTATTTAATGAAATAATACGACGTCCTATTTTTCTTTTGCCATCTTTAATTTGCATGTGTTTCCATCCAGCTTTACCGTCTATGAAAAATAGCTTCTTTAAAAGGTGGGATTGGGGGGCGCCTGGGTGGCTTGGTCGGTTAAGCGTCCGACTTCGGCTCAGGTCATGATCTCACGGTCCGTGAGTTCGAGCCCCGCGACGGGCTCTGTGCTGACAGCTCAGAGCCTGGAGCCTGTTTCAGATTCTGTGTCTCCCTCTCTCTCTGCTCCTCCCCTGTTCATGCTCTGTCTCTCTCTGTCTCAAAAATAAAGGTTAAACAAAAAAAAATTTTTTTAAATAAAATAAAAGGTGGGATTGTATTCTCTCCTATGGAGGGAATTTGACCTCTCCCTTCCAACCACTCTGAAATTTCCATTAAAGTTTTTATTTCTGGGGCGCCTGGGTGGCCCAGTCGTCAAGCGTTCCACTACAGCTCAGGTCATGATCTCGTAGTTCGCGGGTTCGAGCCCCACATTGGGATCTGCCTTGGCAGCTCAGAGCCTGGAGCCTGCTTCAGATTCTGTCTCCCTTTCTCTCTGCCCCTCCCCTGCTTGTGTTTTCTCTCTCTCTCTCTCTCTGTCAAAAAGAAATAAACATTTTAAAAAGTTTACTATTATTCTAGTAATTATTTATCAGCCTGTCTCTCTTGCCTCATTTCATCTTCTGTCTTCCCCTCAGTTCTTGGTTCTCTGATGTTGACCTCAATGCTTTGAATTTGATATTAAGAAATTTATCTCCAATTGGGGTGCCTGGCTGGCTCAGTTGGGAGAGCATGCAACTCTTGATCTCAGAGTCGTGAGTTCAAGCCCTATATTGGGTGTGGAGACTACTCTAAAAAAAAAAAAAAGTGGGGCACTTGAATGGCTCAGTCAGTTAAGCACCCAACTCTTGATTTTGGCTCCGGTCATGATCTCATGGCTAATGGGATCGAGTCCCAAGTGGGGCTCTGTGTTGACAGTGTAGAGCCTGCTTGGGATTCTCTCTCTCCCTCGTCTCTGCCCCTTCCCTGCTCTCTCTCTCTCTCTCTCTCTCTCTCTCTCTCAAAATAAACAAGCTTAAAAAAATTAAAACTAAAAGTAAAAAAGTAGAAAAAAAATTTAGCTACAATATAATCTCCCAAACGTGTCCGATTTGGGGGATATTCAAATTGATTGGGGGAGAGGGAAGGGTCCATGGAACAAAACATGTTCAAAGAAATCTATCTTGCCAATAAACACATGTAAAGGTGCTCAACATCATTAGTAAAATGAATGAAGTGAAATGAAAATTCAAAGCACAACCAGATAACTCCTACAACTACTAGATTGGCAAAAATTTTTAATATTAATAATATCAAGTATGGGGCGCCTGGGTGGTTCAATTGGTTGAGCGTCTGACTTCAGCTCAGGTCATGATCTCACGGTTAGTGAGTTCAAGTCCCACGTCGGGCTCTGCGCTGATGGCTCAGAGCCTGGAGCCTGCTTCGGATTCTGTGTCTCCCTCTCTCTCTTTGCCTCCCCCACTTGGGCTCTGTCTCTCTCTCTCTCTCTTTCTCTCTCTCTCTGTCAAAAATAAACCTTAAAAAATTTTTTTTAAATAATATCAAGTGTTGGGCAGAATGTAGAGCGAAAGGAATTCTTATTAATGACAGGTAGGAATACAAATGGGTATAATCACAATCTGGCCTAATCTCAGAAACCTGAGGATATCCACAACCTGTGACCTGGTGATTCCACTCCCAGGTATACCCCTAGAAAGACACATATATATGCATCAGGTCTGTGTACAAGAATGTTTATAACAATATTACTTGCAGTAACCCCAAAACTGAAGTTTGCATATGTACAATAAAGAATATAGTGGATGAATAAGTTGTAGCATGTTTAAACAATGGAGTACAATACAGTAATAATAAATGCATTGTCCACACGTGCACAAAACCCTTTGGGTGAATCCTTAAAAACGTCATGTTGGAGAAAAGAAGCAGGAAACAGAAGAATTTGTACAGTATGATTTCATTCACATGAAGTTCACAGAAACAGGTAAAACCAAGCCGTATGGGTTAGAGATGTATACAAAGAGGTAGAAATATAGAGAAAGACAGGAAAAGAATTGTCACAAGGGTCAAGGTCGTGCTCACTTCTAAAGAGAGAGATGATGTTGAACCTGGGGAAAAGGACATGGGAAGGGGGATTCTAAAAATGTTCTGTTTTTTCACTTGTTTGCTTACTATTTATTGGTCAAAATGTATGCCTTGTTTTACACACTTTTCTGTATGTTCAACTGCTCTCTCTTTGTCTCTCTCTCTCTCTCTGTCTCTCTCATACACACACACACACACACACACACGGAAATACTGTAGTTTGATCTCGAAGTGTGAGGAATACCCAACACCTACCCCAACACCTGGGAAACGTGCTTTCATGAACAGATGAAAAATCTAGTTATAATTAGCACGTTTGGTGTGTGTGTGAAAGCAAATGCCACACTGAAGGTTATTCTTCCTAAAATAGACTAAGAGTTTCCTTGTTCATTTATTTACAGATTTGGGGACATATATACAAAGAAGATCCAACTATGATAATTCCATAAAACGAAACTATATCCTTCAAATTATTATCCTGTACCAGAAGTTTTAATTTTTTTTATTTTATTTAAGATTTTATTTTTAAGTAATCTCTACACCCAACGTGGAGCTCGAACTCACAACCTCAAGATCAAGAGTCACGTGCTCTGCAGACCCAGCCAGCCAGGTGCCCCTGTACCAGAACTTTTTAAAAACTATAACAAATTATACACAACAATAATTCTACACAGGGAAGGTTCTACCTACTTACTAAACACTTTCAATTCAAAATTTTTCTAAGTGTTTATTTAATTTTGAGGGGGGGAGGGGCAGAGAGAGGCACACACACAGAATTGGAAGCAGGCCCCAGGCTCGGAGCTGTTAGCACAGAGCCCGATGCGGGACTTGAACTTACAGACCCAATGACCTGAGCCAAAGTCTGACACCTCACTGACTGAGCCACCCAGGCACTCCATGCAAGCCACTTTCTGTTACTCTTACCCTCCAGCTCACCTCCCCTCTTTCTGCATAAAATATCCAAATCACCTTTCCAAGGAGTTGCCTAAAACATCCGGTTACAAAATAAAACAAATTCCTCACTTCTCCATTCAACATGCATTAAGCCCTTACCATGAACAGGGTTCTGAAGACTAAAAGGTGAATAAGAACAAGGTCCCTGCTGGCCCGCAATATTGAGTCTCAGCATTTGGGTATTCCCATAGATTGCGCTATTTTTGTGTCTTTAAATATCCATAATTTTATGGGTGTAATACTGTGACTTTTGTTTACTTATTTTTTAATGCTTATTTGAGAGAGAGAGAGAACGATCAGGGCAGGGGCAGAGAGAGAGAAAGGAGAGAATCCCAAGCAGGCATCACACTGTCAGCACGGAGCCCAAGGTGGGGGACTCTAATTCATGAACCGTGAGATCATGACCTGAGCCGAAATCAAGACTCAGACGCTTGACGGGACTGAGCCACCCAGGCGCCCCTATTTTCGTATATTTGAAATAAGAAATCCAAACCATTTCTCTAAGTTATGTCTCAAGACACTTCTTGAGACATAACTTAGAGAGTTAGACTCGACTTTTTATTTTGAAAAATGGAAAGACTGCAGAAAAATGGAAAGAATAACGAGCATTTAGGTGTCATCTTCCAGATTCAGAGGCAAATATTAATATTTTGCCACATTGCTTTTAATTCTGTCTATAGCTCGAGGTCTAGACTTTTTTACTCAGCCTTTTGAAAGTAAATTACAAATATGGCATTTTATTCCTAAATATTTCAAGATGTATCTCTTAAAAAAATATTTTCCCACATAACCACAGCATTATTATCAAACCTAAAACATTAAAATTGATATAATAAATATTATCTAATATGCAGTCAGTATTCAGATTTCCCCTGTTGCCCCAAGACGTCCTCTCTTTGTTTGTTTAAAACGAACTTAACCATATTGCACTTAACTGTCCTGCCTGCTTAGTCTCCTTTAATCTCAAACATGCCCTTGCTTATTTTTTTTTTTTCATCTTTCATGGCAACGACATAGCATCTAAGCCAGCAGTTTTGCAAAACGTCTCACTATCTGGTTTTAGCTGAGCTCCCCAGGATTAGTTCCAGATTAAAATTCGTGTCAAGAGAACTTCACAGTCGGGGTTGCACACTGGCCACCTCATCACATCTGGAGGCACGTGTCGCTGGTGTTGTGCCACCACTGGCGAAACCTGATTTGCTCACTTAACGCGGCAACTGACAGGGGCCTCTGATGCCATTTTAAAGATGTCTTTTCTCCATCTGTAGTTACTGATTACCTGTGGGGTGATGGGACCCCTGGGGGGCTCAGCCGGCTAAGCATCTGACTCTTGTTTGCAGCTCAGGTCATGATCTCGCAGTTCGTGAGTTCGAGCTCAGTGCCCGGCTCCCCACTGCTGATGGCACAGAGCCCGCTTGGGATTATCTCTGTCTCCCTCGCTCTCTGCCCCTCCCCCCCCACTCTCTCAAAAAATAAATAAACTCTGGGGCGCCTGGGTGGCTCCGTCGGTTAAGCGTCCAACTTCAGCTCAGGTCACGATCTTACTGTCCGTGAGTTCGAGCCCCGCGTCGGGCTCTGTGCTAACATCTCAGAGCCCAGAGCCTGTTTCAGATTCTGTGTCTCCCTCTCTCTCTGACCCTCCCCCGTTCATGCTCTGTCTCTCTCTGTCTCATGCTCTGTCTCTCTTATCTCAAAAATAAATAAACGTTAAAAAAAATTTTTTAAAGAATAAAAATAAACTCTAAAAAAATGATCTGTGAGGTGACGCTTTGAGATCGCATGAACATCCTTTTCCCAAACGAATCTTTCACCCACTGGATCTGGCATTTTATTGAAGATCCATATTTGCACATATCAATTGTTACCTTGACGGTTTTTCAAAATGGTGGGGGTTTTTTCCACATTTAGCAGATGGCATTTTTGTGTGTGTGGAGAACTTTCCCTATCTCTTTTTGCCATCGTCATCATTATTACCATTATTATTGCTCATTAAGGACCTATGGATTATTTTTCATAAAGTGTGTTATAACCCATTATCATCATTTTTTGCTACGGTAAAATTCATATAGCACAAAATGCGTCACTTTAATGATTTTTAACAATACGGGTCAGCGGCATGAAGTACATTCATATTGTGCAACCACCAACTGACATCAATTGACAGTGAGAAGCCTGGTCTAAGTCTACCTAAATTACTTTCACTAATAGCCATGACTCACTTTTGAATGAGCCCAGAAAGAAAAGAGGCAGTGGGCACCTCATAGTCATGGTCCGCACTAACCACTGCCCTGCAGTGAGATGGCCAAGAACACGGGCTCTCCAGTCAGTGTCCTGGGGTCTGAGTCCCAGTTTCCTCACGGAGCTGCGTGACTTTGGGTAAACAAATTGAATTATCTGTGCCTCAGTTTCCTCACCTCTCAAAAATGGATCCTAATGGTGCCTTCTCCACAGGAGCACCGCTCCTACGTGCTTCTGATGCAACTGGTCTCAGCGACAGTCTAAGAAATACCGTTTTCATCTGGGATTCCTGGATCAAAGGATGAGCGCGTTTCATATTTTGACATGAATTGCCAAACTGTCTGTCTGGAAGGTTGTACCAATGTACAATTCCACCAGCAGAACACAGCCGTGCACTGTCCCAAACCTTGCCATCTGCTCCCATTTTACTGGTGCTATCTACAAGCAGGTGTTCAACGGCTGTTGGGGGAGGGGCACTCAGAGGAAAGCGGATCTTCTTCTCCGGGCCTCAGTTTCCTAACACACAATCAGGGTCTTGGATGAAACCAGTGTTTCCAAACTTGCCTAATGGTGAACGCCATCTGGAACTCCTGTTAAGCATTCGGGTGTTCAGGGTCAGGACTATGGCATCAGACTCGCCGATCGGAAGGGAGTGGAATCTATGTTTACCAATAACCTGAGGTTCTCTTGAATGAGTTCCACATTACTCCTTTGATTAAGTGAGTTTTGTAAATATTGCCCTGATCGACTCTGAATGGTCTCTCTGGTTCTATGATATTTTCCTTCCACCTAATCATACAAGATCTTATTTAATTATGAACCAATAGCCATGAACTTGAAAGGAAGACTGTAGACAGAGCAGCTATAATGCTCAAATGAGATATGGACGAATGATAGATTCAGAACATATCTCTTATATCTTTGTCAAGGCTAAATATTTCAGATATTTTTACATTGTTAAAGAAACTGCCACTGCAAAGATTTAAGATATTCCTTGAATGTCAAGGTTACATGCTAATACTACTGTGCTGCTTTCTCACTGGGGATATTAAAGTGATGAAATACTACATAATAAAATAAAAACTCCAGACCCAAAGGAAGATCGGGCTTCAAGTAAAAAAAAAAAAAAAAAAGTCTACTTTCTCAGCAAAAAAGGAAATAGGTCCAGCAGAAAACAATAATAATGACAAAAAGGGATAGAGAGTAGATCTTATACCACTGAACTAAAGGAACAACGTGTAATTTGGAGAAGTTATGGCTGAGGGCTTTGCCACAGAGGAATGCGTTGATTCATACAGAGTGAATATTAAACTGCTGAAGATTTTCCATAGCAAAATGATTTTTCTTTCTGTCTCGTATTGATTTATGAATCATATTTATGAACATTTGTAAAATTTAACATCATCAGGTCACTGTTGGCTATTGGATGTTTTGGTCAAGTAAATCTTCTGCCATAGACTTTCTTAAAAAGTTAAGAATCGGGGCGCCTGGGTGGCTCAGTCGGTTAAGCGTCCAACTTCAGCTCAGGTCACGATCTCGCGGTCCGTGGGTTCGAGCCCCGCGTCGGGCTCTGGGCTGATGGCCCGGAGCCTGGAGCCTGCTTCCGATTCTGTGTCTCCCTCTCTCTCTGCCCCTCCCCCATTCATGCTGTGTCTCTCTCTGTCTCAAAAATAAATAAACGTTAAAAAAAAAATTAAAAAAAAAAAAAAAGTTAAGAATCATTAGGGCACCGGGCTGGCTCAGTCGGAAGAGCATGTGACTCTTGATCTTGAGGTTGTCAATTCGAGCTCCATGTTAGGTGTGGAAATTATTTAAAAATAAATTTTTTTTAACGTTTATTTATTTTTGAGACAGAGAGAGACAGAGCATGAACAGGGGTGGGTCAGAGAGAGAGAGAGACACAGAATCCGAAGCAGGCTCCAGGCTCCGAGTGCTCAGCTCAGAGCCAGACGTGGGGCTTGAACTCACAGACTGTGAGATCATGACCTGAGCCGAAGTCGGACGCTCAACCGACTGAGCCACCCAGGCGCTCCTAAAAATAAAATCTTTAAATAATAATAATAATAATAATAATAATAGGGGCGTCTGGGTGGCTCAGTCAGTTGAGCGTCTGACTTCAGCTCGGGTCATGATCTTGTGGTTCATGGGTTCCAGCCCCGCGTCGGGCTCTGTACTGACAGCTCAGAGCCCGGAGCCTGCTTCGGATTCTGTGTCTCCCTCTCTCTCTCTCTCTCTCTCTCTGCCCCTCCAATAAAAGAACCATGAATCCTTGAAGAAATGGCTGATTCTAGAGCCAGGGAAAGTCCAGGCTGAGCCTGGAACACCTTGTGGTGCCAGCAAGTAACGAAATGATCAAAGCACAAAACAATGGGGATATACATAGACAAGAGTCTACTGACATAACCGTGTTTCTTGGATCCTGTATTTGTCTGCGTGGCCTCACAGGGCCAAACTGAAGGCCAAACCTGTATCTCCCCTGCGATCCAGTTTCTGTGGGTGTGTTCAAATCATTTCACAAGCCCTCTAACTACTCCCAGATCCATGTGCCCAGCCACCTCCTTCGTTGAATCACGCACACCGAGTCAGTAGTTCCCTGGCTCTGTATCCAGCCAGGGCCAGGTACCAGACAGCCAGCGACAGTCCCTACGGCTCAAAGCCAACCAGTCCTACGGTGTGTGCCTCGCTCTGTCTTGCCTCTCCTGAGGAAACCCCAGTCAAGACTGTGGCCTATGCCTTCCCCTCACTCCTGCATCCACCTCCTGACCAAACCTGGTTCTTCCCCCCGTGGCTCTGTGTGGTGTGATATGTCCCCTTCTTTCAGGAACCGTAAGTAACAAATTCTTCTTTGATGCCATTAGCCTCTCTGTGTTGTCACTCAGTCTACATTGTCTTTTATTATTTTATTTTCCTCAACTTGTTTCAATTTGTAAAAATGTTTGTTTAGTTTTTAGGACGCCTGGGTGGCTCAGTCGGTTGAGCGGCCAGCTTTGGCTCAGGTCATGATCTCACAGTTTGTGGGTTCGAGCCCCGCATCAGGCTCTGTGCGGACAGCTCGGAGCCTGGAGCCTGCTTCGGATTCTGTGTCTCCCTCTCTCTCTTGCTCCTCCCCTGCTCATGCTCTGTCTCTCTCTCTCTCTCCTTCAAAAATAAAAAATAAAAACATTAAAAAAATTTTTTTTTAATGTTTGTTTATTTTTGAGAGAGAGAGAGAGAGAGAGAACAAGCAGGGGAGGGGTAGAGAAAGGAGACACAGAATCCGAAGCAGGCTCCAGGCTCTGAGCTGTCAGCACAGAGCCTGACGCGGGGCTTGAACCCACGAACTGTGAGATCATGACCTGAGCTGAAGTCAGACGCTTAACCGACTGAGCCACCCAGGTGCCCCTCTCATGGGTACATTTTAACACACCAACCTGAGATAGCATAAAATAGCCAAAGCTGGAACTATTTGACCAACAAGATCAGTAACACGGTTTTGGGTTACAACTCAAAATAAAATAAATATATGTGAGTCCAATAATAAGTCAGTGATGGAATAAATACATGTGGGAAAGAAACAAATTTTTCTCACAGAAGAATTCATAACAATTTATGCGGCTACTTCTCCCTCCAGGAGATGAAGCCCATTCTCCTCCCTCCCAAGTATGAGCTGGAGTCAGTGACTCGTTTTAAAAAATAGACTGGGGGGCGCCTGGGTGGTTCAGTCGGTTAAGCGTCCGACTTCAGCTCAGGTCATGATCTCACGGTCCGTGGGTTCGAGCCCCGCGTCGGGCTCTGGGCTGACAGCTCAGAGCCTGGAGCCTGCTTCCGATTCTGTGTCTCCCTCTCTCTCTGCCCCTCCCCCGTTCATGCTCTGTCTCTCTCTGTCTCAAAAATAAATAAACGTTAAAAAAAAAATTTAAAAAAAATTAAAATAAAAAATAAAAATAAATAAAAAATAGACTAGGGAAAAACAGTGACTTTATAGTGGAGAAATCTGGCAATATGAAGTGATTGAGGTTAGTATATTACTAGTGATGTCATATTGATAACATGTGCCCTGATATGATGTCATAAGAAGTGTATTTTGTCCTGCACTATGCACGCCCCAAACCCCTAACCCCAGTCTAATCTTGGGAAAGACATCAGACAAGCTAAGATTGAGGGACATTCTCCAAAACAGGTCATGAAAGACAGGGAAAGAGCGAGAAACTATCATAGACCGGAGTAGACTCAGGAGATATGATAACTAAAAGGCATCTGGTTGGATTCTGGAACAGAAAAGACATTGGTGAAATCTGAACAAAGTCAGGGGTTTAGTGAGTAGTAACGTCCCAATGTTAATTTCCTAGCTTGACAAATGGACCATGGCTTTTAAGATTTGCACATTAGGGGCAATTGGGTGCAGCGTGTATGTAAACCTAAAATCATTCCAAAGTAGAGAGCTGACTGAAAGAAAATTAGTTTAGGTAGACCTAAGACAGCTTCTTTTCTGTGAGTTCAAACACTGTACAGGAACAGGAAATCAGGAGATGTCTCTCTTTAAAGATAGATATATCTTTTTTTTTTTTTTTGCTTGTTTTTTTAGTAAGCTCTATACCCAACATGGGGCTCCAACTCACAACCCCTGAGATCAAGAGTTGCATGCTCTTGGGGCGCCTGGGTGGCTCAGTCGGTTAAGCGTCTGACTTTAGCTTGGGTCATGATCTCGCGGTTCACGATCTCGTGTTTCACAAGTTCAAGCCCCACGTTGGGCTCTGTGCTGACAGCTCAGAGCCTGGAGCCTGCTTCAGATTCTGTGTCTCCCTCTCTCTCTCTGCCCCTACCCCACTTATGCTTGCTCTCTCTCTCTCTCTCTCTCAAAAATAAATAAAAACATTAAAAAAGTTAAAAAAACGAAGAGTTGCATGCTCTTCCTAATAAGCCAGTCAGGACCCAAGATATCTTGAAATGTACAAATTCAATCGTTGCCTTTTATAGCAGGTAAGTTGGTCTACCTGCACCAGAGGGGGCGATACCATTTGCATCTCGAAATTTCTTCCGGATCCATGACTCCAGCTCAATAAGAATTTAATTTAATTCATTTCATGCACCGTTGGCTAGTAATCTACAAAAGCCAAGAAATGTCGGTCTTATCTATTTTGAAACATCGTATATTTTGTGTATAACAATTTTTATTGTATGACACAACCAAATCTCCTGAACTAACATTTCGGGGGAAAAAAAGAATAATTAAAAATTTTAAACACACACACACACACACACACACACACACAAATCTTTAAATAGTATTAATTCTAAATAATTCTTCTTTGGAAAAATTCCCGTTTATGTGGCCTAATAAGGCCTTTCAAAACTCCGGTATGCTTGAATGGCTGTTTTGTGTAAGACACTGTTCAGTACACCAGGTGAAAAAAATATCATTCGGAAGACATCATACACTACATTATTTAAGGTATACAAACTAAATGCATATAAAAACCTATTTGAATATGTAACGCCACACATCTGTGCACAATCCTTGTCTATAAGTCTTTGTTCTTAAAAGTTCAGTAGAACATAGAGGAAATAAAGTCCAACCACTCAGACAGCCAAATAGCAGATGAAACAGATGGGCTCTGAACTGCCGTAAAGTCCAGAAAGTTCTCCAGACTATTTTGGCATTTATACTGTAACTGGCAGGAAAAGTCCATTCTTCTGCCATTGCGGTTGTAAGTTGCAGAGCCTAATGCTTTTTCATTCTTATATATTGACCCATCAAAATTTATATCATGGATAATAGAATAATAATTTATAAAGCATTCACTTAAAAATAAATATGGGAGATTGAGCACCGTAAAACTAATTTGGGCTCAATGCCCAGAGAAATCACACACTGAGATGTTCTTGACTTAAATGTAGTCACTAGAGCCACATATTATTAGCTAATCCTCTTGGTGGATTCCTGTTTAACTCCGTAAAGCAGAGAGATGTATCACAGAGCCAGTATCGATTTGCATCGAACTGCAGAAAGGTTGTCCACATGCATTCTAATTTTGTACACAAAGATATTCCAGGTAACGTGCACGTTGTGTTTGCAAACACACAGTAAAAAGTCATGGCTGTCCCATCACGGTTGGCTGTGAACACTCCAGTTGGTCTTTGTTTTCTTTGAGTGAAATAGCTACAAAGTTCATTCCCATGTTTTGCTTTGGTTTCTCAATGCAAAAAAAAAAACAAAAAACAAAAAAAACAAAAAAAACAAAAACAAGTGTGTCGACAACAGGGGATTTTCCTTTTAGCAGACGGCACTATTGTCCCCTTTCTGAAAAGTCCAAGGTACAAGCTAGAAGACTCTCCCTACAAGGGGGGTGAAGCAACCTCTGACCTATTGGCCAAGTAGGAGCTTTCGGCTCCGTTCAAGAGTTCCTGGGGCATGGACGAATGCCTTTGCTACCCTGGCTTCCTCTTTCAGTGAATGTGGAGGTAACAGACATATGCACAAATATGGAGATATGTGTGTGCATTCCTTTCTGTCATTCTTGTTTGGACTGTATTCTTTGTGTGTGCACATGTCCAGGAACTTTTGGTAGGAGCACTAGATGAAGCTATAAGAGCCCAGGGGAACAGCTTAGACTCTGAGAGCCAGAACGATCTTTGTTAAATTCCTGGAAGCACCACATGCTAGCTGGGTGACCCTACCAATCACTTTCCATGAGTTCCAATTTTATTCCTTCCATGGGAATACAAACACCTTCCTCCCGGAATTGCAGTGAGCATTGAGACACTGGCTGCAAGTGTCTAACATAGGCCAGCACCGCTCAGAAGTGGTTCACTTTCCCTTCTCCTTCTTTCTTTTCCAGCCTCTAACAGTCTTGTCTGTCTTAGTCCTCCCTCCCTCTGTGTTTAGCTCCTTACCCCAACAGGTGATTCTCATTATCTTGGAAGTACATTTTAAAATATTTTAATCCTTACTGAATAAATTTAATTTTTTTAAGCTTCTAATTTAGAAAGCTCATGATTTCATGCATTTCACCGTCTCTGACAATAGCTGTTGAAAAATCGTAAAGGACTTTATTTTTCCCGACATCGGAACCCTCTTCCTAAGGTTGGGTGCAGCCCAGCATGGGAGACTCGATGCAAGGCAGGTAACGCCTCCCGCTAGAGGGACCAGGATGGGAACACAGGCGGTGCGTCAACTTAGCCCAGCCAATCAGATGCTCCCAGTGAGATGTGACCGTGATGAGTGACTCAAAGAAGCATGGAGGGCGAAGGCAGCCTCAGCACTGGACTTCGAGTACTGCAGAGGTCTAGTGCCAAGGGTCTCTTGTGCCAGTGGTGGGCCAGACTCTCATCAGTGGTCAGAGCTCGAGCCACGGATCACCTCCCAGTTTTCACAGAAGAGGCAATTCATTTCATGCAACTTCTTGTGGCTTCTTGTTCCAGACTGCTCCTCTGGAGAGGGGTCTACAAAGTAAAGCAGTCTGAGACCTTTCTAGAGCCATTTCTGGTCTTTGGTACCATGGCCGTGGGACTCTGTCTCCTAGGTAAAAGTGACAGGCTACCCAGCTTCTCTTAGGAACCCTCACTGATGGGTGCTGTGTGAAATTTACTTTTAGTAACCTAATTTTATTTCCTTTCCTCTCACATCTTTATTGGTGTGTACATGTTGAGTGTGTGTGTGTGTGTGTGTGTGTGTGTGTGTAATCTTAGTGTTTCTTTCTCTCCAGTCTTCTCACATTAAAGTCTGCCTTGGAGTCGAAGGTCACAAAGTTATCTCTGATTAAAAACCAAGAAAGCCAAAATCAATAGGAAATACAGGATTATAAGATTCTTGTGCAAACTACACATTTTTAAAATCTTTAAGCATAGAAATGCAGTGTAGAATATATCCTCACTGTATTTTATAGTACTTTTCTGGGACTAAAATGCCAAAGGTAGGAAACAGAACTGAAATAAATATCTGGTCATAATAGATGTAGGTTTGAAGTCAAAATGGGGTTGCTTCCTCTGCATTTCAGTCTGAGGCATTTTAACCATCTATTAGTTACTGTTTCTTTTCCTTCCTCCTCAGGTTGCTGCTTCTGGCCACCAGAATTCTCCTCTCATGCCGGAGAAAGCCTGCGGTCGACCGCAGCTCAGAGGAAAATGCTTCTGTTCCATTTAGTATTCGGCAACATCTGTCGTTATTCTCTCTGGTGCTGCTGGTAGCAAACTAAGAATTCACTGACCGGGGCACCTGGGGGGGGGCTCGGTCGGTTAAGCATAGGACTTCGGCTCAGATCCTGATCTCAAGGATCATGGGTTCGAGCCCCACATCAGGCTCTGCGCTGGTGGAGTGGAACCTGCTTGAGATTCTCTCTCTCTCTCTCTCTCTCTCTCTCTTTCTCTCTCTTTCTCTCTCTCTCTCTCTCTCTCTCTCTGCCCCTTCCCCACTCAAGCTGTCTCGGTCTCTCTCCAAATAAATAAATAAACTTAAAAAAAAAACCCAACAGAAGTCACTGACCAAAATTCACTGTGTATTGCCAAGCTGTGGGACCTTGGCCAAGTTATCCATTGGCTTTGCTGTTTCTTTTTATGGGAGAAAGAAGTGATTATAACAGTACCTACTTCACAGGGTTGTTGAGAGTATACACTGAGTTAATACACGTGAAGTGCTCAGACTTGGTCTGGCATATAATATGTGCTCAGTAAGGACTAGCTATGGTCATTATAACGCACGTCCGTTGGTTGATCAGTGAGGAACTTTCAGATCCCACAGTCTATTATGCACCGAATTGTGTCCCCTTCAAATTCACAGGCTGAGGTCCTAACCCTCAGGATCTCAAAATGTGACTATATTTGGAGATAGAGACTTTAAAGAGATAATTAAGGTAAAATGAGGTCCTGTGGATGGGCCCGAATTCAGTGTGACGGGTGTCCTCATAAGAAGAGGAGATCAGGACACAGACACACACAGAGGAAAGGCCACGTGAAGACACGGGGAGGAGACGGCCATCTACGAGCCAAGGAGAAAGGCCTCCGGAAGAAAGCAGCACTGCCAGAACCATGACCTTGGACTTCCAGCTTTCGGGAAATAAATTTCTGTCAATTAAGGCACGTGGTCTGTGGTGCTAATGTTCTGCTCCTGCGTTACGACATCCCTAACGAGCTAATACGCAGCGCAGTCTCGAGCTCTAGCCTTGAAACTGGCTCCCGCTGCGGGTTCTCTGTCCTTGAACCCTGCTGATTGTGCCCCGTTTCTGGGAACTCAGGCTTTCCCCCTGCTTCCTCCACCACTCTCTCTGCCCCGCACTGTCCAGGCTCTCTGGGTTCTTTCTCAGCACTCTTATCCATCTTTCTGTATGTTTTCTTCGTATCTCGTCTCCAGTATTCACGCTCGTGGCCCCGACTGTGGCCTTCGTGCTGAAGAATTCTCAATCTACAGCCCTCGTTTCACCCCTCCTGAGGTCTACGCAGACTTTTCCAAATGCCGTGTTGACACCTTCACAGCTGTATCTTGCTCGAACTCCCTCACCCAATATTCTCTTTTCATCCATACGTCTTCCTCTTTTCCCTCCCTCCCTTAATGACTTGATTATCTTCTTCGTGACCCGAGCTATGAAGTCACTCAACCGTCGTGATTCCCCTTCCCTCCTCAGGCCTTGTCTCCAAGGCCCAAAACCCATCCCCCACAGAGTTTCACTTACTTTCCACCTTCTCCCTGTTCCCAGTCACTATTTTTTTCTAGTTTTATGGAGGTATAACTGACCCACAGCACTGTGTAAGTTTAAGGTGTATGCCATGTTGGGACTTACATATACTGGGAAATGACTGGCACAGTAAGTTTGGTTTACATCCATCATCTCACCAGATACAGAAAAAAAAAAAAAAGAAAGAAAGAAAGTGGAGGGCGCCTGGGTGGCTCAGTTGGTTAAGCATACGACTTCAACTTAGGTCATGATCTCACGGTTCGTGGGTTCGAGCCCCGCGTCAGGCTCTGTGCTGGCAGCTCGGAGCCTGAAACCTGCTTCGGATTCTGTGTCTCCCTCTCTCTCTGCCCCTCTGCCTCTCATGCTTTGTCTCTCTCTCTCTCTCTCTCAAAAATAAATAAACTTTGAAGAAGAAGAAGAAGAAAATGAAAAAGAAGAAAAAAATTGTTCTTGTGAAGAGAAGGCTTAAGATTTGCTGTATCTCAACAATTTTCCTACATATCATAGCACAGTGTTTGCTGTCGTCATCATGTGCATTCAGCCCTAGAGCTTATGTATTTTATATCGGGAAGTCTGCACCTTTTGACCTCCCCCTTCACCATTACCCCCCCCCCCCGCCCCCACCTCTGGTAACCACAAATCCGATCTCTTCTTCTATTGTTTAGATTCCACGTATCGAGTGAGAGCGTACATCTATATCCGCTTTTTTACCCATTTATCCTTTGATGACTCCTCAGGTTGTTCTCAAGTCGTGGCTGTTGTAAACGATGCTGCAGTGAATATGAGGCAGCAGATATCTCTTTGACACACTTCCCTTGAGACATATCCCCAGCAGTGGGATTGTTGGATCACAGAGTACTTTTATTTTTAGCTTTTTGAAGAACGTCCATACCGTTTTCCACAGTGGCTGCACCGATTTACATTCCCGCCAACGGTGCACAAGGCTTCTCTTTTCTCCGCATCCTTACCGACACTTGTCAATCTCTTGTCTTTTTGACAATGGCCATGCTAACAGGTACGAGTTGATATCTTATTGTGGGTTTGACCTCCTTACGTATTATCCACATTACTTTGTAGAACTGGGGGTAATAGTTTGAGCGCAGGCGTCCCTCATTCCTCTTGGGCATATTTATAAAACTTCAAGAATACCATGGCCTGCGCTCACTACTTCAACGGTCGATGCCTACCTAGTGCCACTCCTGACAAAGTGTTAGAAGTACAAGACTCAAGTCCACTGGAATCAAATGAATCTCCAGTGAGGCTAATGACTCATGGGTAAATAATGGTTATCGTGTGAAATCCTGCAGGGCCATGAGAAGGAAATGGCATCTGACTTCTATCTTGTTCTCCAAGCTCCACGGGTTTTCCGTGGTAGATGTTCCGCATACAGAGAAATGACTCTTGGTAGCGAAAGGGAGATCTGTGTGAAGAGGGCGATTTTGGAGTTTTCCACACCTGGAGATAAACACAACTGTGCTGATGGCTGCATTGTCAGCCACGGAGTGCAGAAGAGGAGGGCTTGAATCTTCCGAGTGTATCCAGAGAAAGGAGGATCACGGAAGCGATCCCAATCTGGCAATCAGCACTTAGATAAACAAGAGGTTAAAGAAGAAACAAACAAACAAAAAGGCTCATCTCTCAGTTACGTTTCTCGTGCTCTTCAGCATTTATCCAAATCTTGGTCAACACATTCTAAGGACATTTTGTTTTACTTTCTACTTTACTTGCTTTCAACTTTCAAACTCTTCTGATAGTATTCTCTAGCATGGGCAGAGAGAAGGTTTTTTTAAAAGGGTTTCTTTGGGGACCATTAAATATAGGTTTTAATCTGTTTCACCTGATTTTTTATTTTAGTAATACCCAGAAGAATATTCATGTATGAATCAGCCTGAAATAATGAAACCTGAATAATTGTATTTTTTTGGAAATAGGTCAGCTCACAACTACCATCAGAAAAGTAACTTCTCAAAGCAATAGTTCGTTCTGAATGTCTGTCATCAAAACTGGTGCTATGTTACCCATTCCATGGGTTTTTAACCTGATACTGGTGTTTAGAAATGTAGTTTGGGGAGGACAATTTTTGAAGAGCAATGATTTCAGGGTAAAATATGTGGGGAATTTGGGACCAAAAATCCATCATAAGATTACGCTAGCTGTACTTGGCTTGATTGGAGAGTCCATACGAGCTCTTCCCAAATTGTGAACACGTGACTAATGAACATCCATGTACAATCCCGTGTTTGTAGACTGGCTCCCCTTGCCTGTGGGGGTTTTACCTGGGACACCCAAGGGGTCATGAGATGATGCTGCCACCTGGCGGTCAATAGGGGTAACTAACATTTACCCCCGAACGATTTTCTCTAGGGCATCCTACACCCAGTTCAGTTCAGTTTCGCTCTGCTCAGTAAACATTTATTGAGTTTACATGAGAGTCAGGCCAGGTGATAATTACCTAGGGGCAGACCTGTCTATCTCCTTTACTTTTGCGCTTCAGTTTATTTAATCCCATGCACTCGCTTTCTTGGGAACATTCTTTTTCACCCTCTGCCCTTCTTCCCTCCCTCAGTTCTTGCTTGGTTTCCTTAGAAATGGTTATTTCCCTTCTCCTTTCCTAGGTTCCATCTGTGCACCAGCATTAATACCCCTCATGACTTAAAGTAAAAATGCCACCCTCTTGGACATTGTTCCAGGAAAAAAGGATATCACCAATTTTATGATTTTTCCATGAAATTCTCAAGCCTTCCAAGGGGCCCAGAGTTTCACAAAAGTCTCTTTTTGTCTTCTCACCTAATGATGTTTGCACTCTTACCCACTTATTCTGAGGCACCAATATGGAAGACAAAGATTTCTAATTCTTCCCATCCATTCTCAATTTTCTAGCAATAATAAATGATGTTTTTTGCTAATTTTCATCATAAGGGTAGACCATCTCAGCCTGTTGTGTGTTAAACAGTTGTCTCCAGATTATTTGTAAACATCATTAATAAAACCATTTTTAGGGAAAATTCACTTTGAATCCAAACAAGTAGCTAGAACTTTAGAAATGTAGAACACTTCAAGACGAGAATTGTCTGCAATTAAAACACAAAAATTGGGGACTCTTTGGTTTATAATGTAAAAAAAAATGTTATCTCATAGACTAACACCTCATGGAATGTCTAAATAACATGATGTCCTGAAGGCATTTAAATTGTGATTCAATTGTAAAACATTTAGAAATAGACGTACTTATAAATCCAGCGAGGGTAAACGGAAAGCCAGTAAGGATTAAAGAATTTAGTAAGAATTACACAATTTCAGAATACTGAGCATTCTCTTAGTTCCACTGAAGTGTGCACATGTCTGAAATATCCTTATTTTCAGTCGAAACAATCGGGAAGACTGATTAAAATAAGAAATATGTAACCTTCAGATACACTCCTAGAATTCCCGGTGGAATTGCTTAATCAAAGAGCATGTACATTTGTTTGTTGTTTTTTTTTTTCATTTTTTTTTAACGTTTATTTATTTTTGAGACAGAGAGAGACAGAGCATGAACGGGGGAGGGGCAGAGAGAGAGGGAGACACAGAATCTGAAACAGGCTCCAGACTCTGAGCTGTCAGCACAGAGCCCGACGCCGGGCTCGAACTCACGGACCGCGAGATCATGACCTGAGCCGAAGTCGGCCGCTTAACCGACTGAGCCACCCAGGCGCCCCTGTACATTTGTAATTTTGATAGCTATTGCCAAATTTCCCTCCATAGAGATTACACCAGCTATGTTTCTATCATTCTGTTAAATTCCCAAAGACATCACTATTGTTGGTTTAACAGTCAGTGTTTATTAGACTTATCCAAACATTTATTTAAAAAAATTTTTTTTAATGTTTATTTATTTTTTGAGAGAGAGAGAGAGAGAGAGACAGGGTGTGAGCGGGGAAGGGGCAGAGAGAGAGGGAGACACAGAACCCGAAGCAGTCTCCAGGCTCTGAGCTGTTAGCACAGAGTCCGACCCAGGGCTCGAACCCATGAACCGCAAGATCATGACCTGAGCCGAGTCAGATGCCTAACTGACTGAGCCACCCAGGTGCCCCAATCCAAACATTTATTTTATCACATCCTCCGCTCTTCATTTCTTTCTCATGTCTGGCCCTCGATTATGGGATCATTTACCTTTTTAAAAGTATATCCTTTAGAATTTCCTTTTCGTGAATTTCTGCTGTTTCTGAATTTCTCTGTTCTGTTTGTCTGAAAATGGCTTTATTTGCCCTCCTTCCTGAAATAATTCTAGGCTGACAATTCTTTTCTCTCGACACCCTGAAGCTCTTCCTTTGTTGCTGTTAGAAAGTCAGGTATCCATCTGGCTGTAAATCCCTCCAAGGCAATTCATTTTATTTCTTGGCTCTTTTTAAGATTTTTCTCGTTGGATCTTAAAAATAATTATTATTGTTTTAGGCTTTAAAAAATGTGTTTTGTTTTGTTTTGGTTTCACTTGATATGTCAGGATGTGGATGTTTTTTTTCCTGCTTTGTATTTGATGAACTTCTTAAATCTGTGGATTTGTGTCTTTTATCGGTTATTAGCTATTATCTTTTTAAATATTGTTTTTACTCATTTATTTTATCCTCTTTTTCTAGACTCTCACAGAATATATAGTTGACCTTCTTATTCTCGTTTCTACATCTTTTATTCTTTTTCTGTGTTTTTTGTCTTCTGTGCTGCATTCTAGACAATTTCTTCTGACTAACATCCAGCTCAGTAATTTTCTCTTTAAATCTAACTTGCTGTTAAACTATATGTGAGTAATTCATTTCAGCTCTAGATTTTTCCAAGTTGAGATGTTCTATTTGTTTCTTTGTTAAGGAAATATTTATAGTTTCTGGTTCCCTGGAGATATTTTCAAGCTAGTTTGTTTTTTTGTTTTTGTTTTTGTTTTTACTTCTTAATACCTAAAAGTAGTTGTTTCACAGTCTGTCCTTGAGAATTCCAATAACTGCAGTGTCTCTGTGGCCGCCATGAAAATGCGCCTCAGATCTCTGGGTGGGGACCATAAATGGCTGACAGCGCCAGCTGCTGTGCTCTGATACCCATTAGCACATTCATGCAGAGGACCTGTCTTCCACAGGCTGCTCCCAGCCCATGACTGGACACAGCAAGAACCCCGAGGGAAGCCTATTTCTGGGAGACACAGGACTCCTGTGACAGGCTAGTCTGGCTTAATGACCCCCTAACGGCCTTACTGCACTTCCTTACAACTACATTGTGGTTTAAGACTCTCCTACCTGACCTTCTTTTTTCTCCCTTTCCTCCTTCCCAGGGTCCAGAACTGCCTTGTAGCATAACCCCCAACTCCTGTTCCCTTCACCATGTGCTTATTTTCCTTCACAGGCATCTCCCCAATAAATTCTTGTCGTGGTGTCTGCTTTCTGGAAGACCTGGACTAACACAAGTGGTACCAGGAATAATCCAAGACCATAGATGATAAATGGGGATTTGAGATTGCTTTGCACACTGCCAAGGGGGCCGGGAGGACACTAGGGCACTATCCCCATTGGTAGATGGGGCCTGAGTAGTCCCTGGCACAAAGTGGAGACTTAGTTGCTAAAGATTTCACCAGTGGTCATCTGAACAAATGTCCCAGTGAGGGGGTTGTGTCAGTGATGCAGGCATTCAAGCAATATGGTGGGAAGGGGGTGGGGAAAACAGTTGGCTGTTTGCCGCTAAATTGTATCGATGGCCTACAGAGGGATAATGACAAACTAAGGGCCATTAACAAGCAGTTAATGGCTAAGTGTGAGAGCCTCGGTGGTAGATTCCAAAGGGGCCCTTCTCCCCTGCAGTGGAGCAGCAGGCTGAAGACAGAGCTCTTGGAGACATTTGCGTGTATAGCCCAGACAGATCTGTTACACGACGGTTAGGGTCCTTTTGGGGAAAAGCCGGGGACTCTGAAACCCGGAAGGGAGACATCTGAATGAATGCTCTACAGATGTTGGCTCTGTAACCCCCCATTCTCCAGGTTTCCCAGCCTTCTCCAGTAAGAGCACTTCTGCCATCTTGGAGAACACTGAGGAGGCCTTTTCCCCACAAGACAGCCGTTGTCCCATCTTAGGAGTGTCCTGCCTCCTATCTTGGCTGCCAGGATGATGGCTAGGACTGAACCCCCGTGCAACCCACCTGAAGGCATGTGGGACATGATAAGGGAGGAAAGAGACCATATCCCACAAGGATGGCACCAATTAGCCAGGATGAAACCTGGATTTGAAGTTTAAAGATGCTCAGTCAAGGCTAGTGCAATGTCAGCCTGGATAAGCAATTTCCTGGGAGATGAGACTTAATATCCTGGCGAGGACCTCAGGCAATGGGGGCAAACTCCTTGTCGGGGTGGTTCTTGGAAGCCTGGAGAAAGGGATGACCAACACCCAGCTGAGTGGAAATGCCTGAGTTGCCCTACCAAATGGTAGAGTCTGAGACATTGTGATCATGCTGGGATGGACAGGTTATGTGAGACCAAAAACCCACTAGTGGATTATGTACTACGAGAGGGTCTTGACCGAAGCCATTCAAGATGTGCTCCAGGGAGGGGCTGGTGGGAAGTTCGGCGATGGCTCTCCTTTGCCGGCCAGGGCTGATGGGAGGAGCTGGGTTCATTGTCAGCCATGGAACAATAAGGAGCTGCAGTAATGGAGGCGAGGTCGGAGCCCTGACGCACTAGGCACCAGGGGGTTACGATCACTGTGACCATGAAAGCTCAGAGAGGAGAGCCAAGGGGTAGCCCCCTCTGCAAGGAGATGGCCCAATAGTTGGTAAGCTATAGTGTCCTTGGAGCGAAACAGGAGGGCAGACTGGAGGAAGAGAGATAATCAGACATTTCTAGAATTATTGGACACAGGGTCTGAGGTGACACGGACAACCCAAAGACCCAAAAGATCATCATGCTCCTCTCCAACTGTTAGACTGCAGGCATATATTGGCCGGGTAATAGATGGAGTCCTGGCTAAGGTCCAGTCCACAGTGATCTCGGGTCCATGGACCCATCCAGGAGTGATTGCCCCAGTCCCTGAGTGTGTATTTGGAATCAACATATTTTGCAGTTGCATTAACTTCTACGTTGGGTCCCTTAGCTGCTCTCAGAATGGAGACAGCTAAGTGGAAGCCTCTGAAACTACCCTTCTCGAGGCAGGAAATAAAAGCATCTCATATGATATCACAATGATGCATTACACATCACGTAGTTTCAATGGGATAGGATGGGCAAGAGGTCTTGGTAAGCTACGTGTAATCTAGAGGGTGGGAAATAAACCTTATCTGTGCCCAAATTTTCTCTTTTTATAAGGGTACCAGTCATATTGGATTAGAGCCTATGCTAAATACCTCATTTTACCTTAATTATCTCTTTAAAGACCCTATCTTCAAAACAGGGTGGTACAAGCATTAAGACAGACATTTAGAATAATGCAATAGAATAGAGAACCCAGAAATAAGCCCTTATACGTATAGTCAAATGATTTTTTTTTAGTTTATTTTTTTAAGTTTATTTATTAATTTTTGAGAGAAAGAGAGCACACGCAGGAGAGGGACAGGGACAGAGAGGGAGACACAGAATCTCAAGCAGGCTCCACGCTCTGAGCTGTCAGCACAGAGCCCAATGCAGGGCTCCAACCCACAGACTGCGAGATCCTATAAAACTCTTAGAAGAAGACAGGAAAAACTTCGTGCCATTGGATTTGGCAATGATTTCTTGGCTATGACACCAAAACACAGACCAAAAAGGGAAAAATTAGATAAACTAGATTACATCAACATGAAACGCTTCTGTGCATCAAAGGACACCATTAACAGAGTGAAAGACTGCCTGCAGAATTCGAGAAATATTTGCAAATCACATATCTCGTTAAGGAGTTAATGCTCGGAATATATAAAGAACTCCTACAACAAAGGAACAAAAAACAAACAAGCCTATTAAGACATAGGGAAAGGTCTTGAATAGACATTCCTCTCAAGAAGATATGCAGATGGCCAATAAGCACATGAAAAGATCCTCAATATGACTAATCATTAGGGAAATGCAAATCAAAACACAGTGAGATCCAAGGGCGCCTGGGTGGATTAGCCGGTTCGGTGTCCAACTTCGGCTCAGGTCACGGATCTCATGGTTTGTGAGTTCGAGTCCCCCGTCAGGCTCTGCGCTGACGGGGTGGGGTCTGCTTCAGATTCTCTGTCTCCCTCTGCCTCTCCCCCACTCTTGCTCTCTCTCTTTCATAAATCAATCAATCAATACATAAATAAATAAATAAATAAATAAATAAATAAATATTTAAAAAACCCACCGTGGAATCCTACCTCACACCCATCAGGATGGCTCCTGTCAAAAGAGAAAAAAATACCTACTAGCAAGTGTTGGTGAGGATGTGGAAAGATTGGAACGTTTGTGCCCTGTTGGTGGGAGTGTGACATAGGGCAGGCGGTGTGGAAAACAGCACGGCCGTGCCCCCAAAGACTTAGAACTGCACGTGATCCAGCAATTCTGTTTTTGAGTCCGTGCCCAGGAGAAGTGAAAGCGAGGACTGATGGGGATGTTCCTGCAGCCACGTTCACGGCACTCTCATGCACAACAGCCACAAGGCAGAAGCCACCCACGTGGCCATCAGGGGACGAATGGGTAGACAGAGTGTGGTCTGTACCGGCAGTGGGATAGTGGCCCGCCTGCAAAAGGAATGAAATTCTGACACCCGGCTGCAACGTGAGTGAACCCCGTGGACGTTACGCAGTGTGAAATAAGCCTGTGACTAAAGGACACACGCTGTAGGATTCCATGTATTTGTCGTGTCCAGAGCAGTCAAATTCCCAGAGACAGAAGTCAAATGGTGGTTGTCAGGGACTTGGGGGAGAGGGGAATGAAGACTTATTATGTGACAGGTACAGCGCTTCAGTTTTGTAAGATGGAAAGAGTTCTTTTTTCAAAAACGTTTCTAATGGGTATTTACTTTTGAGAGAGAGACAGAGAGACAGAGAGAGACCGAGCGTGCGCAGGGGAGGGGCAGAAAGAGAGGGAGACACAGAATCCGAATGTGAAGCAGGCTCCAGGCTCTGAGCCGTCAGCACAGAGCCCGACATGGGGCTCGAACTCACAAACGGTGAGATCGTGACCTGGGCCGAAGGTGAACGCTTAACCGACTGAGCCACCCAGGTGCCCCAAGGGTTCTTTTTTTTTTTTTTAATTTATTTCTTTTGAGAGAGAGAGAGCAGGGGAGGGGCAGAGAGAGAGAGGGACAGAAAGAATCTGAAGCAGGCTCTGTGCTCCCAGATGGGGCTTGATTCCCTAAACCATGAGATCATGACCTGAGTCGACATCAAGAGTCAGATGCTTAACCGACTGAGCCCCCCGGGTGCCCCGGACGAAAAGAGTTCTGTAGGTGGATGGTGTTGATGATGGCATAATAACTATACTGTACACTTAAAAATAGTTAAGATGGCAAATTTCATGCTTATGTGTATTTTATCACAATTAAGAGAAAGCAGTAGGTCACAAATAATGATCATAAAATTCCACTTGTATAAAATTCAAAAACACAAAATTATGCTTTCATAGATGGTATAACTACAAACAAAAGTAAGGAGATGAGTCTCGAAAGGGTCAGGATAGGGGCGCCTGGGTGGCTCAGTTGGTTAAGCGTCAGACTTCCGCTCAGGTCATGATCTCACGGTTTGTGAGTTCAAGCCCCGAGACGGGCTCTGTGCCGACAGCTCGGAGCCTGGAGCCCGCTTTGGGTTCTGTGTCTCCCTCTCTTTCTCTCTGCCTCTCCCCTGCTGGTGCTCTGTCTCTGTCTCTCTCAAAAATAAATAAGCATTAAAAAAAAACAATAAAGAGTCAGGACCAATGGTTATTATTTCTACTGGGGACAGGAAGCAATGAGGGAGGGACTTTTGGGGTGTTGCCTGTGTTTACTTCTTAGTTCAGGTTGTTACACGGATGTTTGATTTATCACTGGCTTTAACAGTACATAAAGCACTTTACTGCTATAGTTTCTTCAACTGGGCAACCCCGTGGAAAAAGCAGCTAATGGTTTGCGGAAACCTGACAGCCTTCCGCCAGAACAGCTCTGCGATTTCTCCTTTCCATTCTCCCCGTGGGTGTGGAATCAGCGCCTCCCCAGCAACCAGCATCAGGCAAGCTCGGCCAGCCAGGCCCTGTGGGAGGAGGTGGGAGAAGCCGCCGGGCCTCCCACGCGCCAATTTAATCTCCATAGCACCCGGACAACTATCAGTTTCGCCACTTTACAGGTCGGGAAACTGAGGCACAGAGTGATTCGATAACCTGCCCAAGGGGCAGAACCGTCCTCCTTATCACAGCCCAATCTGCCTCTTCACTTAGAAAACAAGCAGGCAGACAAGTGATCATGAAAGTAAGATTCATGAAAATGTGTGGGCGGGACGACTGAGTGGCTCAGTCAGTTGAGCTTCTGACTCTCGATTTCACATCAGGTCACTGTCCCAGGGTGGTGGATGGGGCCCCGAGTCAGGGTCTGCGCTGACAGCAACGAGCCTGCTTAAGATTCTCTCTCTCCCTCCCCCCCATCCCTCTGCCTCTCTCTCCGCTTACGCTCCGTCTCTAAAAAAATTTTTTTTAAATGATTAATTAATTTAAAAAAAGAACACGTGGGGAGTACAACAAAGGTGGTCATGAGTGGGAAATTAACCATCTTAACTGCTTGTATTTTAATTTTTAAAAAATAAAGGCCTGAGGAAACAATGATATACGGGGATGTTCAACAGAGTAAACCCCAAAATACCAGATGCAAGGAATTAGTTGAAAGCATAAACTGATGAAAGAGGAAACAAACACACAACAGAAAAGACTAGAAAACCCATAGCTGATTCAGTGCAAAAACTAATAAAATGGTAGGGTGAGCGAGCAAGATTGGGCTGGAAAAAATGAGACAAAAATGGGACAAAAAATGAGACACCTTCACAGCACACAAGGACTAAAATGGAGACACTGCCTAAAAGAGAGAAGAGATTTTGAAAACCGGAAGAGAATGCTTTTCACGATTTGAGCCAATAAATAGGAAAACCAAGGGGCGCCTGGATGGCTCAGTGGGTTAAGTGTCCGACTTCAGCTGGGGTCATGATCTCACGGTCCGTGGGTTCGAGCCCCGCGTCAGGCTCTGTGCTGACAGCTCTGAGCCTGGAGCCTGCTTCAGATTCTGTGTGTCCCTCTCTCTCTGCCCCTTCCCTGCTTACTCTCTCTCTCTCTCTCTCTCAAAAATAAATAAAAATTAAAAAAATAGGAAAACTGATAAAATGAACAATTTCCCGAAGTAAATATAACCTATCAAAAGGGACTCGAAAAGCAACAGAAAACCTGAACCTGTCAATAATCATGGAATAATTTTATCAGTAGTTAAAAAAAAATCAACCAATCAAAAACCCCACTCCTAGAAGCGTTAAGTGTATAACGAATGATTATCTGAATGATATAAAAACTCTTTTAAATAAAGAAAGAAGAAATGCTCCCAGTGAATGCAATCTTGGCCAGGACAGTGCAAGAAAGAAAGGTTATAACACAGTCACAAAAAGCCTAAATAAATTTCGGCAAACTGAGCATCGGCAATATATAAATAAAAGAATACATCGAGAACAAGTTGGATTTATTGCAGGGTGCAAAATAGTTTAAAATGGGAAAGTTGTGTTTCTGTTATTTGTGATGTTAACAGATTAAAAGGGGAAAGAAGGAGAATGTCTTGGAAAACACAGAAGGAGCGGTTGCTAAAATTCAGTGTCAGTTCATGGTAACATCTTGTTTTTACAAAATTGGAATAGAAATGAACTTCCGTAAGCGATTTTTCATTTTCCAAGAAAATAAAAATCTGAAGCAAATTGGGCAAAATGTCAAGTAAAGCCAAGTGGTGGGCCCGAAGCGATGACACTGTAATTCCTGATTTGTTTGTTTGGGGTGGGGGTCATTTGAATGCTAAGTGGAAAAACAACCAAAATAATAAAGGAAGTGATGATGTAGAACATTCATAAAATTGAGACACGGGTAAAAGAAAGGGTAATGAATAATCCCTAAGAAAATTTAAATAAACAAGAAGAAGATGACCATTGTCGGTACCACACTTTAGATAGTGCCTTAGTCTGTTCTGACCACTGTAACGAAATACCACAGACTGGGTGGCTTATAAACAACAGAACCTTCTTGCTCCCAGTTCTGGTGTCTAGAAGTCCGAGATTCAGACACTGGCGGATTTGATGTCTGATAAGGACCCGCTCCCTGATTCATCTTTTTCACTGTCCCCTCACATGGCGGACGGGGCAAGGGACCTTTGTGGGGTCTCTTTCGAAAGGGCACTCACTAATCCCATTCGTGAAGGCTCAGACCCTCCCAAGGGCCCCGCCTCCCAATCCCATTATATCGGACAGCAGGTTTTCCTTTATACTGAGCATTAGGTTCCAAAATATGAATTTTGAGGGGGATATACAACATTCAGTTCATTGCAAATGGCTGGAAGACAAATACATAAAGGGCTCAAAGAATTGGCAAGTAGAAAAGAAGAGGTGAAAATCTACAAGAAATAGGAAAAAAAAGAAATAGAACAAAATAAGGCAGGGTGCCTGGGTGGTTCAGATAGCTAAGAGTTCGACTCTTGATCTTGGCTCGGGTCGTGATCTCACAGTTCGTTAGATCGAGCCTTGCGTTGGACTCTCTGCTGACAGCATGGAGCCTGCTTGGGATTCTCTCTCTCCTGCCTCTCTGCCTCTCTCCTGCTTGTGTTCTTTCTTTCTCCTTCTCTCAAAATAAATGAATACACTTTTTAAAAAAGATTTGAAAAAAAACAGAACAAAATAAGGCAATCTAGATGAAGAGTAGAATAAAACAAAATGGCAATTTGAGTCTAGTAAAATAGATTTGTGGGAACAAGGAGTGTTACTTTTAAAGAGAATACGGAGGGAATATCCAAGAACCCTGATAATATATTAAGCCAAACACTCTTCTTTCCCCCTCAGCCGTAGCAGAGAATTAACTGCTGTGCTCACGTCCCGAGTCCCTGGCTATGACCTTTTGGTGGAGTCGAGAGCTATTACCCAGGCAACATCTCCAGTTGGGGGTGCAGGCAACCAAGTACTGATTGTAATTCAGGGGCAGAAGAACAGAGGTGCCAACCCCAAAACATCGCATTCGTGGCACAGCATTGGAAACCAATGGTTTAAAAAAATGGTCTATAAAAAAGCAGTTGTTAAAATGCTTTACAAATTAAAAAAAAAATTTAATGTTTACTTGTTTTTGAGAAAGAGACAGAGACAGAGACAGAACATGAGCGGGGCAGGGGCAGGGAAAGAGGGAGACACAGAATCCGAAGCAGGCTCCAGGCTCTGAGCTGTCAGCACAGAGCCCGATGCGGAGCTCGAACCCACAAATCATGACCTGAGCTGAAGTCAGACACTCAACCGACTGAGCCACCCAGGTGCCCCAAAATGCTTTATAAATTTTAACACGCTAAGTGGCATTATAGTTATCAAAGGTAAGGTAACACATAAGAATAAGCCAAGCATTTGGTTTTTTTGAGAATTTTTTTAAATGTTTATTTTTGAGAGAGAGAGAGTGCGGGGGAGGGGCAGAGAGAGAGAGAGGGAGACAGACGATCCAAAGCAAGCTCCACACTGACAGTAGAGAGCCCAACAATGGGCTTGAACTGAGGAACCTTGTGATGACCTGAGCGGAAGTCTGGTGCTTAACCCACTGAGCCACCCAGGCGCCCCATCCGAGATTTAGTTTTGCAGTAACACCTTGGTAGGCATTGCCCGCCTTTATTTATTCCTTCATTCCAAAATCTTTCTTGAGTGCCTGCTGGAGATGAAAGAGACACAGTGTCTGCTCTCAAGGAGCCTGCAGTGTTTTAGGGGAGACTGGGCACTCGGACACAACGGCAGGCAGATGGGGTGAGCACCGTGAGAACAATAACACGTCCTATCGTCGGCTGTGGGCACCCAGGAGGCTCTGAGGAGGTGACATCCACGTGGACCTTGAAGGACAGGGAACACTTGGATATAAAGAGATGGAGAGAGGGTTCAGACAAAAAAAAAAAAATTACCCAAATGTCTTTTTCACGTAATATTTGGATTATTTGCCAGTCGCCCATCCCTGCCTTGAGGAACACGGATGTGGGTCAGGTGCACTGGATTAGGAAAGAAGTGGCAAAATTCTGGAAACAGAGGAAAACCCCTAGGGATCCCGGCACACTTAAGACAAGCTGGAGAATAAAGGAGTCTGTGGGTTTCTAGCTAAGTACCTGACCTGGCCGGGGGGTGGTCTGGGAACTCCAAGTCCCAGACCCCCCGCCCCCCAACCCTCTTCTCATCCAGCCTGGCAAGGTGTCAGCAGGGAATTGGAAGTGATGCCTGTCCAGCCCCTCCCCTCCAGGCACAGGGGAAGGAGCTCGCCATCCCCCCTGTTCAAAGAAATTAATCAAATCCTATAAACTATCTCCATAGTCAAAATTTACCAGTTCATTTATTTATGAAGAATTTGAATGGGCAAGTAGAAATCTTTCACTGGACTACTTCAGAATATTTCATAATACAGACCCTCCTTTTTTTTATAAAATTTTTATTTTAAAGAGAGAGCACGAGTGGGGGAGAGGCGCAGAAGAAGAGAGAGAGAGAGAGAGACAGAGAGAGAGAGAATCTTAAGCAGATTCCATGCTCAGCACAGAGCCCAACAGAGCCCAATGCAGGGCTGGATCCCAAGACCCTGGGATCTTTGCAGGGCTGGATCCCAAGACCCTGGGATCTTTGCGGGAGCGTAAATCAAGGCACAGAGCCTCCTTACTGAAGCCTCCTTTACTGAAACCACCGGCGTTTACAATACCCTTCCACAGTCACACTTGCTGCTAACCATTTTGAACAGTCCTGTTTCCTAGAGAGCTAGGATGGCAAGCTCTCCCAGCCTGCACCCCGCAGTCAATGATAGACGGGAATTTGCCCCGCCCCTGGGCTCATAGAGATTTCCATTGGGAAGGTTGCCCTGGAGAACACATTTCCCTAAAGCAATCAGCGCTAAAGGACTGATAGCGTATCATGAACATGTCTTTAAAGACGCTCATAAGACTTTTGACAAGCCAAGCTATAGGAAGGTGTTGAGTACCGTAAGGCAGTTTAAAGGTCTTTGGTGACTGATAACCCAGGTCTTGTGGCTCAGAATCCTTAGATTGGCAACATAGCATCTCTCTGCAGACATGCAGACTCAGGGCCCCACCCTAGACCCAGATCCCCAGGCAGTTTGTATGCTCATTAAAGTCTGAGAAGCCCTGTTTTCGATCATCTTGAGAGGAAGCCATAAATCACTCTGCCCGAACCCTCCGGCCCCCTGGTAAGGATCCTTAGTGCAAGGAAAGCCAAACATTACTCTTTTGCTGACTCTAATAATCACGTTGATATCAAACAGGTCAAACAATATTCTAATTTTTTCCCATCAACATACTAGTCCCGGTTTTCTTTCTGTCCTCAGGAAAAAAATATGGAGGAAATTTATATAGTTAAATCCAAATTAAGATCTGATTTGCGATATCCACACTATGAAAGTGTACAAAGAGTCAACACAATACCTCTGCCTGCATGATTATTAAACGTAAAATAGTACCCGAAAAAGGCCTCTCAGCTTACCACGTCTTATTTTCCTCATAGAAGGTGTTATTCATTAAATGACTGAATGTTTGTGATCAGTATTGTTCCTATTTTTATGATCCAAAGGCAGATAATTAATGAACTAGACTGATAATTACAGAATTTTAATATTTATAGACATCTGTCACTTTACATTTCAAGAGAGTCTTACCATATGTGCTGCTGTCTTTTAATTCCAGTAATTAAAGTTTATGAACATATACTGTGAAAATGTAGCAGTATCATTGTGAACCTGATTATCAGGAGACTTTCTTACCGATAAAGTGTCGATGGTGAAAAGGGGAATTTTTACAAAGATTAAATTTACCCTGGAATCTTATTACTTTTTTCGTTAAAAAATTTGTGGCGCACTTTTCAAGTCCCTTCAAGCCTAAAAATATACTTTATAGCTCTGGACATGTGGCTGCACTTAGGTTATATCCATACTTGGTATATTATTCAATAGGTGAAATGTACCGGTAATTCTCTAGAATTTCTGCCGCGTAAGGGAAACTTGACATTCTTAATCCTCAGGGAGTTTTCAGCTTCTCTTGAAGCCACCACACAGGTGGAGAAATGCCTTTCTAGCTTATTTTGTTTACCGCTAGGTACGGCATCCAATTCGTTATTGTCTGGTTTACGTGGGCCGAGTTGTTTTTCTCTTTTCGAGCTTGTCTTACATATCACCACAGATTGGATCTGATGCTCCAAATCCAGATTGGATTTGAGTCAACCCTGAGCATTAAAAATAGTAGACACATTTTTGTTTAAGTTTTAGCAATAAAGATAACAATTTCCAACTGTTCTGGAAAAGTCTGTCTCTTGAGGTATGTCAGAGAAAGGATCCGACAATAGACGAGATGCACAAACGAACAACGGCCAGACCATATGTAAGCATAAAACTGACTCCCAAGCCTTCAGCAACCAGCCCGGGAACCAGCCTGCTCTCAGGCTTGTGGGAGGTCAGACTACTGCCTCTAGTAGCAATTTCAGGAAAATAAACAGCCACTCTGTCCAGATTGGTCCAAAATGGCCAAGACTTAATTAGTAACTGACGGCTTCCCTAATTCTTGTCTCTGCTTCGAACTTAGGACCAACCAGAGAAAGCCAAATATGACCCCTAACCAATCGCACCAAATGCCCTGCTCCCAGTTAGCCCGCTCTAGCTTCCGACTGTCAACAGCCTCCAAGCAGGGCCCATCGGATGCTTTCCCTTTCTTCCACGGTAAGGCTTTCCCACTCTCTGCCTGCCGCGAGTCTGCCAAAACTCACGTGATGATAGCGGAGTTCCTTGCTCTGGCAAGTTCTGAATAAATCACCTTTGCTTGTTCTCGTTTTGTCTTCGTTTATTTCCGCACAATCAATATATCAAATACATACTGAGCGTCTTCTATAGACGCGCGTTCTGTTGGAGAAGACCCAACAGAGCAGACAATCTAGTCAGGAAGCAAACACAAAGAAACGATGATACGTGAAGCTGAACAGTTTTTGAATTTCTTAAAAAAAAATTGAGAGAGATAGAGCATGAGTGAGGGAGAGGGGCAGGGGGAGAGGGAGAGAGCGTCTCAAGCAGGCTCCACGCTCGGCGAGAAGCCGGACACGAGACTCGACTCGGGGCTCGATCCCACAACCCTGGGATTGTGACCTGAGCTGAAATTGAGTCTGATGCCCGCCCAATCGACTGAGCCCCCCCAGGCACCCTAGCTTTTGAGATAATAGCATGAAATAGTTTCCCACAACTGAGATATCCCGTTGGGTATGGCTTCCGATTGGCCTGACTGACAGAAGAAGCGGTGTGGCAGGATTCTCCTCTCTGTAGTACTTCCCCTAGGCTGGCTCCTTTTTTCAGGTGTTTACAGTGGCAATTCCTGACCCCAGTTCCCGGAAGCCCTGGCTTCCCCATCCTGGTTACAAGATGTGGCAGGGGAACGCCACAGCCAGCCTCGCACTTTTGGAACGCCAATTTAATAAAGATCGCAAGGGTCTCTTTCCAGAAGCCTCAGCCAAGTGTCTTCATGTCCTCTTGGCTCCTCCAGGGTTAAATCCCCAACCCTGAAGCAATCGTGGGGCAAGGGAGTAGAAAACAGTGATTGGCTTGAGCCTCCGTGAACTCACTCTTGCAGTCAGAGGGGGGCTCAGCCTCATGCAAAACTCATAAGCAGGCGGCAGCATTAGTGGTTTTCCAGAGGACGCCGAAGTGAAGTTTCCAGCACGGGAGAACGCGGAGCCTGGAAAACAAACATCACGTGTCCTCCGCAATGACTCGCAATCATCTACTCAACAAAATATTCTGAGTTGTACGTACTTGGGCTGTTCAGACAACGTGCCGTGCTTTGGGGATTCAGATATATGCTGTTTCCACCACTGAGGAGCCCGAAATAATAGGGTGGAGGCAGGAAGGTCTGTATACAGAGAGAGCACTGTTGTGAGCTCTGAGAAGAGGCACGCAGAGGGCTCTGTGGGAACACAGAGAAGTCACCCCTCCTAGTGTGCCAGTGAGAAGGCAGAGAAAGGGAAGTGGAGAGAGGTGAACAAAAGTTCTCAAGAAATGGTGGTGCCTGAGCTCAGTGTTTTCTACCTGGCGTTGCGGGCTGGGCATGTGTGGTGCAAAGGCATTCGAAGTCGGGGGGAGCGTCTTCAAATGCACAGAAACAGAAGAATGCGTGGCCCATTCGGGGAATTTAAGTAGGTCAACATGACTGTAGAGGGCGGTGAAGGAGGGGGATGTTTTGAAACTTGAATGAGTGGGCACGACCCTAGACATTAGAAGCCCTTACACACCCAGTAAGGAAGATTCTCTTCTATTCTGATAGCCACGGGAAGCCAGTGGAGGATTTCTAGCAGATGGACGTTTTAGAAAAATTACTCGGCAGAAGAGATTGAGGGTATGCCTTTGGGAAGCGGGGGGTGGGAAAGAAAGGAAGCAGAAGACAGGAGACTAGTTAGAATCTGTTGCAGTCAGACATGATGAGGACCTGAAATAAGCGAGTGGCAAGAGAGATGAAGAGGAAGGGGCACATGTAAGAAATGATGAGGGAGAAGGAACAACAGGATAGTCGGGGGTGTCTATTGCTGTGTATCAGACCATCCCAAAATGTTGTGGCCGAAATCAACAAATTAATTTATTTGTTCATTTTGGTAGCTTGGGCAGTGTGTGGAGGGCACAGCTCATCTCTGTTCTACTTGGCCTTTGCTACAGTTCCTTGACTGAGGGCTGAAGGACCCACTTTCAAGATGGCACACGCACATGGCTGATGAGTTGGTATGGGCCGTCGGTTGGGTTGAGAGGGTGAATATAAGACCAAGCTACCAACCTTTCTAGCTTGAGGTAAACCTGGGATGACGTAGCCTTCAGTTCTCTCCTCTGTGTGTTGGCACCCATGCTATTTCCTCTAACTGTAAGCTCTGCCATGTTCTGGTGCCTCCTTTGACCCCATGGCATGGAGAATCTCCACAATAGGGGCCACTTTGTCCTCACCTAGAATGTCCAGAATCTGGAACCAATCTGATTCCTGGCAGGCAAGAATTTGAGGAGTTCTAGCCTTGTATACAGATGGTCTAGAATCTTAAATTCCTTTTAATCATCCATCCATCCATTCCCAAAATATTTCTACTTGTCTTCATTTGGCCTAGTGATGTATTTGGTAAGACCTTGCTGTGCTGACTTTTTATTTGGTTTCGTAACTGATTTTTCCTTATACCTTAGGAGCAAGGTTAACCTTGAACACTACTTGTACCCAGCTTTCTGGTTTCTAAGTTCCTAACTCTTTCTTCCTCTGCCTACTATCCCAGTACTCCTCTGAAAACCAAGCCCTACTTGTTCTTATCACTTGAGGATGGAGGGAAGTTCAAGTCCTGTTTCTTAAGCTCATAGGGTCTCAATTATGTCACATGACCTTTTTAAAAAAAGTTTATTTATTTATTTTGAGAGAGAGAGAGAAAACACCTGAGCAGGGGCAGAGACAGAGAGAGAAACAGAGAGAGAGTCGCAAGCAAGCTCCACACCATCATTGCAGAGCCCCGACATGGGGCTTGAACCCACGAACTGTGAGATCATGACCTGAGCTGAAATCAAGAGTCAGACACTTAATCGACTAAGCCGCCAGGCACCCCCATATGACCTTTAAGGTCCTCATGGTCTCCAGGCATCTGTGAACCAATGACCACATGCTTTTTTCAAACTTTTGGCCCCTGCCCAGTTCTCCTGATGTTTCGCTGTCCCGACTGCTTCCTATATCTGTCTGCTCTGGCAAAATTTACCCTGGTTCTCAGCAACTTGTGGTTTGGCCCGCTTCCTTGGCTTATCCTGGATTCACATATGTTGGAGCTGTGGACACCTCTAGCCAGAATGCTTCCTGCCTTTCTGCATAAGACATTTCCCATCCCGCCCCCAAGTGGGGCCAAGTAGATGTGGGGAACTGCATAATAAACATAGTTCCTGCTCTCGAGGTATGCTTGACGTAAGGAAAGAAACAGATACCACAACCCTGGTTACTTGCTGGATAGAAAGACAGAAGAGAGCCATGTCTCAGCCACATGGAGGAGGGATTCATGGGGCATCGAGGAGGGCCAGCTAAAGCATTGGGGGAGCTTCCTCACCTGCTGATGGGAACAGACAGCTCTGTTTCAGTGACCTGTTGTCTTCCTGAAGTTTGTTTTCATCCTTTCTCACCCTTGAGTTTTAGAGCGTCTATTCTCTCTTTAGTCTGGGACGTGTTTCCTGTTCCTAGCTTACTGGCCGAATACAGAAAAAGGTGTCCTGCGCTCAGAACTGAACGGTTGCCAGCGTTTCCACACTGTTGGTATGTTCCCGAGTTCCTAGATTCGCACAGCTCAGTCGGGAAGCCAGGATTTAAGCTGGGAGAGCCTCAGGGGGACAGTTTTAACCAGAAGGGGTCTTACTGGAGGGTGGTTCCATGCCAAGTGAGCTGGGTGTGACAAATCTAGGGGTAAGGAGAGTTCGGAAAGGCAAGAGTAAACAGCGAAGTCTGTGACCAAGAAATTTGAAGGTAGGTTTGGGCAAGGGAAGAGTGACAGTTCCCCAATGACACAGTGAATGGCGAACATATCCTAAACCCTCACTTTCTGCTTGTTCACTGTGGAGACAGCTACCCTCTGCAGAGTGATTCGTGAACGCTTCCGTGTCTGCTTCCGGGACAGGGGCAGTGACTTCAAGAGATGTGACTTAAATAGCGGTCCCTCTGTATTTCTGCTTTTGATGTACATTTTCTGCTTTCCATCCTACACTGGAACCCCACGAAGGGAGGCACCAGTCACATCTCTTTACGTTCCAACATTTAACCCAATGCTCTCAAGAGATGCTGCTTTTCTGTGATGTGAAAGAAAAGAACCAAGAAGCGGTGATTTGGGAAGAAGATAAATTCAGGGCTTTGCTAGGGAAGGAACAGGACCTCACGGCTTACGACAGGGTACGTAGGTACACGTGCTCGAAAACTTTAAACAGTGATAGTCCCCTGAAAGCTGCAGGATGGCAGGAGTGGCCCCCACTGCCTGGTTGGAAGACAGTGGGTCCCCTCGGCCTGAAGACGACGTGGTAAGACAGTGCCTTCTGAGAAATAGCTTGGCTTCCCCAGGATCTGCCTGCACCTCTGTTCTTGGCCCCCAGACCCATAATTAGAGGCAACAATTCAGCACGACGTGACTGGGGGACAGCGAAGCCTGCGAAGGGAAGCAGGGGTTCCATAGCAAAGTAGCCGTAGAGCCTGGCTAACACGTCCTGGCAGGAACCTGTGATTCTGCCTGGGAGTGAGCAGTGAGCAGCTGGGTCGTGGGGGTGGAAAATACAGCCGGCGAAGGGGGCAGTTGGTCAGTGTGGGAGCACTCCCCCATCCCTCCGGATTTAACTCCCTGGCAAAGGCCCCAGGAGTTGGGTCTAATATCCTGCTTGGGTGACTCTTAGAAACTTGGAGAAAGTGTTGGCCTATGCAAGATGAACAACGATGACAGAAGGGTCCTGGCCGGCTCTGGGGCAAAGAATCAAAGACCAAGCAAGGGGGGCGTGCTAGGGTAGGTGTCCTACATGAGATCAGCTGACTGCGTTCCCTGAGGGGACCCTTCGTTTCCGAAGGTGATAAGACGTGCACCGGTGAGGGGCACCGGCGTCACTGAAGAACTCAGTGGTGGCTGTCTTTACACAGGCCAGGGCTGACGTAGGAGACGCAGTTAGAGAACTGTCCTCTCTGGTAGCAATAAGGGTGATGGGCTCTCCACAGTAGCAGGGGCAGAACTTAATTGTCAGGGGCTAGATGGCATGATCGCTGTAAGGACAGTACGTGTGTAATGAGAGCTGGACTGGAGGGTTCCACAGAGGGTTGTCTGTAACGGGGTCTGTGGCAGAGTCTGTGGGGAGTCTGTTGTGGCCCACAGAACACGGTGTTTCTAGAAGCAAGATACACGGGTCCCGCTTGAGATACTAACAGTCTTAGTGCTGTCTTAAGCTTTAAAAAGAGACCAAGCTTAGATGATCGGGAGGTCAAAGTCAGCCGTCTTTCAATGGAAGGTTAGAACCTCTTGCCCCTACTTCAAGATCTAAGTTGATTCTCAACGCAGAGCTCACTGACTGAAGGCGAGGCCAGGTCCCCAGCAGGAAGGCCCTGTCTATACAGCATCTCCCGCACAGGCTCTGTAGTACGAATTCCCCCGGGGCATCCCAGAAGAAACTCTGGCCGTGTATGCACATGCCATTTGCTAGAAAGAGGGGGATGTCCGGGTCCTTCCAGGGCTCTTGGGAACAGCATCGGGCTTGACACTGATAGTCAGGGAGCCAAATGCCATTGCGGCCTCTCTGTGAGAGCCCAGCAGTGTGGACGTCAGAAAATAAAGCCCTTGAAAATAAAGCCTGTGGCACATTGAGTCCACGTATCCTGCCCACCTGCTTACCTCTATTCTGTGCCCTAGTTCCAGGGCACATAATGGGGTTGATCACACTTGGCATAGGAACTACCTATGGAATAGGTAGTGGAGCAGGAACCACCATAGAAGGAAAGACCGAGGGGAAGCTCTCAAAACTACCCCTTCCAAACACGACGGTAACTAGATCATGTCGGAGGGATAGCGGAGATTGTAGCCACCGTCAAAGACTCAAATAATTCAAAGTCTGACCAAGCAATTCAAAATGGTGCCCTCATCAGAGCCCCACTGAATTCACCAGTCTGGCCCTGCAAAATCTGGATGGGGCATGGCAGATGACCGTGGACTAGCACAGACTTAGCATGTAATGGCCCAGTTTTAGCTGCCATTCTGGATGTGGTATGTTTACTAGGACAGATGAACTCAGAATGGCTATATGGTATGCGGCTGCTGATCTGGAAAGTATGTTCTTTCATCGCCCACCAGGAAGAAGGGCCGTTTCTCATACTCACAGTAGATGGTGCCTTCGTCGTCTTGCCCCAGAACTGTGTTATGTTCCCCCCTCTAGTTTGTTCTGAATAAGTTTCAGGTTTTCAGGAATGGCAGTGAGTAGTTGATGGTTTGTCAGCTACTTCTGCATATTAAGATAGAATAAAAACCTAGCAAATATGACAAGCTTCTTAGCTGGTCTATGTTGACTATTCTGTGAGATGCTAACACAACAGTCCATCACGGTCAAAGCCGTGTAAGACAGATTTTCAACCTGGGAGACGGTAGCAAATATATTTCTATTAGATCGCTGGTAACGAGTCACTGGAAATTATAAAATGGTTGTTCAAGGTATGACTGAGGTTACAGAAATTGTCTAAAGACTTTGAAGTCTTGGGTGATCCTCCTTCCCTGAAATCACCAGCATACCTCAGTGTGGAAAAGCAGTCTACACTCATCGTCATTTTCTTCACACAGTGTATGCGTAGGACTGGCAATTGGATGCTATTTACCTATTTCGCTATTTTCTTCAACACTTAGTAACCAAGGTCAAGAGGCATCTTTTTGTCCAGCAACCGTTCCCCATGAGTAAGCGGTGGACAAATTAACTATGTTGTCACTTAATTGGTTAAATAATCGCTAACTAAACAAGAAAGTACCAGTTTATGGAGTGAGGGTTTTCGGAGGTTACATAGAGTCAAAAGCCACAAAGAACGTCTTTCCCGCGCTTGTCCCGTGCATACAGGAGCAGACTCGTGCTCTGTTTCTCAGAGCTCTTGCCCAGCAGGAAAGAGAGAAATCTCCACCAGGAGGCAGACATGGTAATAACTTTCTCACTTTGCCACTGATCTGATATGATGTCCACCAGTGGCCTTGGACAGAGGCATTTTGCCAAGAACTGTCCTATCTTCCCCGTAAGCATAATATTGCCATTGACTCCGGGGCTGGTTTGACGTTTCTTATCGGTTGTGTCACCGACACCTGGTAGCATCACTGCCTCTTCTTTGCCATTAAGGATGACACTGATCAGCTTCCTACTTATAAAGCAGTATTTTCGCCTTTCTCCCAGCAAACCTTGTATGGATGCTAGAAAGGTCACCGACCGGATTGAAAACGATGCAAAAAACGTGATGGCTTCATGTCATTGTGTGACAAAATTTCAATGCAGGCAGTGCACTAGGGACGAAGTGCCTGGCTTATGAGTGGAACGAAAATTCCATGTTCAGATATCCGAAGCCTACGTTATTATGCACACTTTTCTTTTCCGAAGCTTACGTGAAATCAGCACCTTCACAGACGCACCTGTCCCAGCATGCACAAACCCACATTCTCGGTTTACACCGCAATCCTGTGCTCTACGTAGATAGATGACGCTGCTCTGAGTCGTCGTCTGCGTGTTATTATTTCATTGTGGTTTTTGTCCTTCAATACACCATTCTGAGCCACTAATCCACTTTTGTGAAATGGAACTACCATGCAACGTGAGGGTAAAACTAAAAAGGCACGTTTAATTAAACAAGCGGTACCACGTGAACGATTTGGAAGCACATGAGCCAGAAGGTAGTAGCTTCTATTTACCGGACGGCGTTCCCTCCAAAATGGTCAACACACCTTACAGCTTACGTGCAACCTCTAAACCCATAATCTTTTTAGTAATTTATTGGCATTTCTGTGAAAATCACAGCTTGTCTCACATTTAAAATTTATGGCATCTATATGAACAAAATCGGTTTATAGCTTCTCCTCTGCAGATTCCTGCGAGCTGCTTGACAGTCTGCTAGGGACGATCTGTGGTCTGTGAACCACAAAGCTTTGCGGTTTCTGCTTTTTCCATCCCAGAGATTATATTAATAATATAATATAATATAATATAATATAATATAATATAATATAATATAATAATATCTGCCTACATTTTTAAAAGATTTTTTCATAGTTTCATTTTTTACACGTAATTCTTAATTCTGTGGACTTTCTTTTGGCATATGAGAGATATGAAGGATGCCCCCCATGCCCCCCAAAATTACCTTCTTATCTTGGTGTGATTGATGAAATAATTTTTATTTTCTCCACTTATTTAAATTTTTTAAGTATTTTTTCAGTTTATTTATTTTTGAGAAAGAGACAGAGAGAGAGAGAGAGAGCGCGAGCGCGGAGGGGCAGAGAGAGAGGGAGACACAGAATCTGAAGCAGGTTCCAGGCTCTGAGCTGTCAGCACAGAGCCCGGCGGGGGGCGCAAACTCCTGAACCGCGAGATCATGACCTCAGCAGAAACCAAGAGTCGGACACTTAACCAAGTGAGCCACCCAGATTTTCTCCACTTACTTCAAATATCACATACACTTTCTTAAATACCTTCGGCACAATTTTCCTGGGCTCCATTCATAACAGCCCTGCCTGTGGATCTTCACTTCCTGTTCAGTTCCTTGAGTGCTCATTCTATTTTTGTACCTGGACCATACAACCTTATGAAAGCTTAATATGTTTTGATATGTGGTAGTGCGGGATCCACCCAATTTCTCTCCTATTTTAAAAACATTATTGGCAAACTCTATTCTCTCCCAAGGGGATACATGCATTACTTAGTGGGGTTTTGTTGTTGTTGTTGTTTGTGTTTTGATTTTGTTTGGTCTTGTGTTTTATTCACAAGGCTTCGGAATATATGAGAAACACTCTACAAAGGCCAGATATGTTTATTCCTGTAGTCTTATTATTACCATTAACAGGCAATTTAAGTGAGATCAAAAACATTATCTCATTTTTGACATCTCAGGTTCTGATAGTGCTATCAATATGAAACATTTTGTAAGAACCCTTCGTACCGAGAGTCTACATTTTCCTAGACTCTCCTCCCATTTTCTGGGATGCTGAGAATAATGAACTCAAGTGGATATCACCAATCAATGCAACAGGCTATTTTTTTCTCCAGGGGACTGTGGAAACACTGCCACCATACGCAGATCAAGGCAATTATGATGCAGACTACATTTCTGGGATGCTCAGACTGCCAACTGGAAGGTAAAAATCCAGTCAGCCAATCAGTTTCTTTTTTCTATGATCCTAAAGGATTTTTCACATGCTCCCTCCCTCAACCCCCACCCCAGCTGAACTGACAAATCAGCAAGTTCAGTTTGGGCACCAGTTCAAAGTAGCACCTTATTAAAAACACCCCCCCCCCCAAAATAACCTGTGGGTCTTGCTGAGCTTTTGCACACTTTATGCTCGAGTGTCAGAGCAAACGTCTTCCGGATCCAGATGGCTCACGAAGCATCTTGTGATTAAGTGATCTGAAGCAAAGGACCCACTGAAGGCCTTGTATTGTTAGTAGTTAAATATGATTTGGCTTCTGTAATCGAATTCGTGAAATGAAAACAGAGCGCTTACTACGGTTGGTATTTGTTGTGCCAAATTAGGTTTCTCTGCAGACTCCAGGAGTTTTTTTTTTAATGTTGTCTTATTATATTTGTAATTAGCCCTTGTGAAGAAAGACTCTCAGATTCTGCAGTGATGCATTGCAGTTTTCATTACAACAAATATCCATGACCCCCGGTGCCTAGATGTAAACAATGATAGTTACTAGCCTCATTAGGAGACTAGCAGATGGCTTATAAAGTCCTCATTGGAGTTTAAATCCATTTGTGGCTTGCAGTGCACAAATGTTTATCTTTAAACAGTATAAAATATGTCAGAAGGGGTCTGGGTTCTGTTTTCATTAGTATTAATATATTCTGATCCTAGCAAGAAAAATTTCTTTGATTACATTTCGCATGTTTGTCTGCTTGCCTACTCTACGTGAAGTGATTCTCAGAATTTTTTTTTTCTCTGGTTTCTTACCTTTTAGAAGAACCAACAAAGTTTTGTCAACTTCTCGCTTTTATCTTTTACACAGTTTACAAATCTTTATTGCATCCCTACCAAGAGCCCGGCTGAAGCATTAGCGATGCGATGATGAATGGAACATTCTAGATGCTCAATAGACACTTGCTGAAGGACACTAAAGTTAGAAGTTGGTTTCATTTTTTTTCAAAGTTAGTTTTATTTTATAGAATGATGCTTTCCAGCTAAATCGTACTTGAACGCTATTTCCTAGACACGGAGCACATTACTTTCGTCTGTAAACATTTCTTTTAAATGACAAAATGCAAAATGTTAGAAATTGGAGAAGGTGCTCGATGCTGAAGCCTTCTCTTAATCCAACACAGATGAAATTCTTCGTTATAAGAGCTACCCACATAAAGTAATAATAGTGGGCATTAATTAAACACTTACTAGGTGTCAGCACTTACCTATGATGAGAACTCGAGGGGGCGCCTGGGTGGCTCAATCCGTTAAGCATCCCACTTCGGCTCAGGTCATGGGTTCAAGCCCCGCATCGGGCTCTGTGCTGTCAGTGCAGAGCCTGGAGCCTGCTTCGGATTCTGTGTCCCGCCCCCCCCCCGCCCCTCCCCCACTTGCAGTCTGCCCCCCCCAAAAAATAAATCAACATTCAAAAACATTTTTTAGAAGACATTAAAAAAAAAAGAAACCTAGTACCTCAATTCTGTAAAGTACAGTGAATCCATGGAAACGTCGCTACTTTCCCTTTCTATAGATGAGACTAAAGCGTAAAAATATTAACCAGGTTGCCTACATTCTCCCAGTGGCAGAGCCCAGGTTCTAACGGAAGCAATCTGACTCTAGGGCCCATACGATCTTTAATCACTATGCATTAATTGAGGTAACTTTCACATCTAACCATCCATATGCCTACACCGGTCCCTTCCTGGCCAGCATCTTCCGGGAGACTATTTATTAGACTTAACCATTCAGACTTTGGAGCCTGGCTGGTTGGTTCAAATCTTGGATCTGCCAGTTAAAGCTATGTGGCTTGAGGCAAGTTACTCGACCTCGCTGTGCCTTGTTTTCCTCACTAAAGATAATGAGATAGGTAACTATAGTTTCCCCTCCCCCCCCCCAGTAGCATTGAGGTGAGGATTCGATGACAATACATGCAAAGCACTTAAGACAGGGTGTGGCTTCGATGACAATACATGCAAAGCACTTAAGACAAGGTGTGGCCCACAGTGCAGGCAGGTCACGAATTCGTCAGCTTGAGTCCCACGCCGGGCTCCACGCTGGCAGGATGGAGCCTGCTTGGGATTCTCGGTCTCCCGCTCTCTCTGCCCCTCCCCCACCCTCGCTCTCTCTGTCGCTGTCAAAATAAATAAACTTAACAATAAAAAGCATTAGCTGTCACCACTACCACTATGACCGGTGTTATTAGAGGGTCATTCAATCTTATCTGAGCTCAGTGCGGCCATACAGTGTTGCCCAGGGTTGCACCTCCCGAGTTTTAAAGAGAAGACGGAAATCTAGAATTTATTTTTTAAATGCGAGGTCTCCCCACTTAAAAAAATGTCAGCACCTAATGCAAATTTTTAACACTGCTAAGCGAGCCAAAGAAATTATGACTGTGGGCCATGGTCAGTCCACCGGCGCCATGGGTTGAGACATTTTGGTGAAGGAACAGTAGTGAGGACTCACGGACCAAGCGCCAGAGAACACAGACACAGGCACGGGGGAGGGGAGGGGAGGGACAGAGCCACTTGGAGGAGCCCAGGGGCTAAGCAGGTGTTTGGGAGACTCGGTCACTCAGCATATAGTTGTAGAGGCTGAACCTGGTCTGGCCAGCTCGATCCACTCTATCGGGTTTCTAGCCGGTAAGACTTCTATGAGGCACCAGACTCTTCATCTACCCTTCATCTCTTAAAGATGGTTAATTTGAGGGACGCCTGGGTGGCTCAGTCGGTTAAGCATCTGACTTCGGCTCAGGTCACGATCTCCTGGTTCGTGGGTTCGAGCCCCACGTCGGGCTGTGTGCTGACAGCTCGGAGCCTGGAGCCTGCTTCGGATTCTGTGTCTCCCTCTCTCTCTGCTCCTCCCCCACTCCTACTCTGTTTCTGTCTCTGTCTCTCAAAAATAAATAGACATTAACACACTTTAAAAAGAAGATGATCAATTTGAGCCAGTTACTTAAAAAGTAAAGAAAAAGGAATTGAATGATGAAAGAAAGTTACGCGATTTCCATTCCCAGGGACTAAACTCTAAACTGTCTGCAGAGAAGGGGTCACTTGGAGTGAATAAATCAGCGTTCTAAGTTTCCTTGGAAATGAAAATGACCATGTTCTGATTTCCGTTTCTATGATGGTTATTCCAGAGCATCTAGGCTCTGTCGCCATAGTCTGTCATCCATAGGACCCCGCTTAGTTATTTTACAAATATTATCTACATTGAGGGGCACCTGGGAGACTCAGTCAGTTAAGCGTCCGACTGTTGGTTTCAGCTCAGGTCATGAACTCTTGATCTGTGAGTTCGAACTCTTGGTCTGTGAGTTCGAGCCCCGCGTCGGGCCCTGTGCTGGCAGTGCGGAGCCTGCTTGGAATTCTCTCTCCCTCTCTCTCTCTGTCCCTCCCCCATTCATGCTCTGTCTCTCTCTGTCTCAAAAATAAATAAACGTTAAAAAAAAAAAAAAAAGAATGAACACGTAAAGGGATTCACAGGGTTAAGTAAAGAACACTGTGTGGTCGGAGATGTCATGGAAGCAAATAGAATGATCTGTATGTGCCAAGCACACCTATCCTCCGGGGCACGGTGTCCCGGAGGGCTGAATACACCTACCACTCAACAGGGACAAACCATACACGTGGGTTCCAGTCTTGTTGAACAATATCACGCCCAGCATTGCCTTTTTATGGGAAAGAACTGTTCCTTTCATTCATTTGTCCACTGAATTAACGGTTAATCTCTTACCGCGTTCCAGGCGCCATGGGGAGCGGGGAGCACCGAGAAGATATCAGGGAGCAAGATACAGTCCCGGTGGGAGAGGCCGACACGTGAGAACACAGCGCGATGGTATGAGAGCCAGGAAAGGGGAAATCAGGGAAGGCTTCACAGAGGAAGAGGCATCCCCTCTCCTTTACCTTGCTGTGAAATCTGTATCTTCGGACGCCGCTAGCTCGGTGGGCCCGGTGAGAACGCAGAACGGCCAGCCCCGAGGTCTCCTGCAGTGGGAAGGGAGTCAGAACCCCAGGCAGGGATTCTCCGGGGGGGGGGGCATTACAGTGGGGCAGCCCCCTCTGTGCCCCCCACCTCCTCCAGGGCAGGTCCTACCTGGGCACAGCTGTGATGCGGCCCCCGTGGGTGCTGCGTGCACCGCAGAGGGCCCCGCACTTGCTTTCCCCACCCCCTTGGCCCCCTCCGCCTCCATCAGCCCGACGGAGCGTTGCTCTCACTGTTGGCCCTCGCCCTTGAAGATCGTCACTTTCCCCCAATGCTTCCCTCTCCGTCGGGGTCGGGCGCACACTTCACTTCCTCGGGTGGAGCATTTCCTTCTATTCCAGGGTCTGGGGGGCGGGCAAGGCTTTCGCGGGACCCCGGGTCCCGAGGCGGCGGCGCCCGGCTGCTCGCGCTCTGCCACCTTCAGGACCGGGGCTGCCCTGCAGGTCAGGACGAGAAGAAACCAGGAGCTTCTCAAGGACCCCAAAGCGGCTCCTCTGGCAGAGGAAAACACTTTCTCCGAGGTATCTGTCCCAGCGTGGCTCTGTTGTGCTGACTGGCGCTTGGAGAAGTGAGTGGCTCTTTTGGACGAAGCCACTTCTTAAAATAGGAAGCCCCCCCCCCCCCCCCCGTGGGGATCTGGAGGAAGACCACCGAGTCACGTGAAGGTGTAGCCTTCCCTCTTGCCAGCAAAATTCTGGGAGTGGGCGAGGATGCAGGGGTGCGGGGTGGGGGGGGTGATTAGTGCTGGGGAACTAATGACTTGAGTTGGAGTGGAAACAAGAATGAAAGATTTCGTATTCAATTTCCACTCCCTTGAAACGCAAGGCCCTGTGGGAGCCGTACATAATTAATGATATTACCACGCAACAGTAGGACCACAGAGATGCACCAGCATCGCTGAGCTCTCTTTCATTTTTATTGCACTTTTCAAGTATGCCAAGAAACATGAGAAGTTCATAAAAGAAACGAGCTTGGCTTAATCGCGACTGATCTCGTACCCTGAACACGGTCCATGGGACCACAGGCTTACCAGCCATCTGCGCTAACTGGGACGGTCCCATTTTTCAGTCTCTGACGTCCCAGATGTCTGGACCTTCCAGATAAACCCTTGGATTTGGGTACCGGCTTGTACCAGAAGCAGCACAGCCTTGGGAGACTAAATCCGATTTGATTCCAGAAATACTCTGACGAAGGAAGAGGACAGTGGTAAGCAGGATGCTGAGTTCGTCAGCGACCCGACTCGATGATACAGAGGACACTGCTTTGAAGAGTCACCGGGCCCGTGGTAGACTTCATGTGAGCTGGCCACAAGCCGTTCTGAAACCCTAAATCACTGAGAGTTCAGGATTCATTTGTTACCGCAGCACATCATCACCTATATGCATTGTGGACTGCTTAGCTTTGTCGAAAGCAAAAACAAAACCACGAAGCATTAGGTATTTGTTGTGCCCCTATGACCCGCAGGAGGACATCATAGTGAATTCCCTCCCTGGGGAGTGTTTTTCTCCTCGGGAAACTCTGACTCACCAGCCACTGTTCCCAGGGATGCCTGAAGACACCCCAAACTCTGAAAGCTGCTGATAATCCACTTCGGGCGTATCTGTCACTCACCACCCACTCTCGTGGAGGAGGCATGGGCTCCGATGCCAGAAACTCAAATTAGCTTTTGATATTTAACGTCATTTAATTGTATCTATTTACTTATTTTAAAACAACTGTGACTTTCTCAGTTTCAAGCACGCCTTAAAGTACATTTTGTACTTGGCTGGCTGATTAGTTATCTCTTGAAACACATCATTTGAAGTCGTTCTAGATGCCTCATTTCCTTCCCAAATTAGGCTGCCATGAAGCCCTACTGTTGCCGTCACGAAACACCCAGAGCATCCCCCTTCCTTGTTGTATCCCCGCCACTGGGCTCAATTTAAAAACGCTGACGTTTAGGTGGATAGTAAGGGGTGAGTGGGGCAGACCAGAGAAAGCCAGCCATCTTGGAAAATGTCATCTGATGGGAAGGCAAGCTGGTGCAGCCACTCTGGAAAATAGTACGGAGGTTCCTCAAAAAAACTAAAAATAGAAAGACCTTACGACCCAGCATTTGCACTACTAGGCATTTATCCAAGGGATACAGGTGTGCTGTTTCAAAGGGACACATGCACCCCCATGTTTATAGCAGCACTATCGACAAGAGCCAAAGTATGGAAAGAGCCATCGGTGGATGAATGGATAAAGATGTGGTATATATATATATAAATGGAGTATTACTCAGCAATCAAAAAGACTGAAATCTTGCCATCTGCAACTACGTGGATGGAACTAGAGGCTATTATGCTAAGCGAAATTAGTCAGTCAGAGAAAGACAAATATCACATGACTTCACTCATATGAGGACTTTAAGAGACAAAACAGATGACCATAGGGAAGGGAACCAAAAATCATATAAAAACAGGGAGGGGGACAAAACAGAAGAGACTCTTCAATATGGAGAACAAACCGAGGATTGATGGAGGGGTTGTGGGAGGGGGGACGGGCTAAATGGGGAAGGGGCACTAAGGAATCTACTCCTGAAATCATATGCTAACTAATGTGAGTGTGAATAAAAAGAATAAAATTTTTAAAAAATGTCATCTGAGAGGCTTGTTGTAAAATCCACCCTCGGAAAGAAAGAACCCTGTTTCGTCGGTGTCGTCACCATGTGGCACCTGAGGTACAGACTGGTGAAACCTGACTGGGGAAGGAAAGTAGGGAGAAGCGAGGGATGCACGTACTCCATTTTTTCAAGAGCAAAGAAGTTTCAGTGAACTGTGAAGTCTGAGTCTGTGTATAACTTTTTTCTTTGCTCTTGATGTCTGATCGGGTTTACGAGCTCTGCGTGGTTAACGTTTCCACACCAGCTGTAGCAGCAACACGTCCGTAAATTAGTTTTCAACCCGCAACATTCATCCGCAAATTAGTTTTCGATCTAGCGGGTCTCCAGAAAGAATAAAATCTGACTCAAGAACGCAAAATAGCCCCCATAAACTAGAATATTATATATTGGGTTTTTTTCCCCTCAAGTATTTATTTATTTATTTATTTATTTATTTATTTTTAAGTGTTTATTTTTGAGAGAGAGAGAGAGCGTGAATAGGGGAGAGACAGAAAGAAAGGGGGGACGCAGAATCCGAAGCAGCCTCCAGGCTCCGAGCGGTCAGCACAGAGCCCGACGCGGGGCTCGAACCCACGAGCCACGAGGCCATGACCTAAGCTGAAGTCGGATGCTGGGCCGACTGAGCCACCCAGGTGCCCCTCCAAATTGTTATTTAGACCCAAGTTAGTTAACATATAGTGTAACAGGAGTAGAATTTAGTGATTCGTTGCTTACATATAACCTGCAGTGCCAGCATATTATATTTTTGACCGCAATGAAAGAGAAGAGGAATACGCATTTCACCATTTAATTCTTCCTGCAGCCCTGAAGGTGGAAATCAGCCCCATTTTACAGGTGAGGATACTGAGCCTTGAGAGAATACGGGAAATTCCCTACATTCTTTCAGCCGGTCCCGCTAGGGAAGGGGGGAGCTGGCGGGCCATGCCCGGGGCGTCTCGCCCCAGCGTCAGCTTGTTGCCCTCTGCCAGGCAGGCCTCAGCATGACGCCACGGAGCACGTTCTGTCTTCAAGGCACATCTGGTGCAATTGGCTCTCTAGAGGAGTGAGGGCCCGCGTCTCCAACACAAGCAAAAATGGGCTCTTGGGAAGGGGTGGAAAGCTTACTCCTGTGTTAAAGCACCCACACGTACATTGGGTACAGAAACAGAGACGTCCGATGTACCCGTGCTTCTCAAATTTCAGGGAGGGGCGCAATTGGGAGAAAGTTGTCTAAAAAGGCTCCTTCTGGGGGCAAAAATGACAAAAAAAAAAAAAAAAAGTTGAGACCACCAAGCAAGGGGAGGAGGCCTGAGGGACACAGGTGGCCGTGGAAACTGCCACGGTTGCACTTGGCGATCTGGGGCCATCACGCGGGGATGATCTGGAGCCTCGGCTGCTCTCGCTCTTTCTCGACCTTTCTGAACATGGAATCCAGAGAGGGCACGGGCCAAAGCCAGTAACAAGAGGCTGTTGCCAGGTCCCGACCCTGACCTCTCCCTCTTCAACTCCTCCTTGGGAACGTCACTCGTGGATTTATCTCCCACACAACAAGGGCAAAGGGCTTCAAGGAGATGAACACCCCTCCTTTCCTCCTTTCCAGTTGGGGGGCACCCCAAGTGGGAACGCTCCCTAAGGCCAAGACTCAAACCCTCACAGGGATCCAATTCACGGAGCTTCCAGGTCAGGGCCCCACGTGGAGCCTCCAAGGGGGCACCCAGGACGGGGTGGGTGTCGGGCTTTTCACAGAATGAAACTAATCGGGGCACCTGGGTGGCTCAGTCGGTTAGGCGTCCGACTCTTGGTTTCGCTTCAGGTCAAGATCTCACGGCTTCGTGGGCTCAAGCCCCACATTGGGCTCTGCGCTGGTGGCGTGGAGGCTGCTTGGGATTCTCTCTCTTCCTCTCTCCGCCCCTCCCCCACTCACACTGTCTCTCAAAATAAATAAACTTAAAAAAAAAAATGAAACCAATCTTCAGGTCTGCCTAAAGTTTTCTCCACCCAGGTGAGATTTGAAGCTGGACTCCTGTGAGCTCAGGGGTCGACCTCCTTACCCTTCCAGGGGACTGTGGGAGTGGTTTTCACGACTGGATTCTTTTGTGTCACTTCCTTGACGGAACAGAACCGAAGGCCGTGCCTTGGATTATGGTCCCGCTCAGCCGTCCCTTAAAAAAATGACATCAGCTGTTGTCCTAGGAACGATTGAAAAAAAAAGGCCAAAATGAACTCTGAAGAGCAGGCCTTCAATATCCGTGCCTTTTCTGCCTCGTGACAGGGCGCGACGTGTTTTCTAGCAACTTCCGTCTTTATCTCGAAGAAGGGAAAGGACTATTTAAGATTTTTAAATGCGAAATAAAGGCAGAGCTCTGTTAACGGTAGAGGGAAAGCTATACATTTAGGTCACTCACTAACACACTTCAAAGAAAATGTCTCCAGTGACCATAAATAATTGGGTTTCTTACAGGGCCACACAACGCTTCAGATAACTTCTTTCCCCTTTATCTGGGTGTTTGATACCTGGTAGGAGGGAGTGGGGGAGAGACACTTCACAGTGGATGGAGGTAGATAAAAGGGGAAAGATCTGGCAGTTGCCATTATTACCGTGCTGTATCATTTACCTCAGCCAGGAGTCACTAACACGCCAGGTCACCCCCGAGGTCGAGGGCAAGGCGAGGAGTTTACGCAGCCACGCGGGGAGTGTGCTGGCCGGGGGCACACATCAGAGGGAGACAACAAACAGGAGAAGGAGATTTGTTCAGGTACAGAGATCAAGATAACAGTGCGTTGCTCGCAATATTCCGCGGCTTTGGGGGAAGGAACGCTTTCCATTTCCACATCAATTCTTCCCGAGCTTTTGAGCGGGAGCAAACACAATTAAGGGTTTGGTGAGATATCCTGTTTCTTTAGAAGTGAGCTCTTCCTAATAATTTATTGTTTCACTAATGTCTTCCTCTGCACCGACTTCAGATTTGAAACAGAAATCCCCCCCCTTTTCTTCATTGTGATAAAATATGAGTAACACAAAGCGTATCATTTTCACTGTTTTTAAACATACAGGTAAGCACGTTCACGTGGTTGCACAACTGTCACCACTGTCCATCTTCAGAAAATTTTCATCTTCCTTAACTGAAACCCTTGCCCATTAAACACCAACTCCCCCTTCCTTTCGTAATTCCGTCACCTCTCCAAATGCCCGATGATCACGATTCTACTCACCGTCTCTCTACATTTGACTCATCTAGGTACCGTCCAGGGTCTCTGATTCTGTGATGGGTTCATTTGCTCAAAATGGTAGACACAGATATTTGTGTTTTGTTTCTGATGTTGCTTAACTTAAAACTTTTTTAATGCTTGTTTAGTTTTGAGAGACAGAGACAGAGCACACGCAGGGGAGGGGCAGAGACAGAGGGAGACCCAGAATCCGAAGCAGGCTCCAGGCTCCGAGCTGTCAGCACAGAGCCCGACATGGGCTTGAACTCACAAGCTGTGAGATCATGACCTGAGCTGAAGTCAGACGCTTGACCGACTGAGCCACCCAGGCGCCCCACGTTGTTTTCTATTCTCAACTTCCTTCAACAGGGATTTAATACATCGTTGCATTTGGTTTGCTTATATTTTGCTCAAAATTTTTGTATTTCTGCAGGCTAGCCTCACAACCTCTTTTTCTATTCCTTGGAAGAAATGGAAATTATCTGTGCCTTGACTGTTGGGTAGAACTGGAACCAGTCCTTTGAGCCTGCTGTTTGTTTGTGATGAGACTTTTAAACCACGGATTTAGCTTTATTAATGGTTGAGATTATTTTTAGGGATATTTATAAGTCTGTTAGAACTGCCATAACAAATTACAGACTGAGTGGCTTAGTAACAGAATTTTACGTTCTCATAGTTCTGAAGGCCTAAAGGCCAAGGTCAAGGTGCTGGCAGAGGGTCAGCTCCTCCCGAGGCCTCTTTTTATGGCTTGTCGACGGCTGTCTCCTCCCTGTGTCCTCACATGGTCTTTCCTTTGGGTCTGTGTCTGTGTCCTAATTGTTTCCCCTCGTCCTCCTCCCCCTCCCTCTCCTCCTCCTTTTTTTTTTTAGAATTATTGGGTTTTTCCAGTTCCCTTTATTTATTTGCACAACTTGTAAAGTTCACTTTCCATAATCCCATATTAAAAGAAATTTAGACAGCGTCTATTTTTTAGTATAATACATTTCGTAGTAATTAACATTCAGGGGCACACGTGTGGAATTTTTCTTAAGTTTTTATTGTTGAAGTGTCGTTGACCAATCCCCTCTTCTTATAAAAACACCAGTCATATTGGGGTCATCATACCCTGATGGTCTTATTTCCACCTAATTACCTCTTTGAAGATCCTATATCCAAATACAGTCACATTTGAAAGTACTGTGGGTTAAGACTTCAGCACCTGAATTTGGTTGTGGGGGGAGTACAATTCAGCCCGTAACAGGATTTTTTGTGCGCGGTGTGCGGTAAAGGTTGAGTTTATTATGTTTCCCGGTATAGACAATTAGTTGTCCCAACATGATTTATTGAAAAGATAATCCTTTCCCTCGTTGAATTACCTTGGCACCCTTGTCAAAAATTAGTTGATCATAAATACATGTGGCTCTAATGTTGAGCTCTGTAACTGTAACCTTGATCTAAATGTCTATCCTTGTACTAAAACCACACTGTCTTGATTACTGTAGCTTTATAGTGAAACTTGAGAGCGGGGAGGTAAGTTCTCCAAATTTGTTCTTTTCTTTTTTTTTTTTTTTTTTCAAAATAGTTTTGGCTCTTCCAAATTCTTTCATTTCCATACGTGTTAGAGTCAGGATCCCAGAAGAAGATTCTGCTGGGAATTTTACTGGTATTGTGGTTAACCTATAGATCAGTTTGGGGAGAATTAACACCTTAACAGTATCCAATCCATGAACAGAAGTAGATCACTCCATGTATTAATATTTCTAATCCTTATCAGTAGTGTTTTATAGATTTTTAATACGTGTAAGGTATGTCTTATATGTATCTTGTTAAATTTATCCCTCAGTCTTTCCTGTCCCTATGCTCTCATAAATAGTATTATCTTAAAATTTCATTTCTATTTGTTTGTTGTAGTATAGAAATATAGTCACTTTGATGTATGGCTGTATCTGGTGACCCTGATACATTAACTCATTAGCTGCAGTAGCATTTTTGTAAATTTCTTCGTCTGTGATTGTTACCTGCATATAAAGACAGTTTTACTGTCCCCTTTCAATCAGTATGCGTTTTGTTTTTTTTTTAAATTCTTGCCTTATTGCACTGGTTAGGACATCCAGAAGAATGTTGAATAGAAATGGTGAGAAAGGATGTCTGAAGGAGGACATCTTTGCCTGGTTCCTGATAAGGGGGTAAGCCTTCAGCTTTTCACCACTAAATATATTAGTGGAAGTGTTTTTGTAGATACTGGGCCAAATAAACAGAAAACCCATTCCTGGATTTTCAGTGTGGTGCACCTAGCAGGTGTAAGAGGACTTACAACTGAGCCTTCACATACTGATGGCACATAATGGCACATAATGATGTTCAAATTAATAGTTAGTGTACAAAATTCTCACTTCAGACTGAGGTTATGACGTTTTCTTTTTTTTAATTTTTTACTTTAAAAAATTTGTTTTAAGTTTATTTATTTTGGGGCACCTGGGTGGCTTAGTCGGTTAAGCTTCCAACTCTTAATTTTGTCTCAGGTCATGATCCCAGCGTCATGGGATCGAGCCCCACGTTGGGTTCTATGCTGAGTGTGAGCCTGCTTAGGATTGTCTCTCTCCCTCCCTCCGCCCCTCTCTCCCACTTGTGCTCTCTCTCTCTAAAATAAATAAAACGAAAAGAAAAGTTTATTTATTTTGAGAGAGAGAGAGAGACAGAGTGAACAGGGAGGGGCAGAGAGAGAGAGGGAAAGAGAGAGAATCCCAAGCAGGCTCTGCCCTGTTAGCGTAGCACCTGATGAGGAGCTCAAACTCACAAATCGTGACATCATGACCTGAGCTGAAATCAAGAGCCAGACGCTTAACCGACTGAGGCGCCCAGGGGCCCCTGACATTCTTTCTTTTTTAAAAAATGTGATTTAATTTTTAAAAATAAGCTCTACACCCAACATGGGGCTTGAACTCACAACCCCAAGATCAAGAGTCGCTCGCTCCACCGATGGAGCCCTGAGGTAATGACATCCTTATGGAATCTTTTCATAAACTTCATTGGGTCTTAGGTTATAGAACTGCTCTGATGTCTTGTTTTATAAAGACCTCTGGGCTGAGAGGATCCTGGCTGAACATCATGGGAAAGATTCTGATGTTTGATATTTGGAGTGGGCAGAGCTGGTGAGTAGTTCCAGTACAAAATCATTCAGCCTCAGTCGGTCATATTTCGGTCTATATATTTACTTCGTTTTTTAGTTTTCTCTTCTCAGGGTCGATGATTAATTTAATAATGGGTTCCTGTGTGACTACCTATCAGTTCAAGAGAGCTATCTCCACAGTTCCTGAATTTCACGGACCCACCTTTCACCTATTACATTTCAGACCATATCCAGGTTTTAAAAGACAATTTTTAGTGTTGAGGAGACCTTATAAAAATGGTCTCGTATACAAATTTTCCTTTAATCCTTAAAATAAAAAACCAGTAGGGCTTTAAGATGCCTGACTTTTCCAATTATTCTTCATTTATTGTGGAAATTAGATTGGGTTTGGTCTTTAGCCAGAATACATGTAAAATATGTTCAGTGGATGTGATATCATTTCCCTTTATTGTACTTATAGATCTTGGTTAGAGAAAATAAGTGGACTTACTGAGTGTTACACAGAAGAGAAAATTATTAAATTATTGCTTGACAGGGTCCCTCTTTCATACCTTTTCTGGAGGAAAATTGTCAATTCGGAACTTCTCTTATGGGTCTCAGAGGCTAGTAACTTATCGGATGCAGAAAACATCTTGTTTTAAACTTATATGCATGTGAAAAATCACCTCTTAAAAAGCCTCTAGTGTGATATAATGTACAGCTTATGCAATATAATGTACAGCTTATGCAATAGCTGTAGGTAGATTTAACTATATTTATAGAGATGCACAGACATACATTCTCGGGCTTCTCCACACGTCTTCAAGAATTTTTCTTCTGAGGCCCATTCCCAGAGCTTTCTGCTTAGATGAAAGGAAGGATGAATATTTGCCCTTCAGTGACAGCCCTCATTATTTCAGTTTCACTCTAAAATGTAGCCTGAGAAAGCAAAATGTGCCTTCTTCTCACCTGAGCATTAGAAAAGACTAGAAGGCATTGAGTATGTATAAGTTTTTGTAAATTGAGGAACTGTATTTGTTGATCATTGCCTGAAATAGGTAACCTGAACGTTTGGTTTTACCTTGATAATTTGGACATAGTTGGTGCTACAGATATTTGATGGAATTCTATGGTCTCTGGTAGTGAAATTATGATTCAAGGTTACTGTTTATTTTTTAATGGTTTTAAAAATATTATATTCTTAAAAAAAAGATTTCTTTTGGGGTGGCTGGATGGCTCGGTCGGTTAGGCGCCCCCCTTCGGCTTAGGTCATGATCTCACTGTTCGTGGGTTTGAGCCCCACATCGGGCTCTGTGCTGACAGCTCGGAGCCTGGAACCTGCTTCGGATTCTGCGTCTCCCTCTCTCTCTCTGCCCCTGCCCAAATTGCGCTCTGTCTCTGTCTCTCTCAAAAATAAATAAACATTAAAAAAAAAAAAGATTTCATTTTTAAGTAATGTCTACACCCAAGGCGCCTGCGTGGCTCTGACTCTTGATTTGGGCTCAGGTCCTGATCCCAGTGTCGTGTGATAGAGCCCCGCATCAGGCTCTGCACTGAGTGTGGAGCTTGCTTAAGATTCTCTGTCTCTCTCTCTGTCTCTCTCTCTGTCTCCCTCTGCCCCTCTCCCCCACTCGTGTTCACTCACTCTTTCTCTCTCAAAAAAAAGATATTAAAGAAGATAAGTAATCTGTACACCCAGCCTGGGGCTGGAACTCACAACCCCAAGATCAAGCATCACAACTCTACCAACTGAGCCAGCCGGGAGCCCCAAGGTTACCATTTGTTTAGGGCATACTGGAAAAGGAGGCAAGATGAATCTTGGCTATGTTTTTGAATTGCTTCCCTAAAGCTCTGCGGTGATACTATACAATCAGGGATTCATTTATGTAAAAACGTGAGTCTAGCAGAAACGAATTCCTCTCTAATGTCACCTTTTCCCCCCACAGAATATTAATATCAGGAAATATGGTTCCATGTGGCTTTCTATTGGATTCTATCTAATCCTTTTCTCGTCCAAAAACAAATAAAAAGGATTTTCGGGCTGTAATGTAATTTCAGCAATGCTAGAAACTTTCTAGTAATAAGAACACATATTTGAAAGCACCCGCCCTTCTTGTCCAGGCTCAGATATTTTTAAAATAGTTCTCCGTGAAAATCTTAGATGGTTTCAAAATGCCTCTGGGCCTATGCCAAACGCTGGTGGGAAAACAGGAGGTTCCTTTTATAGGACAGAAAAAAAAAAACCCAAACATTAGGACTCCTTCTCAAGGGAAACCTGCCAAGTAGCAGGTGCTACAGGCATGAACTCAGTCAGCTTTGTGCACGTAGACCAAATCTGCCCGTGGACACGCAGAATTAAGTGAAAACAGTGAAAGAAGAAATATTGAGAACCAGGATCAACATTTACATAACAAAGCAGATATGCTTGGAAAAATTAACTTTGGCCTTGTTGTCACAGCTAAGAGTGACAGCTGCTGGCTCTCGGTTGTGTGGGAGAACAGATGATGAGGTTGCAAATACGGAGGAAGCGTTCCTGCCTGATAGGTGCATGCACGCTAGGGCAGAAGACTGAAAGGTCTGAGCCCCCCATCAGGTGCCCGTGGGTGCCAGCCAGCCACGTCCTTTTTCTTGCCGAGGAGCTTGCTTCAAATCCTCCCGGCTTTCGAGGGGAGTGGTCCTGCTGATGGACGAATATTGGAAGCCATAACTTCAGGTGAGGGGTTTATATCTCCAAGCTACACACTCGATGAAAGAAGGTCAGAAGAAGGCAGAGAACAGCTTTCATCCCCCTGTGATTCCAGAAGCTACCGTGTCAGTTAGGGTACTCTTACCTGCTGCAGCAAAGGGCACAGAAAATGCAGCGACCCCGGGAGAGCAATTCGAGTGGCGGTTCAGGGCATGTGTTCGTGGGAGGCAAGTGACCGCCTTCTACATGCACGTCGTTCACGAACTCGGCCTGACGGCAGCTTTCGCCTCTTCAAGAGATGACTTCCAAGGTCAGCCTAGGCTCGTCCATCTCAGTTGACAGAATAGTGGAGTGACACGTCCAGGGTTAGGGATTTTCTCTTAAGCAAGTGAGAAGAAAATTGTACGTGCTACTTCCGATCTCCTTTCTTTAGCAAGAGCTGTCACGTAGGCACATCGTATTGAAGAAGTGCCAGAAAAGGAAATTCCCAGCTCACACGGTCTCTTGGGAAAGTCTACATTACGTCTTAGGTGTGTGTATGGAAGGTTGCCTCTAAAACTGTGAATGTCCGAGATGTTACCCACCCCCATCCCGCTTACACAGTTACACACACGGCGAGTGTTTCTAGCAGAAACACCAGACCTCTGGGTCACTGAAAACACGCTGTTTATTGACTTATGAAACATCTTAGCTCTGTTCGTAGGAGAGGCATTCTAAAGTATCTAAGGGAAGAAAGGTCATGATGTCCTCAAAAATTTTTTTTTGGTAACAGTTTTATGAGATACAATTTACCCATTTAAAATGTAACAGTTCAGGGGCACCTGGCTGGCTCAGTCCATAGAGTGTGTGGCTCTTAATCTCGGTGTGGTGAGTTCAAGCCCCACACTGGGCGTGGAACCTACTTAAAATAAAAAAAATTAAAAATTAAAAAATTAAAAAAATGAACTGTACAATTCAGTGTTTTTTAATATTCACCCAATTGTGTGACCATGAAGACAATCCATTTTTAGGACTTTTTCATCACCCTTAAAGGCAAGCCTTTAGCTATCCCGTCCGAATCTCCACATCTTCTCTAGCCCTAGGCAACCACTAATCTACTTTTCGTTAGATCTACTTTTGATAGATGTCAGATAGATAGATAGGTGACAGATGTTAGATTAGATGATAGATAGGTAGATGCAACCGACATGGAAAAATGTAAATAATTGGTGAATCGAAGTGAAAGATATATAGGTGTTTATTGAATTGTTCTTTCAAATGTCTTATAAGTTTGAAATTTTTCAAAATAAAAATTGAGTTGTAATTCATCAAGTTAAAAGAATAAGAAAGAAAATTCATAAAATCAATTAAGAGATGCATAAAGGAATTTGATCAAAGTCAAGATCCATTTTTTGACTTAAACAACTTTGCAGTAAGTCATAAGATTGATAAATCAGACAACTAATCCATAAGAATTTCTGTTCGTCAAAATATTTTATTAGAAGAGTTTAAAAAGCTATGGAGACATACAGAAAAGCTACAGAATACATATGCAATACATACGACAAACTAAGGAATTATTTCTGGAATTTACACAGGAATCCTGCAAATCAAGAAAAAGAGATAATGCATGAGAACAGTGAACAATAGTTTTGATCAGGCCATTCACAACATGCACGAAAAGGTACTCAACCTCCGTAGCTGTCAGGAAAATGCAATTTGAATCACGCTGGGGAGTGCCTGGGTGGCTCAGTCAGTTACACATCCGACTTCAGCTCAGGTCATGATCTCACACTTTGTGGGTTCAAGCCCCACGTCAGGCTCTGTGCTGACAGCTCAGAGCCTGGAGCCCGCTTCGGATTCTGTGTCTCCCTCTCTCCCTGTGCCTCCTCCGCTCACGCTCTGTCTCTCTCTCTCTCTTCCTCTCAAAAATTAATAAACATTAAAAAAAAAATGAAACCACGGTAGGATACAATTATAAACCACCAAAATGGTCAAATCAAAAAGGCTGACACTAGCAGGGGAAGGCGAGAGATGTCTGGTGGTAGTGTGAGTTCGTACCACCACTTTGGAAGACTGGCCTTCAATATAAAGTTGAACGTGTCTATACGGACCGCATGACCAAACAATTTCACTCTGAGGCAGGTTCCGTAGCAAAAATTCAACTGAGGAAATGTAAAAGATCTAACTGGCTTTATTGGCTGATTGATGAATCGGGCAGCATCCTGTCTAGCAAGTAGAGGAGAGCTCCAAAGGGCTACAGGAAAGGAAAGTTTTTAAAGGTAGAGAGGGAACGGGGAAAAGAAAAGAAATTATTCGCAAAGAATCCATTGTTTTAGGCAAGGTTGCTCTCCTAAGGGGAACGGAACGGGTCTATCAATAAATTTCCTGGCACTGACCAGGCAGGTCCGATGGCAACTGGTTAAAGGTTACATTTCTGTGGGGGCGGGGAGGGGGGTGAAACCGAGGTTATAGTTTAGGTAGTAAGTCTTGGCTTACTGACTTGGGAGTTTCACCCAAGTGATGCCCTTTCGGGCCTGTGGTTCTCTTTTTAACAGGTATAGACCCAACAGAAGAGCATGCCCACGTGTGTCAAAATAGGTTAGTAGTAACATAACAGCATTAGCCAGCTAAAACTAGAAACAGCCAAAAAGCCCATCAACGATAGCATGGATTAATAAATTGTGGCATACTCAGAAAATGGAAAGCCGTCAGGGATGAAGATAAACACACTATTGTTCTCTACACCAGTGTGGATTAATCTCAGGCATACTGCCGAGAGACAGAAGCCGAACACAGAATATATCAGTCTACTTATGGGTCTTTCCTATGCGAATATATACGTGAGTCCATTTACAAATTCAAACATAGACAAAACAAATCTATGGTGTTAGAAGTCGGCACGATTGGTAACTTTGGGGTAGAGGGAAGGAATAGTGATGGAAGGCAAAGAGAGGGGGTTCTGGAGAACTGGTCCCCTTTTTCTTCTCCCCTGAATTATACATTTTATTTTTTTATTTTTATATAATTTATTGTCAAGTTGGCTAACATCCAGTGTATACAGCGTGCTCTTGATTTTGGGGGTAGATTCCCGTGATTCATCGCTTACGTAGAACACCCAGTGCTCATCCCAACGAGTGCCTTCCTCAATGCCCATCACTCATTTTCCCCTCCTCGCCCCATCAACCCTCTGTTCTCTGTATTTAAGAGTCTCTTACAGTTTGCCTCCCTCTCTGTTTGAAACTATTTTCCCCCTTCTCTCCTCCATGGTCTCCCATAAAGTTTCTGAAGCTCCACATATGAGTGAAAGCACGTATCTGTCTTTCCCTGACTGACTTATTTCACTTAGCATAATACCCTTCAGTTCCATCCATGTTGTTGCAAATGGCGGGATTTCATTCTTTCTCATTGCCAAGTGGTATTCCGTTGGATACATAAACCACACCTTCTTTATCCATCCATCAGTGGATGGGCATTTAGGCTCTTTCCATAATTCGGCTACTGTTGAAAGCACTGCTATAAACATTGGGGTACAAGTGCCCCTCTGCATCAGCACTCCTGTATCCCTTGGATAAATTCCTAGCAATGCTATTGTTGGGTCGTAGGGTAGTTCCATTTTTCATTTTTTGAGGAACCTCCACACTGCTTTCCAGAGCGGCTGCACCAGTTTGCATGCCCACCAGCAGTGCAAGAGGGTTCCCGTTTCTCCACATCCTCGCCAGCATCTGTTTGTTGTTTCCTGAGTTGCTAATTGTAGCCATTGTGAACTGGTCCCCTTTTATTGTGGGGAAGTTACACAGTTGTGTGCACCTGGCTTTAATTTATCAAGATGAACGGTCTGATTTGTACCCTTTTCTATCTGCTGCACATTGCTGTACCTCATGTACGCTTTCATGTACGCTTTTTTTTTTTAATTGTTTACATCAATAAAAAGTTGTTTTTTAAACCTGGGGCCGAGAACCTGTGCAGAGTTTCAGCTGAAAGATGCAAATCGCTGCCACTTCCAGGGACCAAAGCCCCTACTGATTTCACCTTACAGCAGCTTCACATTTTTTAAGGTTTTTTTTTTTTAACTTCTTTGGGAGGGAACCAACTTTTAAAGGTTGAATCTGCATACCTGAAGCTGTGAAATAATGACAAATGTCACAGGTCTTCACTTATGCTCTAACATTCAGACACAATGATAATTGAGAAATATCTCAGATGAAGTTTCTTATCTTCCTTACGCATATTTTTTGAACTCTGGATTACTTTACTTTTCAAATTGGCAAATTGCTGCTAAGCACGTACTAGCATTAAGTACATTAACATTCCTCAGAACAAATGTCAGAGCGAATACAAAAGCTGTCCCCTTACCTAGAACATATGGCTTTAACAACAACAGTGGTAATTTTTCATGTACCAGAGATGAACAGTTTGGCTTTTGTGCCTTTTTTTTATGAATTCAATCTGTTCCTGGTCCCAAGCCTGTAGTGCGTCTCTTTCTTTCTGAATGGCTCTCAAAAACGAGATGACAATCTGTAGATATTTCCTTTTACCACTGACGGTAGGCATCTTTTGGAAGAGTTGGGAACAGATGAAAGTGTGTGTTTCTTGGAATGGAAATTACAGATGGGTAGAATTCCATCACAATGAACTCCACTGGCATTTTCTATTGAGCGGTTAGCCCTCATCTGGGGAGAAAGGCTTCCCGCCATGTCCGGACGGGAATTAGGCAATGTGGGTTTTTATTTACTCCAGGGAAACAAATATTTTGTGTCCCCCGCTTTGTAAAATGTCAGATAAATGTATTCTTTTGCCAAAGAGGATGATTTTCTACATCTAAAGCTCAGGCTGTCTGTGTGTGTGTGTGTGTGTGTGTACATAGTATGTATCCCTTATCCTGTGACTGGAGTAAAAATGTGACCATAAATAAAGGGTGTATTTATTTATTTCATTCATTTGTTTTACAAAATATTTTAAAATCCAATGAATTAAAAAAAATTTTTTAATGTTTATTTATTTTTGAGAGAGAGAGAGAGAGAGATAGTGTGAGTGGAGGCAGGGAGAGAGAGACACACACACACACAGAAACTGAAGCAGGCTCCAGGCTCTGAACTGTGAGCGGAGAGCCCAACACGGGGCTTGAACTCATGAACTGCGAGATCATGACCTGCGCCAAAGCCGGACGCTCAAGCAACGGAGACACCCAGGGGCCCCTAAAATCCAATGAATTGAATCTAATTTTTAATATAGCAGAAGCTACATGCCATAAGGCGGCACTACAAAATGCTATAAATGATGTAATAACTAATGCAAAGCAAGATTTTTTTAAAAGTATCACCACACTTTTAGTGCACGGTAAGAACCAGCAGGTGTCTCTTATTTTGGTAGAGGCTGTCACTAGTCACAAGTCAGCACACATGAAATTAGAAACACCAACAAAGGCTTACGTTTTATAAAACTGACCAAAATACTGATAGGGATCATCCACATCCCAGTTAATAAACCGGATGTGCAGACCGGCGGAATGAAGCATATGGAAATGCCACCGGTTCTTCCGTGTATTTCTACCGCTGGTTTTACTTCATCTTCAAAAAGACGCATACGGCTGCTGAGACCTGCAGAGAACACCGGATTTGCTTCCATCGCCGATAGAATTTTGTGCTCAAACCTTCAGTCGACGTGCGCGGTAGGCGCGTGGGAGCAAGGAGGAAAGAGTTGCCAATTAAAGCTTCCTCTTCAGGTGTAAGTACTTTCTTCCGGGTCAGGGCTCAGGCATCTTGAGTTCTCCCCTTCCGCCTTCTCCTGCCTTGGGCGTGATGGACTCAGTGACCTCATGGTGGCCGGGACAGGAGGCCTCAGGTCCTGAGGTTCAGCTTCTCGTGCTGCTCTCTGAGCCTTTGCCGGTCGTCCTGTGCACCTGCTCATTGCCGGCTGCCTGTGCTCCGCCGGCAATCACTGTTGATCACTGTTGATGCACGCGACTGATGAACTTGTGGTCTATTCTCTAGGCGGGGGCGGGGCGCTGTCCTTGTCCCTTGCCGCCTCAGTCCTGTGACTGCGGTGACTCAACAGCTGCTTCCTCCCACGGCCCTCCCTTCCTCCCTTCTCTCTCCCTTTCTCCATTTGTCTCTCCCTCCCTCTGCCTTCTTCTCCCCTGATATTTTTTGAGTATCTGCCATGTGCGAGGCGCTGTGTTAGGCGCATGGAATCCAGGAATAATACCAAGATCCCCGTCTCTTGGCAGTCTGCATGTTAATGGGGGGGGGGTGTCAGACAATAAGCAACAAGCAGAAGTAAATTATAGAGTGCGTTCAGAGGTGATGAGTGCTATGGAGAAGAGCAAAGGAAAGAAAAATTACAGCAGGGTAGGCGAGATCAGGGGTGCCGAGATGGGGAAAGGGGCAGGTGTGGTGTGAAACAGAGCGGCCGGGAAAGGCAGGGGCAAGCCAGGGGTTGTGGGACCCAAAGCTTATACAAGTCGGAAGGCCTGCCTCATCAAGAAACAAATCCAGAAGTGTGAATAAAACCTTAGTCCTGTGTGTCCTGGGACGTAAGCTCACTAGCTTTGTACATAAATCTGCCTCTGCAGGTGTGTCTCACTAAGAAAGAGAGGTTGTCCAGGACTAGGAAGGGGAGGGAGGAAGCCAAGGACATAGATGTATGGGAAAAAGTGTCCCCAGGGGAGCCAATTCTGTATTAGCCCTCTATCTGTGCCGTGATGATGACTGCTCTGTTCATGGAGTGGCGAGGACAGAGGCTAGCCATCTGCCTGGTTGTTTCATGCCTTTTTTGTAGCAGCAGCTCTCTGGTAAGCCCTGGCACGCTGTGGAAGGATCTCCACGTTTCATGTCCTCTTCCGCAGGTGCATCCATATGCCTCTCCCCTAGACCTCCTTGTCCCCTTCCAAACTGATTCCTCCCATGGCCCTAACAAGCAAGCCCAAACCATTCACCAAGGCCTGACATCCACGTATATACTACCCCGATCCACTTTTCTCTCCATAGAAAGGGCTCATTGGGTACGGTAGTGCCCACTGGGAGGATTTTGTTCTCATCACTGTCTCTTAGGACCATCGCTAGATGGGATCTGAGGTGCGGCCTGTAGCTCACTTCAACGGACCGCATTGACTGCCTTGACTCATATTTGAACTAAGCCGCTTTTTATTCTCTGTCAACCAGCCGGGGGTGTGAGATGAAGGCAGGGTGGAGGTGCGTGCCTTAGCTTGGTAGGGCTGCTGTAACAAAATATCACCAACGGACTGGCTTAACACGACAGCGGTTGTGCACTGGGCAAGCACGTCTGGTCGGTGGTGAGAACGGAGACCGAAATCCATCCAGTGATGTCAGGGGCCGCGTCTATACAAAGGAAGGACCTTTTTCTGTTGGCACAAAGGCCAGCAGAGATTGTCTAGGAGAAATTTAAGGTACACTGTTGTCAAGTATTTTAGCCCTACTTTTTCGTGGGTAGAGCCTAGGTTCAGGTGATTTGAAGGTTACCCAAAGATTTTATATCTTCAGCATTCAAATTACTTTGTATCTTTGGAATCACATTGGGATCCAGGAAACAGAAAGCAACATATCCAACTTAAAGATCCGGAAGAGATTTGGAGGACAAGACTCAATAGCAACAAAAAAAATTCCTGTATGCCATTTTGCCAATAAAAAAGAAATACATTTCAAAGCACATCTTGAAAACAGGAGAGGAATAACCTGAAAAATTCCCAGTGCATGATAGCTGGGAAATGCAAATTAATTTATCATAATTATGACCAACTATATATGTGTCCATTTTATTGATATTTCCTTAACTGATAGCTGTTTCTTATCTAATATTTACTTCTTATTTTGTGGATATAAAACTATTTAGAGGGGCCTGAGTATTTGTTTTATTTTTTCCAACATAAAAATTCATAAGGCTTTCACAAGTTTGAGTGCAATCCTTGCTCCACGAAGCAAACCTGTAAGGTGTGGTGTATTCAACTATGTATCTCCTACTATAAGGATTTCCAGAAAATAATATGATGATTCTACATTATTTGTGTGGGCCTTTTTGTCTGGGGTGATTATAGTGTGGTTCGAGTCCCACAACCAATTCCCCTTATTTTTTTCCAGCCAGCCTAGCTCAAAATGTCTACATATTCCTTGACATTTTTTTTTCACTCCTAACATTTAAGATTCTTCTTTTACAACATCTTCTGCAATGGCTTCCTGTTTCCCCAGTGCCACCAGCTGACTCTTTCTACTCTCCCTAATATCTAATATCTAATCTTTGTATTGCTTTTGGGTCGTTCTTCCTAAAATTCCCCTTTCATCATATCTTCATCATGGCCAAATTTTTCAGTCGCGCCCCATCATCTCTAGACACAATCTGAAAACTCATTTGATTGTGTACATCTCAATAAAAGTATTTTGATCACACATCCCTAATATATGTTTACTTTTAAATTGTGCATGTGTGCTCCTGTCTATCCATATATTTAACAGTAATGAAGCTTAACTTTTTAATTTTGTAGAAAAAATGATTATAAATAAGAGTTCTAATATTTTTCTTCTGGCATCCTAAAAGGTCATTTAATGTGATTTCAATTTGGGTGTTGGTTGTGTGGGGAGAAGTTAAAAAATCTGATGTGGCAGTGGAGTGCTGCCCCGCTGTCTGTGGTGCTGAACTATCACATAATTGTGTCTTTTGGCCTTCAGAACCTGGAGATTCCTGCGTAGCCTTCCCTCACATTTACGAAACAAAAGGGAATTCTATGGACTATAATCTCAACAAAATTCCGGCTCCGAAAATGGAGTTCCAGAGGAATTAGGATTCTCTGTCTTCCATGCCAAAGGAACAAAGTATGTCTTTCCCTTGGAAAGAAGCAGACTGACAACGAAAAGAAATGCAGGATATAAGTAAGTCTCCATATTGGCCGAGTAATTTCATTTTTCCATTAAAAAGCATAGTCAAGGAAAATGTTAAAAGAAGATTCTACTCCTCATGTTTTCATAATTTTACAGCTTCATAACCAAAAATAATTGGAAACAGGAGAAAGAATTGCTATACAGTACAATGAAGTTGTACAGTGAGGTTCGGGAATATGAATGTTAGCAGGTACATGAGTACTTTGGCGACCATTGGCTATTAGAAGCAAGACTAAATTTTTGCCTTGAGGAAGATTCTGATGATCTATAAAATGTCAGCTGATCTTGTCACAAATTAGTGGTTCGTGTGAACTTCATAAAGATTATAGAACATCGGCTCTTGTATAAATGATGAAAGAGTATTTCCTCTCAAAATCTCCAGCCAGCCCCAGTTCAGCTGGATGCAAATTAGAAACCTTAAGTAAGACCTAGAGTGTTGGAAAATAGGTTTCGCATGCAAGGAAAAAATGCATTGAGAATTCAGAACAATGTCTGATATTAATGGTTCTACCACAATGCCATTAGAGAGTTTATAGTCATTAGGGCAAGTTTCCATAGACCACTTTAAAATGTACCTTTTTCCTTTCCATGACAACAAATCTATGGTCACCGATGCTGAGAAAAAAATGGGTGTTTAATTGTGGGTATCACCACCAATGTTCAATTTCAATACCCACTATCATACATGAATGACCCAATGCACTGAAACTCTTTGATACAAGTTGTTAACACAGATTTCCATTTAGAACTTGTTAGTTTCCAAGTGTTATTTGTGAGGCCGTGTGGATACAGAGATTAAAAAGAGTCTGACACTTAGGAATTTCACAATCCAATGATAAACCAGTATCACTGTATTATTTTGTCTGATAGATATATGAACAGAATAGTGTGTCAGCACAAAGGGAGATAGCTAATCAGACTGGGACAGTCTTAGATGAGACGTTGCTTGAGTTCACTCTCTTAGGGGCAGTAGGAGTCAGCTAGGCAAACAAATGGAAGAAAGTCACTCCAGGAAAAGACAGCAGTGTGTGCAAAGGCAAAGAGGTACAAGGCAGCAGAGCAAGATTTAGAAATTAAATGCAGTATACGATTGTTGGACAATGGTGTGCATAGGCAAAAGGTAAGATCAGAAAACACCTTGTAGATTATTCTAAGGGGCATGGGTGTTCTGAGAGTAAAGAGGAGGTATTCATATAATCTCGCTCATATGTGGAATTTAAGAAACAAAACAAATGACCAAAGAAAAAAGAGACAAGAGACAGACTCTTAATTATAGCAAACAGACTGAGATTACCAGACGGGAGGTAGGTGGGGGAAAATATGTGATGAAGATTAAGGAGGACCCTTGTTGTGATGAGTACCGGTTTTGTATGGCAGTGTTGAATCACTATATTGTACACCTGAAACTACTATAACACCATATGTTAACTGGAATTAAAATAAAAACTTAAAAAAACAAAGAAGAGGTATTAAAGGATTTTGAGCAGTGAAGGGACAGGATATTATGTGCGTATTAAGAAAATCCTTCTGACAATAAGGTAAGGGGTAGATCCACAAAATAGTCCCTAAAAGAGGTAGAAGATTTTGGAATGTTACAGAAATATTGAGCCATCCATCAACTCATCAAATGTGAAGACAGAGATGATGGAGAAACATTTAAAAGCTATTTTGGCTATAGTTTCAATTGGAGACATTGAACAATTGGTTTTAAGGCAACAGAGAGAAAGAAGTCTCAGATAACCCCCAACATTTCATGGCGGGAGCAGAATATCATCTGCTGAGCAAGGAAATGCAGAAGGAACGACGTATTTGGGGGGAAGGGTTGTGCGAGCTTTGGACGTGTCATGCTCGAGGTGCCTATGGATCATACGAGTGGAGATGTCCAGCAGGAAGACACATCCTTGAATCTGAAGTTCTGAAGAGCGACTCTGGCTCAAAGAAGGCATTTGAAAGTCAGCAGCAGCAGTGAAAAGCCATGAGTGGGATCCACAGAGAGAGTAGCCTCTCTGGGGTTAGAGTCTCCAGGGAAAGGTAGTGTGTAAGCAGGGACTGGAGGAAGAGGAACCATCAGAGGAGAATACTCTCAAGTAGACAGAGAGGTCAGAAGAAGAGAAAGAGAGTGGGTATCATGGAAGCCAATGGAGGGGGAGTCTTCAAAAGGGGGGATAACCAGCAGTGAAAAGGAAGACGGAAGAAGTCTGTACCATAATTTCACTATCGTCTTTTGACAAATTTAAATTTACTTATTTGTATGTTTATGAACATAAATATGTATTTATTTATATTTTATTTATATTAGGTACTAAATTTAAAAATACGTAAGTATAAATACATCCCACAAAATATACGTAGTCATATTTTGTAGATATGACAACTAACAGTTATGGCCACCAGTATCAAGGTACATCTTCCCTCTTGTACTCTTCTGGTAACGCCAGAGACAGTTTTTCCTGTTGTGCTTAAAAGCAAAGCCTAGAACCATATATAGCAACTATTCCTGAGATTCCCTAGTGTGAAATTTTATGTTATAGAAATGAACTCTAATATATGACAGAATGGGTTCTTTGGAGAGCTAAGGAGCCGTCATACTCGCAGGTCAGTCGTTCAGGTTTTTATATTTGTCATAATGTCAGAAATTACCCTGGGGTGTCCAGAGGGTAGGAATACTTTGCATATGATGGAAACATATCCCGAGTTCTCAAAACTGTCACCTAAACATTGAACCTAAATAATTTAGTGAGGACAATGTATTTTAAAAAGGTTTATTCCATATGTTAAGGTCACCACAGTTTGTAATAACCTCATGAAGAATGCTTACTGTAAATCTGGGTTACGGCTCTTTCAGGGCTAAAAGACAAGTTAGTTGAAACTCATAAAATGACATGTTAGGTGTTATGTTCATGTATGTGTACGTGTGCATGTGTTGGTTTTATAGGACGTCCGCCCAATGCCATAATTAGATCCCTAAGTCTTGGCCTTGCCTGGCATGGGCTGAAATGTTAAAAGATGGAAAAACTGATATTGCAGAAGAAAGAGGGAATTACTAAGGAGCAAATTCCTTGAGAAGGGATGGGATCCAGAAAAGACACGGGAGGATTAGCCTTTGCGTGTCCTCAGTTGCTAAAAGAGGGGAGAGATAAACAACAGCATGGGGGCAGGGAGCTTGTAAATCTGATGGTGGGAAGGTAAGAAAATAACTACCCGATAGCTCCTACTTTCTCAACCAAGTGTAAAGTAGGGGGATGAAAGATATGAGCAAACAACTGGGAAGGTAGAAGGTTTGAGAAGAGTTCCAGGAATGGTTCTCCTGGAAACCGGGACAGTAATCTTAGGAGCAAAAACAATCATCGGGGAGGTAGGTTACAAGGAGAGGCCACCTGGGGTGTGGGATCACAAATTCTAAAGTAAAGTCAATTTGCCCAGTTGTGTGTATCTGGCAAAGTTCAACTGCCGGGTGCAGACTTGGGGCTGGTGGGCATCTGGGTCTGTTCAGGCAAGTGTCGGGGAGGGAGAGAAAGGCTAGGTGATTAATGTGACGGGCCATGGAGCCTAATCAGAAGAAATGTGAAGAAGGGAAAGGGTGGATGCGGATGGAGAAGTCAATGGATTTTATGTCGTGATAAATGTGAGATATGGTGGGAGTTCTTGGTCAAGTGTCATAGAAGATAAGAGGTTGGGGTTAGTGTACGTAATGTTTGTTTTGAAGGTGATACAAGTTTTGGTGATGTGTATTCAGTCAGGTAAGAGGATGACAGCACTGGGGGGGAGGAAAAGGTCATTCTTTGGTCACAGGAAGCCAAGGAAGTGATGGGCCAGGTTGTTAGGTGGATCTTCCATGTAGATGTTGAAGCTGTCGAGAAAGATCATGAGGGTCAACGGGAAGGGACATATTAGGGGAAAGAGAGCAGCTTTGCTAATGGCAGCATTCAGTGGAGGAGAGAGTGGTACCAACAGGTTCTGTGAGTCTCAAGGGAGGGGGAGTGATGGTCTGGAGTGGCAACAATCCCCTGGGGCATAGGAGCTCAAGGTCAGCTCAAGGTTTCAGTGACAGGAAATGGGGTGAACCTTCAAGAAGAGGCTTACGATGGAAGGAGAGGTTGGCTTATCACAGGGTGGGGGTTCCAGAGAGCTCAGTGCATCATACGCAAATAACACACTCATTGTATATTGTTAATAATGTTTTCACCAATTAACATAAATTCTCATTAAAGAAAAATTTAAAAAAATACAAACGGATAACAAAGACAGTGAAAATCATCAATAATCTGACCCTTGCTGACAATCACTTTTAAATATTTTGTGTATATCCTTCCAGTCTTTTTTCTTTCCTACACGTGTGCACACATGTATGTGTGCACATGTCTCCATTACCCAAACGGACACTATATACTGTGTATGATTTTGTGTCCTAAAATCAATAGGCATAGTGGGCTATAAATACGTGGGCTTAAATACGTGGGCTCTGGAGTGAATCAATCTAAGTTCAAATGCAGGCTCTGCCATTTATTACCTGTGTGATCTTGGCCAAGATTCTTAAATCTCTGATCAGTTTCCATACTCTTAAAATAGAGATAATAGTAAAAATTAAATATGCCACCAGTGCAGATAACGATTAAGTGAGATCGTGTATGTGTGTGTGTGTGTATATATATATATATATATATATATATATATATAACAACTTACCACAATGTCAGACGCAGTGTGAGTGTTCAAGAAATTTTTCTATTTTCTTTAAGATATGATGAAAATTTCTCATTCTATTAAACATTCTTCAAATACATCATATTTATGTACTCTATGTCCATTCGTTTTTGATCATAGCATAATGTAGAAACTAAGGCAACATAGCAAGATGGCAGTTTCCAGCATCAAAATGCCTGGGTCTAACTTCTGACTCCATTGCTTACTATCTATATGACTTGGGCTGAGTTACTGGCTTTCTATAACCTCAATTTCCCAACAGAAATGGGTAGATTTCTCCTGAGTTCTTATGATATTTAACTGATACAATAGATGTGAAGTACTCAGAAAATCTTAGCGATGATGATGATGGTGCTGGTGGTGTGGTGGTGTTTCCAAATATTTAAGGTGTTTCCAATGTATGTCAATTGCATAACTCATTTTATAATTTCTAGAGTTTAAGAAGTTAACCGAAAAGTGTAGAGCTTATGAGGGAGCTCCGGCTGGCCATTGGACAAAATATGTTTCAAGATTCTAAATGGTGCAAATAAAATAAAACTTGGGGTCTCCCGGGTGGTTCAGTCAGTTAAGCATCCAAATCTTTAATTTCAGCTCAGGTCATGATCTCACTGTTCGTGAGTTCAAGCCCCGCATGCTGACAGTGCAGAGCCTGCTTGGGATTCTCTTTCTCTCTCTCCTTCTCTTTTTGCCCCTCCCCTGCTCATGCTCTCTCTCTCTCTCTCTCTCTCTCAAAATAAATAAACTTAAAAAAAAAATAAAACTTGTATGGTAGCAACTAACGTGACAGATTTTTTTTTTAGTAAGACAGTTGAATCAAAGACAAAGGTCGACCAATTCAAGAGGCTGTAATTCGATTATAAAGTAACAAGACAGACTCCACAACAATCAGTCAATTTTATTATTTTTGAGTCACACCTAGAGTGTCTCCCCTCTTCCGGAAATAGGGAGCTTTGGTGAGCCCAATGATTATGTCACTGAATGTCACTTTATGATGAATAAAAGTACACATACATCTATTAATGTCCTCTTTGCCTTCAAGCCTTGATACTAAAAATAGGACCCGGCATATGTCACCCTGGTTTTCATATGATCACTAAACTCATTATTTTCCCCGATATAATCTTCTATTTGAGGACTCCAGCACTAATGGATTCAACACAATATCTGTCATTGTCAGAGAAAAACCCTGGTAGAATCTCAGTTATTTTCTCCGTTGATGATGCAGGTCTGCATTCAAAGATGTAATGCAAATTCTTCTGAAGCTGTGTGAGATCTGTCCAACGCACGAAGCAATTAGCTTTGGTTATATTAATACCATTCTTTCCCATAGTAGCATATGCAAATTTTGGAAGAACTACTACTCCAACCTTTTCAAACAAACTTGTAAAAATATTAAAACCAGAGACCCGAGAGTATCAAACAGAGCAGAAGGCAGAATCTGGGCAAGACCAATATGACAGAGATATTTAAAATTGCTACTGTCGGTCAATTAATTAGTGCTCAGTTGGGTGCGGGGGGGGTACATTATGCTCTCTCTCGACAGAAAGGGTTTGCGCCCCTTGATGAAGGCTGTGTCTACACGAGGTGAGGAATTAGCATGGATTTTTCACATTATGTAGACCATGGTTTATAATAATCTAGACTAGTCAAGACATCAAAGACCCATTGCTTTAGCTGAAGTAAGAGGATGTTTCCAGGTGGAGGGGGCAGGAAACAAAGACAGGAAAGTAGACCGGAGACACACAGGGCAGAGCCCAAAGAGTTCAAAGTCCCCGGACCAGGGTTCCTGAGGGCGTGCTGACAGAGCTTTCTCTGCAGAACCCTGTGGAGAGTATAAAAATGCCCTCACGAAGGTGGTTACTGTGAATTTTGTTGACCTTCAGTTCTATGATTTTTATCTGTGAGGTTTTTTTCCCTTCTCTCCCTTAAAAAAAACCAAACTCAATTGTCCCGTATTTTTTGGTTTCATCTATTTCTTGTATTGTCACATCTTGAGGCCACCCACCCCTGTCCATGGACTATGGATAGTGCCTTGTATTTGTATAACTATTTGACAACTGTTTGCACACAGAACCCACATCACGTGTTGAGTAAATGTATGCGATGCTTACACTTTGCAAAACGCATAGGCTTTTCCACATCTTGTCTGAGCCTCGGAACAGCTCTGTGAAGAAAGCGGGACAAATATCAATGCTATTTTTCAAGAGAAGACATTGGAACAGAACTTAAGAAATGGGAACAGGTTCCTTCCTACAGTCGTTAGAAGTGGAACTAGAATTTGACCCTTGCTGACTTCTCTTTTGCCAGCTTCTCCACATTCCGAGGCATCCAAAACAGACCAGCGAAGAATTCGGGGTGGTGGGCTTTGAGTCTCTACCGCAGAAGTTCTTAACGGCGAGTCTATGGGTCCCTATGAGGCTCACAGCTGGGCTTCTGAGAACAATCCACCCTGTAGGCGAACTGTGCTTCCGCACCTATTTCCACAGCTGCCAGCAGATTCTCAAAGGGCCCATCAAATCACCCATCATCTGGGTCAATCTTATACCTAGATCTCCTGAAAGTTTCTAGACTTCCAGTCTTGGTCAGCAGAGGATGCAGGTTATTAGCGAAGTCCCATTATTTCAAATATATGAGATGTTTCTCTACACTGCAACCTTATTAAAATAAATACACGAGAAACTCCTCCTCAACAGGAATTTAGAGATAAATAGAGTCAACGCTGGGCTTCATAGAGTTTTAGCAGGAGTTACTGGGTCTGATAGGAAGAGGCTCGGGTCAGCCAGGATTAGCACTCCTCCAACCTTGGCATGTGTGTGAGATGCTCCTAGGGAGCCCGAGCAAGCTTTGGATTCTGAGGGGCGTCCCAGACCTGCTGACTTAGAACCTCTGAGGTTCTGTCACCTGCATTTCAAATGTCGACCCCGTTTAATCCTGACTGCTGCCAGTGGTCCACACAAGGAGAAGAAAATGTCACAGAGGTTGTCACTTTCCCATTTCAGGAATCTCCTCTTACACTTAAAGAAGTTTAATTTAAAAAAAAAAGAAAGGGGCACCTGGGTGGCTCAGTCGGTTGAGCGTCCGACTTCAGCTCAGGTCACGATCCCGCGGTCCGTGAGTTCGAGCCCCGCGTCGGGCTCTGTGTCGACAGTTCAGAGCCTGGAGCCTGCTTCCGTTTCTGTGTCTCCCTCTCTCTCTGCCCCTCTCCCGTTCATGCTCTGTCTCTCTCTGTCTCAAAAAATAAATAAATGTTAAAAAAAAAAAAAGTGTAAAAAAAAAAAAAATTGGGGGCGGGGCGCCTGGGTGGCTCTGTTGGTTAAGCATCCAACCCTTGATTTCCGCTCAGGTCGTGATCTCACAGTTTCTGAGTTCGAGCCGGAGTCTGGCTCTGCACTGACCGTGTGGAGCTTGCTTGGGCTTCTCTCTCCCTCCCCCTCTCTCCACCCCTCCCCTGCCCAAGCTCTTTCAATAAATAACTAAATAAACTTAAAAAATAAAAATAAGAAAATAATAGGAAAATGTTACCGAAGCAGAAGCCACACACAGAAAGGTACAAAACAGAAATGAATCAATCGCCCAGGGATTTACGAGGCAGGAACACACTCGTGTGAGCACCGTCCAGGTCAACAGACGCAACACTGCCCCCTACCCTGGAAACACCCCTCCTCCGGGCCCCGCCCTCCTGCCTCTACAAAGGCGCCTCTAGTTTTTGCCTGTTTTTGCACATTGAATCATAGACTATTATTTTGTGTTTGGTGGCGTCCGATTACAGAAACCACACCGGCTATATCAACAGGGGTAATTTCGTTTCATCTAAGATTTGCTGGCGTTGGGGGACTGAGAAGGCAAAAAGGGACCCCAGGATGGCAGGGAGGCGGCAACCTCGGGATGTGATTGCCACCTCTAGGACTAGGGGAGCAGAGAAAGCAAGTCGGAATTGATATCATTTGGCAGACCAAGAGGCGGGGTGCGGGGGACCGAAGCTCCCACGTCCGAGGCAATGCAGCAATGCTTCTTCCGCGACCATTTAAAACCAAAAAGTGGAAACACTTGACGCAGCAGCGGGGAGCAGGTCCATTTTCCTCTTTGAGCCTTGTGGCCTGCCTCTAGCGCCCCCTGGTGGCGGGACCTGGCGGGGAGCCAGCTCGCTGAGCAGAGCTGTGCTTCTGGGTCCCAGCCCCAGCCCTGGAAACCCAGAGTGGAAGGAGGGCTTGAAGCTGTTAGACAACCGCCAAACAACCGGCGGAGGCCCTCCAGCTCAACATGCTCTTCGCGTGATCGGTCCATGTGATGGGCGTCAATGGCTCGTCCACGGCTCGGGGGTTTTTATTTGGCTGCGTGAATAGATCACACCATATATTTACCATCTTCTTGTTGATGGATGTCTGGGTTCTATATTTTGACTACTACAAATGAGACTGAGAATGAACATTGTAGACCTGTTTCTTGGGGGCACATGTGTACCGGCTTCTGTGAGTGTATGCCTGCAAGTGGGATTGCCCGGTCGCAGCGGATGCATATATTGCGCCTTAGTGGATAAGTCTACACAGTCGTCTAAAGTGATTCTACCAGCAGACAGTCCCACCACCCAGTGGAGAGCTGCCAGTTCCTGCACATTCAGGGCAACTCCCTATGTGGTCTAAATTTCCCTGATAACTGATGAGGTTGCCTACATTATGTACGGATTTACCAGCCATTTTGATATAACCTTCTGTGAAATGTCTGTTCAGTTGTCTCGTACATTTTTGTTTTGGACTATCTTTTTCTCGTAGATTCATAGGAATTCTTTTTATATACCGATTATAAGTCTTCTATCCACTATATACTTTGCTTTTCCTTGACTTTAATTTACCTTTCCCACTCTGTTAATGAAGACCAAAAGTCCTTCTTCTTCTTCTTCTTCTTCTTCTTCTTCTTCTTCTTCTTCTTCTCCTCCTCCTCCTCCTCCTCCTCCTCCTCCTCCTCCTCCTCCTCGTCCTCCTCCTCCTCCTTCTTCTTCTTTACCATGGTAAAAACCACATACCATTAAATGTACCGTCATGGGCCACCTGAGTGGCTCAGTGGGTTTAGTGTCCAACTCTCAATTTCAGCTCAGGTCATGATCTCACAGTTTGTGAGATCGAGCCCCGCATCAGGCTTTGCACTGACGGCATGGAGCCTGCTTAGGATTTTCTCTCTTCCTCTCTGCTCTCCCTCCTCAAAATAAATAAATAAACTTAAAAAAAATAAATTTACCATCTTCAGCATGTTTAAATGTCCAGTTCATTATTATTAAGTATATTCACATTGTTATGCAATAGAATGCTTTCATCTTGTAACACTGAAACTCTATATCCACTAAATACTACCCCCCTCCCCTTTCCACCCAGCTCTTGGCAACCACCTTTCTCCTGTTTCTGTGGTTTTGAGACTTTAGATTCTTCATATGAATGGAATCATACAGTATGTGTCCTTTTGTGACTGACTCATCTCACTTAGCCAGATGTCCCAGAAGTTCTTAATTTGAATTAAGTACAATGTATCATTTTCTCTTTATGGCTGGTACTCTTCATGTCTTATTTAAGACATTGTTTTTCCTAACACAGGGTTATGAAGTGGTATCTAGTTATCTTCTAGATCTCTGCTAATATAGCAGCCGCTGACCGTATATGACTATTTCATCAAATTAAATTAAAAATACAGTTTCTCAGTTGCACTAGTCACATTGCAAGTGTTCAACAGCCACGTGTGGCTAGTGGCTGATGTATGGCACAGTATAGAAAGTTCCATTGGACAGCACCGATCCAGAAATTGTATTGTTTCCTTTTCACATTTGGTTCTGCAATCCACCTGGAATTAATCTTTGTGTATGTGTTTGGTAGTGTTAAGTTTTAATTTTTTCCACATGGATCTCCAGTGAATCCAGCATTATTTATTTCCCCGCTGCTGCTCTGCGGTGGCTAACTTGGTAACTTATGAAGTCTCTATTTATCAGTGAGCCTGTTTGCAGATTCTCTATTCTGTTCCGTTAGCCCATTTATCTACCCTGGTGCTGATCAGTACCACGTGATCTTAATTACCATACTTAAATATATCTTGACATCTGGTAAAGCAACTTCTCTCACCTTGTTCTTCAGCAACGTCTTGGCTATTCCTGAACTTTTATGTTTCCAGGCATACTTTTATTTTATTATTTTTTTTTAATTTAAATTAATCTTGGGGCTCCTGGGGGGCTCAGTTGGTTGAGCATCCGACTTTTGATTTCAGCTCAGGTCAGGATCCCAGGGATGTGAGATGGAGCCCCATATTGGCTCCATGCTGATAGTATGGAGCCTGCTTAGGATCCTCTCTCTGTCTCTCTCTGCCTCTCTCTAAATAAATAAACTTTAATCTCAAACTCATAGAATAGTTTCAAGCACAGAACAAAGAACTTTTATAAACCATTTGAGAGTAGGTCACCCCATCACCCCTGAACACTTCAGTGGCTTCCTACAAAGATATTCCTCTGCAAAATCAACCATCAAAATCAGGAAGTTAACACTGACACAGTATTACCATTTAAACTTTAGACTCCATTCTCGCTGCCCCAAAGATTTAGTCTAGAAGCACATACTGCATTCAGCATATGTGTCTTTAGTCGCTCTCAATTTAGGACAGTTCTCAGTCTTTCCTTGAATGTTTTGCCCTTGACACTTTCTGAAGATTATAGGCCATTTACTTTGTAGAAAGTCCCCCAGTCCGCGTTTGTTCATGTTCGATCGCTTTTAGACCCAGGTCGTATGTCTTTGGCAGAACTATCACAGTGGTAATGCTGTGTTCTCCTTGAATCTTCTCAAGTGGTACATGAATTTGATTTGTGCCATTATGGGTCATATTAACTTTGAACGCTTGATTAAGGTGGCGTCTACCAGGCTTATTCACTGTAAAGTTACATTTTTTTCCCTTGGATTAAATATACTTGGAGAAGATACTTTGAAATTATATGAATAACTTCTATCTCTATAAGCTTTCAATGAACGAATGAATGAATTTGGATCAGTATGGACTGATAGTATTCTGTTGCACTCAATGGTCTGTAATATGTTACTGTTGTTACTTACTTTGATGGTCAAATTATCCCTGATTTGATTGGATGTAGAAATTAATATAGCATGTCTGTGTGTGTGTGTATTCTCAAGCTTTGTCATCTGGGAGGTTCTGGGAGCAGGGACACCTCAATAGCACAACCCTGGCCTCTATTTGTGCTAATCTCTATATCTGTATATTTAAAATGATATCTTTACTTAAAAAAATGATTTTTAGTGTTTATTTTTTTGAGAGACAGAGAGAGCACGAGCAGGGGAGGGGCAGAGAGAGAGAGGGAGACACAGAATCAGAAGCAGGCTCTAGGCTGAGTTGTCAGCACGGAGCTCGACTCAGGGCTTGAACTCATGAACCGCGAGATCGTGACTTGAGCCGAAGTTGAACGCGTAACCGACTGAGCCACCCAGGCGCCACTCACAGTGGTATCTTTAATTGCTATTCAGTACCCTAGAGTTCATCCAGTTTCCCCTCTCTGTTTGTAATTCCTTTGTCTCACGGTGAAAAACTAGGCTCCTAGTATTTCTAACATATTTACTTATTTGATCAGTCCTTCTGTAAAGAACAAGTCTCCTGGTGTCACTCTCAGTTCCCTTTCGCCTCCTCATGGGCGCATTCCTCACGGCACCTGGTTTTCAACACCTATGCTGGGCCATGCACACACCTCCCCTCCCCTGGGCTGACCCTCAATGCCAGGTGCCCCCTTCTCCACGGTGGTGGCTCTCCTTCCCTCTGACAACCTGCCCTGAGGCCGCCCTTCCTCTCGACCTGCACCCACCGCGCTTGCCACCCTCCTCAGCCTGCTTGGACTTTGGCACCTATGCTGGGCCCCTCCCTCGGAGTGGATGTCCTCCTCACCACACGCTTGTTACAAACTGCTCTTGGCAATATGTCCCATAATTTGTACATTCTTCCTTCCCTTATTTGCATCTTTCTACCTGCGAAGCATGCTGGTGAAGCCCTCCCTTTCCACTCAGCAACTCCCTTTGTGGGCACCTTACTCACCCATCACCTTTTGGCTTGTTCAGAGCGGACCCATGCTTGTTCGGCACCCGGAGGTTTCTGCCGCTCCTACTGTGACAAATGCAGAGTAGCGGCCCTGGGCAGCATGGGGCAGGCGGAGAGTGCTCTTCTGGAATCTCCTCTCCATGTCTTGGTGGCATGTCAAAGGCCACACTCCCCGACGACCACCACTCTCACTTCTCAGCCAGTTTCCCTGTCTCAGAAGATGATGACTTCATCCCACCAAGTTGCCCCAGCCAGAAATCTGGGAGTCATTCTTAATTCCTCATCCTCCTAACCTCTGTACCCAGTTCTTTACTTTTCCCCACAAAGTCTAAGATCTGTCCCTTCACCTCCACACGCACCGCCGTCTAGCCCACACCATCCCGTGACATCCTGTCGGACTCCAGTGACGGCCACCTGTCTGCTCCCCCTCTACCCTGTTCTCTGTGCAGCAGGGGAGTTCTCTTGTGCTCTTAGGTTTCCATTCTTTTGTTGGGTTCCCACCACATTCAGAATAATCAGATCCCACCGCAGCGATCTGAGTACTCCCCCTATTCTCCAATGTCACCGCCTTTATTGTATTTCTCCCCTGGTCACCCGGGCTTCGGCCGCGCTGGGCACCCTTTTGTTTCATTCCGAATATATATCAAGCTCTCTCCAGTCTCTGGGTTTTTAGAAGGCGTTTCCCCTGATGGATGGGGACACTCTCCCCACACTTCACACTTCTTCTCTTGGGTCGTGGTGATACATGAACTTACTTTCTTGTCCCATCATCTCCCACCCCCACTCCCACCAGGATGGATGTCCTTATGGGCAGAGACGGTCCTTTTTCCTAACCAGATGCTGAGTACATAATAGACGCTTAATAAGTACTTTTTAGACGGTGTGGTAGAACGGTACTGTGAAATGTTCCTTTGCGCCTCTTCTTGTAATTCCCTTCCCCCCCACCCAAACATACACCTTTTTAAAAAGTTACATTCCTCTTCCCCAGTTAAACAGAGACACTGAGCTTCAGATTGTCAGGGCAGGGCTCCTGGCAATGCAGAGAGGGGAAGAAAGGAAATTTAAAGCTTCCGGAGCTAAGATCTGGACCTTGACAATAGATAGGGAAGACTTCTGATGAGTGAATTGAAGTTATCACGGTGGAGGGGGGTGTGGATGCTGGGGGGGAGGTTACAAAGAGCTCCATGTTGAGCGCTGGAGGGGAAGTGAGTGACCCGGGTGCTGTGAGTCAGTCTCCTGCACCTTACGCCAGCTGTGTGCTTATGCGTAAGTTTGGGGGTCTGGGGACAGCGGGGTCTGTGCCTGTGTCCCGGTGCAGTGAAGGGAGGAGAGCGGGGTCCCGGGTTGTGCAGCACAGGGCCGGCACGGTGGCATGGCGGGGTTGGGCCGCAGGGAGGAAGGGGGGCTGCATGGCACGGCTGGGCAGGGAAGCCTGAGCAGTGCTGGCAGGGTGGGGGGCTGGTGGCCACCCAGGAAGAGCCTCTGCTCTGGCATAAAGAATTCACAGGGTTCCTGGAGGCCATCACCGTGGAGACCAGTGGGGATCTATGCCCACCACTGGAGACGGGAGGGGGCCACGGAACGCCCACCGAGGGCCACCCACCTTCCCTCTGAGGCTACAAAGGTTCCTTCCACCGAACACTTAGAGGGCAGTGTCGCCTCCTAGACAGGAGGAGAGGGCGCAGGAAATGCCGATCTGATTTTAAACCTGCAGTGACCAAGTCCGCATTTCTTTCACTAGACGGCGTTAGAGGTCAGGACAGAATTTACTCTAAATTCTGGAAAAATCAGAAAGTGTACCTTTTGGTTTTATTCACCTGGGTTTTGTGGCTTGAAATTGTTGTTCAGACTACAAATGAGTTAATGCCTGACACCTTTGTAAACAGGAGACCTGTGCTCCCCAAGGTCCCTCTCCTAGAAGCAACTCTTGATTTATTGATGGATTGATTTAATGTTTTATTTATTTTTGAGACAGAAAGTGACAGAGTGTGAACGGGGGAAGGGCAGAGAGAGAGGGAGACACAGAATCCGAAGCAGGCTCCAGGCTCTGAGCCGTCAACCCAGAGCCCGACGCGGGGCTCGAACTCACGGACTGTGAGATCATGACCTGAGCTGAAGTCGGATGCTTAACCGACTGAGCCACCCAGGCGCCCCTAGAAACAACTCTTGTTACATGTCCTTGACCAGTAAAGGTGATTAGATATACACCTGCAAGTTTTTATTTATGTTCCCGTGAATTTCTTATGTGGTCCCTATATGCTATCAAGTCTTTTGAATTCAAGAACTGTGCCTTCCGTGTGAGTCAGAAATGTCCATAAAGTCTTATTTTTTTAGGTGTCTCCATTATTTCAATCTCGCTTTGTTAAGATTATGTCCATATGCAGGTTCTCATCTGAATCGACTTCACAGTGAGAGATTACACTCCCCGACTTCATCAGAGTTATTAAATTTATAAAGCGGTCTTCCTGAAAGGGCACTGTCCCTGTTTCTTAATGCCTAATCGGCTTCCCTTACTGGTTTTATTCGTCCTTTTTTCTGTCTCTGTCTTGGCATTTCCTGGAGACGTTTTCTTTTGGTTCTTCTCTTTCTCAACACACACACACACACACACAGAGTTTTACTCTGGTGTCGTTGGCAGGGAGAGGTCTGATACAGTAGAAATGGAGACACAACCGCTGATCCCCGGTTCAGCACAAGACTGCAGACAGGCTGGCTTGGCTGCTGATGCCACCATTTACACACTTGTGGGTTGAGACTCAATTTCCCTATCGCAGGGCTCAGCATCTTCTGGCCGGTGCACAACGCAGCTCACTACCCGTTTTATCGTATGGCCGCCAGTTTTTACATTTTCAAACGGCTAAAACGAACCCCCCCCCCCAACAAAAAGACACCCAATATTTTAAGACTTGTGAGAATGACATGAAATTCACATTTCAGTGCTCGTAAATACAGTTCTGCTGGAACACGGCCACCCTCATTTGTCTGCATACTGTCCGTGACCGCTTCTGCGACAGCAGAGTTGTGCAGGGAACACAGATGGGATTTCCTCTCTGGCGCTTTATAAAAAAGTTTGTCCACCTCTGCCTCACCTGGGGGGGGGGAAAAAAGGATAATGATTCCTACATCAGAGGGTTATATTTGTGTGTGAGGATTACATGGGCACTAGAAATAAAAAAACGGGTCTGCGCCTGGAATACGCAGGTGCTTGAGAAGTAATTCCCTGCAACCAACCTGTTCCTTTAATCTCATCTCACCCCCCTCCCCCCCAAAAAAAACAGTGACTCCTCCAGTCAGGGTGGTTTTGAAGCCGGGTACAGAGCATTTGCAGAGCCAGACGCACGGACAGACGAAATGTACTTCGTATTCCGTGTAGAAATAAATACCTTTCATTAATGAACCTCCCAGAAGCGCACAAGGGTTCATTCAAACCTAAAGGCTTCCCCATTAATTTGATCAGCCTCTAACACACGGTACACAAATGACACAGCGAAGTTTAATAATTTATAAGTGTTGTACGGGTGGCAACACAACAGTGGGAAAAGGCACGTTTGCTTGTAAAACGTTCCCACGGGTCCAGGAGATGCCATTTGCTCCGGAAGGGGTCTGCCTGGCCTTTCCAAAACAATCGTGTGCTTCTGAATCCTCTCCCAAAGTACCTCCTGTGCGTCGGGGGTTTTATGTCCCTCTGGCCACTAGAGAGCACTTTGAGACTAACAAACCTTGGTCTGGGCACCCAGGCCTCCCTTTGAACCCCAGGCTCCCCGCTGCGTTCAGTCACCGCGCCTTCTAGCTACAGCAGTGGCTTACAAATGGCTATCAAGGCTGATGGATGCATTTTGTGAAGCTTAGTGACCTGTGGTAGTGATAATGAAGTATTCTGAAGTCCAGCTAACATTTTATTCTGTCACTTTGGTTTTCTGCCTCTGGTGACATCACCTAATTTGTACTGCTTTGCCGCGTGTTTCTAAGGCGAGCATTTTAGCCAGGGTCCCGGTCTCCTTATTGTTCCGTCTCTTTTCTGTCAGATTGAATTTCTCTCAAAGAGAGAATATTGCTTGATATTGATTCCAGTGCACGAGATAATTTCAGGTTCTCCCTCTGCGGTTCATCCGACGCCCTGTTTAAAATCTCGAAGAGGTTTTCCAAGGCTGAGAGGCGCAGTTCAAAAGAACAGTTCTTAAATGTGTTTAAAAGACCCTTGGCTACATTTTCTGAGGTTTCATCAGCAGTTTGCACCGATACACTTTCCATTGTTATTACAACTGAACCATATCATAGGGAGTTATACCAGCAAGACCGTCAAGGTTTCTAAAAAGCTATAAAGCTTTGATGTTTTCTGGCCTATTTCTTACTGTGCTCTTAAAAACGCGTAGCTTCCGCTGAGCCAAATGTGTACCTCTAAAGGCATATGCAGTGAAAAACTCTTCAAGCATCTCAGTTACTACTGCAGTATCTGTCTCTACAGCAAAAGGAGGAGATTCTGTTTGGGGAAGCGAGGGCGGGGAGGGAGTACTTTGTGGTGCGCATTGTGAATGAATAATACAGACTTTTCGGCCTGTCGGCGCTGGGGTCTGGCCGCGGAGATAGAAGAATCTACCTTCCTGACCACTGCTTCTGAGCGTTTCGCAAAGCCGTTTCATTCTGGTATTATTGTTTGCATCAAAGAGAAATCAAAGGCCTCGGTTCTAGCCCTGTTCCCTCAGCCCACGGAGGTGTTTATAAGGAGAGATTTGCGGGGGACTTCTTTGATGTTTTCAAAATTCCAAATAATTTCTCCCTCTTTTGAATGACACTTGACTTTCAAGTGATGAATATTTCTGCATGTGAAATGTCAGTTCTGTCTAATAATAACCTGCTTATAATGTGCCGCTGAAATCGCTAATAGAATTTGCCACCGTTTTTTTTTTTTTTTTTTTTTTTTTTTACAAGAAGGGGTGCTTTGCTCCGCGATCCGGGTGCCTGGCTCATAGAATCTGGCTACAACTGTGGCAGGCTGTTACCAACAAATGGATGGCTACCGAAGGAGATGGCCCCCTAAAATGTAAACATCCTATCTCACCCTTTGCCAACGCGTACCATTTGAATGGGCTATTAACAAAGACTTTCAAGAAATAGACTCCTGTGGGTTTCACGGGGAGCCATGAATATGAAAGGAGCCATGCAAATATAAAGGAGTGGAAGGCAAAGATAAGGAGTTTACATGGGGGTGTGAGCCTTATTGCGGAGATACTGTTGGCCTTCAGCAGCCAGACTTAGTGTTGAGCTATCAGTCTCTTCGCCAGGTCCGGGCGCCTCGCTCTGCAAATCCTAGAGGGTCTTCTTCCCGCACACACTTATTTATTTATTTCATGCGATGCTTTTTGTGTGGGTGGAAGATAGTAGAAGTCTATCTAAGAGGTAATGTTATCCCTGGGATGTCAACAAGGATTGAATTACATGGGACAAAGCAGAGAGAGCCCAGTCTTGCGTGTACGTGTATATTTTCATTTGCCTGAAACTCCTTGGTTCTCGGGGGCTCTGATCATGCTGGGGACGTATTACCATGGAATATTTAGTGAATGCAAAGAGAAGACGCTCGCTCTTCCTTGTGTGGGCCGAGCCACAGGTCTAGAAAGAAACCCACGCTTCTCCAGATGCGATCCTTTCCCTCGGTGGTGCGGGACTATAGTTAGGGCAAATGCTTCTGCTCGAGGGTGAGATGTGACTGCTTCTCTACGTCCACGCAGGCTCTCAACGGATCCTGCACTTCTGAAAAGGAGACTGGGCTCCACACAGGGTATCGTACGCAATGGAAGCCACGACGAAGGGAGCAGGGGTGCCCCAGGGTCCATCACCTATTTCTCCAGTGGGAAGAAGGGGCTTTTTTGAGGGAGAAGACGCACTCAACAAATCATGCTCTGCTTGGGGACAGCTCTTGGTCGATGTACGTCTCTCACTGCTGCTTGACCACTGAATGCTGCTTAACCTCTTACGTGGCTTTGCCTTCTCTCTGCCCACGTTGGTTGGGCTTTTTCTTAGGCTTCCTGAAGGCTTAGCAGAGTGCCTTCCACAGAGGCTGTTAGTAAACATTTGTGGTTTGATTCTGAGGCTCCAAGGCTGGGCCCAAACAGTGTGGCAGGGAGGAAACCTCAGCAGATCAACTGTGTGAATGGGAGCAGGCCACATCGCCTTCCTGGGCCATTACTTCTTTCTCCATAAAAAGAAGGGGCTGGACTCCTGATTGCTGAGGTCACTTCCAGCTCTGTAAATTCCATGTGTTTAAAAAATAGAACATCTTCTTGCGTTTCCGGACAAAAGAGCCCAGGGTGTGTTTGTGTCTGACCTTCAGCCACATCCCGACTTTCTAGTTTAACGAATCTGGGTTTATTCTTCAGTGAAATGGCTTGGCTCCAGGAGTGCTTGGCGTGATTCTAACACAGTGTAGGTATTGATTTTTCGTGCAGGGTAGCAGTTACGGTAACCACGAAACTATTAAATCTCTCTCCCTCTCCGAAGGATGACTTCACGAGGGTCGTTCTACTCCCTTCGTTTGATATTTAACTCGGTCCAGGGCTAATTTGAAGATAGCATTGCCATCTAACTGTCTCAAAAATGCTTCGTGGCTGGCAGCTCTCCACCCTTCCTTGCCTCCGGGTTGTCGATCAAATCCTGTCGCAGACGGGTTGAGAAAAAAATGAGACTTTTGGAAGCCTCTGACCTTGTTCCTGCCACGTTGCTCCCCATCACCTCCCGCGCCGAATCGTAAAATCTCTCACTGTGAACAGTGTCAATACTTATGCAGGTAAGATAGGCTTGCTTCCTTATTTTGTTTGTTCGTGCTCTGTAGAAGACAAACGTTTCACCTGACGGCATCGACTGGTGTCATGGCAGGACCACAGATGTTACCTTTCATACACACGTACACGGGGAACCACGTTGCTAAAATATTCATTTAATTCTTGCTTTCTCATTTTAGAAGTTTACCCCCTGTGAGCTCGCCAGGTAGCTTGAGGGAAGACACAACATGTCAAGCAGGTTATGATAGCCATCAACTTCTGAAAACAGTTTCACACGGGCTTTCATTTACAATGATTCTCGTAGTTCGAATACACATTGTGAAAGGAGAAGGGGCTTTGACGTCGATAAAGAATTCTATATCCAGGGCCCTAATGCCTTGCTGATTACCTTTCAGTAGATTCCGCGGTGACCCCCCCAGTAGAGGGACTACTTAATGAGGTCGTTAATATTTCTATAAAACCAGTAATCTGATAAATTCTCTTTTGGCAGGCACTTTTGCAGAACTAGCCTAAGTGACTGTTCCACACGAGGCATTATCTTTTCTTGTACAACACTGAAAGCTTACAGGCTGCTTGACAAATTTGAATTTTAAAAAGTAAGAATGATTGGCACTTGGTAACTTACACAGAAATATAAAGTGGTACAAGAAAATTGCCCATTTCTTTCAGATTTACATTTTCTGTTATTTTTTTTTCTTTTCAGAAGTGATAAGACATGTAATTTCCATCAACTTCAACCAGTTATGTATGAAAGAGGCTACAAGTTCAGCTTTGTAGAGGAAAAGCAAGTCTTGGGGAGAACCGTCGGAACCGGGAAAAAGCCGACGGCCTTTCCGGGCCGCCTTTCGTTCTGATTCTCGAGATGGTTCTTTGCAGGCCAAGACCAAAATCCTAATCCTGAGATATGACGTGTCCTGGAAACAATTCTGTTCACGCTTCGTTCTTGATCCCCCAGCCTCAAGGCTTCACTTATCCAATGTCTTTTCAGGTCCATTAAATGCAAGGAGAAAAAGGCAGCAGATAGAGAGGTATGAGTAGGGTTTACAGATGAAGACTTCTCCTTACGTGTTGGATGCTCTGAAATTTTTGGCATAAAGCAATTATTGTCTATTCCTTCATTTGGTCAGCTAACATTTACTGACCTACAATATAGCAAAGCACCCAGCTCTGGGCATAGGCCAAGTTAACATTTCCTCATTGATCTTCATTATAATTTTGAAGCTGTGTGATGATAAAGCTAATTGGGTGCATTAACTCATAACAAAAATCCTATTTGGGAATCCTGACTTTTTTTGATATTAATATTCTAGCAGTTTGCAGTCTGTGTCTTCTGTTGAACATGAACGACTGACCTCGTGTTCTTTTTTGGTTGTTTGTTTTTGAGAGAGTACAAGCAGGAGAAGGGCAGAGAGAGGGGACAGAGGATCCAAAGTGGGCTCTGTGCTGACAGCCACAGGCCTGATGTGGGGTCCGAACTCACGAACCGCGAGATCGTGCCCACAACCCGTGAGATCATGTCTGAACTGACTGAGCCACCCAGGTGCCCCTGACCTCATGTGCCAACACACATATAAAAATGTGTATATTGACAAGAACACACATTTAATTCTTTTCTAGAATTTTCATTGACTCCCTTTCTGGTTTAGCAGATATTCCAGTCATTCCCCTACATAAGGTTTAAACAGTTCTCTCTAGTTTGGACTGCTTCATGGAAATATAAACAATTATTCCTCTGAAAAACAGGAACCGTGGTACTTTGCATCTAAGCTGATGAGCTATGAAAAACAATTTTTGACCCTCAGGACTATTGGATTAAGAACCAAGATATCCCAAAAGGAAACGTCCGTGAGAACATTAAAAGAAATTTTTTTTAATGTTTATTTATTTTGGAGAGGGAGAGAGACACAGCGTGAGTGGGAGAGGGGAAGAGACAGAGGGAGACACAGAATCCTAAGCAGACTCCGGGCGCTGAGCTGTCAGCCCAGAGCCCAACAGGGGGCTTGAACTCACAGACTGCGAGATCATGACCTGAGCCGAAGTCAGACGCTCAGCCGACTGAGCCACCCAGCTGCCCATCAGAACACTTATTGTGTTAACTGAGCCAGCAACGACATTCTGAGACATTCTAAGCCCCGTGAGGGCAAGGACTGGCTGATCCGGCTTATCGTTGGTGTTCGCAACACTGAGCACACAGACAATTAGTAAAAAAAAAAAAAAAAAAAGATTGAATGATCGAATGTTACCGAATTTGCAGATGAGGAAAGAAAGACTCCGAGAACAGGAGTCCCTTCTGAAAGTCATTTGGGTAATAAGAAATGGAACTACAGTTCAGACTCTGGTCTGAGTCCAAGGCCTGTGCCCTTCTCCCATGATAACCCTGATGCACACGCTGGCAGCTTTCCAGACTCTCTATTTCTGGGTTGCAAGCCACATCCTTTCTCGGGCAAGAAGAGGTGGGGGGGGCGGGGGGAAGTGGTAAGCAGTATCTTGATAGAGCAGACATTCATGAATGCCATCAAAGCCCCATCTGAGGCAGCCCCCCAAGAATCTCGCCTTCACTTCTATCTTTTCTTTTCTTCTTCCTTTTTTTTTTTTTTTGAATGTTTATTTATTTTTGAGAGGGAAGGAGCATGAGTGGGGCAGGAAGCGAGAGAGAGGGGACAGAGGATCCGAAGCGGGCTCTGCGTTGACGGTGGTGAATCAGAACTCATGATTATTACAGTCTCTACTAATTATGGAGTGCTGACAATATCCTCGAGTCCTCAAACCCACGAATCATGAGATCATGACCTGAGCCGAAGTCGGGGACTCCACCAACCGAGCCACCCAGGTGCCCTGAATTCTATCTTTTTAATCTGGATCCCCCACCTTTGAGGTACTGAAATATATTCCAGCTTATACTATAGATCAGGCATAGATAACCCACCCACAGTCCCGTAAACAGAGGAGCCACACCAAGCCTGAGACAGGACTCCTTAACAAACGTCTGTGTTCACCCCTATGGGAAGCCCCCTCTCCTCGCTCTTGATGTGGCTGAAAACAGAGTGAGCCTCTGGGTCTGTGGTAGGTGGGGAAAGATCCTCAATTATAAACCAAAACACAAGGTATTAGCAAGAGAGATTTAACACTTACAGTCACGCTTGGAGTTACAAGGTGTTAATGAGCAAGATAAACCAAGGAATGCATTTTTCTTCCTCCTTGGCTGCCTGGGTTGGCTGTTGGTGCAGAATAATTGAAACTTCAAGTTCTGAGACTATGAATCAGGAGGGTTTCCTGTATTATGAATGATGTCATCTTGGAAGGCCAGAGACTTGCTGTGAAATGCAGGAACATTCAGGGTAATGTGTTTGCAGCAAGCAGGATCCTGAATTTATTGCAGAGGGGAGTGTGTGAGCTGACCAAAATGGAGAATGATGAGAAGTAACTAAATTATGTATGACAGTCTTTACAGAGCAGAGGAAGGAAGAAAGCTTAATGATATTGTGGTTGAAGGCCCAGCAGCAATTGGTGATGTATTGGCTGGAGATTGCTAAGAAGAGAAATGAATCCACGAAGACACGAAGACTATAGATGAGCCTGACAAAGACCAAGCAGTGGATTTGGGAGGGGGGAGGGGAACCAAGGGCTCTGTATAGAATGCATTTTAGTGGCAACAAGCCAGCCAAGTAAAGTTAACTTGACATTAAAAAGCATCATCTTAATCTGTGTAGCTTTTTCAAGCCTGACTCTTATCAAAGCAAAAAAAAAAAAAAAAAAAAAAAATCTATAGTTAACCATGAAGTATTTTTCTCTTTGCTTTCCCCGCATCCACCAAAAGCCGTACATAATTTAATTATTGAATCTACAGGCTGGCCCATGATGATGAACGGTATGTCTGCGGGAGTGAGAAATTAGGTAGAACCAACTGTTTATTCTCATCATTCTTGCCCCGTTAGGGTAAATTAATAAAGTTAACAAGCTTTTTGTTTGGATTAGTGGCTCAGATCTGGGATGTGCCGATCAGAACTCATGATTATTACAGTCGCTATTATTTATGGAGTGCTGACAACATCCTCAGGTTCTGTGTGTAAAACAGAAAGGGTTCTTTTGTCATTCTCTGTGCTGGAACCCATGTTCCTCCAGGATTAGAGGCTACACGTTTGAATAGAATAATGAAGTTCAAGAAAATCAGATTTACTTCCTTGGGGCGTGGAGCTTCATAAATGCCACTGATCGTCTTTCCTGTTGACCCATGCTCTGTATCTCTGAACTTTTTTAACAGCTGTAACGCAGTGTGCACAGTTATACTGGGCCAACCCGGTGGGGGAAGGCGGAGATGTGTGTGCACCGCGGTGGGGCGGGAAGGGCTAACAGGCTTCAGCGCACTTGGCCCTTCCACACCGTTTGAGAGGAAACCCTAAGCTGGCCAAGCAAAGCACAAATGCAAATGTAACCTGGAGGCATTTGTGCCTCGAGGCATAGCGTCCCGCCCTACCCCTCCCGTAGGAAACTGTGAAGCTCTACCTTTTTTCCCCGGGACACGGCGACACAGCAGGCCCACTCCAGAGACCAAAACCAGGTCTCCTTACTCCCTGCCCTTTTCAGTTTCGTTGCACTTCCGTGCTCTTTCGGGGCGTCTTTGATTTACAAACAATATATAGTTACAGCGAGAGCTTTTAAGTTGACGGTAGAGCCCGGTGAGTAAAAACAAACTCACCATCGACAACGAAAACGACCCAACCCCGCAGCATCAGAGATCTGAAAAAATGCAAAGATTAGGCAGTCGGAGCCCCGGGAGCAGCTGGGACCTCGCGGGGCCCAAGCCGGGGCCCACGAACGCGGGCAGAGAGGCTCCGGGAGCACGGGGCGCGGGTCGGCGGGGCGACCCCGCGGGTCCCCCAGCCCAGCGGCCTCGGGGCGGCTTCTCGGGCATCCCGGAGCCGGCGCCAAGTCAGGGGCAAACCCCAAAGCATCCACTTCGACGAAGGGAGGCAGACGGCCCCGGGAGGAGTGTTTAGGGCGCGGGGTCCCGAAGGTCGCACGGCCAGACCGTGGGCCGGGACAGGGAAACGGAGGCGATCCCGCCGTGGAGCACCCCGCCAGGTGCGCGCCCGCCAGGCCCCCTCCCCGGAGCGCGTGACCGCCCGGCCGCTGTCACCTTCCGGCCCCGCGGCGGCCCCGCCTCTTCTCCCGACTTCCTTTCCCGGGGCGCGCGGCTGGGCGGTGGCGGCGGCGGCGGCGGCGGTGGCCTGCGTTCGCGGACCCGGAGCGGAGGACCGGCGGGGGCAGCCCTGCGAGTACGCGGCCTGCGCGCCACGCGGCGCGGCCTGGGCGCGGGGATGGGGGACTCGCGGCCGGGGCTCGGGGCGGGGAGCCCTGAGGTTATCCCGGCTCCCGGGTGAACCTCAGGCGGGTGCGGGCCGGGAGGGCTCGACAGCTTTCTCCTTCCAGGAAACCGAGGGAGGGTGGTACTGGGAGGCCGAGACTGGCAGTCACTTCCTGCGCCCACATGGCGAGGGGGTGGGGGGCGCCTGCTTTCCGTCCGGGAACGGAATCTGGGAGTGGTGGTGCGCGGGGGAGCGGGAGTTCCTCCCGGCCCTGGAGTGGCGTCCCTCGTGTTTCCGCAGCTGGGTGCCGGGGCTCCAGTGAGCGTCACAGCCGACCCGGGGCAAGCGCCCGGGGCTACTACGTTCCCGTCCCTCGCCTCTGCTGCCCCTCCCACCTCCTGTTAGGCTGGCACCGATCTGGTACCCACCCTGCAGCGATTATGGATGCTGACCCTTAAGGCCGGCGGTAAACCGGCGCGGTCCAGCATCGCTCGGTGTCGAGAGGGTTTACAGCCTTCTCGGAATTTGGGCGACATCATCGGGATAATCATGGTTCCCAGTCTTAGGCACTGCCGCGCCGCCCCGCCCAGATACGGGGAAATTCCCCGCTTCCTTCAGCCCAGACGCCTAGGCTTGCTCGAGACTTCTCAGTTCTTGAGTTGCCCTCCTTCCTTGCCCTGTTTGGTCTCCCTTGAAAGCACCCCACCCCTTACTGGAAGTTTTAGGCCCCCTGTTGGAGGCCTGTTGGAGAACAGCTTGTGCCTGGCCCGGATTCAGTAGAGCCCCTGTTACTAAAACTTTGCCTTAGTCATAGGGCTCGACACTTGTCAGTTTCTCCTCATTTGATTCGGTACTCAGGGTTGATAACTTCTGTTTCAACTGGGGAAACCAAGGGGAAAGAAAAGGGACGAATTAATCTGGTTAATATCAGAGCTGGGACAGCTCCCGTGGGACTTGACAGGCATGGATAATAATCCTATGTGATTTAGGATAAGTTCTCTTGCGTGTCTGTAACATGGGATGTTACTACCTTTGCTAGAATGAGGCGTGAGTAAGATGATGTGTCTGACTTTCACAGTGTTTGAAATATATTAGGTGATCAATAAATGTTCTCCTTTCTCCCTCCCATTCTCTTGTGCTGGCTCTGTTTCATCGGGAGAGAGAACAAGTTGTGGGGCAGGCGTTTGTACTAAGTGGAAAACAATCCTATGAGAAAGCAGTGACTAGGTGTAATATTTGGGAATGTGAAACTAGGCGTGAATCCAAACTTCCGAAACAGTAACCTAATTTATTTTTTTCTTAAGGCCCGACACTGTCTGCGGTCCCATGATCCGTGATTTCTGATTGTAACTGAAATTGTCTAACTTTGCAGACCCAATGTTTAAATGTGGTTGCGCTGAACTGGAAAGCAGATTTGCCAAAATGCTCTTCTCAACTGTTGTTTTCCGTGTAGACCCAGCATGAGTGAAGCTCCCTGCAGGAAACGTGATGACTACCTGGAATGGCCTGAGTATTTCATGGCAGTGGCCTTCTTATCGGCACAGAGAAGCAAAGATCCAAATTCGCAGGTAAGTGAGTGTTCTGGGAGAATGTTTGGACCCTCTCAGGCACAGAGATCCTGCAATCGAACACATTACGAAAGGAAAAGACTCCACGGATGCCTGTCGCCAGAAAGGCAGAGGAAGTCTGTCTTCTGTGCTGCCTCCCTGTGTGCGTTCATGTTTCACATTCCATCATTCACCGCCTCTTGCGCCCGCCCTGGGGTTAGGGGGTGCTTCCTTGGGCTTATGGGAGCTGCCAGGGAAAGTGAGCAAGGAGATAGAGCTCTTACCACACTGCCAGAAGCCGCATGCTCTCTTTGGAGCTCTGCAAGCTTGTGGTTTCATTTACTGCCCGTCCAGGGGCCGACGGGCCACTTGACCAGTGTTTGGACACCTTTCCCTGTAGGTCGGAGCCTGCATCGTGAACGCAGAGAACAAGATTGTCGGCATCGGGTATAATGGAATGCCAAATGGGTGCAGCGATGACGTGTTGCCTTGGAGAAGGACGGCAGAGAGAAAGCTGGATACCAAGTACCCTTACGGTAAGGCCTGCCTTGTGTTTCCTTCTGTTTGGTGCCATAGCCTTGGTGGTGCTCAGCTAAGATAGTTGGTCAGAAAGTATCATCTCTTTTCAGTCATCAGCAGCTGGACAGAAGAAGAATCCTGTTGAACCACCTCCATTTCCTGCCCCCGACCCGTACGTTCCAAAGAGTTAGTGAATGGGGGCCTGTTAGTGGTCTGTACACGGCCTGGCCCTGAGGTCCGGGGATCTGTTGTCTGTGGCCGGCCTGGTATGTTTCGCTGGCAGCCCGCCAGGCTGGGCGACACCCCAGCGTGGATGGTGGGCTTCTGCAGAGGGCCACAGCCCCCGGGAGAGGTAGCTGAGGGATGTGCACGCTGGCCCTGCCCATGCTTTCCTGGCTGCTTGGAAGCAAAGCCACCTAACCAAGATCTGGCGAGGGCTTTGCTCTGAGGAGAAGCAGGCTTCGTTCAGTCCCTCTGCCTGTGGAGGAAATCTCAAGTTCGTCTCTGGGAAGTAGGAAATGACTGTGACTGTATTTCATCAGGAAATGGATGATGCCGTCTCTTCGTCCTGTTCTGGGGGCTTTGTATTCCCAGGGTGGACCACAAGCCAGACGCGTGGAACCACATGGCCTGGCCAGCTCTGGTTTTCATCTTTCAATTAGGGAAGGGTGCTTCTTGTAATTTGTTGCATATCTGAGCCCCAAGGAGAACCACTTTCGAGATTGGGGGGGTGGGGGCGGGAACAGGCCACAGCCTCACTTGCTTTTCCTTTCATTCCCCGGACAACCAATGCTGTAAGAGAGGCGAATCGGGCTGCGAACGCTGGTTGCTGATTTTTCGTAATATGAGGACCTGTGTTTATGTCTGGAAGGGAACCCACCACCTCGGTTGGGAGGAAAGTAGACTCAGGCCATTCAAATGGGAAAGCTCGTGCCTGTAGGAAACCCGCGTCAAGGAATAATGTAAGACCTTTCTGCTTTGTTGATTTGTCCATAGTAGGCTGTCCTCTGGGGTTTTCTCATGAAGAATTCTAAGTCTACATTCGCCTCATTTATATATTTTTACGAATATTCCTGGACCTTAATCACGTTAAATAAGCCCCCTGAGTTTCTTTTTAAATTGCTTCAGGGCAACTGTTCTGTTTTCCAAAGAAAAAGAAAGAATGTGACTGGAGGTGGGGAAGGGACAGAGGAATGAGGGTAGGGTGGGGGTGGGGGGCTGCAAAGCAGTCAGGGTTTTCCAGGAATGAAACACAGTTGAGTGATTCGGGGGATTTATAGTCAGTCTGTCCTTCTCACTCCAGCCCTGGAGGAGAGGAGGGTCCCGGACCCAGGAAGGTAGTAAACCTGTTTTCTCAGCCTTAGTTCTGTAGCTGAGTGGAGCTCTAGTGAAAAGATAAATGTGCTAACGTATTTGAGACACTTTTTGTTATTCTGATTTTGGTTCTGTAACTTTCGAGGGTAAGAGAGAAGGCAAGTGATCAGCTGTTTGTCGGTAACACGTGACGGTAATTTTTCAGAGTACGGTTCAACGTCCCACGTAAAAACCGCAAAACTGTGGGGCGCTGGGGTGGCTCAGTCGGTTAAGCGTCTGACTTCGGCTCAGGTCATGATCTCACAGTCTGTGGGTTCGAGCCCCGCGTCGGGTTCTGTGCTGACACCTCAGAGCCTGGAGCTGCTTTGGATGCTGTGTCTCCGTCTCTCTCTGCCCCTCCCCCGCTCACACTCTGTCTCTCATTCTCAAAAAAATGAATAAACAAAAACATTTAAAAAAACTGCAAAAGTGAAAAAGGTCTATGTGCTCAAGGTCTGCGCTGAAACATGACGAGCACAGTGACTATGTCACCCGGTCCACACAGTGAAGCCTCGGTCCTCCTGCCGAATGGGGGAATTCTTTTAAAAAAAATTTTTTTTAACGTTTATTTATTTTTGAGACACAGAGACAGAGCATGAATGGGGGAGGGTCAGAGAGAGAGGGAGACACAGAATCCGAAGCAGGCTCCAGGCTCTGAGCGGTCAGCACAGAGCCCGATGCAGGGCTCGAACCCACGGACCGCGAGATCATGACCTGAGCCGAAGTCGGACGCTTAACCGACTGAGCCACCCAGTCGCCCCAGAATGGGGGAATTCTTAGGTGTCAGTCTGTTGCAGGGAGGTGGCTTGTAGAAAGGTGGGTAGGCGTAGGGGAAGGCGGGTCCTGCTTGGTTCCTGAGCAGCTGCTCTCCCTCAGGACCTGTGCCTTCTTGAGTCCCTGTGAGCCCCGGCAGATTTGTGGCAGTGACCCAGAAGCCCAAAGCTTTGCCTATGTTTGCAGCCCCTCACTTCCCAGTGGTCAGAAACCTCTCAAGTAGCCGATTGTATTTGTTCTTAGATGCTCGCTGCCTTTTGTCTAACTTGGAGACAGTACCTTTCAGAGCTCCTTTCTAGAAGGAATGAAAAAAAAAATCTACATAGGGATTTGTCCAACTTCACTGATTTTTTTTTTGTAATTTTTATTGAATAGTTGCTGAATTTCAGGGCAGAGATCGCCTGTCTGTCTGCATTATTTTTTTTTACTATCCATATGATACCTCTAGGTTTTCAAAGCTCTTTGCCCTTGTTTCTCAATTATTCATTTGACACGTGGTTATGCGAGGATGTAGACAGTTTCCTTTCACAAGAGTAGGCTTGTAATTTGATGTACCATAAAAGTCGTAGAAGGTATTAAATGGTTTTTAAAAGGCATTTAGTGTTACTACCATCATAATACACGGAAAGATGGGCTTTAAGTCTAAATAGTGATGGCTGGCTATGAACTGTATGCTCAGACTTGTTTTTTTTTCAAGAGGTTTCAGGCCTCAGAGAAATACATGTTTGGATAGCCTTGGATGTAACAGAAACGTTTGGTGATAATTGACCAAAACACAAGTTCTTTTTTTTTTCCTTCCGTTTTAAGACTTCAATTAATTTTGAAATTAAGTGACAATGTCTGGAATTAGTCGGCTTAACCCTTTCTTTCCTCACCACTATTAATAGTGGCTGACCTGCTCTCTGAGAAAGATAGATTATGTGCTAATCCCTGTAAAGGAGCTTTAGAGATCATCCAGAGTTCTAGACCAGTGATTTCCTAATTCTTTTCAATATATGAGGACCCTCTTTTACATGTCAACAGAACTTCCAGGACCCCTGTATAATGCTAGTTAAACTATCCCTATCTTTCTTTGTTACCGAGGCATATTTGACGCATAACGTTATAGTAGAGTGCAGGTGCACGATACAATGATTTGTTGATAATTGTGTGCACGGCTGAGCAATTCCCACAATAAGTCCAGTTAACATCCATCGCCTTACGTCGTTACAAAAAATTTGTGTGTGCGATGAGAACTTTTAAGATCTTTCTAGCAACCTTCAAATATGAAGCACACTGTTACTGTAGTCACCATGCTATACATTACATTCTCCAGGGCTTACTTATTTTACATTTGGAAGTTTGTACCTTTTGACCACGCCCCCTTCACCTGTTTCATCCATTCCTACCTTTGGCAACCACCAATCTGTTCTCTGCATCGGTGAGCTTTTTTTTTTTTTTTTTTTTAAGATTCCACACATAAGTGAGATCATTAACATCTTTTGGGTAAGAAAATCCACGGATAACAAAAGCTACTCGATACCAGTAACGCTTTGCCTTACTCTGTACTTTATTAAACAGCATTTGTGTGCGTTTGGAAAAAGCGTATGTGTGTGCTACGTGTGATGTTTCTGCTGTCTGTGGAACATACTTGGACCCGTTGCAGAAGCTGGGGAGTGCTTCGGACGCCTGTGCCCACAGAGTCCAAGCCTAATGTCTCGTGTGGATCGGAAAAGAAAGGCCCAGAAATGTAAATCACCTCTGTAATGCCACACAGACAGGGAGACATCCTGAGGTCAATGCTCTTTGCTGCCCAGCTGTCTCTTCTGTGGGGCCCAGGAATTCAGCTCTTCTGAAATGTTGCTTCGGTCAGAACACAGCGTATCACCCGTTCTCTCCTTTTCACTATGCACTTGAGTGCGCGGAGGCTTAGGCGAGTAACTCCGCGGAGGTCAGGAGCTCGGGTGGTGGCGGCCTGCGCTTAGCATGAGGCAGAAGGTACATGGTTTGCTTTAACATTTCTCCGAAGGGGAGCTTGGGTTGACTGAGAACGTATACAACTTAATTGTCCTTATTAATTCTGGAAGTTTAGAAGCGGTTAGTCTCGATTGACCCTTTGTGGAAAGGAGGGAAGCGCAGAATGCTTGTAACAGAGAAGGACGGAGCGTTTTCCGGGCTGTGTCTCCGGAGAGGCATTTTTAAGGGGCGTTCTTGTTCTTCCAACCTCGGGATCAAAACGTCACGAAACTATTTGATTATAATGTAGTGTTAATATGGAAAATGAAGATTCCCCCTGCCACGGAAACTGCTTTTATCTCATTCTTTTCCTGAAAAATCCAAAAGGTAGTGTGATGTCAGTAACATTAAGCGGCAGGAAGAAGTCGGCGTGAAAAGTGACACCTTTTCGCACGAGTGACAATTAAAAAAAACCGGGAAGCAGCAGATTTATCTAATTTAACCATATAAAAAAGCTTTGGAAGATTTTTATTTTTAGGAGGGGGTGGTTGCTAAACCTAGGATGAAGTATTCAGCTGACATTTTTAGTTCCTTTCTCTTTGTGAAATTCATTAGAACCAAGCACGTTTGATCAAAATACTAATTTTATAAAATGGAGGTAAAATGACCCATGGTAATGCAGATAGCACACTTTCCTTGGGATTTCATAGTGGATTTTGACGACAGTTTACAGACCAGAGAGGTGGAGTGGAATCAACATCTTTCATCCTTGAGAGCCGTTGTTAAAAACTTCCCGTTTGGGGGGTGCCCGGGTGGCTCAGTTGGTTGAGTGTCGACTCCTGGTCTCGGCTCAGGTCGTGCTTTCATGGTTCGTGAGATTGAGCCCCACATCGGGCTCTGTGTTGACGGTGCAGAGCCTACTTGGGATTCTCTGTCTCTCTCTCTCTCTGCCCCTTCCCCGCTTGCTCACTCTGGGTTTCTCTCTCTCAAAATAAATAAATAAACAGTTCAAAGAAAAACCAGGCTTCCCATTTTCAATAGTAGTTCCAGTGCTCATCCAGCTCGCCTGTGTTTTACTGTTATGTCGTTTCCTGTTGGTAAGGGATGTGCGGGTAAGATTGCCTCTCTGCCTGGCCGCCTCTTCTGTCCCAATCGATCGAGAAGCCAGGATCGCTCTGCCTGCCGCATCCCACTTGCTCATCATGGAGGCGACCATGGTTCCGATGTGCCCAGAGTGGGTGGTGGCCACAGTCGAGATGCATCAGGCAGAAATGGAGACGTGGGGCTCCTTCCAGGGTCCGTTCATATTTCCGTAGGAAAACTCGGAAGAGGATATCATGCTGGGGAGGAGTTAATTAAAGGCATTGTTCAGCACGGCAACTTTGATCGGTTTTGCCAGTGCATGGTGGAGCTTCTTTAAACTTTATATTTAAATTTAGTCTTTACTTTTCAGACTTAGCATATTGTTAAGCATGCAGAGATGTCATTTCAGTGATTACTTAGCCATTTACCTTACCCCCTTGAACACTGACATTTTCCTGACTGCCACGCGTGTGATGTATTTCTTCGGCATCCAAAAGGTTAGTCCTGAGAAACTAATTTATCAAGAAGTTAGGCGGCTGATCCTTCTTAAGCTGTGACTTCCTCAAAACTTGTAAGAGCTTCTTCGTAATTAAGATCAAATTTGTTCCTTCAGCCGGCTGAAATTGAACGCCCTCCGGTTTTGTTAGGCAGATCCGTGGGTTTGATGAGTTGCTGTTTCCTTTCCTACAGAATTCTAATTTCACGTCGCGGCTTTCCACCGCCCCTCCCCTGCTCGGCCTTTTCGCAGCCGTGTCCCTGACCGTGGGCCCCGGGAGGACCTTTTGTACCAAATAACGAATAGTCAACGGGAAACCTTTGAGCGACTGTACCCCAGAAAGAAATAAAGTAGATTATTTTTATGAATCAAGGGGCCAACTCAGGTTTCATTGTGTGATGCTTGAGACAAATCATAGAAATATAACTGCCTATGTCGCAGGCTCCCCCTGGAAATTAATCAGCTTGATGGAAGCGTATTTCACGTTCAGGTGTAGCTGTTTATAAATGGTCTTAAGAATACATCATGATTTTGGGGGGTTAGTTTATTAGATTTTTATCTATGTATTTTTTTTTTTTAAAGTAATCTCTACGCCCAATGTGGGGCTCCCGCTCACGACCCCTAGATCGAGTTGTGTGCTCCACCAACTGAGCCAGCTGGGAGCCCATTTATCTGCGTGTTTTAATCTATAGATTCAGGGCTAATTGTTTTTGAAGAGCTAGAGATTACTATTTCACTAGGAATATCTACAAAGCATGTATAGATAGGAACAGGTTAAGTCCTGAGAAGCATATGCAAGAAAAGCTAAAATGCTCATCTCTGGGCATCCAACCTTCTCATAAAAATACACGGCATTTGTCTTTCGTTTTACAAAGAACCAGTTTACCTCATGGAAATTTGTATTCAAACCTTAAATAATCCAAGGGTAGTGATTTCCAAGTTAACGAACGGGAAGTGGGCTGAAGTTTGATCTTTGTACCGTCTCTCAAAATAAACGGTTTGTTGGGAAATTTAATAGTACCAATAAAATTTCAGGGCCACCTTCAATCTGTTTTAGATTTTTACGTATGTGAGCACATTAATTGAGTGCAAGTGGATATTCCTGTTTTTTGTTGTTTTTAATTTTCTTTTAATGTTTATTTATTTTTGAGAGAGCAACGAGCACGAATGGCGGGGTGGGGGGAACCGAGAGAGAGGGAGACACAGAATCTGAAGCAGGCTGCAGGCTCTGAGCTGTCAGCACAGAGCCGGATGCGGGACTCAGACTCAGAAACTACAGGCTGACGTCAGATGCTCAACCGACTGAGCCACCCAGGCGCCCCCCCCCCCCCCCCCGCCGTTATTCCTCGTGATAAATATAACTTTTTCAAATTTTTTAATTCCGATAAGTCTTTGTCTAGAACTTTGGGCCACCACGCAGTGGGGTTCCAGGGGGGACCTGACAATGATGAGCTGCCTTAGTCTTTATTCTCTTGATCTGTTCTTTATCTGTTTTGCTGATTTGGGCTGATCTTCTCTGAAATCGGTCTGCATTACTAAGGTTTTATTTTATTTTGAATTTTTTTCATCAAGAATCTCTCTTTCCTACACCCTGTTGATACTGGTACCAAAATGGAATATGTGTATATTGTTTGTCCTGGAAATATGCAGTGAAACCTGGTTCCTAGAGATTTTTTGCGGATATTCGTATCGCTTTTTACATGTACTTCATAGGACTTTTGTTTTATATTTAGATGAGATTATATATGTCTTTACAATTTTTTTTTAATGTTTATTTTTGAGAGAGAGAGACAGCGGGGGAGGGGCAGAGAGAGAGGGAGGCACAGAATCCGAAGCAGGCTCCAGGCTCCGAGCTGCCAGCACAGAGCCCGACGCGGGGCTCAAACCCATGAATGGTGAGATCCTGACCTGAGCTGAAGTTGGATGCTTAACCGACTGAGCCACCCAGGGGCCCCAATTATATTTGTCTTTAATATACATGTTAGCTGAGAAAGTCCCCACAGTGCTTAAAGCAGCAGTTGTCAGATTCAAGGGGAAGGATCCTGGACAGGGCTTCTGGAACTTAGGTTCTAGTTGTGATATGTTTATACCCAGTGATTGTGGGGATGTTACTATATTACTTGCTGTTTATTTCTCAGTATCTTTATGAAACAAATGATCACTGAGGACCCCTTCAGTGCTAGAATTCTAAGGAAAAATTCAACAATACAGCTTGGATCACATTGGATTAGAGTGCCATTTCTCTGCTCATGGGGTCCCAGGGGGTTCTGAAGCCATACTGGGGGAAACCTGCAGATTTGTAAAACGCTGCTGGTGGCCGTGACATGGAGAGAGTATACATCATGTGTGGGGACAAATCAATAAGGAGAGAAACAGGTTTTATTCACTCTCTCCCTCCAGCGATTGGAAATCTGCTCCAGTCCTAAGATGAATCGACATGGGACAAGACAGGACGCACAAGCAGGAAGGGGCAGTCGAAGAGTATAGGTTACCCCACAAACCTGGAGATTCAAAGACATTGGATGAAGAAAGGTTGGAAGATAAGCAGTGAAGAAAAGGACCCCACATCGAAGTGCAGGAAAATAGATGAGGAGAGGAGGCAGGTACAGAACTGTATGAGAGAAGAGGTTAGTCTTAGACCAGATGGAAGGGAAGGGCTTCAGAAGTCCTTCTGTGAGTCTGTGCGACCACGTTTACTGAAACGTGGGTGCTTGCCTGGCATCGGGAAATCCCGTGATAAATGCAGAGTCTTGGTGAGAGCAAGGCAGTGGAGACGGGAGGGCGCACACACTCTCCCCTCAGCTCGCGCTCTGGAGGGTCGTCCCGGCCACTTAGCGGAGGTGTGAATTTTGTCTCTGTGCTTCTTCCAAATGATAGATGCCACAGTAAATTTAAAATATTGAATATGATAACTGAGCATGAATTTTTTAATTCTGCAATTAAAAGACTTTGTTCAGAATGCCATTAATTTTGGGTTTAGGTGGAAAAGGGAAGCAGAATCTCTCGCTGTCCTTCTTCCTTATGCGAGCGAGTTACAACTTTCTAGGAACTGAAATAAATACTAAGGAATCATCCATTCTTCTATGGGTTTGAGTTGTCTGTTGGTGACGGGGGAGTTCTCAAGTCACTTGTTTCCGTTTTAAAAATCATGACTATATTTTATTTATTTTTCTAAACATGTATTTTTGATAGTGCACGAGCAGGGAAGGGGCAGAAAAAGAGGGGGACAGAGGATCTGTGCTGACAGCAGCGAGCTCCATGTGGGGCTCGAACCCACAAACCGTGAGATCATGAAACTGAGACGAAGTCGGACGCTCAGTCGACCGAGCCACCCAGGCGCCCAAAAGTCACGACTATACTTTATATCACAATACATTTTTCGGAGGACATTGACCCGTGGCCCGGCATCCTCTCCGCACATGCCATGCCAGCACCCCGCGCTAGCAAATAAAAACGTTACCAGGTCTGTTTTCAAGGACTTGGCAGACTAACAGTGATGGAGGTAGACGTTAATGAAATAAACAGATGCTGTTGTTTATTCCTTTCTGAGGAAGTGACCTTTAGGCTGAGAGCTGAAGGATTCGATGGGTTCCCGGAGGTCAGGGTTGGCTGGTCAGTGTTTAGGGCTGGGAAAGACATTCGCTGCGAGAGGGCAGGAGGGCGCTTGGAACTTTCTGTGGGAGGGAAAGAATTTGGGCCACACGGAGTACAGAGGCGAGGTTGGGGGCCGGCAGGGGGCGGAGGTAGGGAGTTTGGACTTACAAGATGAAGCTGGTGTGGGGGGGACCTGTGGGTGGTCCGGGGGATAGGAGACGGAGAGGAATGGAGGCAGCATCAAGAAGGCTGGGTGACACGGGGCTCAGAGAGGGAGTCTGACTCCCCCGGGCAGTCCTAGCCTGAGTGCCTAGGTTTGGGGGGAAGCTTTGGCCCCTAAGTTTGAGGTGTCTGTGAGACCTCCCAGTAGAAGTGTCAGTTGGGGGTGTGAGTGGGGACAGAGGTCTCGGTCCGAGACGTCAGTGTGGGCATGTGTGGCATTCGGGTGACACTGTGCCATGGAAATGCGCGAGCGCACGTAGGGAGCACGTGCAGAGGCAGGACCCGGGGCTGGTCTCAGAACTGCAACATTACGAGGGTGGGTGGAGGAGGGGGGGAAGGAGCCTGCTCGCAGGGATCGCTCGGAGCCCCCGCTAAGGAGGAGGGAGCTGTGCCTTGAAGACTAACAAACGTCCTCGGGGGTCAGCGACACACAGGTCTTATTGGAGAGAGCAGTGCTGACGGAGTGGTGGGGATGGGAGGTGACAGCCCGTTGAAGGAAGAAAAGCAGGCGAGGAAAGCAGGACCCTGTATGGAGAGGGGGTTGGGATGGTTGTTAAGAAAGCAGGCTGTTTGGGACGCCTGGGTGGCTCAGTGGTCAGTTAAGCATCCGACTCTTGGTTTCAGCTCAGGTCATGATCTCACGGTTCGTGGGATCGAGCCCCGTGTCGGGCTCCGCTCTGTCAGCGCAGGATTCTCTCTCTCCATCACTCTCTGCCCCTCCTTGCCTCTCTCTCTCTCACAATAAATAGATAAGAACATAAAAAAAAGACGTTAGAGTGGCAGCCGCATGGGAGATGGGGCCAAGAGAAGGGTTTCTACGAGGGGAGGGCCTGGGTCTTGTTAGTTCTTGCAGCACGGATGTGGGCTGGTTCAGCAGAGAGAGATTGCGGGCACACTGATGAGCGATAGAAGAGGGACACCGAGCGGGGCAGCTGACAGAGGTCCGTGGGTGGCAGGTGGCAGTGATCAGTCCCAGCTCCGTGAAGGATGCGGCAAGGTTATCAGCCGCAAGGAGGGAGGAGAGGGGTGAGCGGGTTCGGGCTTGGACGCTGCGGGGAGAGGGAAAAGAACGCGGTGCGGAGCGCAGAGTAGGGAAAGTAGGGCAGGGTCTCCAGCTCGCGTCTCATCTCAGAAGCCTGAGTCAGGTCGGCTAAGCCCCATTTTCTGCACGCCGAAACAGCATCAGTGAGTTGCCTGAGGCGGGCCTTGTAGAGCTGGAATTAATTAGAACACACACATCCTGACTCCTATTCCAGTGCTCATTGCTCAGTCCCAGTTTACCCTTTGAAAGCCATTAATGCAAGAGGGAGGCTTTGGATCTTTGTGGCGCATATTTGCATCACAAAGCTGTCAAGCAGCGATTAGCGTTCTGTTCCTATTCATGTTTCTTCAGTAGCTTTTAGGCCTCAAACATGTATTTCGCGTGAACGGCAGGAAGGGAGCTGGCCTGGCTTACCCATCGATGGACTGCAGCATTTCCACACCCTCCTCCCTCTGACCCGATTGTGTGCCCTTAGCACATGGGGAAGCGATGTAATTAGAGTTCTGGGGGCTTTATTGTCAATAATGGAAACACCACAGTCAGGACTCTCTTTAGCCCTAAGCACTACCATTGGGGCTAAGTGGCTCCCCTGGGTGCCATGAGTTGCTGCCAGCAGCCTTGGCGAGAGGCAGCGAGGACGGAGGCAGGGGATGGGGATCAGAGTAGGAGAGACCGGGAGGGAGGAACGTCCGTTCTCCGTCTCCGAGCTGAGCAGCCCGGGGACGGAGAGGTTCTGTGCTGTGCTCTTCACGGACGTTCGTCCTTGTGATGCCGGGTCTTTTGCTGTCCATTTCACAGGCCGGCAGGCTGAGGCTCCACAAGAGGTGTGGGGACCTAGAACGAGCAGGTGGGGGAGGCAGCGTGTGAGGAGTGGCCGAGGGGACGTGCAGGGAGGAGGCAAGGGGACAGCAGAGGCTCTGCCGATGGCTCCAAGAACCGGGTGCCTCGGGTCCAGCTCCAGGGCATGTGCCAAGAACCGGGTGCCTCGGGTCCAGCTCCAGGGCATGTGCCGGCGGGGATGGGTGTGAACGCGGCTCTAGGACCGGGACGCCGGACGCCCGAGGACTTGGCCGCCTTCTGAGTGAGTGACTGACGTCCGTCTTCCCAGACCTGGCCAGAATTCCTTTCCTCTGGCCGAGACCTCCTCTGGGCACGGGCCTAGCAGAACAGACTCGGGACGTTTTCCAGGCTCGCGGTTGTCGCTGTTACCTGCCCTTTTCCCACCCTCAGACTTCACGCTGGAATAATGAACGTCTCTCTGCTCGAATCGTGTGTCCCTCAAAGCCAGAAGGTTGTGAGGCCCCGTTCCACTGCGCGGCGGGGGAGGGGGGGTGCAGGGGGCAGTGGTGTTTGCGTCTAAGCACACGGAGTGGAACGGCTGGGGCGTGGTCAGGTGAGGCACGCGGGCTGTCACCTGTCACCCATCACCTGTCACCTCCGCTCCGGAAGACCCTCCTCCGGGCACCTGACGCCCACGCATCTTCATCACTGGGGACCAGCCAGGGTTGAGGCCGTCCGTCCTCAGGAAACAAGCCCAGTTCTGCCTCTGGGGCTCATGGCTTCACTTGCAGTGCTCTTTTTGTTCCCAAAGCTTTTCCCTGCCGCTCTCCTCACGTGGGTCTTGTTGTAACCCTGGGAGACAGGGAGGAGGCCACCGTTCCTCCTGTTTGTCCTTGAGCGACGCCGGGACTGGAACACCCGTGTAGGCCAGTCCCAGGGTTTAGACCCACTCTGTTCTGAAATGCCATTCGTAACCCAGCTACTTTTCCCCACGGAAGCACCGTTCCCCGCAGATTCAGTTCCCCGTCTAGCGACCAGCCCGCAGGTTTAACCCCTCGTTTCCCGGCCGTTCCCACCACTTGACCTCTTCGGTGCGCCTTCCCTGGCGCCTGCAGCCTTTTGCTGGGTGCTCGGGTATGTGTCTTGGGTGTCCCCCGCCGGGCCGGGCCTGAGCTCCGCCGGGGCCGGGGCCGGGGCCGGGTGCCCTGCCCTGTGGGTGCCCTGCCCGCGACCAGAACTCATCGCGACACGCATACACCACATGGCTTCAGTTTAAAACTGTTTCCTCCCGGTACAAAGGGAGGCTCCATCGGCTGGGGTGGCTGCGTTCTGGCTGAGAGGCTGAAGAGCGAGCTGGGCTTCGGAACTCGCTAGAAAGTGGCAGATGGAAGGCTGTGGGCCAGCGGTGGGTGGGCCTGGGTGGTTGGGGCTGGCTTCAGGCACTGATGAACTGGCTTCTAACTCGCTTCTCCCTCTTCCTCACCCCACCTCTGCCCCCAGTCCGTCGGACACTCTCGTACTGAGTCCAGTCGCTACTTTTCAGGTGTGGAAACTTGACGGAGGGGAGATAAGGTAGAGAGTTGACCTTGCCTGGGCACGAAATTCTCGGGATGCTCGCTTTGGATCTCGGGGTAGCCGTAATAGTGAGCATTTGATAATGTTCGGGGGCGATATTGTAGGGGTGGTGGTGGGTTGGGCGGGTGCTTAAATGTAGAGGCTACTCTGTTGTTAAATTATTGATGTGAAGGATGGGTCCTTTGGAGGCTGGCAGTGATGTATGAGACCCTGTCAGGGTATCTTTCAATAATTAAGAAATAAGTAGTTGAAATTCCATTTTAGCTCCAGAAGCCCCAGTTCCCTAAATGGATCTGTTAGAGGAGGATGTACATGCCACACCCCTCGGACTTTTCAAAGCTGTGGGGCTTCAAGCACAGGGAAGAGGGCGCCTGAGCCCCGACAGAGAGATGTGCCGGGGTTCAGTGACTCTGATAGCTATAGGACCCCTGAAATAAAAACACTTAGACCGTCATTTCAAGAAAGGATTTAAAGAAAAATTTTTTTTAATGTTTACTCATTCCTGAGAGAGAGACAGAGCATGAGTCGGGGAGGCACAGAGAGAGAGGGAGACACAGAATCCGAAGCAGGCTCCAGGCTCCGAGCTGTCCACATAGAGCCCGACGCGGGGCTCGAACCCATGAACGGTGAAATGACCGAAGTCGGACGCTTAACCGACCGGGCCACCTGGGTGCCCCAAGAAATAACGATAGCTTCATCATCAGGATGGAAATGGAATATCTTGTAAAAATTAACATTGAGTTATTTTTTAAAACGCATAGGTCAACTTTGAACTCGGGTGCCCCATTTCATGTCAATGATTTTTTTTTTGATGTTTATTATTTAATTTTGAGAGCGTGCTAGCGGGGGAGGTGCAGAGAATGGGGGACAGAGGATCCGAAGCAGGCCCTGTGCTGACAGCAGAGAGCCCGATGTGGGGCTCAAACTCACGAACTGCAAGATCACGACCTGAGCCAAGGTCGGACGCTCAGCCCCAGTGCCCCTATGTCAATTATTAATTGCAGGGTGAAGCCTGCCACCTTTTCAGCCTGGAAGGCCACGTGCAGACGCGTCTTGGCACTTGAGTCCTGACCCTGTGTCCTGGCAGTGAGCGAACTGCCCCATGCTCGTCGTGTGGGTGGCCGCCTCGCCCGAACGCCCTCCCAGTCGGGGCGGAGGCGGACCCGCCCCCCACCCCGCTCCCCAGAGACTTTCTGAGGCTCGTGCAGTGCATGCTGGAGAGCGTCAGCGGAAGGCACCGCGGGGACCTGCCGAGGGGCAGCAGGTGTTCCCGGTGTGAACCTCCGACCCGCCCCTACTGGAGCCCACGTTCTAGGTCAGCCTTGCCAGAGTGCCCCTCAGGCCCGACCAAGTCATCTGCTTCAACCTGGACGGACCACTGACAACGAGGAGTTTTAACCAACCTGGAGACTTTCTTCAGCAGGAAGAGAACCTTGGTTTTCCCGACTCCCACCTCTGTCCGGCCCAGCCTTTCCCCTCTCACCCTGGTAGCACACGGAGAGCAGCTGAGGCCAGGACCACGCTAGTGCTGCTAAACTGTTTGTGCAGCAGTTAGCCTTTGGTTAGTGTTATTTGTGGGGTTTTTTTTTTTAAACTTATTTAAGTAACCTTAATAACACTGCCATCTAAAACAGATATTGTCTTAGTCTCACATGAGATGAAAGTCAAGTCTATAAAATGGTGAGTCTCTCACATCGAGCCAGGATAGAATATATCCTGTTAATTTGTCAAACTTCTAGAGAACCGCCTACATGAGACAGTGAGGATTAATCAAGCCCTAGGAAGAGGGAATTTGAAAAATACAGTTTTCTAATTATACGATCTCTTCTCAGTGGTCCAAGGTTAATGCAGTTCTGAATTCTGACAGTTAGTAATAGAAAAGAAAAAAAAAAAAAGACCACAGCATATGAATTGTCTTATAATTACCTGAAATAGAGGTTCTCTTTCTGGCAATCAAGAACTTTATAAGCATTAATCTGATATTTTCCAGCAGTTGATTCTTTTCCTTTTCAACAATGTTGAGAATAATTGAAAGGTTGTGTGTCATCCTCTGTGCTTATGAAATATACTTGTACTTGGAGATTTCTTCTGCTTATAACTGAGTCAGAGATGAGTAATTCTAGGTAGATAGTTGGAAAATTTGTCCTTTTTTTTTTTTTTTGGACAATTGAGGTATAATACCTCCTAGGGCCTGTGTATGTTTGGGATACTTGGTCCTATTCCTGCTATAAGTATAAAAACTACGTTCATCTCAAGGTCACGAACAGAACCTCTCCCGGTTGGTTGGTTTTTGCTCTTACTTCTCTGCAGCTCTTGACGTAGTTATTCCCGGGCAACACAATAAAAATGCTGGCACTGGGAAAAGATCGATTTATTCTTTCATTTATTGCTGTCAGATATCTGTGGAGTGTTTTATCATAGTGAGAAGAGTTACGGAGAAGCCTCAGAACACCTGAGGCAAAGGCCCGAGAGAAGGTGGGTTGGAAATGCAGATCCTAGGGTATTACCGATAGATCCGCCCTCTGAGAATCTACAAATGCATGGATTCTTAGTGACCACAGGAAAAAAAATCCAAGAGCAGGACCGGACCTTGGGAAAGGCCCCAAAAGACAAGAGAAAGAAAAGGACCCACAGAAACATAAGAGACTCCACAGGGCCTGGTGCGCACCCGAGAGGGTTTCGAGTGGAGAGCTGGCTGAAAGCATGGGCCTGGCGAGCAGGCCCATCCGGAGATGGCAACCGGAGGGAGACTGCATTTTGGTGAAGATAAGGCCGTCCAGGGGCGTATGTGAGGGCTGGCTCTTCCCCAGCTCATCTGAGCGCTCTATCTTCCCAACTGTCTGTCTGTCGAGAGCTTGAAATTGGCCACGTGGGAGTATTCACACCCCCAAAATCAGCAGATTCTATAAATCAGGGCCTTTCCCCCTCCCACCTACCCCCCCCACCCCCCGCCAATGATTGTAAATGTTACTAACATATTACAGAGGTCAACAGGTTTCCATAGTTACATACTTTTTACATGGCAACCCAGCACACACAGCTCACACCTGAAATACACACACACACACACACACACACACCCCTGAAACAGTTTTTGGGAACAGCACTTAACCTCTGTCATGTGGACACATGCAGATCTCTTCTGCTTTCAAACATTTCACTAAAAAGAGGGATGAAAAAGCTGTTTGTAACTCAGTAAACTTATTTCTTGACCTACAGTTTGAAAAGGATTGACTTAGTGAAAACTCGAGCTTATGTTCATTACTGGGTGAAGAGACGATTATTTTATTTATTATTATTTATTTTGAAAGAGAGAGTGCACACGAGAGCAGGGGAAGGGCAGAGAAGGGGGGGAACAGGGGATCCGAAGCGGGCTCTGTGCTGATAGCAGAGAGCACGATGTGGGTCTTGAACTCACAAACCACGAGATCATGACCTGAGCCGCAGTCGGATGCCTGACCGACTGAGCCACCCAGCCACCCCAAGAGATGATAATTTTAAAAATGAATTAGCCTAGCGCTTGTAGACAGGACAGTTTCATCTCGAAAGGAAAATGCTGAGAAGATGGCTCGGTCAGAGTGGAGACCGAGGCCACGGTTGTAACAGAGACGCGGCGCGGGGACGAGGCCGTTGGGCCTCAGGAGCGGGGCCTCGTGATTTGCCATCGAGAGCCTGTCTTGGAGAAGAACCAGCTGTTCTAGTGGATGGAAGGAGGAAACTGGACACGAGCAAACGGCTAAAAATTAGATTACCTGGTGTTGCAAAACTCGCTTTTATTTAGTTCCTCGGCAGTTCACTTTCTCAGCGTCGCTTCCTCCTGCCAGCCAAAGGCACGCACATGCCTCGGTGAGGGTCACACAGCTTCAAGGGGCAGCTGGGCCTTGACCCTGGTGCTGACTGCAAAGCTCCCGCTTCCTCCACCCCTGCCTGGGAGGTGGAGAGTAGAGGGAAGGTTCTCAGCCTGCAGTCAGGCTGGCCAGAGCCCTGGGGCCAGCCCTTCACAGGCCAGCCTGCTCTTTGTGGCCCGAGGCAGATTTGGGGGTCACCTGGCATTTGGTGGTGAAAGGAGTCCTCAGACCCCACTCTGACCGGCCTACCGTAAATGAATCCGACGGACAGTCACGTGAGTCTGCCCGTTCCTCAGTGAGGACGCGGTGGGGGCCCGAGGCCTGACCAGATGGTGCCTTGTCGATGGGTCAGTCTTGCAGGGAAACGCAGGGCGCTTTTGGACGGGAGGCCAAGCGTCAGAGCCGCAGAGGTCATGTGGAGCGCGGACCTCAGAGGCCAGTGCCAGGCCAGAAACGTCTCAGACCTCAGGATCAGACAGACAGACAGACAGACGTGAGGAGTTTGCAAATCACCGGGCAGGGTTGGGCTGGGGTTTCCCTCCTCAGCCTGGGAACTGGTGTTCATCAGATAGGTTTGGCGGGCCAGGGGTTCTGGGGGGAAGGCTGGAGGGGCATTTGTCAGGACCGAAGTTGAGGGGGCACAGGGATGAGCGAGAGAAGTCAAGTGTGGATGGAACACTGGAGCTTTGCGTTCGTCTCGTCCAGTTTTGGATCCGCGGGTTTGGGGACTTGGAATGGTCCCTTTTGGAGGGCCTCCTGAGTGTCGTAGTGCCCAGTAGACCTCACATCTCTCCAACAAACAAGATTTTGTAGCTGAGAGAAAGGAAGTCTGTTTGTGACCCCGTGTATTCTTTCTGTAGACCACCCTTTATACGGGGATGTCGGATGCCGCCCCCGAGAACCTGTTTCTATGGTAATTTTCATTAATGAATCCAGACCACACGATGTTAAATTTTGTCCCCAAACTGCCTCAGATGAATTAGAGGAAGACAGTTGGAATCACTGTGACCATTTTTAGAGATTCCAACGAAAGCAATAGAATAGTGTTTCCTAACAGACTCGGAAACTCTGTAGTTCTGAATATTAATACCAGCACCATCCAAAAATATTTATTAGATGGGAAAGCATAGTTTTGATATTTGAATTTAAGAGGACTTCCTGCATTTCCCAATGTCACCGTCAATAATTGGAATCTGCATTTCCTCCTTTATTCACTCAATAAATATTTAACACCCATTATGTTCATGGCACCGCATTGGACTCTGGGGGAGTTGCAAAGAACCTAGAAGACTGGTCTCTGCCCTCGAGGGGGAAATAAAAGAAACAATTACATCTAATTGTTTTTTATAGGGAGCCGTTGTTAATCCCAGCCTGGGAACAACCCCGTCACCAGGGATGTAAATGGGGGCCAAAAGGGGCCTCTCTGAGGCCAGTGTCCTCACAGCCACTGAGCCTGGGAGCCTTTCTTTTCTCTCTCGTGGCATCTCGGGGATGGTGGCCCAGGTCCCTCTGTGACCGGCGGGAATTATTCTCCAATGGGCTGTGATCTGATTAAGCACTATTTATTTATTTATTTTTTTTTTAGAATTTCTTACAATGCCCGGCAACTGTTCATTTCCACACATATGACCAAGACCCCCTCAGTCGTGGCATTCAGAGACTAAAAGGAGCCCTCCCCATGCTTCCTGAGAGGGCCCCAGGACAGGGGCACAGGCGGGCATCGCAATTCTACCGGTACCTGAAAAGCGGGTGGCCCCCGGGGCGGAAGGTGGGCCAGGGGCTTTATCCTGGCTGAGCCAGAATAATTAATATGGCTGAGCCATATTAATACCGATTCAGGGACCGAGTGTGTCACAGCTAATATGGACAAGAGCCACGAGCTTAGGCTGCTCTTCATTTAAAGCTTCAGTACTCCCAGAAGAGGGTGTTAAATGTAGAAGGTTGGTGGGTTGGAGAAGGTGGGGGGCCCCCCATATTTATAATTCTGGCAGTTTTGTATGATTTGGACCACGGCCAGATTGTCGTTGATTTGTTCAACAGACATTTATTTTACCGCTTGTGTGCTTAGTGTGTGTGAAGTCCCTTTGGAGTTACCAGAGGATTCTGCAACGCAGTGTTTCTGAAACGTGTCTGCACATGAGAATCATGCGGGCGATTCTCTTAGAAATCCACATCCCAGGCAGGCCACACCCCAGACAAGTGCAGACGAGTTTGCAGATTATGATACAGTTTGAGCGATGCACCCAGAAACTTGAATAACGACAGAAGAGGGCAAAGCGGCCACCTCACTGAGCGGGCAGGGGATTCTAAACAGAATCAGGGCTGGGAGTAGTGCTCCCTTGAGGAGAGGGCACCTTGAAGCTTAGGAGGTGGGAGCACCTGGCCAACGGCTGGGGAAGATGGGTGGGCTTCCAGGTGTGGGAGAGGAGAGGCGGTGCTCCTTTCACCCTTGAACTCAGGCCCATGTGGGGATCGCTGTGTGGGGATCGCTGCCGGAACGGGCCAGTGTGGCAAGAACTTGACGTTTCATTAAGTGGATGAATGTTTCCTTCTAAACGAAAAGCCGCTGGTTGTCTGCCGGCATTTTTCTTGTGTGTATGTGGGCCGAGATCCATGGGGGGAAGCGGATCCCTCGGGATAGAAATACTCAGCTTCACTTCCTGGTTCTCTTGCTCTTAAAATCGCACCCTGCCCTCGTAACGGCCGCCGCGAATATCCTTGCATGTGAGTAGCAACGCACAAATGAGCCGTTTTATGCGTGCAGTTCCATACCCCAGGGTCTTGTGGAGCCATGAGCTGTTGCCGTGCTTAGGGTGGGTGGAGATACTTGACCTTGGCCCCTCCTGGCCGCGCCACGTGCTTACAGACCCAGGGCTGCAGCCCCCCCTGAACGGTTTTACTGCTAAAAGCCAACCTGTTAGACCACGCGGCCCTCATTTGGTATTCTCAGTGCTTTCCGTTTCTAATCACTTTTTTAAAAATCGAGTTTGTTCCATGCGTCTTCTTCAGAGGGGCGAGTGGAATGCTCCGGCAGCGTTGGTACGTTCCTCGTGAGTTATGCTGTTTTTCTTTTCTTTCTCTTTCGAACCCGCAGTGTGCCACGCCGAGCTGAATGCCATCATGAACAAAAACTCGGCCGACGTGAAAGGCTGTACTATGTACGTTGCCTTGTTTCCCTGTAATGAATGTGCTAAGCTCATCATCCAAGCAGGTAGGAGCTGGGCCGGTTCCATTTGTCACATTTGCATTGCTGCCCGCTCATCGGCGGCTCATTGCAAAAGTGCTTGGTCTTAAATTGTTATTGTTTGGATCGAAAGTAATTGCACTATCAACCTTGCAAGGTATTTCCTGTGTTTTGGTTTTGAACGGTGCCAGGTCTTCTAAGACTAATTGTATCCTCTGCGATTCTTAGCATGTTTTTAATTTAGTTTGCAACTTGAACTGCAAGCTGCTAAAAAACCACACCGGCGTTGCATATAATTACCGTCAATTTACTGTTCTCTGACATATTGTGCATAGATTAGGGGGAGGGAGAGGAATGAACTTCTGTCAGAAGCAAGGTCAGCTGGGAGGCTGCATATGCAATTTTAATTTGTATTAATATATGGTAGATGTTTTAGGACCTAAACGTATCTTCGCATATAAATGTCATAAGACTCGAACGGTACTACTTGAAGTTTTCCTTACGCTACAGTTACCATAAATCTACACCATTGTATTCTGAATAGTTCACCTTTTTCATACTGTCACATCTAAGATTCAGCCACACTTTATCTCCATAAAGCTCTCAGCTTGAGATTTAAAGACTTATCATGTTAGCCAGATGTGTGGTTTAAAGGGGCTGTTCATCATGAGCCCGGGGGTCTCTGAGGAGAAGAGGTCTGGTGATATCAGACTCAGAGGCCGGCCCCTGTTAAAGAACGTCGTGGAGTTTTCCTCCGCCAGTGTGTACCCAGCTTCCTGTGGTCCCTTCAGGGGCTGGAGGAGGAGGGGGGTGGTTGTATCAGGTGCCCTCCCGTTAGCCCTGCCCTGCGGGACAGGAAAAGAAAACAAATCTGCTGTCCATGGAGCTGGCTGGAATTGGTCTGCAGAACCATTCTGGGAACCACGATGGCACTTGCCTCTGACTTTCGCCAACATGTCCACTCCCCTGCATCAGCCTCTTGAGCGGACAGAAGTTGTCTTGCGACTAAAGAGTATTTGCCCGCAGTAAAGAAACTTTGTTAATCGGATCAAGGCTCGACTACCTGACATGTTTTTACTTTGCATGTGTTAAAAAAAAAAAAATCTATAAAGACTGGAGGGCAGGTTAAAGGTAACATCGTCTGCCGTATTGGAAAGTGGCCGATACGTATTTCAGTAACTGGACACTGTGTGTAAGCACACTGGGAAAAGGTGATTAATGACAGATACGACAGGGCTCGGTATATGTCTGCGTTCTGTTGCCGTATCTATTTGTGCATATACTAATGGGGCTTCTTTCGGTGTCAAAGGTATCAAAGAAGTTATTTTCATATCTGATAAGTACCACGATAGCGATGAGACCACAGCCGCGAGGCTCCTGTTTGATATGGCTGGGGTGGCCTTCAGGTAAGCAGAAGGGCTTGGGGTAAAGGTCGTCGAAGGCCTACTGAAGAAACATTTGACCTCGTTGATGTTTCATTTCTACTTGTGATGCCTGACTTCCACGCTTGGAAGCCTCGTTTTACGTGTGATGGGCCAAGGATCTCAACGTTATTTTAGGGGTAGATTTTTTTTTTTTAATTTTTTTTTTTAATGTTTAATTATTTTTGAGACAGAGAGAGACAGAGCATGAACGGGGGAGGGGCAGAGAGAGAGGGAGACACAGAATCGGAAGCAGGCTCCAGGCTCTGAGCCATCAGCCCAGAGCCTGACGCGGGGCTCGAACTCACGGACTGCGAGATCGTGACCTGAGCTGAAGTCGGACGCCCAACCGACTGAGCCGCCCAGGCGCCCCTAGGGGTAGATTTTTAAGAGCAGTGACAGAAGTATCTGAAGATGATCTGCGGAATGATCTTGCCCTTAAATATTAGTAGCTTTCTGGGGTTTGGACTAAAATTATTCTAGTAGGGAGAAAAATTTAAACTCCACAAGTTTTACCATATTAACGTTAAACTTCTATAAAGTTTGCAAATGTAACAACTCCGGCATTGAAAATTTAGGATGCAAGTAACCCACTAGGTTGAAACACCATGTAAAAATGCTTTTTACAACAACATTTTAAATGGAGATTTGAAGTTATTTCGACCTTTGTGCTTATCTTTGCTAGGCAAAGATTGGGAGGTATGTTTACTTGCAGGGAAGTTCTACCACCTTCGATTCATGGTAAGAAACTTCGTTTGAGACTGAAAGCTCTCAAAGCAATTCCTTTGCGGTATTTGTGGTCAGCAGTGGGGTGCTGTAATTAGTAACGTACTTCTGTTCATCACTAGGGATAGAGGTTAGATGTGATGGATCTCTTGAATTGCTTTGCCTTATGAGACTTTACATGCAGATTGTTTGCATAATAATGATAATTAGATATTCACTGTTTACTGGTTTTTAAAAGAATACAGTCAGTCCGCAAATATTGTCCTGTTAACTGTTTTAAGAAGGTACATCAATGAGTAAAAATATATAGCGGGTTTATTTTACTTCTGCATCTTTAAAATGTGACTTTAAAAATTACTCCACACTAAAGCTGGCTGGGTTTTTTGCTGTGTACAAGAGGCAAAGGAAAATTTGCTTTTTTTTTTTTTTTGCTTTTGAGCGATTCCAGGTTGGCTGCAGAAATTTCCTAGGAAGGAAGATAAATCTGGTGGGAAAACTAGTGATCGTGTGTCATGTTGTGCAGCTAACTTGTTAGAAATCCTTTGACTACCTGATAATTCATGAACTCAGCTGGCTGGAGAACACACAGACCGAGCCACCCCATGTGTTCCTTTTTTTGTCTTAGTCTTTTCTGGTTCGTGTCCCTCTCAGTAGGGTGCACTATAATTGGCTCCTATAGAGATAAGATATCAAGTGAATCCCGGGAAATTTTTTCCTCCCCACAGAAAATGTAGGTTAAGCCAAAGTAAACAAATTGCTTTAAACTACTCACTGGATAATATCTCTATATATTTTGTTTCTTATGTTTAGGAAATTCACACCAAAGTGCAGCAAGATTGTCATTGACTTTGATTCAATTAACAGCAGACCGAGCCAGAAGCTTCAGTGAGTTACATCTCATTAAATCTCCAAAAGATTGGGATTATCCTCTCCTAAGAAGCTGCTAATGCCTTTCATCTTGAAGTTACACATAACTTTTTAATGGTCAGTACAGCAAAAGTAGACATCTAAAGAATATAAAGCCTCAAATCTTCCTGTCTTTCTTGTCACGTGGAATCTGCATCTGTTTAAACTATTGATTTAGGGTTTAAAGTAAAGAAGCCTGTAGATGGCCTGTCGCACAGGGCAGGAGTGGCCTCCCACTCCGTGTCCTGGTTTGCTTAGGGCGCTGGTGGCTCCCCTGCATTTCACAGCTGGTTCTCGCTGCTACAGGTGCCAGAAGGACAAATAAATAATTGTTGTCGTGTTCCTGGCAGGATGATCAGACACACTGACTTGAACATCTGGCCCCGATGAAGCAGAACATGTAGTGCCCTTGGAAAAAAAAAAAGTCAAAAATAGGACCCACATGACGGTAGCTAATGAGGAAGATTTGCTTCAGGGAGTTGAAACCCCCTCCACCCACCCAAAAACCCTAGGCAGGATAGCATATCTGTCCTGAGAAATGATGAGCACTCCTGAGCGGGGGACACTTCCTCCGCTTCTGCTGTCCTGCAGCCCACAGTGTAATGGCACATTCTTCTTGGGGGAGGTGGGGACCCCTGTTCTTGGTTCTTAATTTCAGTGTGCTCATCACGCAGAGCTCTTACATTAGCTTCTCTGAACAATGAGTTGTTCCTGGAGGAGACAGCCTGTCTCCCCTCTTCGCCCCCGAGTCCGCGCCTGCTGGGGCATCACGGTTGCGGGGACCGAGGTGGTGCGCGCACCAGCTTCCTCCATGGTGTGGGAAGAGTCGCTGCGCCTCCACGTGCCAACACGGTTCATGGCCAAGGCTGCTGTCCAACCGGGGAATAAATGAATTCCCACCCTGTAAGTGAGGTGGGAGGAAATCCAGCCTGCCTCCAGTTGGTTTATAGTCCAGATCTGCTGGTAATGGGAGCTCCTCTGTGCTCCTGGCTCCTGGCCGCCGAGCCTCCAGCAGCACACCTCCCCAGTGTCTTCCCAGACTCGGGGGCGTGGCTGGCCTTGGGGGCGTGGCTGGCCTTGGGGGCGTGGCTGTGCGCCTTGTCTTGACGCTCCTTTAGATTTTATTAAACACACTTGGTAGCTTTGTTGAGAAAAATGGGTTCTTTATCCTGGAGATTATTACCGTTTTCAAGCGCTCTTGTGTTCTCATGAGTTTTTGTTTTGTCTCTGAGGTTTTGTACTCTGTATTCCAGGACGTCTTTGTAACTTGGCTCCTTACCAATATTATTAAAATCTTATTAAAATCCACCACACTGAAGTATGTTCGTTTTTATAGTGTAATAGTGTCCTTAGCTCTCCGTTTCTGTCATTTCTGTGTTGTCTGTGAAACACACGGCATATGTTTTCATGCTCGGAGAGCAGTTGGAGGTAAGGGTGCTGTCCCCAGGGTGGATGGGCGACCCTTCCTTATGGACCAAGTTGAAGGTGTTAAGAAAGGCTCACTTATCTATCTCTGTGCCCTCGTCTCACGCAGGCCATCCGATGGGCCCCAGGCTTCCCCCTCCCGTGACACCTCTGTTTCCCACTCTCCTTCTGCTGTCTTCTTCACCTTATTCTCTAAATCTCTCTTCTTTTCTCTCCTCCATTTTTTTCTCTTATCTCTCCCAAACCACTTGCCTTCTGCTCCAAAATGCATGAAACAAAAGGTATGTAGAAGAAAGAAATCAGTGAAGATACTGGCGACTGGAGTGTAAGTATGTCTTCGCGTCTGGTATCACTATAGGAGTAGTGGGATCTTCCTGTCCAGAGAATTCTGCAGATGTCAGTGTTCCAGTTAATAGAGGTTTGCTTTGAACTGTTGCCTTTGGGAAAAGCATTCCAGAAGGAAGGAGGGTTGAGCAGTCTTCTGCCTTGCGGGCATTACTAGATAATTGTGGCAAAGGGAGACTATATCTGAGAGCAGTGTTGCTACCTGTCACGGCTAATAAATGACAATAAGGAAACCATCTTTCACTGGACTGTCGGCAGGAGAACTACATTTAAAAGGCAAAATTTGTGAGTGAAATTACAGGAACTCCATTTCCCTGACACATTTTATGCTTTTCTTCTTCTTTTTTTTTTTAACGAGTCTGTCCTTAAAGACTTCCGAAGCCCAACAAGACCCAGCAACGAAAGTGATATAATGTATTAGCCATCTTTTCCTAAATTGCAAATGAGGAACAAGCGTATAAAGGAAAATTGAGAGGAGCTTGAATAAAAACGTAGGCTTCTACCACCAGTGATCTAAACTTCCGGTGTGCCGGGCATAATTTCTGATCTGCCGATGTCCTCATCCACCTGAGGGTCAAAAATATTTCGGTCGAAGGATAGATTGTTGCAGGAGGGCCCAAGGATGCAGAGAAGGTAGGTCTATTTGCAACACTGGTAAGAAGCTTTAATAGTCATGACTCGGTTGTTTTTGTTTTTTAACGTAAGGCCACTGAAAAAATGGGCAGTTTTAGCAAGTCCTTGGCCAGGAGGCCTTGCCGAAGACTCAGTGGGCAGAGCCGAGCTCAAGGGCCCAGCGCCCCCTGATGGCTGGCGCCCCCCGATGGTTGGCGGAGGCAGGGCAGAATAACCCTGAGCCCAGGACTTTTGGGATCCAGGATCACATTGAGAGGAAAAAGCTTAACACGTTCCTACCCATTGAGGGGTGCCCAAGAATTCTGAAAAGACCTAAAGCTAGCCCTAGTTTTCCCTTGTAACTGCTGCAGGGGTCCAAAGCCATTTCGCCGTGAGAGTATATGCATCTCTAAGAAATTAGAGATTTCTAACCCACCTGCCAGCAGGTGGATTCTCTGGTGGCTCCTATTTACAGTTAGACATGGCCTAGATGGCTGGGTAGGACAAGAATAGAATTGCTCGCTTGATGAAGCCCAACTTGGCCAACGTTGTTTTTTTTTTTTCCTGGTACTAGGATTCATTGTTTACTTTCTGACTTACCAAAGTAGCTCCTCTAGAAGAAATGCTCATTTGTATTTTGAATAATAAAGTAGTTCTACACCCTGATCCACTAAAGACTATTTTGATTAGAAATTAAAAGTTGGAGGACGCCTGGGTGGCTCAGTCCGTTAAGCTTTCGACTTCCACTCAGGTCATGATCTCCTGTCCGTGGGTTCAAACCCCACGTCAGGCTCTGTGCCGACAGCTCAGAGCCTGGAGCCGGCTTCCGATTCTGTGTCTTCCTCTCTCTCTGCCCCTCCCCTGCTTGCGCTCTGTCTCTTTCTCTCTCAAAAATAAATAAATGTTTTTAAGCAATTAAAAAAAATTTAAAAGTTGGAGCACCTGGGTGGTTCAGTAGGTTAATCGTCCGACTCATGATTTTGGCTGAGGTCGTGATCTCAGGGTCACAAGATCGAATCCCGAGTTGGGCTCGGTGCTGAGCATGGAGACCGCTTAAGACGCTCTCTCTGTCTCTTCCCTTTACCCGCGCACGTGCGTTCCCTTTCAAAAAAATTTTTTTCCAAGTTGATATAGGAGTAAATTCCCAAGCAGTGATTTAAAAAGTTTATCTCCTTAACAAGTTTTCTTACCAATGTGTCTTTAATTTCCACTGACTCTGTTACCAGATGGTAACTTCCACACCGAAATGCATCCAATAATGAGCCTCAGAGTGGACGTTTTCTACACCCTGTCACGGGACAGACAATCTGAAGAGAACAAAAATGTTTTTATTTTTTCGTGTAAAATGGTGGCCTACCTTCACATACAACCTTTCCCTGTCGTTGAACTCAACAGACTGGTGGATCCAACGGGACCGCTAATAATCACTGTATGGAGAACAGTTGGTACTTGCAAAGTTTATTCCAGCCCATTTCTTTCACGCTCTAAAACTTTTTTCAGTAGGTTGTTGGATGGGATGGAGCGACAAGGAGATGCAGGGACCCAAGGTCGGCCCAACTTTCCGCCAGCCGGGTTTGTCACGCGGTGGCTCTCAAGCACAGAACTTTGCCCTCCCTGAGGAGCCCCTCGGGGGCTGGAGGGCCAGCGCCTGAACGGGTGCGACAATGTGGATGGCGACGTCCTGCTGGGTTGGCTCTGCCGACCTCTTTGCTAAGCCGGATAAAACGCTACCCAAATACTAAGAAAAAAAGAGGGGGTGGGCACCTGGCGGGCTCAATCAGAAGAGTGTGTGACTCTTGACTTCGGGGTCGTGAGTTCCAGTCCCATGCTGGAGGTAGAGGTTACTTAAGTAAGTGAGTATTTAAAACAAAGAACCAAAAATGCTGTCAACGTGCCTGTGACCTGCACGTTCTCTGGGGTCGAGTTGTCTACTTTTAGGGTCCACATCCTGTGAGTAAGGCCAGTGGGGAACGGGCAGGGGGCAGAAGTGAATGCCTGCAGGTGTCTGGTTCTTACCCCCTCTCCAAGGTCAAAGCTTTAAAAAGATTTTAAAGGTCCTTAATTAAATTGAGTTCGGTGTTTCCAAAGAAAATTGGGAGAAGGGTTTTCTCTACCACCTGTTCCCCACTCAGTAGTGGAATTAGTGGGTAGGACCCAGGGCTGTCACAGCCCTTATTGCCCTTGTCCTCCAAATCTCTTCCCTCCAGCCCCATTCTCCTTGATCCCCAGGACCTACTAACACTCACCTGCTGCTACTCTCTCTCTGTTTGTATGTATGTATGTATTACAGAGAGAGAGAGAGAGAGCATGTGCTCATGCGCGTGCAGGAGAAGGGGAGGGGCAGAGGGAGAGATAATCTTTAAAAAAATTTTTTTTTTAGTCTTTATTTTTGAGAGGGAGAGAGAGCATGAGCAGGGGAGGAGCAGAGAGAGAAGGAGACACAATTCGAAGCAGGCTCCAGGCTCTGAGCGGTCAGCACAGAGCCCGGCGCGGGGCTCGAACTCACGGACCATGAGATCGTGAGCTAAGCGGAAGTCTGATGCCCAACTGACTGAGCCACTCAGGCACCCCGGAGAGACAGAAAATCTTAAACAGGTGCCACGCCGAGTGTGGAGCCTGATGCAGGGCTCGATTCCACGACCCTGGGATTGTGACCCGAGCCAAAATCAAGAGTCGGACGCTCAACCAACTGAGCCACCCAGGCACCCCAACTTTCTCTCCACTTTTATTTATTTATTTATTTATTTATTTTAATGTTTATTTATTTTTGAGACAGAGAGAGACAGAGCATGAACGGGGGAGGGGCAGACAGAGAGGGAGACACAGAATCCGAAACAGGCTCCAGGCTCTGAGCGGTCAGCACAGAGCCCGACGCGGGGCTCGAACCCACGGACCGTGAGATCATGACCTGAGCGAAGTCGGACGCTTAACCGACTGAGCCACCCAGGCGCCCCCCATCTTTGCCATTTTAAAGCGGATCGTTCAGTGGTATTAAGTACATTCGTATCGTGCAACCATTACGAGGATCCATCCCCAGAATTCTTTCCAGCTTGCAGCACTGAAGTTCTGTCCCCATTAAATAACGAAGTCTCCCTTCCCCTTTCCTCTCAGCCCCTGGCCACCCCCCCTTCTACTTTGTGTCTCTGTGAATCCGATTACTTAGGTATGTCATGTAAGTGGAATCGTACGGAATTTTCTTTGTGACTGGCCCCTTTCACTCAGCCAATAACGCCTTCAAGGTTTATCTGTCTTGTAGCATGTGTCAGAACTTCCTTCCTTTTGAAGGCTGAATACTATTCCATTGTGTGCCATGTTCTGTTTCTCCATTCATTTGTTGGTGGACCCTTGGGTTGTTTCCAGCCTTCGGCCGCATTTTCTTTTGAACGTCTTAATGTTTCTTTACAACTTGGCATCACCTGCCTGAGTCCCTGGGCGCCTCCCTTCCTACACTAGTCACCCAAACATCCTGAAGGAGCTCAGAGAGAGAGAGAATGAGAGAGAGAGAGAGAGAGAGAGAGAGAGAGAGAGATTTAAAAACAGCCTCTCTGAGAGGCTCTTAGTAATACACTTCCTTTGCCCACCCACAGACTCCTATACATCTTTCAGATTGAGCTGGGATCCTGCCTGCTCTAAAGTCTCCCCAGGCCTTTCTCGGCTCAAAATGACCTTTTTCTTCTCCGAAATCCTATAGCAGTTACTGTCAGCAACAATCTTTTTGGCAATGAATCGTGCACTGTTTTATGACATCTCTTCTACTGTCTAGAACTGTTATTGAAACACTTCATTTCACTTTTCATGTTGCTCTCTTCCTGCCCTAACTAGATGATTAACTCCACAAGAGCAGGTGTTTTGCCTTGTGTACCTTTGTGCCCATTGCCTCCCAACCCACGCCACGTGTTTGCTCGGTAGGTACCTTACACGGAGGGCTATAATATCCACGTTTACTATTTATTTATTTTTTAGTGTTTATTTTTTGAGAGAGAGAGCGAGAGGCAGAGCACAAGAGGCGGAGGGGCAGAGAGAGAAGGAGACGCAGAATCCGAAGCAGGCTCCAGGCTCCGAGCTGTCAGCACACAGCAGGACCCAGGGCTCAGACTTGTGAACTGGGAGATCATGGCCTGAGCCCAAGTCGGACACTGAACCAACTGAGCTGCCCAGGGGCCCCATGTTTAATATCTCTGTTTAAAAGTTATGAACCTGATTGCACTTTAATCCAGTGAAGTCGCTGCTCAGGAGCCCACTTTCTAAATTATTTTTTCTGTACTGACTTCCTCTTGAGTGTCTTGGGGAAAAAAAATGGTCAAAGAGAATGTAAGAAATCTTCCTGTTAGCATGCAGGGTTAATGGGCACATTTATCTTTTGAGAGAGAAGGGAGATTGCTATTTAAATGTCGTATTTTTAACTTCAGTGTTTCAGATTAAGCATTCTTACATACGGTTTTGAATTAGGAATCTGGCAATAATATACACTCTTGTCAGAACACCCACAGATGTTGTTTCCATTTAAACCCATCTGATTAGGGGCTGTCTTGACCTTTCCAGGTCTTAAATCACCAGAGAATGCTTACTGTTGAGCAGGGGTTCTGGATTTTAACTTTCGCGTGTGAAAACTGTTACGTCTCTGGTATTGTTAAAAATGCCACTTGGTCCACGTTTTTGGTGGGTGTTTTGTTACGGGGCTGCTTCCTCTAGACAGTCGTGCATGGCGTATACAGCCCTTCCCTTTGTATTCCCCGGTCTCTTCCCCATTTTCTCCCGAACAGGCAGGCATCAGGAGTCTAGGCGGCTGTACCTAACAGACACCTGACTCTCAGTGGCTTCCACACCTAGCACACGGTTCCCGCAAGGAGCTGGAAATACAAGGCACGCGTTTGGTAGAGCGGGTCAGCAGAGATCTGGGCTTTTTCTTTTCACTTGACTATCTCTGACATTGCGTCCTCCGGTTTGGGGGGTCAAGCGCCGAGGGTCCTCACTAACAGCAAGAACGAGGGGACGGGAGGTGGGGTGGGTACGTTCCTTCCACCGGGAAAGCAGCTTTCCCAGAAGCCTCAGCACGCATGCGCTTCTGTCTCGTTGGTCACACGCACATCACGTGACGGCCCTGGGCTGCAAGGGAGGCTGCCCCCTTGCGGGCACTTGCGTCCCAGGGTCTGCAGTGGAGGCTGCGAGGGGGACGGGCGTTAGCGGTGGCTGTCAGTAACCACGTGGGCCACGTCGTACGCCTTGCTTGGGAAGTTGCCTAATTACGCAATTTACGCAGCTGGTTTTCACGTATCGGGGGTTAAAATGTTTGTTGAGTTGGGCGGTGATATCTGCTCCCTGGGAACTTTGTGGACCTTTGAGCCGGCTTTCAAAGTGTGTAAAAAATATCTTCATTTCTCAGCTGGGGCAGAACTATAAAAATGAAATACACACGAGCACATGTACATGTGTGTGTGCACGCGCGCGCGCACACACACACACACACACACACACACACCGTTTGAGGGTAAGTTATATCATCCCCTAACTGCTGTGTGTCTTTCCCGAGGACAGGGATATCTTCATCTATAACCACAGCATATTTATCGACGTCAGTACATTTAACACCGTTACGATACTTTACCATTCCTACTCCACTTTCGTTAGTTGCCTTCATAATTTTCTTCGCGGTATGAAAGCACAGGATGCAATCTAGGGGTTGGAGTTGCATTTAGTGGTGGTGTCTCATTAGCTCCTTTGATCTGGAACATTCCCGCGCAGTGGCACTGCTTATTTTAAGAGAGCGCCTTTCTCCTGTTGCCTTCCACCAGATTCCTTAGAAGCAGCAGTTTTCAAACTTTATGGTCTCAGGGTCCCTCTTCACTCTTAAAAATTATTGAGCAAGATCAAGAAGTAGGAGGGCTCTAATGGGCAGCGCGGTGACTAGGGAGTGCTGCTTATGATATATAGGAAAGTTGCTAAGAGACTAAATCCTAAGAGTTCTCATCGGAAGGGAAGAAAATTAACATATTCCTCCTTAAAAAAGATATTGACCCTAAAACACTTTCGTTTATGTGGGTTAAAGCTACTGATATATACCATGTTAGAGATTAAAACAAATTTTAAAAATGTTTTCATTCATTTCAAATAACAATAATAAACCCTTTACATGTTAACACACTTCTATGAGAAATAACTATTTTCCAGAACAATAAAAGCTACTTAGTGAAAGGAGTAGCACTGGCTTCCATTGCCTTTTTTAAATGAGTTTTAATAGAAAACAGATTCTCGTTTCTGTGAGTGCTTGCTGTCCGTGGCAATATTTTAGTTGTAGTATCTGAGGAAAATCCCGCTACATGCAGATACGTGGCTGGAAAAGGGAGGAGCATTTTACTAGCCTTTTCAGAAAATTGTAAAACACAACTTGATAACGAACTATAGAAATGATCCCCGAAAGTATAGTCTTCACATCGCAACTTGATCAATGGTACTTTCTTTAAGATGAGTTGCTATGTGGGGGCGCCTGGGTGGCTCAGTCGGTTAACTGTCCGACTTCAGCTCAGGTCATGATCTCACAATTCATGGGTTCAAGCCCCGCATTGGGCTCTGTGCTGACAGCTTAGAACCTGGAGCCTGCTTCAGATTCTGTGTCTTCCTCTCTCTTCCCTCCCCCCACTCACATTCTGTCTCTCACTCTCTCTCTCTCTCTCTCTCAAAAATAAAGAAACATTAAGAAAAAAATGACCTGCTACGTAAAATCTGAAATGATATCAGTGAACATTTCCTAGTACCTTACATTAAAATCCATTGGTCTGTCTAGTACATCGAATTGATGTTTTACCCATACATGACATTAACATTGGTCATTTGGAAAATGCTGGTTCACTTAGTTAGATAGATCTTCCGTATGTTGACTCATTTCATTCTACGGTATCCCCAAATCACTTCTTTATAAATATCACAGCTGATCTCATTAGAAAAGTCTTTTAAGTATTGGGAAACTATCAAGCTCAGGGCCAGATATCAAGTTCTCCAAAACTCTAATTTAATTTTATCTCGAAAGCTTGAGTTTTGTCATTTCATTTTCCTTGAAGTGATAGGCTTACTTTGTTCATTTTCAAGAAAACGTTTGCCATATACCCACAGCTGATTAACCACAGTCTGTCTGTCTGTCTTTCCAGTAAACATGTTCCGTGAGCCGAGAGGCTAGGTTGGCTTGCAACTCAAGCCACCTAGCAACCGAACGAGCACTTTTCCTGGAGACGATCGAGGCTCTTGGGTATGCGGGGAGTGATGGAGAGACTCAAGGGCGAAGATTTAGTACAAGTAATACCTTTCCCGGGCTTTATCAAGGACATTCTTAAGCGAAACGGGCCTTTTCTCTCCTTTCTTTCTTCTTTCCTTCCCCCAGCGTGTAGCGTAACGGTACTTGCCCAAGTTGGTGCCGTTGCCTTGATTCATTCGCCAGCACTTTACCCACCACTGCTTTTGCCTCATCCGTGCAAATAGCAACACAGTGAAAAGGGCAAACGTCAGTAATGTAACGAAAATAGTTTTGGGGCGCCTGGGTGGCTCAGTCGGTTGTGTCTGACTTCGGCTGAAGTCATGATCTCGCAGTTCATGCGTTCGAGCCCCACATCGGGCTCTGTGCTGACGGCTCGGAGCCTGGAGCCCGCTTCGGATTCTGTGTCTCCCTCTCTCTCTGCCCCTCCGACTGTCACACTTTGTTTCTCTCTCTCTCTCAAAAATAAATGAACACTAAAACATTTTTTTTTTTTTAAAAGACAAGAAAATAGTTTTGACAGTGCGAAACCCCGGAAAAGACTGCAGGACCATGCTTTGAGAACCAACCGCTCTGATGACGTGTGGCACCAGCCTGATGGATACTTGGATGTCTGTCCGCTGTTGGCTTTGCCCCTTTCTCTTTATGCATTTCTCCGCCTGGGTGACCTCGCCTGAGGTTTTTTTGTATTAAAGACTCGATCATTTCCCCCTCCCCTGTAATTTTGTCTCCTCTCGTATTACAGCGAGCACGCAAGGTCTGATTAATACCTTCACTTTAAGAGAAGAAAAAAGAGACCCAACCTTGATAGATACCAGGCTCGCATGGTATGCTGCAGCTGAACACATGAAGCCGTCCGTAATGGTTTGCAAATTAGAACATCACCAACTCTCTTCTTATGTAATGCCCCTGTGTCCAAATGTTAATAAAAGACAGTGAATTGAATCAGGCAGCAGCCTTGTATTTCAAGAGGAAGCCGTGTTCGGCTCTAGTCTATCAGCCACCCAGGCGGGCTGCTGGAAAGGTAGACTCTGAGTTCTAAGGAAAACTGTCCCCGTACTGGGCCCTTCCTCTTTCCCGCTTCTTTTTCGTGGAGTGGGGACCATAGTTCTAACTCCAGACGAGGCTGATGGGCCAACCTTGTGGTAGAATTAGAGCTTTTAATTACCCGCGGCAGGCGGAGAAGAGGCGATAAGCAACACAGCCATCAGCACTTGAACAACACATGTCCGGCGCTGATTAGCGCGGCTGCTTAGAGCGAGGACTAATGAGGCCAAGGTCACGGACGCGGCCCCGCAGCCCAGGTAGCCCGGCCACCCTCCAAACGGCACCCTCCGCCCAGGCAGCTGCCTCGCAGATGCTCCTGGCCTTCTGGAAGGGGGCCGGGGAGGCCCGAGCCAGCAGTCAGCACGGGCTCCTTTTGTTTAAATCCAAACAAAATAAAAAAACAGGTTCTCTAATGGACCACCCCCTGTGATCCCTCTCTAGGAATATCAGACTTAATTATTCAAATTTAATTTGTTAGCCATTTGGTGGTTAATTTTTAAAAAACCTAATGATTTATTAGCATTTTTATAACGAGCAACATTTAATATCTATTAATGAGAGTTCAAATGGACCAACTATTTAATTTCTTAATGAAATGAATCAGAAAAGTATTGCTTAGAAGAAACTCCATACTGTGAGCCTGTTCTCCGCATGTTTTGTGACCTTGATTCCTTCGTGCTATGGAGGAGTCAGGAATGGAGGGGAGCAGGGAGCTGGTCCAGTGCCCGCCCCGCCTTAGCCCTGGCTTCTGAGAGGGAAGCAGGGGTTTGGGGAGGGGGCACAGTGCAGCCCTCCCTTCGCCCACCGATTTCACCGACCGACACCGACCGCGTCGCGGGTTCTGCTCACCTCCCTTCAGCACGTGGCTGGGATGCTGCCCCGAGGCAGGCCGGCCCCACCTCACACCCAGGGCCTTTGGGAGGAAGGTGCAGGCTGCCTCATGAAAAGTGCCTGCTGAAAAGACACACGCACACAAATCCGGCCCTTCGCTGCCCAGTATGAGCGTCTGTCCTCCCTGGAAACGCACTTCCGGCTTGTGCAATACAGGAAAGAAGTACCCAGCGGCACTGTGACACGTGTGTCCCCTGGCACCCCGAGACGGGGTTCTCAAAGGGCACCAGCACCCTGATTTCAAAGCACGGGGCACATTCTTCCCCAGTGATGGGCGTGTGGCTGCAGAAAGGACTCAGTGTGGAGCATGCCTCCCGGGCTAAGGCCTGTCTGCCGGGGTGTGGGAGGGAGGTGGGGGGGGGGGTGCAGAGTGCTCAGGCCAGGCGGGTGCAGAGGCCTGGGCGTGAGCCCCAGGCTCCCGGGGTTTGCAGCCTGGATGTGGGTCTCAAGGCCAGAGCAGATGAGAAGAGTCAGTCCCAGGACCCTCCGGGGAGGGCAGGGTGCCGCCTCGGAAGCCCCGTTTCATTGAGAGGAGGATGAGCTGCTTTGGCCCGGTGGCCCGGCCGGTGCACTCGTGCATCCGAAGCTCGGGGCGCTCTGGCCCCGTTAGGAAGTCAGCTGGAACCGCCGCACGGGCCGCCGCGTTACCTGCGGTCTGACGCTTGGCCAGCTTGCTTTCAGTGCAATCACTCCGCTGACCCGGGATGATGTTTCAATTCAGAGTCCTGCTCCGTCAGGACGCTGAAGAGGCTCATTGTCTGGGAGTGGGCTTCCTGCCTGTTTGCTCTCTCCTCCCGCCTGTCCTCCCTTGGACGCGGCGGTGACATCGCTCGGCGGCCAAGTGAGCTGTTAGCGGCCGTGGGCTGCGCCTGGCAGGTTCCCGCTCTCCCGGGAGCGGCGCAGAGTTTGCGCGCGGAGGATCCCAGGCCCGCCTGGCGCCTTGACCCTCGGAGTCCTGATGCTCCCGCAGTCCGCCGTGGTGGGTGAGCAGCGGGGCACCGTTGTCATCGGAGAACCGGAGCGTTCACACTCGTGTGGGCCGGCGCTCCCTCTTTGTGGAGAAGGGGCGCGCAGGGAAGGGCCCAGCCAGGCTCCCGCAGCTGGAGACGTGGCCCCGGGGTGAGGACACAGGCTGCCCAATGCTGAGGCCTGGCCGCGATCGCGGGCTAAGTGACCCGGGGTGAAGCCGGGGCCGCGGCCCCACGCGGGCAGGAGGGCACCCACGCTCGCTGGCTTTCCACCGTGGCTGGGTTTCCGGCCTTCTGCCCGCCCTCCTCTTCTCCGTGCTCTGGCCTTGCCGGCGTCTGTTTTGTTTCTTGAACGCCCGGTCCCAGGCAAGGCTGCCGCACTGGCTATTTATTTCTCCTTCCTGGACTGGAGCTGCCCCGCCCCCGCCCCCGCCCCAGAACGTCCCATGTGCGCCGTCGCTGAGGCCTTACTCCTCAGAGAGGCCTCCCCCGACCACCTGCCCTCCCAGCAGCCCCATCCCCCAGCTTCTACAGCACCCGACTTCCTTCCATCGTCCTTATTTCGTCCGCTTTTTGTGTTGTTTTCTACTTGTCCTCCCCCCAAGACAGCAGAGGCCACGTGTGTCTTATTACCTGTTGACTCCCCAGTGCCTAGCGCAGGGCCTGGGTGGGGAGCAGTTCTGAAAAAAATAGGTCTGAAATGACTGACCGAGTGAGCAGATGAACTTCTCTCTGGGAGTCTTGGTCAGAAATGCTCTCTGTAATTCAGGCAGGTCTCTTTCCCGCCTCTGAGGTCGGAGGACAGACGTTGCAGAGGGAGGGGTGATGTAAATGGATTCTGTTTCTCATTCGCCATGTGCTTCCCAGAGAGGCATTTATGACGCTACCCTCGCCACATTGTCCTAGGGCTGACGGTGGTCAGGCCAGTTACAGGAGGGGCAGACTGAGGTTCTGGACCCTGGCCTCAGATCCTTTCCTGGAGCGGGGCAGCTGGGGGGACAGGTCAGCTACAGCTTTGGAGACAGGGCCAGCCCCAGAGTCAGAATCAAGTGCTGGGTGTGGACTTCCAGGAATTGGGTCCAGTGACGATAGATGGGAAGGAGAGCCATCGATGGTCCAAGAGGGAGTGGGCGCTCGAGGGGACGAGCCCGGAGCGAGGATGGCTGCAGGCCGAGAGGAGCCAGTGAGGGTGTCCAGGAGTGGGACGTCTGAATGGGCAGTGGGGGCAGGTTCGTCAGCAGCTGATGGGGACCCAGCCCCTAGGGCAGGACCTGGAGAGGGGAACTGCCAGAGTGAGGCAGGGCCACCTCAGGGGCTGGGTTATCAGGCAGGTCGGCACGAGTGCCGGGACTGGGAACGGGCAGGGTGTGACCCAAACTTGTTGGGGCCCAGAGCTGGGACTGGTCCTAAGACCGCAGGGTAGAGAAACCTGCCAGCGTGTCAGGGGAAGGAAACCAGAAGGGCTTGGACTCAGGACCCAGGCCCAGGAAGGCATCACAACTGAGAACTGTATGGAGGAGGAAAAAAATCTGATCGTCTAAGAAATTACATACAACCATTTTCCACTTCACGAACATTTATGTCATTACACTGTTTGGGATGGTGTGTCAGAAGAATACATACCGCCTTTCTCTTCTCTCTCTCTCCCTTTCTCCCTCTCTCTCTCAATTAACAATTTTTACGCAGTGCCACGGAAGAAAGGATTTGTAAGTCAGCTTTCTGCTCCGGTCTCCTGGTGTGTGGCCTCTCGGGCAGGAACCCTGGCAGAAATGGAGCTCACTCCGTCCTATCAACGCTCCCTCCCTTCCTTTGGATTTGAGCAAGGACGCATGAGGCCAGACGTACCAGAGACGATCAGTAGCAAGTCTCATGAAAATTGGTCCAAAGTGATTTTAAATATGGCTGGTGCCAGGGGCTCAAGGGGAGGGAAGGGATGAATAGAGGGAAAACGGGGTTTTTAGGGCAGCGAAACTATTTCGTGTGATAATGTGGGATACATGTCATCATATATATATATATATATATATACACACACAAACACACATACATATATATATATACACATATATATATATGTATGTATCGAAACCCACGGAATGTACAACACAGAGTGAAGCCCCAACTATAGGCTTCCATTCATAATAATGTATCAATATTGTATCATCAGTTATACCAAATGTGCCACCCTAAACCAAGATGTTAATAATGGGAGAATCTCTGGGGGGTGTGGGGTAGAGAACTGAGGGGATAATATGGGAAGTTTCTATACTTTTTGTAAACCTAAAACTGCCCCCCAGAATAGAGTCTGTTCATTTTTTTTTTTAAAAAGGAAAAAAAAAAGTGGCTGGTGCCACAATGAGCAATCCGAGCGAGATGCATCTCAGAAAAGTTCAAAGGGGCCGGAAAGAGACCACAGGCACTTCATTGTTTCGGGTTTTTTTTTTTTTTTTTTTGCTACTTTTCAGTGTGAGGGAGGACACACTGTTGGGACGAACTTTGCTCAGGTGACAAAGACTTCACGGTTTTGCAGGATGGCAGTCGTGAATTAGGAGCTCTCCAAGGGGGACGGGTGTACACGTGTCTGAACCAAAAACCGAAACTCATCAAAATAAATACGGATCGCCAGAAATTCTATCGTCTTTTTGCCTGTACGTATACCTAAGGCTACCTTTCTTTCTTTTTTTTTTTTTTTAACATTTATTTATTTTTGAGACAGAGAGAGACAGAGCATGAACGGGGGAGGGTCAGAGAGAGAGGGAGACACAGAATCCAAAACAGGCTCCAGGCTCTGAGCGGTCAGCACAGAGCCCGACGCGGGGCTCGAACTCACGGACCGTGAGATCATGACCTGAGCCGAAGTTGGGCGCTTAACCGACTGAGCCACCCAGACGCCCCATAAGGCTACCTTTCTAATGTGTTTAGGACAAGATTTTGCAGTTAAGAACACTTGAAGAAAAATTTGGAAGAGGAAAGGCCAGGACTTGGTGAAGTTCAGCAGAAGGGCTTGGAAGTGAAACAAGCTAAGAATGGTGAGTAGTTTTAAGGCTGAGGAGGAAATGGGGGGAAAAAAACCGATAGTTATTCATGAAGGCCAGAAACGGGGAAATGGAGACATTTGGAGGGATGGGAGCCTCAGAAAGAAAGAAGCCAGACAACACTGATCGGGGTGTAGGGAACTTGGTGTCGAGGGCGGGAAATCTTAGGGGAAGGGAGTGGCCAGACTTTTTCAGGAGGAGCCAGGTGGGTCAGGTCGACGGACCCCCCGTGTGCCGTTGTGATGACTGACGTATCGTCTATAAAGGAGACCCATGCGCTAGTCCCAATAGTCAAGAAACGGAAGCGACCCCAGAGTCCGTCCACGAATAAACAAAATGTAGAATAGATACACAATGGAATATTATTCAGCCCTAAAAAGGAAGGAAATCCTGATACGTGTTACAATGCGGACGTATTTTGCTAAGCGAAGTGAGCCAGTCCCTAAGAGACAAATACTGTATCATGGCCCTTGGACAAAGTATCTGGAGTAGTGAAAATTCACACGGGCAGAAAGCGGACCGGGGCGGACGGGGGAGAAAGAGGAGTTGTTAAGTGGACACAGGTTCGGTCTCACAAGATGAGAAAGTGTTACAGACAGGGTTCACTGATGTGAATGTACTACTGAATTGTATACTCAGAAATGATTAGGAGGTTAAGTTCATGTTATGGGTGTTTTAACACAACAAAGAACAAAACTAAAACCAGCTGCCCCCCCCTCCCCCGCCTGCCACGTGTGGTCACCAGCGGGTGACAGGGATGGTGAATTGTCTCCTGAGTTTGGGTGAAGTTCCGAACTGCCCCCCTGACTTTACCCCCCCACCCCACCCCCGCCCTGCTCTGTCTTTCTCTATAATCGCTCCCTCCCCAGCATCCTTGCCCCCGAGTCGAGAATTCCGCGAAGCACACATTCAGCATCCTGCTCTATGCCTCGGTTCCCCCAGATGCCACGGCCCTGCCTGAGTGCCTTGGACTGTGTCAGGGGCACCTTTCCCGTCTCACCCAGCTTCCTTAGGACCCTGCCGCGCAGACACCTGCTGTGAGCGTTCCCCCTGGGCCTTCCACCCAGGGCTTGGCCAGATGTCTTGCTCTCGTGGCATAAATATAATTGCAGTGTGGCTGTGCACGGAACCCGGGTCGGCCCTGGACCCCATGCTCTAGAGAATTCGAGGCAGAACAGCATTTCTATTATCACTTAGTAATTGGAGTTTTGCGGGCTTGGAATTACTGCTAATGGAAAGCAAATGGGCGAAGAATCAAGAAATAAGCACTTGAACAGCCAGCCCCGCTCCGTAAAGCGAAGAGGCTATTATGCTACTTTATGCGGATAGAGATCATCATTTGTAGAAAGAGTTGCAAAAACCTCGCCAGCCCACAGAGACTTTCTCGTGGCCCCCCTCCCGGCCCGGAGCGGCTGAGTGGCCGTGGGAACCTCATCTGCAGCCTGATTTTGCCCGAGGTCCAGGCAACTCGTCCGCCGCAAGAGACAGATGGGGAATTTGCCTTTTGCTTTGTCTCCGGTACCCGAACCGCAGAGAAGCTCTCGGAACCCAAAACATTTCCCGACGCTTCCCCCTCAGACCTCCTCAGCCCTGTCGCCAGCCGTGGGGCCGGGAGGACAAGGCAGTGACAGGCCTGGGGCGGGGCTGCTGGGGGCGAGAAGCCCAGGACGGCGGCTCTTGACTCCAGGAGGGCCAAGCGGCCGTAAAGAGTGACGTTTCCCAGGGGGGTGCTGACCCCCGGGGCTCCAAGCCGATCTGGCCCTTTCTCCTCCGTGGGGTGGTGTCAGCCGTCATCCATTTACATGAGGGGCCTTTTTCTCCGCAGATCAAGCCACCCCCTTCCCGGCGGCTAAAAGGCAATTTAATATGCACAAGTTCTGCTAGAACAGCGTTAGGTCATGACACGAGGAAATGGAAAAAAAAAGCCCAAGCCCAATCTCTGCCCTTCAGGTGTCCTCCTGAGAGAGAGCCGAGGACGGAGGGGTGGGTGCAAACCGCAGGAAAACGGAGCCAACTTGGCCGTCTGCAAAAGCCTGTCAAGACTTCGCGTGGGTTCTCACGGTCAAGTTGGTCCGAGGGCTCGAGGCGCTCGGGTTTTCCACTCCCTGGGGCCGGGGGATGCTTGGGACACGTCCAGACGGCCCGTGGGTGGGGAGAGAGGAGGGAACCCTGACTCTGCGGCTTCGCCCCTCAGAAAGGGGCCTCCCCTCACCGGAGGCCCCCTCACTTAGCCATTAAATGTCACTGCAGCCCGTTGGCACGGGGGAGAGGATCTACACCGAGCAGGAAAAAAGGTGCTGAAAAGGAAGAAGTTGTGAAATGACATTTTTTTTTTTTTTCCAGTGGGTTTGTCGTATCTCCTGCATGGAGGAAAATTGCTTTCTGTAAATCTTGGTCCAACAGAACAAAACACTTATTTCTTTCCAGTTGGGGAGACAGCCATTCTCATCGGCATAATGAAGGTATTGTAAGCTGTGACTTTTACAAAGTCTGAGGGAAACCAATCTGCAATCTCGACAGATATGATCTTTTCCGGGATGCGCTGTTCGTTTACGGCGGCGAGAGACCTCAATTAATTTATGAGCGAGGACAGCAGGATGTGACCCCTTGTGTGTAGTCTAGGTGGAGCCGTCCCTGTCTGAATTTATGTTCTGGTAATTTAAAAAGATTTATATTAAGCTTTTCTTTCATTTTGAGAGTAGATTAAAATTCTAATGGAAACCATTTGTATGCATTTGCGGAATTGAATAGTATTTATGGCCGTGTTAAAAAAATGCTGCAAAATTCTGCCGATAATAAAGTCAGTGAAGCAAGAATAAGTGTAAAAACAGGAAGGAAAGACTCAATAGAAACCATACTGTATTATACAAGCATAATGAGAGAGAGAAGCCAAGCAGAACGGGGCAGGAATAAGGCCCCCGAACGGGATAGTTTTCCTTATTTAGTGTAAGGTTTTATAGTCCTTTTATGACTTAAAACCAAATTTAAATTTTGAAATAAGCCACATTGGTCCTCGCGGACCCCGTGGCCATTTGCCCTTTCCTATCGTTCTTGAACTCTGGCCAGTGTCCAATATACACAGGCGGGAAAGCAAATCTAAGCAGTATCTCAGAAAAGACGCCGATTCCAAGCAAAGAAGACGCATCACACGGGAGGCCAGAGGGCAGCGGGTTAGACACAGATCTGAGCTCAGGTGGGTCGGGCAGCTGGAAAGGTATCCCCAGCGCGTTCTGGGCAAGACCAGCGATGTCCTAGTGCGCGGCTTTGTCAGTGTGTCCCAGCACCCACCTTCACTGCCACGGCCGCTTGACCAGTGCCGGGACTGGAGAGCCGCTGGGGTCCCCTCTGCAGTGAACTGCAAGGTGCTTTGCCAGTGGTCTTTCATCGGCCTCCTGGGGCAGGAGGGCCAATGACACAATGATCTTGGAACACGACTACCCAGGAGGACAGCACCCACGCAAAGGCAGCCAGAGAGGGCTCGCTCTACCTGTCCCAAGGGAGGGAGGCAGGAGGCACCCTGGAGCTCCCTACCTGGTTGGAAGGGCAGAGAAACTTGGCTTCTGTCAGCATCCACGTCAGAGCCGAGAGAGAGCTGTGCGGGGAAGCACGGATTCTCTCAGAATCCGTTGTGGACTCAGGGAACACCCCGCATGATGGTTCACGGCACTAAGTGAGGAGCAAATGGAAATTTCCCGAGAGCCCGCGCTGCTCTGTTCCTGGCTCGTTGTTTATTCTCCCGGTTGTGAGCATGTTCTTTCACAGGGCTGTACGGATGTCATAAAATGCCTTACGATGCATTAGAACTTCTGTTCTAATTGTGCATTAGCAAGTAACATCGGGACACGGCCCCGTGAGTCCAATCGGCCTCGGAGGCCGGCTCTTCTATTCCGTGGAGTGTGTGTCCTGTTTGTGAGGCCAGGAAATGGGTTTCTCTGGTCAGTTGTGTACCCTTGGCATCTATCACAGTTCCTGGCACACAGGAGGCGCTCAGAACACTCTTGCTGAGCTAAGCAAATATGTCCTAGGCCCCATGGGAGATACAGCATGAGACAAGGTCCCCGCAGGTAACAGGCTAGAGGCCTGAGCCAGAGAGGGAAGTATCTGCCTGAGCTCAGCTTGGATCCTCAGCTGAGGTTCAAGGGACTGGTCACAAGTTTTCACAACTTACTTTTCTATTAACTGCTCTTCACCTCCGATATTACAGCACAGCTCTGTGTCATTCAATGGAACTCCCTCAAGCCAGTTGCTACAAGTTTCACATACTTCGGCCTTGTGGGATCGACGGATTAATCCTAGAAAGCAGGTGTCTCTATTACCATCTCATCCAGAGACGAGAAGGGAGCCTCAGGGAAGTGTCACAACCTGCCCATTGTCATGTGATCGCTCAGTTGGAGAGGGGGAATTGGGGTTCACGTTCGATCCTAAGCCCGGTTCTCTCTCATTTCTTCACCTGCTTCCTGACTGTTCACTGGATGTCTGTGCCTGGCATCGTGCTGAATGGAGGGAGGGGGTGTACAGTACATTGGCCCTGCCCTAAAGAAGCCCGTAAACCATTAGGGAAAGCCCATTCGTACACAAAAATTATCACCCAGGACGCCAGGCGATATGAGAGTGGGCTATACGGAAGCACCCTTGGCCACACTAACCCACAAGGTCGGTGGTAGATGGAGGGAGGGTTTCCAGAGGAGGGGATACTTGAACCCGTTCTTGGAAAATGAATGCTTTTTGCCAGGACAACCACAGGAATCACAAGAGGGGAGGGTCTGCCCTCCTACAGGACCTTATCAGTGTCCCAGAACCCCCTCCCGCCATAAAGATCAAACTCACTACCCCTGTCCACAGCGCTTTCAGCCTCTTTTATTTTTTTGTTTTCCGCAGTATTCAACACATACGACATACCACACGCGATAGGCTGGTCCCCCCAGATGTCCACGTTCTAATGCTTGGAGGCCACGCACATGTGAGCTCCTCTGGCAAAACAGACTTTGCGGATGGCGTTAAGGATCTTGAGATGGGGGGATGATCCCGGATTATCTGGGTGTGCCTGATGCACCCAGAAAAGCCCTTGCAAGATGGATGCAGATCCACAGATGTTCAAAGAGAAGAGAAGGTGCTTCAAAGCTGGCTTTGGAAATGGCGGAAGCCACTGGAATACGAGAGGCCATCAGTCACCACTGGAGGCTGAAAAAGGCAAGGAAATGGGCTCCCACCTGGAGCCTCCAGAAGGAACCGGTTCTGTCTGCTTCCACTGGGAGATGAACTCCACGAGGGCGGGATTTTGTCTACTGTCTTCACCATTGTGTTTCTAGCGCCTAGGACTGAGTGTTTGTTGAATGATCAAAGACGCAGAGGCGGTGCAGGAAGAGGGACCACTGTGGGGCGGGGGGGGGGGGGAGCTGAGGTGTCGAATGTGCTCTGCAATGGCGGGTGTGCTGAAATGGGACAGGTGGGGGGCTTGGAGATGTTGGAGGAGCGAATTCTGCAGCATTTACTCCTCAAGGGAAGAAACGGTGATTGGTTTTATATGGAATGAGAGCACGATCGTATTTGCTTATTGCTTTTTAAGTAATTTTTGAAGTAATCTTCCCTGTTTATTGTTAATAATTGGAGACACATAGAAACATGGACCAGAAAATAAAAATCACCCATAATCTCATTTCCTAGAGACAACCATGGTTAACCTCTGAATTTTTTTTTAATGTTTATTTATTTCTGAGAGAGAGACACAGTGAGAGCGGAGGAGGGGCAGAGAGAGAGAGGGAGACACAGAATCCGAAGCAGGCTCCAGGCTCTGAGCTCTCAGCACAGAGCCCCACGCGGGGCTCGAACCCACAAACTGGGAGATCATGGCCTGAGCCGAAGTCATGCGCTTAACCGACTGAGCCACCCAGGCGCCCCTATTTCCCCAACAATTTGTTATTAAAAGTAATAGTAGTCGTGCCTGGCATATAGGGGGCATGAAATATTTGTTGAATAAATGGATGGATGAATGATTCACAGGACACTTTCGTGCATACATCTGTATATATCTCTGTTTCCTTAGGAAAAAGATTCTTACAAGTGAGCGTTGGATCAAAGCATGTATTATTTTTTTTAAATGGCTTCCAGAATGGCCAGATGGCCTTTCAAAAAGTTACAGAAATCACAACCCCACTAGTAATATTTGAGTGCATAATTTCACTGCACTGATGGTGGTATTGTAAATTTTTTAGGCCCTTACTTGCATGTTAGAAAAGTTACCACGGGACGGGAAGGCAGTAGTTAAGGGGTCTTGTGAAGCTCAGGCAAACAGTGGTAAGAACGTCAACAGTAGCCATGGAGGTTATAGGAGCAAGGGGACAGAGCTGAGCACTGTGTAGGACGGGGAATCAAAAGGACTGGAATGCAGAAGGTTGAAAGGATGTTAAAACGATCCTCAGGTTTCTGCCCCGGCTGGAGTATCGGTTGGGATTCTGTGTGCCTGTGACAAGAAACAACTCGGTCTATCCTGTGGCCAGAGGCAGAGGGCCCCCTTCACGGAGAGCCTACCAGAAGAGAGAGGGGTCTATGGCGTTACCAGCAGCAGACCATTTGAAGAAATGCCCAGCACGTAAGCATCCACGCTGGCCTCTCCGTATGGGGGTGCCTTTGTGGCAGCTAGACAGAACCAACCAGAACTCTGCTTCCTATGCTTACCAACTCCTGCTCGTGTTTCAGTGTCTCATTGAACACAGGGATAACTCTCCTAAGAAGATGATCAGCTGGGAAGAGAGCGAGAAAGACAGACAGAGAGGAGAGGGGAGAGAGAGAGAGAGAGAGAGAGAGAGAGAGAAATGCTCCTTCTTGACCTCGTTGAGATCCTGGCTCAAAATCTTTTGCCCTGTGCCCTTTGGCTGCCAACTAACAGCGTTTACTGAACCTCCGTTTGGCAGTCTGTCAGCTGATCACCGGTACTTCCAGGCTCCCTCTGTCCCGCTACAGAGCTGCTTTGGAGAAGGAGATGCCCACTCTCAGACGTTTCTCCCGGCCCCGCTTGAATCGGGGTGCGGCCATGTGCTATGGAGCAGCGTCGTTAAAGAAGATGTGCCTTCTCCACTCCCCCCACCCCTTTTCTTTAGCTCGAAGCAGAGGGGATGTTTGAGCCACATGATACAAGGAGCCCGGGACACGGGAAGGCTGGCTGCCGAACGGGAGTGTCACGTGAGTGAGAAGGAAAGGTTGAGAATGTTACACCGTTGAAACGTTGGGGTTTGTTTCTTACTACTGCTAATTAACAACCTCATAAACACCTCTGGATACTTGTTTCATAAAGGGCTGAGAAGAATTAAATGAGCGTGGCTCTTTTATTTTTTTTTTATTTTTTTTTTAAGTTTATTTACTCTTGAGGCGGGGGTGGGGAAGGGCAGAGAGAGAAAGAGACACAGAATCCGAAGCAGGGTCCAGGCTCTGAGCGGTCAGCACAGAGCCTGACGCGGGGCTCGAACTCACGGACCGAGAGTTCCCGACCCGAGTGAAGTCAGACGCTTAACCGACTGAGCCACCCAGGAGCCCCAAGAATAGCATGATTCTTAAACACACTGGAAATAATCCAGCAATTCTACTTCTAGGCAAGTACCCCAGAGAAACAAAAACATATATTCACACAAAAATTCGGGTCCGTAGGGTCACAGGATGCTGCTGTGACCCTACAGACCCGAATTTTTGTGTGAATATGTTATTACTATTACATAATAGCCCCAAAGTGGAAACAACCCGGTGCCCGTCAACTGATGAATGGATAAATAAAATGTGGCCTCTCCATATAATACTGTTCAGCAATAAAAAGAAATTAAGTATTGATCCTATAGTATGCATAAACCTTGAAAACACTATGCTGAGTGAGAGAAGCCAGTTACAGAAGACCACATATTGGACGAGTCCGTTTATAGGAATGTCCAAAAATAGACAAATCTACAGACAGAAATGGATCAGCGGTTGCCGGGGGTGGGGGGTGGGGGGCGGGGGGTTAGGTGGGGAGGAAATGGGGGAGCGACCGCTAATGGGTGTGGAGCTCTTTTTGGAGTAATGAGACCGTGATGAAAATGTTCCAAAACTGATGGCGGTGAGGTTTGCCCCTCTCTGTGAATAGCCATACTGAATTGCACGCTTTAAACAGGCGGGTTGCACGGCAGGTGACTCCTTCTCACTGAAGCTCTTATTTTTGCAAAAAAGAGGGAAACCTAGGGAATTAACCACACAAGGAGGCCATGATGAAACCAAACGTTGGCTCGAAGAAGTGTGTAACTGGGTTAGGGACAGTTGAGCCGCGGGCAGGTCAGACGCCCGTCAGAGGCTCTGGACGCAAAACCATTCTGAAAAGCATAAAGTGCTCTCCGATGTGAGCTGTCACCGGGAGGTGTGAAAATTATTGTCATGTGAGTGGAAAGAGAGAAATAAACAAAGAAAAGGAAGCAGAAGGCTTTTCAAGTATTTGACCGGGAATTTGTACTTTGAACGGAAAGGCAGAGAACGGAATCCGTAATGACCGATTAGAAACATAACATTGTTTGCCAGCAGAGATCAAAACCTGGCAAAACTGTGGTGCTTCAGTCTGGGGGGGACCCTGCTCGCCCCGGTCCACAAAGCAGGGACTCGTAAGCCCTCCACTCTCAGGCACGCTTGGAGCCCTGAGCCTCGGCCTCCCTCCTGGACAGCCTGCCCGCCCTGGTTTCTGAAGCTCAGGGGGGGAACCCTGCTTAAGTCGAGATTGTTTAAGAGATTTTCTTTTTGGGGGAGGGCGCTTGGGCGGCTCAGTCAGTTAAAAGTCCGACTTCAGCTCAGCTCATGATCTCACAGTTCGTGGGTTCAAGCCCCGCGTCGGGCTCTGTGCTGACAGCTCAGAGCCTGGAGCCCGTTTCAGATTCTGTGTCTCCCTCTCTCTCTGCCCCTCCCCTGCTCATGCCCTGTCTCTCTCTGTCTCAAAAATAAATAAACATTTTAAAAAAAGAGGGAGATTTTCTTTTTTAAGTTTCATTTATTTTTTTGAGAGGGAGAGAGCAGACAGGGGAGGGGCAGAGAGAGGGGGACAGAGGATCCAAAGCGGGCTCTGCTCTGACAGACTGAGGGCAGCAAGGCTGATGTGGGACTCGAACTCATGAACTTGAGCCGAAGTCTGATGCTCAACCGACTGAGCCACCCAGGAGCCCCTAAGAGATTTTCTGCTCTGTGGTTTCAGAAGTCTTCAGGTGGTCGCCAGACTCTGACGGATTGTAGACAAGGAAACCTGAAAGATTTCTGCCAGACGAGGGAGGCACGCAGCACCAATCGGGAAGTTCAAGTTTGGCAAAGAGAAGAAAGACTGGCTTTGTTCCAAAAAGCACATGATTTTATTCGTTTTGTAGTCTTTTCTCTGGAGGAAACACTTCTTGCTGTCTTTCTTGGGGAAGAATTCCTCTACTGTATTATGAAAGAAGGAAAGAGCACAAGACTGATGGGCCTTCCCATCAGCATTATTTTATAGATGAAGAGACTGGGAACATGGGATGTTTATTAGCTCTCCCCAGCCCCAAGTCAAACGCAACTCCAAGTTCGTTGTCTTTCCATCGCTCCCCACAGCCTCCCAAGAAAAATGGCTTCCCCTTGTCCCCCTTGTCCAGGAAAAATGAGTTTCCTTGTTTCCTCTGGATGGGGAACGGTGGGAATAAAATTACTATGTTCTAACAGGTGGTTAGTTCATGTTCCTGGCTGCCCTGAATTCTTATTGATTTTTTTTTTTTTTAATTTTTTTCAACGTTTTTTATTTATTTTTGAGACAGAGAGAGACAGAGCATGAACGGGGGAGGGGCAGAGAGAGAGGGAGACACAGAATCGGAAACAGGCTCCAGGCTCCGAGCCATCAGCCCAGAGCCTGACGCGGGGCTTGAACTCACGGACTGCGAGATCGTGACCTGGCTGAAGTCGGACGCTTAACCGACTGCGCCACCCAGGCGCCCCGATTTTTTATTGATTTTTAAAAACTCAGTCAGAGAGAAATATTTTATTTTAAGTTTATTTATTTATTTAGAGAAGGAGAGAGAGAAAGAGAGAGAGCACACAAGCAGGGGAAGGGCAGAGAGAAGGAGAGACAGAAGCCCAAGCAGGCTCCGTGCCATCAGTGCAGAGCCTGACGTGAGGCTCGAACCCACGAACTGGGAGATCACGAGCTGAGCTGAGATCAAGAGCCGGCCGCTTAACTGACTCAGCCATCCAGACGCTCCTGAATTATTAGTTTTCAACGTTTACTTATTTATTTTTTAGTAATCTGTACACCCAACGTGGGACTCAAACTCACACCCCTAGATCAAGAGTTGCTCGTTCTTCTGACTGAGCCACCCAGGTGCCCTGCACCGAATTGTTTTAATCCATTTCCTCCGCCTCAGGCATTCTGGCTTTCAGAACTCGTACCCATGGCTTATTTTCTGGTGCAAGCTAGGAGTAAGGTTGGGATCTATCTTCTGTGGTGACCTCAGACACGGAACCCAGCAAAAACTGGAGGGAGGCTATGGAATGGGATTCAAACTCAACTGTTGCCACCCTATGGTGCTTGCTGGGATGGAACGCCACGCGGCACTCAAGATTTTTGTGGGAAACCAGGGACAATGAGATCAGTTTACTCCAGCGACTTTTCTAGGACTTGAGTCTGTGTTAGAAGAACCTAGAGCGCTGTGTGCTTAGTCACCAGGTTTGAGCTGGTCCATTTGCTAAATGTAGGAAAGGCTTCTCATTCGCTGAGACCCAGAGTGTGACCAGCAGGTCTCTTGGGGTGTCTATGGTCCTCAGCCTGCCCTCACGCCACTTCTCCAGTGTGGGTGCTTTTTTTTTCCCCCTAAGCCACTGCGGCCTGCTGTCACCATAAACATTTCAAAACGTTTTTTTTTGGTGTGGTTTTAAAGCAGGGGTTCTTAAACATGTTGGAGGGGCCAAGGCACCCCTCTGGCAGTCTGTGGACCCTTTTTCAGAATTATATATACACTTTCATTTTAAAAATTTATATTTATTTATTTATTTATTTACTTAATTTTGAGAGAGAGAGAAGGCACGCACGAGCAGCGGAGGGGCAGAGAGAGAGGGAGAGAATCGCAAGCAGGCTTTTCACCGTCAGCCCCGACGCAGGGCTCGATCTGACGAATCATGAGATCGTGACCTGAACGGACCTCAAGAGTCTGGCGCTTAACCGACCGAGCCACCCAGGCGCGCCTTAAAAATTATTTTAATTTTTTAAATAATTAAAAAAAATAATTATTTTTAAGTGCATAAAATAAAATACACAGGATTGCGGGGGAAACCCATTATATTGTTATACGGTTATCAAAATTTTTTTAAAAACTCATTTGTGATAGAGTAAATACTGTTTTTTTTTTTAAATGAATGAGTTAGATAAGATCTCACACAGGTTTAATACCATCATTTTGAAGTTGTGATAGGGATAAATAACATTTCAAGATATGCGTAGCAACTCACAATGGAATATGACCATATGATATCTGGGGGGGGGGGTACAAACCACAGCAAGTGACAATGCCACCGTGATTCAGGGCCCACATTTGTGGGGAAAGGAAATGCTATGTTTCAGCTGGAGGTTAGTGACAATGAAGATGTAATTATTTTCCTACCTGGGTTGTGGGGTCCCCCTGAATTCACAGACCTCCTCTCGGCAATGGGAAAGCCCAGCTCTTTTCCACTCAAGAATTTTTAGGGAAAAAACTAACTGAGTATTACTGTTCCCGATCACTTTCGTTTCTCTTGTTCATTCTCCGTGCAGCCTCAGAAATCTTTCCTCAGTCTTTTGAACACCTTTCCTTAAAAAAAAAAAAATTGTTTTAATTTTCTTAATGTTTATTTATTTTTGAGAGGGGCAGAGAGAGAGGGAGACACGGAATCCGAAGCAGGCTCCAGGCTGTGAGCTGTCAGCACAGAGCCCGATGCGGGGCTCGAACTCCCGAACCCTGAGAACCCGCCGTGAGCGGAAGTCAGATGCTTAACCGACTGAGCCACGCAGGCGCCCCTGTTATTATTATTGTTGATGACCATCTCAATCCTGACATGGCCAGGGCTCAGACGGAAAGAGAGGTGAAGAGTAGAGACGGTAGGTGGAGAAGGATTGTGGGTGGAAGGGTGAGGCTGTGTGGGGGCGGGGGGGGGGGGGGGAGGGTCAGGTGTCCTCACCCCGGGGAGAGCCGCTCCCTTCAAAGTGTGTCTAAAGCAGTCCTTGCCATGCCCTCAGGGTATCCTCGGGAACAGTGCATTCTACAATTGTCCTCTCTTTTGGTGTGCTAGAGCAGAGGTGTTTACACTCCAGCGCAAGCCAGAAGAAGTGAGAGGAAGGCCTTACTTTTGTTCACAGAAAGGACAATTGTTGAGGGGAAGCAGTGGGGAAACCCCACCTAAGGTGCGCACAGTCTGGGGCCCATCGAGTTTCGGAAGTTTCGGAAGAACCTGGAAATGGACTCCCTGCAAGCAGTCGATGGCCCCTGGAAGACTTTGCGGGCTTTGGTTTCTTTGAAGACTCATGAAGTGAGGGAAGGGCTCAGTCCTGCGTTGATTGACCTCTACACAAAGTGATCGTGATGCTTTGCGCTTCTCGGGAGATCGTGGCGAACCCACTATGTGCCAGCACTGTTGTGGCGGTCGGGAGAAACCAAGGGACGGTTTCTGCCCTGCCTGTAGAGCCCACGAGAGGAGCCCTTCCTGTGGGAAGGACAGGGAGCCCGGAGCAGAGGAGCTCAGCCAGGCTGGAGGCAGGGTGTGCTGGGTGGGGGCCAGGGGCGGCTTCCCAGGGAGATAGTGTCCATGCTGAGACCCGAAGTGCAGGATGAGCAAACAAGAAGAGAGGAGGAGATGGGGGTATGAGAGCGGGGAAGGGCGCCCCACGGGTGGGGGAACCAGCGTGGGCAAGGGATCCGAGAGAGAACAGCGACGTGGGGTGCCAGAATCGGCCCCGCCAGACAGAGGGCGGGGACTCATGAGGCACAGTCAGCTGCCTGCACCGCAGGGAAGCGGCAATATCGGGGCCACGTGTTAAAATTAGTGGCAAGTCTTGAATTACGATCCCGACATCCTAGCTGGAGGGCCGGACCTGTGACCTCCCTACATGAGAGGTGCTTATGTATTCGAGCTGGGTTTGATTTCAAGGCTTTTAATCACCGTCAATTAACGAAGCCTTTAAAGATGCAGGAGTGCAAGGTAGAATTGTCTCCAGTTCAGAGAGGGGGAGAGTCAGAGTCCGATCAAATGCAGTCTGTCCCAGAGGAGTTCCGACTGAGGGCGTCAGGGCGCCCTGGATTTCTGCCTCTTCGGCGACGGTAGCCGCACGTTCTTACCGCCTTCCCAGGTCCTGCCTCATAGAGTCACCAGGTGCGGCTCGGCCACCACCGAGAGCCTGTGGCCGGCCACTTGCCTATCGGCCCAGGCAGCTGCAGCCTGGCACTTTTGTTCTTGCATTTGCTTTTCTTTCCCCAACTTGGCACAACACAGCCAGTCCCAGGAGGAGAACTCTTTCCCAAGGGGAGGATAAGCTTTTTGGCTTTAGTTTTAAATAACGACTTGCTTCCCTCCCTTCCTTCCTTCCTTTTCTTTTCTTTTTTCTTTTCTTTTCTTTTTCTTTTCTTTTCTTTTCTTTTCTTTTCTTTTCTTTTCTTCCCTTTTCTCTTCTTCTTCTTCTTCCTCTTCTTTTTCACTCTACGGAGAGCAGGGAAAATCCCACAGGTGGGATTAGCTCTTGCCAAAGGGACAGAGTGCCGGGCCCTGCAGAGAAGGTAGGGAGGGAGCTTGGACCAAGGGGCCAGTTCCAGCTGGGAGGCTGCCTGAGCCCGAGTCTTCGGTCAAGGGCACAGCATAGACCCCAGGGACCCTGGGGGTCAGCAGGAGGGTACCTGGATTGCTGCTGGAACAGAGCGCAGGCAGCCGCAATGGCTTTTGCCATTTTGTCTCATAAAGGCTGTCAGCTGGTGCCCAGCATGCACCCGCTTTAATTTCTGGTTTGTTGGAGCGGCCGCCTTTTGGATGAGGGCAAAACTGAGAACGACCCAACTCCTGGTGGTTGCGCTCACCCGAGTGTGGCAGCCGGAGTCACGTTCTGCCAGGCCCCAGTCGTTGGCTTGGGGGCCTGGGAAGGAGGCATCCTTTCAGCCAGCTAGATGCGTTTGTCTCCATTTGGCTTCCGGGTTGCAGGAGAGCAGGCCTGCCTCGGGGTCTCAGCCAGCGTCCTAATGGGGCTGCGGGAGGGACTCGCGGCAGGTGCGAGCCAGGGGTGGGGAAGAGAGATGGATGGCAGAAGCTTCTGCCTCTTGCCTGCCCTTGGCTCCTCACTGCCACGTGCGCTCGCAAATGGCCCTTCACCCGGTGCCTTCCAGGAGACAGCGGGCCCTGAAATCACATGTGATATCAATCTCCCTTCTCAGCCATTCTCTTCGCTGATTTTTAAGACTTAGACAAATAGCTTACAGCCCGTAACGCGGACCATGTGCTCAATAACTATCCTTAAACAAATTAGCAAATTAAAATAAACAGCACTTGTCCTAGCATCATGCTGGCCTTGGACTCAGTGTCCCAGAAAATAAGGGCAATGTCTTTTTAATAGGCTTTGTGAGCCCCTGGCACACTGGAATAGGAATTTTCTAATATTTTTGATGATGATTGTTAACACTGTGCTTGCGTTTCCTGATCTAAAGAATAATGGAACAGCCGAGCTTGGAAAGGAAGAATTGTGTGTATTCGTAAGGAAAATTAGCCCAGAAAATTTGAAGTCAGAGCATCCTGGAAAATACACTCGCCCGATACAATAGACTTCTCAACCTAGAAAGCCCCTAGAGGACACCTGATTGCTTTCTCTGCCCCATTTTATCCCTTTCTATAAACAAAGGTGAGCGGGAATGTATATTAGCTTCCCAGGGCTTCCCAGGGTAACAAAGTACCACGACTGAGTGGCTGAAACAAAAGACATGTACTGTCTCACAGTTCTGGAGGCGAGAAATCGGAGATCAAGGTGTGGGTAGGTTGGGTTTCTTCTGAGGGCCGGGAGGGAGATGCGGCCGTTCTGTGCCCTTCCCCTGGCTTCTGGTGAACTGGCCAGCTTTGCTGTTCCTTGGCTTCCAGAAGCATCTCCGTGATGTCTGCCTTCATCTGCCCACGGTGTATTTTCTGAGCGTCCGCCTATGTCCAAATTTCCCCTTTTATAAGGTCACCGGTCATACTGGATTAGGGGACCACCCCATCCACTTGGATCTTATCTCAGCTTAACTAATTACATCTGCCAAGACCCTGTTGGTTTTCAAATCAGGTCACGTTCTGGGGTTGTGGGCAGTAGGACTCCAGCGTATGCCTATGGCGGGGGGCACAGTTCATCCGGCAACAGCCTTTCCATAGCTTTGAGAAGGGAGAGCGAGAGAGACCTCTAAGAGCAGCTGCGTGGGGGGGGGCGGGGGGGAAGGGGGGAAAGTGGGGGACAGGAAGGAAGGAGAGCAAAAGGGGCAGCATTAGGAAGGTGGCCAGAGAACACAGCATCAGAGCTGGGATTTTGTCACAAGGCTGCCTGGTGCCTTATGTTCGTTCGTTCGTTCATTCATTCATTCATTCACTCCTGAGCCCCTGCTGTTTGCCGGGCGCTACACCAGATGGAGAGCGGGAAGTCCATTTCCTCAATGAGCTTCTCGTTTGGCTCCTTTATGTGGCTTTTACATTGGTTGAAATGAAATAAAACTAGAAATCCAGCCCCCCAGTCTCACTGAGCGTATTTTGAGTGTGGGTGGCACAGACAGAGCTTTTTCAGCAGCGAAGATGGTCCTCCTGGATGGGGTGGGTCCAGGGGGTTGGCACTGAGGGAGTGGGGGGCGGGGCAGGCCCCTCCACGGCCCCCACTGCTCAGGGCACGTTCAGGAGCAGGAATGTGAGGAAGGAAGGTCGCCAGAAGAAGGGTAGAAATGAGTGGGAAGGAGGAGGAAGAATGTTCCAGGGAGGGCCACAGGCAGCCTGGAAGGCCGGCTGCAAGAGTGAGGTCGTGGGGTGTGGAGGACAGCCTGCCAGCGTTTGAGGTAACAGGCCACAAGGCTGGGTAGCAGCTCAGGTGACCTTGGAGAAGAGTTTCCTCTCTCGTCATTATTGGTGATGCTCTGGAAATGTCCCCGGAGCCTCAGTGTGGGAGACACTGGCCAAAGTGGAGCAGAGCCGGGGTGATGGGCACTGGCTGGTGGCTGGTCCCCGGAGGGCCCAGAGATCTGTCATCGAGGGGCCTCTGTCAGGCTGGAAGGGGCCTTGAGGCCTTCCTGCAAGCTCTTGTAAATGCCTCCACGCTGGCCAGGTTCTGAAGGCAGGAATAGAAGTCAACGTAACCTAGTTAAGTTAGACGTTTGACGAATAATAAGGTGTCTTTCAGTAACAACACGGATAACATGCTTTTAAGGACCGAGTACAAGCTGTTTTGTGCATATCCAGGTGGGAGACAGCAGAGCAGACAAAACCTCGGGGATTACCGGGTCTCAGAAGCAGGCTGTGACGGCCGGTGCCACCCGGGTATTGACAGGGGGAGCACACATGTGGCCAGGACGAACAGGGGGTGACCCGGGGTCACCAGCGAGCAATCCGCAGGCTGCACAGACACCGCTGAGGTCGGGCTCGGTGACAGGTCTTCATGCCGTGCTTTGCTCTCTGAATTTTTAAGAGCAAGAAAGTAACATTGCAGCAAACCCAAAGCAGAAATGAGCAGAGGTTACGAAGGAGTTGGAAGTTGTTTCACTTGTAAAAGAGAAAGGCAAGAAATGCATAACCCAGAGCCTTGTTCTCCTGCTCTGGAGAGAAGCTCGTGCAAGCCCGGACCCCCTTCGCCTCCTCAGAGGACAGAAGAGGCTGAGACCCGCTCCCGCTCCCGCCTGAGGAGGCGAGTGTGGAGAGGGTCTCGGAAGGTTGTTCGCATTTTATTTTATTTTTTATTTTTATTTTTTAGCATTTTAATTAATAACCATCTCCTAGGGGCAGCGGGGGCTGCAGGCCACCCTAGGGGTGGGAGCCTGGACTGGCCCATGCTATGCCTGGCACACATATTTCCCAGTCCACAAATGATCACAAGTTGCCTTGAGATGCTCTCCGTTCTGGTTACCGACGCCACGAACCGGTGCCCCATCGTCTCTCACCTGGGTTGGGGGGCACGCCTCTCCTCCGTGGCTGGTGTTTCCTTGCAGGTTGGGGAAGCCCGGTGAGTAAGCCTCCTGGGCCCTTTCTGCCCTGGCCCCCCTCCACCGTGGCCTGGGCTGACGGGGCAATTTGGGAAGCATGGGCTGGGGGCGCCGAGCTCAGCCTTGCCCTTCTTTCTCTTGGGAGCATGGCCTGCAGGGAGCTAGTGCTCTCTGCTGACCGTCCAAGGGGCGGGCTCCCCTCCCCCCCTCCTCCGCCCCATGGGGCCTGGGGACCGACCAGTTGTAGGGCAGTATTAGGAAGCCCTCTGGCTCTGATACTTGACTTACCAACAATAAGAACGATGGTTGAGTCTCTAGTTGCCTCTTGATCAAATGACTCGGAAATTAGGCAAGCAAGAGGTTGAAGACCCCAGCAGCCTGGCCACATGAATGTGCCAAGGATCCCTCCACTTTTGTCCCCCTGGCATGCATTCCCACTGCTTGAGGGAGCTCTCCCAAACACAGATCAGACAATGTTCCTTCTTGCCCCAGATCCTGCACTGGTCTTTCACTGCACACGGACTAAAACTAAGCTCTTCTCCATGACCCCGGGATCTGGCCTGTGCTTTCCTGCCCCGACCCAGGGCACTCTCCCCCTCGCATTCAGGGCTCCTTCCCCATGATTACCAAGCGTGATAGGGCCTCAGGGACTTGGCAGGAGCGTTCCCGCGGTCTGGAATGATCTTTGTGACAAGCGTTCCTCAGCAGGCCTCCCCAGAGAGCCTTCTCTCCTCTCCTGCTCCAAACTAGCTCCTGCCCCTTTTGTTTTCTTGCTAGTGCGTCACTGAGGACACCATCACGTGTATTCATGGGCTCTCTCACTGTCTCCCTCACTAAGATGGGGCGCCCTCCCGCTGGAGCAGGGATCTCGTCCCTCTCCCCTCCCTTTACAACCTCGGTGCCTGGCACAGAGTAGTCGCTCAATAAACAGCCCTGTGGTGAATGAAAGAGGGAAGCGTCAGAGTGAAGCGGCAGCCCCTGAGCTCACTTACCTCTCATTTTCCCCCTTTCTTTGTCTCTAACAAAGGAGGCAGCACTAGCTGTGCAGGGAGAGTCTTGGAAAGGCCAGAGGTCCCCTGGGAGGAGCCTCCTGCTCCTTAGAGAATGCGGATTCCAGGCGGGGCTGGGGACACCTTCCCCCCCCTCCCCACCCCGCCCGCTTCCCTCCTGCCTTCCAGGCGGCCACTGAATCAACTGATCTGCGGGAGTGTTGGGCCCGCGTTCCAAGGGCAAATAAACTCGCAAATGAGGCAGCGCCGTGGCCCCGTCCTTTCCGCTGCTGGGGATGCATCTCGACTTTACCAACATAAAGAGTGAAACGAATCACATACACAAATCACCGCGGCCGAGTGGGAGCGAGTTTAAATGGGGGAGATTACAGTCGTAGCTAATGGAGCAGGAGCAAGAAACACTTGTACTGGGCCCGCAGCACCGAGGGCCCCTTATCGCCCTCGGAGAGCGTATTATCTGAATGTTAAACACAGTAAATTGCAAACTAGTAAAGTCACATTCCGGCGTGCCCCCCTCCGGTAGTCCGGTGACAGGCCTGTGCATTAATAAGTTTCTCCTCATTGTGAGTTTTCTCTGCAGCCCGAGTGAGTTCTGAGTCCCTTTATCTCCTCCGGTACCTTTCGTTGAACCGTGCAATCAAGCCTCCTTTTTCAAGTACAATACGTTTTCCCCAGCCCTATTCTTCTGGGGCTTTTATGACTCACAATAGGCAAAGGCCTCCCTAATGGAAATGCAAATTTCCTACCTGTCATACCCTGACAATGCTTTCTGAAAACACTGGCTGGCGGCCGACAGCCCATTAGCAACTGCATATTACTGAGGAAAGCTGCTTCCAGCGGATTTGTGGGGTGAAAATATTTATTGGGTGCCGGGATAGAAATCAGGTAGCAGCGGATAGGTCTCCCAGACCGGACAATTCCCTGGGGATTTCAAACTTTGCTACCCCTTTGTTTTAAAGCACCAGTTTCGCTCGGGTCCGAAGAAGCCAGTGCTGGCTTTCTGGAGTCTGTGACTTGGGGACCCAGAAAGCGGGGTGTCCTGGATCTCCCGGGCTGCTTTGCTGAGTAAAACCCAGCAGAAGTCCAGCTGATGTGGGGCTACGGGGAGACTCGTCACCTTGGAAGGAGGTGCACACCTTTCTTTGTCCTGCTCCTCATGGCCCTTTCTCTTAGTTTTCTTCTATTGTTATTATAATTTTTTAAAGTTTATTTATTTATTTTTGAGAGAGAGAGAGAGAAAGCAGGAGTCAGGGAGGGGCAGAGAGAGAGAGAGAGAGGGACAGAGAGAATCCCAATCAGGCTCCCCAGTGTCAGCACAGAGTGCGACCCGACCCGGGCTCGAACTCAGGAACTGTGAGGTCATGACCTTAGCTGAAGTCAGACACTTAACCAACCGAGCCACCCAGGTGCCCCTCTTCCATTGGTATTATTACTTAACTCTGTGTGTGTGTGTGTGTGTGTGTGCGCGTGTGTAGAACGGCAAGTGAAATGCGGTCTTTGGCTGGGATTTTAGCGGAGAGCCGGCAGTAGGGGTGCGTCCTGAAAAGCAGGGCAGTGGCTTCCCGGACCAGTTTGCTGGGGCTCCTGTAACAGAGCACCACAGACCAGGTGCTTAAACAGCACAGATTCTCTGTCTCATCATTTTGGAGGCTGGAAGTGAAAAAACTAAGGTGCCTGTAGTGCTGATTTCTTCTGAGGTCTGCGGGGGCAGGGTCTCTTCCAGGCTTTTCTCTGGCTTGGAGGTGACCTTCTTTGCTCTGTCTTCACATCATCTTCCCCCTATGTCTGTCCCTGTCGTCCTAATGTCCTCTTCTTCTTCTTTTTTTTAAGTTTATTTATTTTGAGAGGGAGAGAGAGAGCAAGCGAGGGAGGGACAGACAGACGGGGAGAGACAGCATCCCAAGCAGGCTCCGAGCTGTCCTCGCAGAGCCCAAGGAGGCTGGGTCTCACCACCGGTGAGATCACGACCCGAGCGGAAATCAGGAGTCGGATGCTTAACCGACTGAGCCACCCAGGTGCCCCCAGAGTTCCTCTTCTTATAAGGACGCAGTCCTATCGGATCAGGGTCCCCTCGGCGACCTCATTTTAATTTGATTACCCCTGCAAAGACACCATCTGCACAGGAGGGCACATTCTGCGCGGGAAGCGGGTTAGGACTTCAGCACATGGGTGTGGGGGAAGCACAGTGTAACCCAGGTAACGCTGCCCCTCTGGAAAGGTGCGCGGGCCCTTTTCGGTGGAGTTCTGCTGCGGGGAGAGTGGCCAGGGGTGGGATATCTGGGGGCCGTCCCCTGCCCTCGGCCCTCTGCTCCCTGTCACTGGGGTCTGCCACGGAAGTGACTGAAGCTTTCCAAAGACCCCGTCATGGGCTCCTCCTCAGTGGCCCCGCAGAAGTCTCAACGCTCAGCACAACATGTTAATTACGTTTTAAATGCACCCTAATCACCGAGAGGCCCCTGCAGAGCCCGACCAAGGTGGCTTTCTCCCCCGAGGGCCACCCTCCTTGAAAGAGCACAGCTCTCGCTCGGGCAGAGGGGCCAGGGCTGCGGCAGGTGCAGTGAAACCAGGCCAGGAAATCTCCGCAGCCTCAGGGGGCAGTAGCGCATTTTGAATTTCTTCTCCCTGGCGTGAAGGGTGGCAGAGACGTGGGACGGGGCTCACGGGTGCTGCAGACAGATGGGCTTTGATGTGTTCCCAGTGCGCAGGGCGGCCCCGGTGTCTGACCCCGGCCCCCGTGGCTTCCTCTGAGGTACAGCGATTTGTCAAAAATTTAGAGCAGCGGAATAACCTGATGGGAAAAATGAACTGTATCTCATTTACTTGGCCGTGCCCTCATAAACGGGAAAGAAAAAGAGATTGCTCCCTTCTGTCCGTTCTGGAGTTTCCCTAGTGTTACATAACAGCAATTCAACCGCGCGGATTTTAAAGGTCTCGTTGGCTTTATTAATCAATTCGTGGATCCGGCGGCATCCTGTTTAGCAGGTAGAAGGGAGCCCCAGAGGGCTATAGGGGAAGGACGGGTTTTTAAGGGAAGAGAGGAGCAGAAAAAGGGAAGTCATCAGCAAGCAGTCCATTGTTCCAGCAAGGGTGCCCTTCTGAGGGGAACGGGAGGGGTCTGTCGGTAGAATTCCTAGCGCTGACCAGAAAATTGCCACGTTGGCTGGGTAAAGGTTACACTTCTGAGGGGGTCGAAACTGAAGTTAGGTTAGGTAGTAAGTCTTGGTTTCCTGACTCGGGGCCTTAACCTAAGTGACGCCATTTTGGGCGTGTGGTGTTCTTTTTTTGTTTTTAACGCTAGAAAGAGTTTTAGAGTATTATTGTTATTAATTATTATTTTATTAGTAGTATTTTTGTTTATATGATTTACATTATTATATTTATATTTGTTATATATATTTATTATATAATATATGTAAATAAAATATATTTATTATATTTATTACATACTTATATATTATATATAACATATAATAAATATATAATATTTATTATAGATAATAAAATATATAATATTTATTATATGATATATGTAAATAAAATATATTTATTTTACTTATATTTATTTATATTATTATATTATTTAGAGTATTATTGTTATTATTTTATTATTATTATTATTGTTTATATTTACATCATTACATTTATATTTATTATATGTAAATATACTATATTTATATTTAATATATAAATATATTATATTTATTATATAATATATGTAAATAAAATATATTTATTATATTTATTATATACTTATAATATATATTATATATAACATATAATAAATATATAGTATTTATTATATATAACATAATAAATATATAATATTTATTATATATAAATAATATATAATATTTATTATATATAAATAATAAACATAATATATATAAATAATTTACATATATAATATTTATATATATTATATATAAATTTATCATATTTATTATATGATATATGTAAATAAAATATATTTATTATACTTATATTTATTTATATTATTAATATTTAGAGTACTATTGTTATTAATTATTATTTTATTATTATTTTTGTTTATATTATTTACATTATTATATTTAAATTTTATATATTTATAATATATGTAAATAAAACATTTATATTTATTATATTTATGTTATATTTATTTTTATTATTATTATTTAGAGTATTATTGTTATTTTTGTTATTACTATATTATATCACATATATTAGTTAATTATATATTGTATTATTTATTATTATTGTTGTATCATTATATATTGGCTTAAAACAACAGATACTTCTTGACTTGCAGCTCTGTAGTCTAGAAGTCTGCAATCAAGGTGGCGACAAGGCTGTGTTCCCTTTGTGACCCGTAAGGGAGACCGTCGTCACCTCTCCCAGCTTCTGGTGGTTTGCTGGCAATCTTTGACGTCCCTTGGCCTGCGGATGCCTCGCCCAGATCCTCTGTGGTTACATGGCGTCTTTCTGTGTTTCTGTCTTCAACTGGACATTATTTAAGGGTGTCTGAAGCCAGAGGCTAAACAAATGTCGCTGTTACTTTTCTGGAGAAGAGGCAGGTGCTTTCAGGTGGGGTGACTCTGCTCCAGTTTACCATAGTCACCACGGCTCCCTATTGCCACTCTTTCAGTTTCTATCTGGTCTGGATTTTGAGCTTCTAACCTCTAAACTTAACCACTAACCACTGCAGAGTGAAGGAGGGGGGTTAGCTTATGCGGGGAGGACGGTGAGTGGCAGGTTATGAGAATGGTGAAGGTCTGTGTCCTACTGCCACCCAGAGCCTGAGGTCAGCAGGACCGCCCAGTGTGTGTGTGTGTGTGTGTGTGTGTGACAGAGACCTTGAGGGACTGAGTGCCAAGAATGGCCTCTGGGAAGATCTGGCGGGTGACCTGGCCACGGGGGAGAAGACACAGGAGCATTGGAGCCATGCGCTTTTGGTTTGTCAGTGAACGTCTACAAACCCAAAGGTTCTAAAGACCCAAAGTCTCCTCCACAGTTCTTGGATTTCTGAAACCCAAAGAAGGGCCCTCAGTTCCAGAAAATGACCCAGATAGGAGGAATGGGTACGGACTTAGCCAGATCTATTGATATGTGGGTTTTTTTTCCAAAAATTTTTTTAATGTTTGTTTTTGAGGAGAGAGAGAGAGAGAGAGAGAGACAATGCAAGCAGGGGAGGGTCAGAGAGAGAGAGGGAGACACAGAATCTGAAGCAGGCTCCAGGCTCTGAGCTGCCAGCCCAGAGCCCGACACGGGGCTTGAACTCAACGAACTGTAAGATCATGACCTGAGCTGAAGTTGGACGCTTAACCCACTGAGCCACCCAGGTGCCCCTACTGACATGCGTTTTATTGATTTTTTTATCTTAATAATATTTAGCTTATAATATAGATTTTATTACATGCAGTGTATGTGTTATGTCATGATACATTTATTAAATGATGCTATATTTCCATGTGTAGACTATAATAATAAAATAAATATGTGCATATACCTAAATAACGTATTTATTTTGATTTTATAATATGGCTCCCACCGAGTTCTTACCGTGGGGAATTTGGAACCAATGCAGAAGGAAACAGGGCGGTGTGTGCCCTCAGAGCTTGTGATGACAGCCCTTCCTTTCCGCTGGCTCTCTGCTCCTTGGCCTTTGCTAGACCCTGAGCAAGGCAGGACCGAGGCCTTCTGGGACTTTTCCCACTCACTCCTGTGTTGGCTGCTGAGGGATTAACTCTCCCCTTCTCTCTGGGAGGAGGCAGACACAGACCCCCGCCTCCTGAGCCCTCAGTTGTGGGGAACATCATGCCGACCCCCCCCCCCACCCCGGATGTGTTCCTGGGCCTGGGGCTGTCACTCCTGGCCTCCACAGCCCAGACAGCACCTGAGTGTCGTGAATGCTGGACGGCCACACAATTCCTGGCTTGGCTGGCCTTTGGACCTCCAGCGAGGAGGTCGCCCAGCAAAAACCTAGAGCCTTGGCAAAAAGTAGGCATTTTATTTGAATAATTCTCTCCGGCTCCCCCTCGACGTGAAGGTCTGAGAGCAGAATCTTTTCTTCCTTGCTCACCTCTTCGATTCCAGCAGGTGAGGACAGGCCTACGGCAAGCTGTCCACACTTGCTGGAAAACAGCAGGGCACCCCACCGTTGCAGGGCACTACATGTCTTCTTTCCTGGTGATGTGGAGAGGATTTTGTAATGAAAGCAAGTCTCTAGCCCAAGCACACCGCCTGCGGGCTGGGCAGAGTCCCTGCGCACCGACCTTCCGGAAGGATTCACTCTGAGACACGCGTAAGAATATTCCGATGGCAGGATCAGGTAACCTTCCGGGCGAATCTAGCAATAGATTCCCTGCTGAATGTCTTCGGGGTGGAGGGGGGTGGGGCACATCCAAAATTGTCAGAATTCTAGCTCCGGTCTGTCCCCAAACAGGAAGTCTGAGGCTAACAGACAGGCACTGCCTATTCATGCAAGTCCAGAAGTCTTGTTTCTAGGCAACCACATGGCCTCCCACACTAGCAACTGCACAACAGAAAATCATTTCTAAGACTCCAGTGCCAGCCATTGAACCCTGTGGTACAGATTTAACCAGAACATGGCGTCTCTGCCCCCAAAGGGCGGACCCCTGATCGTAGCCCTTTGAAAGCTAACCAAGCCCTCCCAGAGAATGGATTAGAGTGAATTCACACGCATAACGTCTGTAGCACCTTTACCGAATGGTTTTAACATAAATCCTGGGCACTCTCACGCCAGTACTGTGCCCAAAGAGGATTCACTGAATGAATGAATCAATGTTCCACCTCTTAAAATCAGAAGACCTCAGTCAGAGGGCCACCGGACGTGCAGAGAAGGAAGTGTGCTGGGTCACGGGGTGCCGTGGGCCATGAAACAGGCGACAGGGTATCTGCGTGGGCCAGACAGAGCCGCTTGATAATTAGTCATGCTCGCGGGCGGGAGGGATGCCAGCTCTGACCAGGAGAGGACACTTTTAGCCTCTCAAGGGGAACATTGCAGGGAAACACCTGGAACTCCCTCTTCACTTCCCGTAGGTTTCCCTTGGGAAGTCTTTCTTCAGCTCCCGGTCAAGGGCAGAGCTTTTTACGGAGATATAATTGGTTTTTTATTTATTTATTAAAAAAAAATTTTTTTTAACATTTATTTATTTTTGAGACAGAGAGAGAGAAGCCCAGCAGGCTCCACGCTGTCAGCGCAGAGCCCATCTCAGGGCTCCGACTCAAAACTGTGAGATCGTGACCTGAGCGGAAATCAAGGGTCAGACGCTTCACCGACTGAGGCACCCAGGCGCCCCTCTACTCTCCGACTCTCCGTTTTTATGAATTTGGCTTCTTTTCAACTCTGCAGATGAGTGAGATCAGACAGTGTTGTCTTTCTCTTATCTGGCTTGTCTCAGCATAACACCCTCAAAGTCTATCCATGTCACAAATGGGAGATGTCCTTTGTCATGGCTGAGTAGTAGTTCGTGATGTACACACATCACATCTTTATCCACTCAGCCTCTTTGATTCCCATTTCCCCAGGACAGGAGTGGGCATTCCTTGACTTTGCTAAGCAGGGAGGGTCTCAAGGCTCCCAGCTTCTAAAACCGGATCTCTTTCCCTCCCTTCCCTTCACACCCCCTTGCTTACTGTCCCTACTGGCAACTTCCTTTCCCCTGCCCTTCATTCTTCCCCACGTTTCTCTCCACCCTTTCCTCATTCCTTGGTTCTTCCTTGCTTCCAGGACTTAACCAACTGGGTGGGGGTGATCACCGGCCCCTGGTCAGGTGCAGCCTCATCATTGAGGATGGACGGTGGATGAGATGGGAAGGGACCAGGGCTTTGGTGCCTCCAGTGTCGATGGTTGGGTGGATATTGATTTTATTGGTAGCTGTCACTTGTGAGTAATGTGGCTTTGGTGATGAACACGTTTTGAAGGGGAAACAAACAGGGGACAATTGACCGGTTACTGAAAATTAATTAAAACTAGATTCCGGCGGAGGCAAAGAGGAAAAAGATGTCAGAATAATTGAGAGGCATGGTAAAGGTAAATCACAGAACACTCGATTTAGCAGCGTGTTCAATCATCATCATAGAGGAGAATCAACATGTCCTTGTTAGTAATTTTCAGACACAGCTGACTTGGGCTTCCGGAACTTGGCGAGACCAGATTCCTCTGGGTTCCTAAGATCCTTGGGATCAGATCAGATTTATGTGCTCCAGCAGGCGGTATGACATGTCCCCTCTCGCCCTCCTCACCGGGGAGACAACGTGGGTTACTCTTGCCCACTCTCTCCATCCCTTAGAAAAGTCCTTTCTAGGAAGAGCCGAAACACAAAGTCAGATGAAACAAGAGAAACATTTCTAATTTGGACTTGTCTCCTTTAGGTGATCTTTCAGACGTCTCCAGGGCCCTTGATAAATTCCTTCTCTAGCTCCAATTCCAGGAGCGATCAGAGGGGAGATAGAGAAAAACCGTCGAGAGAAGAGGAATTTGGAGGAACATTTGTTTGTGAAGGCCAAGGCTCACAGCTTTTCTGAGCGAGGTGCCGGCTGGGCCAGCCTGTCCTCCGGGGGTGCATGCTGGGTGGCCTCTGAGTGGGCAGGGGCGGGGACAGACCCTCTCCTTGGAAAGCAAGGGGTCTCTCGCGTCACACAGCCCTGGCTTCCATTTTCCACTTTCCTGCTTCTGGGACGCCTGCCCTCCGGCCCCTGATTTCACCTCTGAACTGTAGCGGGTCCTTGTAAATCGGGGATAATCATAGTATCTACATCACAGGCTCATTAAGAGGTTGAGTGATAATATCCATATAAAGCATTTCAGACAATAATCCTCTTATAATAAATGTTAAAGTAAGAGTATTTCCCTTTATGTCCTGCACAGTCTTCACAGAGCTTTGCCCTTCTGCCTCAGGAAGCAGAATTTTGCCTTTTATTGTTTTATTTCTCCGTTCAGCCAAAGTTTTGAGCCCCCCCCACCCCCACCCCGCCCATACAGGCCACACACTGTCGCAGGTGTTGAGGCTGGAGTGGTGGCTTCCGTCATGGCGCCCACGGGCCTCCAGGGGAGAGGACGGAGGACAGGCACACACGGGAATAAGCCCATCGGTTCACACGGGGTTTGTGGTAGCAACAAATTACCACCCGCTGGGTGGCTTGAAACAACACAGTTCTGGAGCTAGATGTCTGCAGTCAAGGTGGCAGGAGGGCTGTGCTCTCTCTGAAGGATCTCTCCCAGGGAAGGCTCTCCTTGCCTCCTCCAGCTCCTGCAATGCTGGGCGTCCCTCCGCTCGTAGATGCATCACCCCAGTCTCTCCTGTGCCTTCCTCTGACATTTATCCCTTGTGTGTCTCCATCTCCAAATTCCTCTCTCTTAATGAGGACCCCAGGCATTGGATGAGGGCCCTCCCCGATCGCCATGATGTCCTTTTATTTTATTCATTTTTAATTTTTTTTAATGTTTCTTTATTTCCGAGAGAAAGGGAGACAGAGCACGAGCAGGGGAGGGGCAGAGAGAGAGGGAGACACAGAATCTGAAGCAAGCTTCAATGGAATCACCTAGATGCGTTGTGTGATGGTTATAGGGATGCTCCCCTCTCGCCTCGTCTGAGTCGCGGGGGATTTGCCGTGCGGGGGAGGGTGCGGTCTGGGCATCGGGCTTTCTCTAGCTCCCCAGGTGCATCGGGGTGTTTGGGGCAAGGCACGCAGAGGAAGGTAGAAAGCGGGTTGGGAAGGGTCCCCATGATTCTAGGAGCTTGACACTCTGGAAGCCGAGGGCAGCCTGAGGGTCCCGGCCCCTGACAGAGGAGCTGTAGAGAAAGGGGCTCAGAAGAGCAGCTGAGAGCCGTGGAGGGCAGGGGTTCGGGGCGCGGAGCCGGGCCGTCGAGGCCCGGGTGTGGAGCTCAGCGTCGGGGCTGGGCGTTCCCTGCCACTTTGGGCAAGCTGATTAACCTCTTCCGCCTCCTTTTTGTTCATCCGTGAAAAGCAAACACGAACCCCCCCTCCCCCCCCAGAGGGGGCTGCGAAACTCAAATTCAAGAGTGCACGGAAAGCAGTTTGCACAGCTCCTGCCCGGTGCAAGAGCTCCGTGAATGGCGGCCTGGCTTTTGACTAGAGCCACGTGGCGTCCTGTCGAGACCCCGGGAGCCACAGACCCTCAGGTGACCACAGCTCGCCACCTCAGCGCCGGCTGCTGGTCCCCCAGGTTTGAGATCACGGGAGTGACGGCATTTCTGACCTTGCCAACGTCAACGTGGGCCTCAGGGCCACCGTCTGGCTTTGCTGCCCCTCTTCCACGGGGCAGTCAGGTGAGCCAACAGCACCTGTCAACACCCCGGCCAGCGGGGCCGTCCTGGGTGGACAGTTCCTCGTTGGTGAGCAGGCCAGCCCCAACCCGGGAGACATGGGGCGACCGGGCTATGGAGACCTCCTTCTCCGAGGCCCACGGACAGAGCGCACTGGGGGCCACCGCGGGCCATGCCTTGGGGCTCCAGGCAGGGAGGGCCGGGCTGCACCCCGGAGCCGCTCCCGTAATGTTAATAAAGTCCAGCTGTCTCTTCCCACAGCCCGACCCATCTGTCTTCATTGAAGCGTGCTCTCGGTAATTTCATTGTGGGGTTTTCCATTAAAAAGTTTGATTAATTCCATAAATATTAAAATAAGACAGATAATTAGAATCCAGGTATTCAGTGATACGCAAAGCAGTAAAGTCTGCACTAAATTATTATTATTAATAATAAGCACTCACGTAGCACTGGTAAGAAGTGCACAGAAAAAAAAAGAAAAAAGCCCCAATCCCTGTTATTAATATTGTCCCCCAGCCAGTCCGGGAGGAGTGGCTGCAAGTCTCTGCAAGGGGGTGAGGGGTGTGGGACGAGGCAAGCCTGGCCAGGCAAGGTTGCGGGGGGTGGGGTGGGGGGCCTCGCGGACGGGGCGTTTCCTCCCTGGGTTTGCCCGAGTTTCGGTGCTCACCTCCGGAACAGTCTGCCGCTTCTGGTCCCCGGAGACAGGTGCTCCCACCTGCTCCTGACCGATTTCCTCTGATGTCCGCTGGCCGCTTCCCGGGACGGGAAGGACGTGGTCCCCCGGGTGCTTCCTCGAGAGCCGGAGCGAAATAATAGGTGTCTCCTAGCCTCCCTATAAATCATGTAGACAAGTTTCAACTATGAATCATTACGGGAGAAGGGAGGGCACGCGGAATCGATAAACAGCAAAGCGAGGGGGAGACTCCCGCTCCACCGCAGCCCAGCGCCTGCTTCGGTGCGTTCAGCCACTGTTGCGATTGCCTCACTCATCACTTGTTGCCCGATTCCCGAAGCGGCCGCCTCGGAGGCTCGGAGAAAGGCCTGCTCTCACTTCTCATCAGAGGAGCAAGCCCAGCCCTCCAGAACGCCTTTCCTTTTCTCTTTGCAAGCACTTGCTACAACAAAACAAAAAAACACACCCGACCCCCCACAGAAGCTTTCTCATGAGCTGAGGAAACAGCCTGACCTTTTTAAGATCCGGGGCTCTCAATCTGTGGGTCTCAGGTGGGACGGCTGCCCTCCTGCTGGACACGGAGGGAGCGTGGCTAATACACAGTTGAGGTGGGGGGAGGGCCTCTCCACCCCCTCCACCCCCACCCCCACCCTGGGGAGATGAGGGCCCCCATCTGTGCAGACAGCTGCTGTGCATTTCATGTGGCAGCGGCAGAAGCTCCCTTCTCAGAAGGTTCCAGAACAGGGCAGGAAATCGCTACTCCATTTCTGACCAATACAGAGTAATGTGATGGCAGACTTGAGAGCCAACGTTGAATCCGCTTTGAGGGGTCCCGGTCGGCATGAGAGGTGTCCCCGGCATGAGGAAGGCGGACTGTGACGGGGCAGGGGGTCGGGGTCGCCTGTGACCGGGCCTCAGGAGGGAAGGCGGGTGAAGGCGGTGACGGATGCACAACAGCGTGAACGGGAACCGTCCACTTGAAAATGGCAAAAATGGTAAATATTATGTCTATTTTACCACAATTTAGAAAAAGGCTGTGCCCGGCCACATTGGCATCTGAGGCAAGAAGAAAAATACGGATCCTGTCTTTTTTTAATGTTTATTTATTTATTTATTTATTTTGAGAGAGAGAGAGAGAGAGAGCGTGCACACAAGTGGGGGAGGAGCAGAGAGAGAGAGAGGGAGAGAGGGAATCCCAAGCAGGCTCCATGCTGACAGCACAGAGCCTGATGCGGGGCTCGATCTCATGAACCTGTGAGATCATGACCTGAGCCAAAATCAAGAGTCAAATAGTTAACCGAGTGAGCCACCCAGGCACCCCGATCCTACCTTTATTTAAAGTTGCAGTATTTTCTTCACCAAGGATTTTGTTTTTGCATTAATTTAGATTTCAAAATGTATTTGCATTCAAATCATATTGACTTCGATAGTTACTGAGTTTTTTGGCAGCCTCCTAAGTTTGCACCATAACCCCGGGGCCTGTGCTAGAGGGATGGCAAGTTCTCGACGGTAGGCTCCCGAGGGTCCTACGTGGCACGATTGCGGGAGGGGAGAGAGAAGGTGCCGGCATCATCGCACAGGGCACGCCAGGCGGCCCCCCTAACTGACGCAGGGGGCAGGACCCACTCAAGGGCCAAACGGTAGCTGGTCTTGCACAAGCTTGTCCCCGAGACATGAACTGGTTCAAAGGTGTTAATTAAAGGTCACGTCAAGGGTGTGAGAAGTTCAGTGAGGTGAGCGAGGTGGGGAGTACGTCCAGACTGACCCCTTGCCAGTTTGTCCAAATCTGCTTTCTTTTTCTTTCTTCTTCTTCTTTTTTTTTTTTTGAAAGAGAGGGTGCAAGTGAGTGAGGTGCAGAGACAGAGAGAGAATCCCAGGAGAGACGCCGGACTCACCCAAAGCGGGACTCGTGTTCACCCGATGTGGGACTCGAACTCAGGAGCCGTGAGATCACGACCTGAGCCAAAGGCAGATGCTTAACCACTGAGCCCCCCAGGCGCCCGTCCACATCTGCTTTCTATCTGGGAGAAGGATCTGCAGGTGGAAAAAGGTGGATTTTCCTTGAGAAGGGGAAAATCTGCTCCAAGAGAGGGGAGGGAGGCCAAGGAAAGCTCCTGATGGCTTTAAAGGTGCTCTGCCCTCTCGGGAAGCTGGGAGGGAGGGAGGATAACATCCAGAGCCCTGAGAGAGCCGGGGGAACATTCTGGAAGTCTGGGCGGGATTGTGGGTAGTTCTCTCAAGTTGGAGGAAAGAGAGGAAAGTGCCACAACCTTGTGGGTCCCCAGAAACTACTAGAACTCACCACCCCGGGTCTGTGATCATCAAGAAAGGAATGTGGTAATGGTCAGCACGGGGTCACCAAGGACAAATCAGGTCATACAACCCGGGGTAGTTCGAGGGCGATCAGCCTGGTAGATGAGTGGCAGGTGTCCCACATCGGAGCCATCACTAGAATGTTCTCCTTCATCCCGTTTCCACATCTGCTCCTGCTACAGTCCAGGTCACTTTATTTCCTTTAAAGCGCTCCTCTGAATTCTCTCATTAATTTATTCACTTGTTTGACCGCTCTGTCTCGTCTCCCACCCTCCCATCAATTTAAACTCCCTAAGAGGAGGGACATCATCTATCCCGTTCCACACAGTATCTCCAGCCCTTGGAATCGTACCTAGCACACATAAAGAGTTCAAGAAGTATTTTTCGAATGAAGAAGAATGTGAATTTCCGCAAGGCTTTTGACCGGTTCTCATGTACAAGATGGAGAGAGTAAACCGGAAGATGGCCCATTCGGGTGGACAATTAGCTGGGCGAATGATGACGCAGTGTTGCCTAATGGAGTGCAGGGGTCCCTAGTGGATTACCACAGGGCTCTTGGCACTATCCACTCAATGGCTTGTGTTTGGCATCTTGGGACGCCCTCTAAGTGTGCCATTCGGGGCTGAACTAGTCCCACCACACTTAGGTTAGTGGGTCAAGTTTACCAGAGATCGATGACCCTTTTAAATGGGTAGGTGTCCAGAGGGGAGTGGCTGGATGGGGACGGTGGCTGGAGTGAGTGGTAGTGGGCAACCAGGATACCCCAGACATTTGTGGAAGGGGGATGAGACTGATTCTGCCGGGCACCTGCAGAAGTCACAGGTGTTCTGGGGCCAGTGCAGGTCAGATGTTCCTAACCTTCGAGGCTGGCCAGCACTGGACGAGATCTCATGGGGATTGAGAGTGGCCTTGTCACTGGGGACATCCAAACTAGGGGTCTGTGGCCGGGGGCCATCCCTCTATGCCAGGTAGGGGGAATCCTTGCCTCCAGGAGGGGGCCCTCTGGAACCTGTGGAGCTTTCTTGCAGAATGGGTTTGCCTAGCGCCACGCCAGCTGGCCCCGCCCACAGAGGAAGTCTCCTTGAACCTTGGGCCACAGCGCGCCTGCTGTGGTAAGGGCTTCGGGGGAAGAACCTGATTCTTGAGCAACGCGTTTCAGATGGGAAACACAGCACAGGGCAGAGAACACTGTTTGCAGTCATTCTGTGCGTTTTACCCTCTACCTCCTGGCAAAGTAGGCAAGTAAGGTGGGGAGACCGAAAACAGAAATCTCACCTCTTTTCCCCACTGTCCTTCTTCCTTCCCGCTCCCCTTTGTCTTCCCTCTCTTCCTTTGTTTTGTTTGCTCATTCTTCTTTTTAATGAACTAGGTATTTTAAAATCACGAATATCTGACCCAGGAAAAAAATTCCTTTTTCTTTTTTTAAAGTTTATTTGTTTATTTATTTATTTTGAGAGAGAGAGAGAGAGAGAGAATCCCAAGCCGGGTCCTTACTGTCAGCTTAGAGCCCAACCCAGGACTCGAACTCACAAACTGTGAGATTATGACCTGAGCTGAAATCAAGAGTCAGATGCTTAACCGACTGAGCCGCCCAGGCGCCCCCACAGAGGTGTTTAGGTTAATGAACTATCCTGAGAATCTGAATTTTGGAGTGGGCAGGGAAATTTGGGGGTCTGAGTGGAGTGAAGGGATTTGGAAGGGAAAAGGGAAAATTATTTTTCATGTCACTGGTTAGGGTTTTAAACGCCCATAGCCTGGGAACCCAGATCTGGGCACTTGGGGCACCAGAGCCCAGCGCCGGGCTGAGAGGCCACAGTGTCACTTCATCGCCCACAAAGCTGAAGGACTCCGGTGTGAGAGACACAGGTGCGGCCCGAAGGTCACTGGCTGGGCAGGCCCCTGAGCCATTTACTCATTATTTTCCCCAAGTCAGACGATCAGTGTGTTCCTGGTCCTTATCTAGCCTCTTGAAGACTTCGTGCCTCCATCTGCAAATTGGAACGGATGAGAGCACCTCCCTTATAGGGCCGTTGTGGGGATGAAATGAGATAAGGAAAGTAAAGGGTTTGGTTCCAGGGCGGACAGCGTTGAGGGAACCGGCTTGGATCTTTTCTCCGGGAGGGGAGGCGATTTCAGCAGTTTCGTTGGCCGCCACGAGGGGGAGCGCCGGCCCAGTTCCTGCCTCAGGTCCCCGGGCTGCGAGCACCGAGCACCCACGGAACGGAAACGAGAAGAGGAGCGGGAGGAGGCAGGGAAGGTGGTGGTGGTGCGGGGGCGAAACGCAGTAGGGGCGCGGGGGCCGTCCAGCGTGTTTGCAGAACCAGCTGGCAGGAAGGACGAGTGAAGCAGGCCTCCCTGGAGCAGCCTGCAGCCCCGCAGAGGAAGCTGGTCTCCGGAGACCAGCCATCTATCTCCCTGCCCGCCCCAAGCCACTGTCACCCCCCCCCCCCAAGCAACTGAGGACACGCTCACAGAGGACGTCCAAAGACAGCAGAGTTGCCACGACTTCAGCCTCTAGATGTGATTTGAAATACACGTCTCCCGTGAAATATCTTTTTGTATGACTGTTGCCCCTCAAGCTTCTGGCAGAAGCAAGCAGGATGGGGCCAAATGTGGGAATCGGGAGCCACTGTCGATGTAGCGAACGCTCTGGGCGGTTGCCTCTCGCCCCGCAAAGCCGGGCTCCTGTTCTCAGCTCTGTGCTTCTGGGGTTGCGGCTGCAGACCCTGCCTCTCCTTTGCAGGCTGGATTCAGCCGAGAGGACCCCCAGGAAGCAGGAGCAGGGGGAAAAGAAGAGGGAGAGGGGACTCCTTGTTTCTTATTTGGATACTGTCCCAGTGATTTTGTCCCGTCCTGGTGGAAGTAGCAGATTGTCCGCTGCCGGCTCCCATCTCTGCCCCCAGAAGCAGCCTCATGATGCCTTCTTAGAGTCTCCAGCCAGCAGCCAGCTGGGCATCACCCCATCTGGGAGGCCTGTGTCCCAGCTCTGCCCGGCCCCTTACATGGTCCTCCAGCACGAGGGGTAATAGCTGCTTCCTATTATTATTTCTCCAGTGCCCCTCTCCCATCTTTTTCCTCTCAGCCCCTCCATCACCTATGTGACCAACTCCCACGTTAAATTCCCTCTGTTGAAATAACTTTTCCGACTGGAGCGCTCAGGGGGTTTTGGCTGTTGTAGAGAATGGAGAGGAGACGAGGGGAGTGGGAGAAGGGCACAGAGACAGAGTTGGCTTCAGTTTTGTAACTTTGTCCCGAGGCAGAGTAGGGGAAGTGGTGCATGTGCCCCCGTCAGGGTTCCAGGAGCTGGTTTTAAAGGTTGTACAATCTACTTCCCCAAAAGTGTTCCTGTGTGTCACCTGGGGAAAGAGATGAGCGTAAGAACAAGAAAGGAGGAGAAGAAATAGAGATGTACATACCCTTCCTTTCTTTCTTTGTTAGCAATACAGCAAAGGAAAATGTTGGGAGGCTTCCTGGCTCGGGGTCACCTTCAGGGAAGGGGAGAGACAGAAGTGGTTCGGGGTCAAAGGGCTCTGTGCTGGTGGGTGCTGGGAGGGGTCTGGACAGAGGGCAACAGGCAAGACCTGTGTTCCCAAGAGGCGGACCAAAGAAGATGCCAGAGTTGGAGGGGGCTCTGAATGCCGGGGAGGAAGGCGGTAAGCACAGCTTTACTTTGGAATTTTGCTATGGCACTGACCTCTCCCCTTCTGGATAAAACAGATTAAACAATAGATTTTTTTTAAAGGCCGGACACGAAATAATTTCTACCACACTTTTTCTGTGGTATACCTTCTGGAATGCCTCTACGTTTGTGTGAACAAACGAATGGTGCTGGAGAAGGCTGGGATATGGTGGTCACCCTCAGCCTTTCTTGGCTCAGCGCCAGGGGCCGGGCAAGCAATCTGATGAAACAGATTCTTTGAGGGCAGTCGAAGTTTTGACTGGTGCACGGACGGTCTTCCGCTGAGTCATATTTTCTAGCTTAGTGTTAAGGGCCATCCTGGAAGAGAAGCAAAGAGAGATAACAGCTTTTAGTTTTAGTCCTGGGTGTTCCCCTGCCCAAAGAGCAGAAAGACCTGGGCCTCCTGGGCTGCCGGCCTGGGGTCCCTTTCAACAGCCCCTGGAAATGCTCAATGTGTCATTGGGAAGGGCGATACCCATTGCGGTCATTTAGGCAAAGTGATTAGCATTTGGCCTGAGCGCCAACCGCAGGCACAGTAGTGATCCCACCTACCATGACGTATGTGTCAGATGAGGTTGACTGTGGGCTTTCTCTGATCGCAGCAGTGGATTGCCTTCTGTCTCGGGCTTTGTAAACTCAGGCTTCAGCTACACTTTGCTGGTCGTGAACACACAGGAAGGCCCCACACAGAGGAGTGGGGGAGTCCCCGAGTGCCCCCCCCCAGTGGCCCTTCCTGCAGCTTCCTCCTCCTCCCCCCCACCCCTTATTTGGTTTGTGACGAAGCTCCTTTTAGGCTCCTGTTGTTCGGGGTCTCCCTGCTGCCAGAGACACTGGCCTCCTTTGCTGCTCTCTTCTTTCTGGCCCGAGACAGGGAACTGCAGGACTCAGGGATCCTTCGTTGTTGTTTTTTTTAGAGACAGAGAGCACAAGCAGGGGATGGGAGAGGGAGAGAATCTTAAGCAGTCTCCGGGCCCAGCGCCCAGCGTGGAGTCCTGCATGGGACTCGATCTCACGAACTGTGAGATCATGATCTGACCAGAAATCAAGAGTCGGACACTTAATGGGCTGAGCCCCCCGCCGGGCGCCCCAAGGATCCTTTGTTTTCTTTCCAGCGGTTCCTGAAGTTGCTCCTCTCCCGTGCAGGTGTCTCCCTGGGCTCGGGCCCTCCCTCTGGCCTCTGTCACTTCCCCACGAGAGGAAGACAGCCTGTCTTTGAACGAAGTATCCTGATTGAAGATGAGGTGTGGGAGTGGGTTATACTCAGACACGAGTTACTCCTCTTTATATCAAAATATTCTGTTAATTGTGTCGGGGCCCATCACGTTCGCATTAAGCCGCTTTACAAAAGACACTCAGATCACGGCACGGTCGGCTCTGGAGGCCAGCATACAGAGTGCTCAGTAGAATCTAGAAAGATCTGAGCAACTTGAGTGCTTCAAAGACCTCCCCCTTTGAAACTTTCAACGGCAGATGAAGCCATTTACAGAGGCCACGGAATGGAGGCTCCAAGGCTTTGAATTCCCGCTTCTCTGAAGAATCCCACGGGTACGTAAGGATGTGTGACTCGGGCCGCGAAGATGGGAGGAAGGGTGTTTTGGGCCTTTACCCGATAGAAGCTGCCATCGGCCCAGCAAATCAAGTATTCCCTTGCAGACCCAGCTGGTGGGGACATAGCCCCAGACTGACCACTGTCACCCCTGAGAGAGCTCGCCAGGGGCCCAGGGCAAGAATGCCGCCATCTCCCTGTGGCAGGTGCAGTGGGGCTGGGCTCCAGACGGCACTGCCCAGCTGCTGCATCTTGGGGCCCGGGGGACACGCCACGTCGAGGGAGCAAACAGGGCCCCTGAGCTGTCCACAGTGTGCGGACACGCCTCTGTGCACACGTACCTGTGTGTGTGTGTGTGTGTGTGTGTGTGTGAGGCGGTTCAATGCACTAAGTCACAGACTACTCTCTTCTCTGTTACTATGTATTATGGCTGCCCAGGCAGTGACTCCATTAATGAGTTATTGATTCCAGGTAACAGAAGCGAGGGCTTCTCCACTCAGAGAGGCTCCAAATAATAAGGGAAACACCGCAGGCTTGTGCGTCAGCTCTGAGGCATTGTGGATTTTCACAACACAGGCCGAGCCCAGAACCCCAGACTTTGGGGCCGGAGCCACCACTGTGGTGGGCTCGGTGGGCCAGAGGCCTGGGGTTTGGGGGGCTCAGTGGGACTCTGGGAGGCTCACAGTCTGCCCCTCTGAGGGGATAGTCCGGGAGTCTCCCCAGAACCGTCTGCCGCCCAATCCCGTATCTGCACCTCTGCCTGGTACCTGCTCCCGGCATCGCACCTGCCTGGCCCCCGACCCCAGGCCCCGGTCACGGTGAACCTGGGCTGAGCCAGGGGGCCTGGGCCTCTCGGGCCACACAGCCTGTACTTGGGTCAAGATGCAGTTTTTACTTCAGAGGATCTCCACCTCTCCGCCCCACACAGACATTCAGGGGCGACTGAGCTAATGGGCCCAAGCGCATGAACACTGAGGGCAGGGTTTTCTTGGGGGTGTGTGTGGGGGGGCGTTGATGGCGTTAGGCTTTTTTCTTGGGCCCCACGGGGGCGTCCTTTCTGAGGGCTCTGCAGGAAGAGGAGAAAGGAAGCTCTGGGCCTCCTCCCTCAGGCCCAAGGTGACCCAGAGAGGCAGTCCCTGCAGCCCCGAGTCACGTGGGTTTGATGTTGCTGACTCTGCGAGCAGATACCAGATGTTTCTTTCGTGGTTGATTTTATGATCGCCTGGATCTGAAAATTTTCAGGGAAGTGGACGTGAGTGGATACAGAGTGAATTTCTCCTGAATTGACCAGTGTCCCGTCAAATTCCCGTCCACCAGGAACCTCGGAATGTGACCGTGTTTGGAGACGGGGCCTTTGCGGACGTCATCGGGTAAGATGAGGTCATGCCGGATGGGGGTGGGCCTTACTTCGATGTCTGGCGAACCGATAAGCAGAGAGAACAGACACGGGAGACATACGGGGAGAGCACCGTGTGATGACAGAGGCAGAGATTGGGACGACGCTACCACAGGCCAAGGGACGCCAAGGATGGCTGGGAGCCACCAGAAGCCGGAAGAAGCAAGGGAAGATTCTCCCCAAGCCTTCAGAGAGAGCAGGGCTCTGCGAGAGCCGGGATTGCAGACTGCTGGCCTCCATATCTGTAAGATGAGAAACGTCTGTTACCGAAGCCATCCAGCTTGTGGTTCTTTGCCGTGGCAGGCCTACAGGAACCTAGCCCACCCTCCCACCCCCTTCCTCTTTCCCTCCGTCGAGCTGGAAGGGCAGGTGGGGCTCTGAGGAAGAGGCACCACCGGGCTTTCCCTTAGGGTTGCCTTAGTCTCACACACACACACAAAACAAAACAGAACAGCAGACTCTGTTAAATGTGAATTTTGGATCAACAACAAAGTTTTGAGTGTAAGTGTGTCCCAAATGTGGCCTGGGACATACTTATACCGACAATTATTCCTTATTGATCTGAAACTCATTTTTAGCTGGGAGGCCTGCATTTTGTACCCCACTCGTAGCCCGCTGCCCCTGCTTGCTGCCTCCCCGCCCTGCCGTTTCTTTGGGCCCTCGGCTCACCGAAGGGCCTCTAGGGCCCCGCTCTGACCTGTGCCCGCAGAAGTCTGAGACGGTGGCTGACGAGCCCAGCACAGAGCTGCTTCTAAACCCATTCGAGCTCCTCTCTCCTGGCTCCCTGAGCCCTGCCAGCAGCCTGCAGTCTGAACATCATCTCTACCAGCTGGATGCAAGTCTGGCAGGATTGGAACATACGCAGGGGGGAGGCACGGAGGGAGCACCATGCCTGCCTGGGGGAGGCCTTCCAGCAGGAGGGAGCCAGCCTCCCTGTGATTCCTGCTGAGCGGCCCTTGGCATCGGCTCTGCACTTTGATTTGCTCTATTTTAAACGGTCTTCAATTTCCCTCCTGGGGGAAGGGAGGGGAGGGTTAGGGGGGGGAACAGAGGTGGGTGTGTGGAGTGAATCAGGGGCGCTCGGGTGCCTTTGGAAACCCAGAAGCCAGCTGGCGGAGTTGTGTGGAAATCTCAGGACTCGGAATTGTCAGGCAAAGGCACCGTGAGGTGGGGAGCTGCCAGTGGGTCTGGCCGGAGCACGGGGTCTCGGGGGTCGGGGGAGGGGGGAAGGTGGCCGAGAGGACACCGCCGGGGCCGGCGGCGCCGCCGTTTGGGAGGAATCTGTAGGACTTGGTAACTGATTTGGATACGGGGTCAAGGCGATGCCGAGGACACAAGCCTGCGTTCCAGGAGGGCTGTGGGGCCATTTGCCAAAAACGGGTCCCAGGAGGAGAAGGAGCAGCTTGAAGGAGAGGCTCCGAGCTGGCAGCGTGGTGGGATGTCCGCAGGCAGAGAGGGGCGCGGGGGGCTGGTCACATTCCAAGAGGGATTGTTGATAGGGTGCAGCATGCTTCAGAGACACCCCACATCCCAGGGAAGACCGTCCATCTGCCTTGGGGGCTGGGACCGCCCGTGTCCATAGGTGCCGTCGCATTTACCTGTCGGTGGACAGGCCCAGGGCTTCAGGGCTCAGGGCGAGGGCGGGTCTGTTACGAACAGCACTCACGAGAAGAAGCCTGCTGTCACAGCGAGGGGAGTGCGCAGTGTGGGTCCGTAGGCGTCACACTTGGGCCCCCCCCCAGCTCAGCAGAGGAAGGGGCCTAACTCTGGATAAAGAGCAGTTCTGGAGTCCTCAGGGGTGGTTAGGGCCCTGGCTCCTGGACCAGGGGGCCCTGAGCTCTGGCCAGGAGGCCTCCTGGGGCTCCTCGACAGAAAGGGCACATCGGGGAATGAGGTAGTTCATTCTTTCATTGCTCGGTCACCTGTTTATCTAGCAAACGTGGAGCCCAGTGACCTGCCTGACAGCACTTCGGAAGCCGGGGACACAAGCACGGGTGACCCCACCGGGTCTAGCGTCTGGGGTCAGCAGTGCATTGCCACGGAGACGGGAGGCTTCCCGCACCAGAGGTCACACCCTGGCCCTGCTTCAGGCTAAGGCTCATTTCACTTCTGGGCACCTGGGTGGCTCAGTCGGTTGGGCATCCGACTTTGGCCCAGTTCATGATCTTGTGGTTCCTGAGTTCAAGCCCTGAGTCAGGCTCTGAGCTGACGGTGTGGAGCTTGCTTGGGATTCTCTCTCTCTCTCTCTCTCTCTCTCTCTCTGTGCCCCTCCCCCCCCTTGTGCTTTCTCTCTCTCAGAATAAATAAGTAAATTAAAAAAAAAAAAAAAAAGAACAAAGCTCTTTTAGCTTCAGTTTCCTCATCTGTAAGGTGGGGAGATAGTCCGATCTACCTTGGGTTTCGTGATGACTTTCTTGGTACGAAAGAGGGCCCGGAGGAGAGGGTCTGAGGGCCTGGTGTCTGACCTGTCCTCTCAGAATACTTCTTGAGTATTTAGTGTTGAGCCATATTTAACCTCTGTCTCAAATCTAGTTTAGATCTTGTCAGAGCTGCTCAGGTTCAAATTCTAGTTTTGGCATCTGTGAGCTGTGTGACTTTGGATAAGTTACTTTATTTCTCTGGGCCTCAGATTCTGCAGCTTAAAGAGGGAGATAATAATATATCTATTGTGCAGGGATTTCTTCTCTTTCTTTCTTCTTTCTTTCTTTCTTCCTTTCATTCAAGGCAGAGAGAGTGGGGAGGAGCTGAGAGAGAGGGAGAGAGAGAATCCCAAGCAGACTCCATACTGACAGCACAGAGCCTGACATGGGGCTCGAACTCACGAACCGTGAGATCATGACCTGAGCAGAAACCAAGAGTCTAAGCTTAACCGACTGAACCCCCCAGATGCTCCTATTGTGTAGGGATCTCTGTGGAGGTGAGATCCGGTCCAGCATGCACCAAGCACGGCAGGTGTTTCTGCAAGTGGACGATAAGAAACGCTGGCTTAGCAGGATGTCGTAACATGGCCACAGCCTGCAGCAGGCAGAGTTCCGTTCTCTCCCTTCCTGGACCACAGGGCGCTGGAGAAAACCCATCTCTCTCGAGATCTCTACAGAGATCCAAGGGCGAAGCCCACTGGAAGGGTGAAATGTGCCGAAATAGGAGAGAAGGGATGGTGTCCCCTCCGTACCCCCTTCCCGGGGGAGAGGCCACAAGTGCGGGGAGGCTGAGGACAGATCCTGGGAAAAGCCCACACTGGGGACAGCAGCAGACGAAGGGGTCCCCTAGAGAGGCAGGGGATGTCCTGCCTAGACCCTAGAGACCCTAGAGAGTCGAGGGTCCGGGTGCCAGAGCAGAGGAGGGGTTGAAGGAGGGGCTAAGGGAGTGAACCCCCACGGCAGGGAGGGCAAGCAAGGAGGAGGGGACCAGGAAGGCAATGACCTTGATGACCAGATGTTAAACAGCTGTGGCAGCAGCAGAAGGAAAAGTGAGATTGTTCAGGAACAGAGGTGTCCTTGTGAGGTGTTGAGAGCGAGACTCCTTCCAGGAACTCTGGCCCTGAGGGGACTGGAGGCAAGACGGCAAGAATAGAAGGGCCTGGGCCAGTGTGAGGGGAAAGCTGGCCCACGCTTGGTGGCGTTACCTTGTCTTGTCTCCTTCAAGGGTTCCAAACCACAGGTGGAAGAATGAATCAGAGCCCCTGCCCCCACCCCCACCAAGTAGTTTAACTTGTCCTGCCGTGTGGATGGGACAGGTTCCCTGCAGCTGGCTCTCTGTGACCCCTCAGTGCCCGGTCCATGCGAAGGAAGGAGTTTAATTGGCATAAAGACCCACAGCTAAAATCCGTTGCAAACCAAGGGGTGAGGGGCCTCAAAGGGTGATCAGGCTCTGTCCCCCGGCAGGACCTCCCTCTGGCTTCCTGCGAGGACCTGTCCAGGGACAGAGATGGTGGGGGGGCAGTGGCATGGTGGGTCCAGGAGGCTCTTTATCCTGGTGCAGGGCAGCTCTTTCTTCCCGGCTCCTTCCTGCTGGGCAAGAGTGAGGACCAGAGGGATGCGGGGGAGTTTGGATGCCTGCCGGGGCCATCAGGGGGCCCCGGGAAGTCTGGTCAGTCTTCGGTCAGCCCTGTGCTCAGAAGCAGTGCCATGCGCCCTTTTGCCCAGTTTTAGAGAAGCATAACAGTTTTATTTACTAACTTTGTTTTTTTAAGTTTATTTATTTATTTTGAGAGAGAGAGAGAGAGAGGGAGGGAGGGAGGGAGAGGGAGAATCCCAAGCAGGCTCTGTGCTGACGGAGCCCGATGTGGGGCTTGAACTCACGAACCTTGAGATCGTGACCGGAGATGAAGTCAAGAGCCGGCCACTCGACTGAGCCACCCACTTGCCCCTATACCGACTTTAAACAAGGGAAACAGGACATCATACTGTTCCACTTCGGTGGCAACAACGAAGTCTGCTTTTGCTGTCTCCCTAATAGGGCCAGCCGAGGGAGAGGGGTGAGGTGAGGAAGGAGGGAGCCGCACCGAGAGGGGCCCGGCCTCGGGAGAGAAGGCACCCACCGCCCAGCGCGAACCCACAGACCCCAATTCACGGACGGCGGCAGAAGGAGGCGTGGGGTTCCTGCTTTGTGTGGCCCGCGTGCCCCTCACGCCCCGTGGCTCGTGGCTGTTGGCATCACGGGAGGCCCTCCCCTGTTACCACTTCACTTTGAACTGTTCCTTAGTTCCTCAATAATTTAAACCACTTCTTTCTACCCCGTTAAAAGGCTGATGTTTGAAAATTTAAAGTTTATTTTTTGAAATAAGGGCGAATGTTCTGGATTGGCATTCTGGATGTTTCACAGAACGGCAGCTACTTGGGATTGCACCACGTGTTTGGAACACAGATATGGGGGTGCTTTTCGAACCCCCAGCCCTCCCGGGAATAGCACCGTCCCCGGGCCTTATGGGGGCCAGGGAGCCAGACCAGCTCATGGCTCGGACAGGGCACAGTGCACCCATCAGATCTGGATTTGTGCTCTGGTGCACCAAGTAGGTGCCAGTGTAGAGAAGAGCCCAGCACAGGGGGGCCAAGGCCCAGCCAGGGAAGGAATAAAAGCACCATGTGCGAAGGTACAGAGGCGTGAAGGGATGGGGTTTCTTGGGAAATGGCAGAAAGTCTACTTAGCTGGGTCTCAGGATGTGTCCAGCACGTCGTGGCCTCGAGAGGGTGGGCGGGGACCGGAAGAGGCTTGGGGCCTCGTACAGTGACCTCGGAGCTTGGATGTCAAGGGCAGCAAGGTGCTTGGGAGGAGCACAGACTTCGTACTGAGGCAGACTGGGATTACGGCCCCAGCTCCTGCAGTCCAGCCTTGGGTCTCTGTCCAGTTCCCAGCCCCGTGGGGGTGGCAAAAGCCTTGAAGGAAGCCCGGGGGCCACATGTCCGAGACTCCTGCCGTGGGGGCCATTGTGCACCTGCACCATTGGCAGTGATCCTGATCACGGGCACTCAGCAGCCCAGCCCTGCCCGGGCTGGTGCCCTGTGCACTCACCCCCGCTGCCTGTGCGGTGGGTTTCTGACCTTGTGCTGCCCCAGAGCAGGGAGGGCCAGGGGCACTGGGCCTTAGGGGCGACCCCGCCCCTCGGGAGCCTGGCTGCAGGCAGCATAGGTCACATGGAGCACTGAACCTAGGTGGGGGCTGTTCCAAGCTCTGGACACCTGCTAGTTCACGGAGCCTCACAGCGACCCCCCCCCATGGAGCCATACCCCCAATTTACAAAAAAGAAACAGGCACAGACGGTGAAGTAACCCATCGAAGTTTCTGCAGCTCTTACTCAGCAGAGCTGGGAGACCCAAGCAGACTGGATCTGGAGCCTGTACCTTGACCTTTGCCTGCCCTCTACTCTGTATACTTCCTTCCTACTGCTCAGGTCCCAGCTCCTCCCGGAAGCTGCCGGACTCCCCCAGGCGGAAATGGGGTCCACAGCAAACACCACTCTGTTTAGAAAGAATCCGCGTCTGCCTCCCAACTAGACATGAAATCCTAGAGGACAGGGGCCTTTCTTTTCTGGGCCCTTCCATCGTCACGTGTAGGACGCCTACTTCAATTTGAGCAGCTGGGCCTTTGTTTCGGTTTCCTGTGAGGTTTTGTTGGCGTCAAGATCCACACATAAAAACCATTGCAAACCATGGGACGAGGGTTCTCAGCGGATCCTCAGGCTCTTGCCCTCTGTGGGGTCCCCTCTGGCTTCCCTGTGGTGGGGTTCCCAGGGAAGGAGATGGGGTGCCGGCATGGCGGGCCCGGGGGGGGGGGGCTCCTTCCTCCCAGCTCCCTCCTGACAGCCATCTGCCCAGCTGGCAACCCCCTCCGTGATGGCTGCGATAACTGGAGAGGAGAGGACCCATAACCAGGGACATCCAGGGAGACCCGATGCTTTCCTGCCTGGGTGTTAGGCGTCTCTCTCCATTCTTCACCACAGCAAGAAACCAAGGTATTCATTTAGGTAGACACTCTTCGGTGTTAACCACGGAGAGGAGTGCTCTGGCTCTCTGTGTCTCTCAAACAGCTTAGGGCCCGGGAGGATGGGACGTAGTGGCTCAGGGGCAGAGGTCTAGGCCCGCTTTAAAGATGGGGAAGACTGAGGAGCAGAGACAGCAGTGGTGGCCTCGCCTGGACCGGGCCGAGTCCGGACTAACAGGCGGTTCTCCGCCGCTCTGAGCTTTCTCCCAGCTGTGCTGCCTCTCCGGGGAATTGCTAAGTTTGATTAACTAGAGCATTAATTGGCGGAGGCCGCCCAAAGAGCCCCGAGTTGCGGCAAGGCTGGTCCCGTTTCCCTGTGATTTGCAAAAGCGGGGTGAGTGTGCGTCCCCATCTTAACAAGCGGCAGAGTGACTGGGGAGTAACCGCCCCCTCAAAAGCCAGCGCCCTGGCTCTCCTCCCCCAGAGAGAATCGTGTTCCCTGGGGTGTGGCTGTGGCGGTGGGGGGCTGGCGGCTGGGAGTGAAGCCAGGAGGGGAATTATGAAAAGAGGGTCTCCTTCTGCGGAGGGCTGGGGTCTGCTCACAGGGCGAGAGCTTGTGTTTTGGGGGTGGTTTCCCAAGCGGCCGGCAAGTACATCCACTGGTGTTAGAGCAGCGAGGAGGGGCTGGTCAGAGGCCCAGGGGGTTGGTATAACCTGGCTGGAGGCCACAAGCCATTGGTGGCAGAATCAGGTAAACCCAAGGGTCCTGAGATGTGCAAGATTCCTCCTCCCGGTGACTCTAAGGGGGTGTGGGCACCCGTGTGTGAGTGTGTGTGTGTGTGTGTGTGTGTGTGTGATCCCATGCCTGGTTTCTCCCTCCCCATCACTCCAGCCCCCCAGAGGGCAGGAGAGGAGCTTTACCCTTACTGGGGAGTTGGGGAGAATGAACTAGGCGTTCTTGGCTCATGGGGAGAACGGGGGCCTCACCGCCCCACCAGGAGGGGGCCTGCTGGGGAAACGGGGCGGGGTATCTGGATGGCAGCCTGTTTTACTTCTGTGAAGCCACTTTCTTCAACTTGGTCGTCATTTAAGGTGATGTTTTGGCTTTAATGTGCCAGCCTTGGTCTTTTCATTTCCACGGAGACTCGGGTGGGGGATGAGGGCTGTTGGTTTCACACGGGCCTCCAAAAATGAGGATGGGCTCTCGCAGGGGCCATTTCTGAAGGCAGGACGCCAGAGTTCAGGCTGCTATTGAAACGTGGCATCCCTGGGGGGTGCCCCGGGGGGCTCAGTGGGTTAAGCCTCAAACTCTTGGTTCCGGCTCAGGTCATGATCTCACGGTTTGGGAGTTCGAGCCCCACGTCAGGCTCTGTGCTGACAGCTGTGGAGCCTGCTGCTTGGGATTCTCCGTCTCCCCCCTCTCTCTCTCTCTGCCCCTCTCGCACTCTCTTTCAAAAATAAATAAATAAATAAACATTAAAAAAAAAAAAAAAGTGGCATCCATCGGCTTCTCTGGGTGACAAGGGAACAGAAGGCCGAATCCCCATCTTTCCTGCCATGGCCGCTGCAGGGCTGGTCAGATGAAGGAGATGGCCGTCCCCACCGCTGAGGCCAAGATGAGGGGCCAGAGGCCCTGCTCGGGCCCCTGCGGCCCAGTGAATCTGGAGGGAGTTCACTTTTCCTGGATGTCACTCTAGCACTTATGGTGAGAGCCAGGCTCCCTCAGAAAGAAAGCGGCCACTCTGAATCTGAATTTAAATGATCCGTCCTGTCCTTCTGGGAAATTCTTCCCGGGCAGCAGGACAGTTCAAACACGGAGAGTAGAAGGGAAACAATGAGATAGCTCGGGGTGGGGGCGGCTGCAAAACTCAGATAGCCCGCGGACAATTCCTGGGAGGAAGGGCCTTATTTTGATCTGCCAAGCAAGAAGAACATTGTTTGACAAAGTTTCTGCCTGACGTGAAGGGAAGTCTTCGGGGAGCAATTTTGCAAGGACCAGGCCTCGGTGAGGTAGTGCATGAAGCAGATGTAATCGTTTTACGTGTGAAACTCTGGGCAGGGCAAAGACGGGGAAACGGAGGATAATTGGCATCGGCCTAACCAGGGAGAAGAGGGGGAGGGGGGAGGGGTGGCTGCCTCTTCGTTTCCGGTCTGGGCGCCGCGGCTGGGGCTTCGGTCACGGTCTTCACCAACGATGCGCAGCACTAGGGGGCGCTGGAGCCCTTCCCGAAAGTGCCGGGGCAGCCGCACTAACCTGGAGGGTGGGTGCAGGAGGAGCCCGTGGCCCCACGTCCTCCCTGACCCGGACCCTCCTTGGGATTTTAGGAGAAGGAGAAGAAGGCGTCCTCAAGGCCCTCCCCACTGTGCCACCAGATGTTGGCCTGGCTTTTCATTTCCGCAGGAGCCAGAGCCCCGGAGGTCGAGGGCAAGACCAGAGGGCAGCCCCGAGCTGGAGGGGAACCTACGGAAGGACGCTCTTCCCTCCGCCCCCTCCCACGGGCCGCTTCCCCGCTTCCCCGAGGGCCCTGAGCACGACTCTCCTTCCGGGAGAGCGTCTTCTCTGCGCGTTGCAGCCGCACTTGTCAACCCCAGCCCCTCCCCCCTCTCTCCCGCTACAGGGTCGACCCTAGAAATAATGTCATAGCTGAAGTGAGGAGGTCATAAACATCTGCTTGTTTATAACCTTTTGTTAAGTAGGGTGGGGACAAGCGACTCTAGTTTCCTGCGATGTCCTGGGCAATTATTTAAAGTCAATGTGGCCTACCGCAGGGCTGTGTATGGTTTTCCTTCTAAGCCTGAGAAAGATACGTGTGTAGATACAAGTTGAAGGGTTTCAGCCCAGAGAGCTTCTATGAGGGTAAAACCAGTGAGAGAGCAGAGAGAGAGAGAGAGAGAAGGCACGTGAGAGCAAAGGGCCTCATGTGTGTAGAGACAGGAGTCCCGGATGACTTTTTTGTAGACCAGACTCCCCCTGGCATTAATTCTGAAGGAAAATTTGGGATAGGGCGGTTTCTTCACCTAGGTGAAGGTCATTGATCACTTTTGTGATGGAAAGGCCAGGTTGAAAGGAGCCTTTGGTTTGCGTCCTCCCAGACCTCCGCAGGGCGGCTCCATTTTTAGCCTTTTGATCCCATAGAACTTGTCGTTGTAACTCCTTGGGTATTTATGCTCCCCTCACACCCACACTCACAAGTTAGCTCGTGAAAATGTTCAGGAATCCCTTCTGACCCAGCCAGTGGACCACTTGTAAATCCTGTCAGTTGTACGCGGTGAGGGTTGCCCTGTACAGAAAGAGCCATTGTGGGTGGAATTCAGGAAATCGTGCACGCGTGTAAATGGAAGCCATATCCCTCCCTAAATGCAGGCCGGACGCCCGGGGCCTGGGCCCAGCTCACAATTCACTCTATAAGCAGTAAGCGGGAGGGTGTAACCAAGCCACTGTCTTGCCCTAGGAGTCACAATTTATGCTCCTAATTTTAATTTTCCTCAGCTTAGGTCCCAAAAGGATTGATTAAATTTGCTTTGTGGAACCCATTAACGCTAAACTGAATCATGGTGTTGCTGTAGGTTTAGAATCGGTTTATAGTAAATTCTCTGCACACGGGACTCTGGGAATCCCGTATTCCTCCACGACAGGATTTGAAGACAGTTCATAAATGAAAAGGTTTACTCAATTTACCTAAAAGTTATTAGTAATTGACATCAAGAGACCACTGCTTGCAGAGGTGATGAATAGAAAATGGGAACTTAAGCAAGAGAAGCTATTCATTATGTGCTGTAAATGGGAAGGTAGAAAACTCAAATGGCTTATGAGTACTTCTTTGGTATCTGGCTTAACTCTGTGGTTAAAATGGGTAATCGTGACTTATGACTAATTTTTATTTTATTTTTTCTTAACATTTTTTTAAAGTCTTATTAATTTATTTGAGAGGGAGGCAGAGAAAGAGAGAGAGTATGAGCAGGGGAGGGGCAGAGAGAGGGGGAGAGGGGGAATCCAAAGCAGGCTCCACATGGTTAGCGTGGAGCCCGATGTGGGGCTCGAACTCAGGAACCCTGAGATCGTAACCCGAGCAGAAACCAAGAGTCGGCTACTTAACTGACTGAGCCACCCAGGACCCCCAAATTTTTCTTTTTATTTTGGTTTGGTCCGATGACCAAAGCCAGAGGCATAGCTTGTGGAAAATCTAGATAAATAGCTTGACATGTGCATGCATGCAAATCAATGGTCATTCTTTTTAGAAGTCTTTTCAGAAATTATGCAGTCATTAATACTGCACAGCAGACTTTCTTATCTAAGACGAGGGGGCTGAGGAACCAGAAATATTGGCAGGCAGAGGGGAATTCAAGACACCTGCCCTGTTAGAGGGCCTGGGGCATTTTTATGTGGTGAAAAACGTCTGTTACGACTCTAAATGACTGCTGCTTTGGAAAGACTAAGGGCCCTGTGGGAACGAGGGTGCTAAGAAGCATCCCCAGTGCCCTCCTGGGTAGTGTTATCAGGAGACGAGCCCAGGCAGTGGAGGGTGCGGACAGGAAATCGTGGCTCACCTTGGCCAGAGCCACTTCTGTGAACTTGAACAACACGCTTACACTTTCCTAAGTCTCTGCAGGCTCCACGTCTAGGTCTAGAATGTGATGCGTTGCCTGGCCTGGGGTGCTGGCACATGATCACTGCTCTAAAGGAGAGTGAGATAGAATCTGGGTATTCGGGAAAGAAGTGAATAGCAAAGTCGTCCTTCAGGGCCCCCCCTCCCTCCACTCCGGGGGTGGGCTGGCTCCACTCTGCAGGGGCTGACCGCCCCCAAGGGGGGGTGGGTGCAGTTCGTGCCCTTGTTCCGGGCCCATTTCCTCCTCTGCTTTACAGCAAGGGAGCTGCTGGGACCGCTGCCCGGGTGGTTTGCCCCGGACAGAACACGATGTGGGTCGCTGCCTTCCGCCTTCCCCTTTTGGAATCCTTCATTTCAAAAGCACTGCAGACAGCCGATTTCGCTGTTCAGCAGGTGAGAGAAACAGCTTCATTTGGGAGCAGACCAAGATAAAAGAGAGAAAAGAGGGTGAACAGAGAGCAGGGGGGCAGGCAAAACTGTCTCCTCGTCTTTTCAAGAGCTTGAGGGCTGGTGCCGATTGGAGGTGTTTATAATCAGGTGTTGTGCTTCCGTTGGGGTCGGGCACTTGAAACCGCGTGCAACTGTTAGCTAACGGGTGATGCATGTAAACCGGTGAATGGGACAGTCACAGAAGTGCCGGCAGCATACCCCATACCCAGAACGTTCTTTTCGGAGGTGCCATTTTTTACCTACAGTGCTCTTCTCTGCATTTGTTCAGACGCTGCTTTCAAGGAAAGGAGTGTAGAAGACGGAAGTAGGAATCTGCATGTGTTTTTCTGGATTTCCCCTGTTGGAGCGTGTGAAAGTCTAATTTGAGGAGGAAAAAAAAAAAAAAAAAGTAGACCAGTTTGCCAAGCGGAGTGACCTGATTCTTGTTGGATCAACATGTTGTCACTACAAAGCAAATGTGATGAAGCCGCCTTTTCAGACTAAAATCAAAGCCCCCGCCTGCCAGCCTGGAATTGCTGAACTAAGCATCCTCTCTCATCAGCCGGCCTGTATGTAGATTTAGACATCTCCAGGAGGCTGGGAGCCTATCAGGCCTAAACTGATTATTCTAATCAAGTGTTTTAATTAAGCACTTACTGCCAGGATCACAGGAACGAGGCCTGTTTTCCAGCAGTAATGGGCAGTATTCTTTTTTTTTTTTTTTAATTCTTCTTTACGGTGATAATGTTTGGCTTCGTGGGGGTGTAGTTAACGTTTTTCTAAAGTAGGCCACGGGAAGAGTCCCCTGTGAAGTCCACACTGCTGAGCTGGTAGTCTGGCCAGTGGATGGAAAAATAAAAAAAAAAAATTCAAAGAAAAGATATTACCAACTGGGCCGCGGACGAATCAATCCCCCAACTGCATCCTTTTGCATTTCCACAATGAAACACGAGCTGGGTAGCCCAAGATTTAAAAAAAAATATATAAACACACACACATTGGGTTGGCTTTTATTGGAATGCCTAGATGCAATCTATAGTCAAGTTATGGAAAATTCAGGTCACATATAAAGTTAAGAAGGCAAATGAAAAGAACAATACAAATCAGACAAAATTTACATCTCAAAATATCATGAAAGCATTTTGACTGGCTGTGCCTAAAATACTTTGAATATCAATTTCTTTTTTTTTTTTTGTAAGCTAATTCTTTTCATTATCCAGTCCCCCACCCCCGCAACTCTTAGAAAAAGGTCTTTTGTTTACATATTCCCCAAGGTCACTATTTCTTGTAAAAGCATGTCCAGATCACAAGTCTTTTTAGAAAGAAATAGGCTCATTATACCTACTAACAAGACACTAATTGGGTTGATTTGACTTCATCTAAAAAGAAGCACCAGGAGATACTCCAAATCTGTTATTTATCGGTGCCAGTGTAAAGGACCAGTCCATGTCGAGAAGAGGGTAAGATTATGATTTCACTTCTGTCATGTGGTACAAGCTTTTCATGGTCAATACATCAGAGACACTTCTGAGGATTTAGACTCAGAGCCTATTTTAACCAAAAGTACTTACAGCATGCTAAATACAGTCCTGCAGAAATTCCATCGGAACAGAACTGCAAACACCTAAGTTAACAGGTTAAAAAATAAACTGTAAAACAGAGCCATGTTCATGTGGTTTGAAATCTCATAGTTGTCTAAATTGGGGCTTCATAATACTTGCCAAAGGATTTCCAGGATAAAAAATATTAATGCTAATCTGTGCTTTCATTCTAATAAAATATCAGCATTCATTAGAAGATTAATTACTTCGGTATGCTCTACCAAATACACAAAGACAGTAATAGCACTGATACTGTAAATTCAGTAGCTATTTTGAAACTTTCCCAGCCAATCTGTTTAATAAACACGCCTACTGTGCAATTTAGAGTATGTGATACATACAAAGCAGTTAGAAAATTATTTTCAATACATCACTTGAACCTTTATATTTACGACATGTTCACTTGCTATATTTTATCACCATTATACATAGAGGAAAACAGTGTGTACTATAGCTCAATGAACTGAGAAATATTTTCTAAAAATATTTTTGTGGCTGAATTTAGTGCTCACGAAAGAGATTTGCAAGAGCGGTGGGCCGGCACAGAAGGGTAGATGGCGGCCACGCGCGGTCCCACTCGCACGCGTGTGCGGGAGGGCACGGCTGGCGGTTCGCGTCCAGCTGGATGTGCCACCCCCATCCCCACCCCCCCGCTTCCCGGAGACAGAGCAGAGGCTGCCATTCAAACCAGCTCCCGGGATGGTTGGGTCACGGGGGGCTCACGGGAGCGTTTGTCTCCCTTTTGCGTCCCTCTTGGTGACCTGATGGTCCAAAACCCCAGACTAGCAGAGCGACCCTGACCTTCTCCATATGGCCCTCTCGGCGCTGCTCGGCTTCTGCTATCTTCCCTAGATCTTAAGACACATGTTTACGGTCATGACTACATCAGATCCTTTCCTGCTCACAAGTATTTCCCGGAACATCTGATGTGGTCTCTTGCCTCCATCGAGAAATGGAGCTTCAAGGAATGGTAACAGTAAAAACCCTGTGGTTAATTATATCAACTCCCCTCGACTTTTAGGGACGAGAAAGGACCTCTCCCGCCCAGTTGTTGTTTTTTTTCTGTATCTTCCGCTACATTCCACCAGCCTTAGTTTTCTACGGTGCCTCTTAGTTGATAAAGGTTGAGGACACTGGCCTGATGAAAAAGAGAAGAAAGAGAAAGGAGTTCTCTGATTAGCCACCCACTTAGGATTGCACTGTCCTATCCATCTAGTGATAGAAAGTTGCACATTTTTTTTTCAACCTAATACAAAAATATTAACACTTCTGGACATTATAGGCATAAGTCGTTATATCTCTACAATATAATAATTTATACTGTACAGCTATAACAGATAACAAAAGGTGCAATCCTTTTAAAAAAATCACACAGTTCACATGTTTTTATCGTTTTATTTTTAAGTATAAACTTTTTAAACACTTTACATAAATTAACTCCTCTGAGACTAATATTTGATGTACAGTAAATTGTAATTCATATAAAAATCCATAAACAACTTGTCTCACATAATTTACAAAAAAATCAGGGTTTCCTTTGCTTATCAGTGACATGGATTCTATTTGCCAGTTTTTTTCCCCAAGGCAAACCACGTTAGCATTGTAAAATCCGTTATGAAATCCCCGCCGTCGCAGAAGTCACTTGTGCCAAAGTCCTTTTACAAAGCAGCACAGGGAAAGCAGTTGGGTTGTCTATAAACAGTAATTTTGCCCCACATTTTAAAATTAACAGAGATATAGATCACATCCTATGCAGAGAGACTACTTCTTGTAAGCAAAGGTCGACAATTCGGTAATATCTGGACACACCGTATGCATTTTTACCTTAAATACAGTGGCTCGAAGGAACAGACGGCCTAGCCCAAAATGTTTAGGCCATTTTTTTTCCTTTCTTTCACTTATTTATTTTTCCTTTTAATACTTTCAGTCCAACTGAGTGCAGCGATATGCATATGTAAACATATTCTTTAAAGCCGATCACCTTTAAGGTCATTCAGAAAAAAGTTTTTTTGTTTTTGTTTTTTCGGGGGGGGGGTTTTTTTTTTTTTTTTTTTTTTAATAGCAGTATCATTCTCCTGGAAGGCTCTTCTGTGTCGGAGAGTCCGATTCGGATTGTGCTACAGAAAAATCCGAGCAGAGGTGCGGTGTAGGCTCGAGAGAAACGCAGCGACACCCGCTGCTGGGTCCGCCTCCCAGCGCGGGGGTGGCCGCCGTCCGTCCCCGGCAGCCGGGCCCGGGGGGGTTACCTCTTGCCGATCTCGCTTTGTCGGAGGAACTGGATGTTGTTGGCGCTGTCGGCCAGCTCGGGGTACTGCTCCACCGAGAGTACGTAGTACCCGTCGTAGCCCTGCACCTTGCCGGCGCTCAGCAGCTGCCGCTTCTCGCCCTCCGTCCAGAGGCGCGCGCCCTCCTCGCCGTCGCGCACGCGCTGCTGCTCGCGCGCCCAGGCCCGGGCGAGCGCGCGCTGCCGCGCCTGCTCCAGGATGCGCGCCTTCTCCTCGTCCAGGGTCATGCCGTAGCGCACGTGCAGCGCCAGCGCGCCGAACTGCATCTCCACGTCGGCGAACCTGCGAGTCCTGCCGTTGACCACGGTCGTGGACTGCGACACGGTCACGTTGATGCCGTTCTCCAGGGCCTTGCGGCCGCTCGTCAGCCGCAGCGTGCCCAGGTCGCTCTCGGGCGTGGTGGTCTTGATGAAGTAGTGCGTGTCCTTGCCCTCGATGGTGAAGTGCAGGTTCTCCAGGTAGAAGGCGTTGTTGAGCACGGCCGCCACCTTGATGCAGTCCTCGTTGGCGATGTTGAGCACGTTGGTCTGCACGCGGCCCTGGCTGACGGCCAGCATGACGCCCTTGCCGATCAGCGACTTGACCGTGGCGAACCACAGCCACGAGGGCGCGCCGCCGCCCTTGCGCCTGCTCACCTGGACCTCTGCCATCTTCCCCAGGGACAGGAAGGCCTTGGCCTGCCTCGCCACTTGTTGCTGAACTCCGAAAATGGGCTGAAAAGCGAAACAGAACGGGGAGGGGGGTTCGGTTTAGAGAACAGCTGTAGCTCTTGGCCGCCTGGGGGGCCAGGGTCCCAGTCCTGACTACGACGACGACCAAAAGAGGTGTTGTATATGTGTGTGTGTGTGTGTGTGTGGGGGGGGTACTTCTGTGGAGAGCTCCCAGGCATTTATTAAAACCCCAGTCGGGTTCTTTGGAGAGGAAAAAGCTCAAAAAACTCTGGGCAGAGGAATTCGCTCAGGGTCCCCTCCCGTCAAGTTGATCCAAATGTATTTTGTTTTTTAATTTTTTTTTTTTTTTATGTTTATTTATTTTAGAGACAGAGAGACAGAGCACAAGCAGGGTCAGGGCAGAGCGAGAGGGAGACAGAATCTGAAACAGGCTCCAGGCTCTGAGCTGTCAGCGCAGGGCCCGACGCGGGGCTCGGACTCACGAACCGTGAGATCATGACCTGAGCCGAAGCCGGAGGCTCAACCGACTGAGCCACCCAGGCGCCCCAATCCAAATGTGTTTTGAAACATAAAAAGAGATGACTCCATCACGTATTAAGAGGTGTGTAGTTTCAAAATCTGGGCAAACGTGGGCAAAATCTGGTTTTAGCTTTTCCCTTCGATTTCTAGATGTCCCTTTCCCACGCCCATCCCATTTGGGGAACCGAGCTTATCAGGGTCTCCATCACAGCAGCTTTCTGCCTGGGAGCCTGAGGAAAAAGCAGCCAACACAGGCAAGGGTTGGAAAGGCTGTGGTGCTCGCTGCGGGATGACTGCGTCCTACTTCACAGGCTTTGAAATGTGTGTGCTTTAATTTAGGTAAACTCTGTACTCCCTCCTGGTGCACACAGTTTTCAACTGAATCTCCGCCAGCATAATTGCAGAGGTGTACGGGGACGAGCGCACAATGGGACAGCTGGAGGCGAGTATTTATTACTTTAGGAAAACATTTTTGGTACACTTAGGCACGGTGGACCATCTACACTGGCAACTGCTTTAAATTGGGGGCATCTTAACTCGGCCATTTCTGCTACGACCAGATGCTTGTCTGGCCAGTGTTTCCCAAATGGAAACATCTGTTTCATCTGCAGCAGTGAAAGAAACATTTGTTTTTGGGCACTTGGGGCAGCCTCAGTGTCTTTGGCAGGGATTCCCTGAGCTTTCCTTATGGTGCGCTTCTCTCGACAGAGAACTTGCACCGTATGTACAAGACTGCCTAGGAAACAAAGTTGGCAAGTCCATTTGTACAGTAAGACTTAAGTGTTTTTAGACATGTTGGAAAGTCGTACACAATTAGGACATGCCTGTTCAAATGCACTAGGAAACTTCACGGTGTCTTCTCTCCATGACACTTTATTGGTGTAGACATATTTGTACTTAGAAATGTTAAAATGGTGGCCAGACCTTGGAAACTCGATGCGTTTTGCTTCTTAAAATGTAAAGGTGACATCTTGAAGAAGAAATTGTTTCATTTTTATTTAAAATTTTTTTTAAAGTTTATTTTGAGAGACCGAGAGAGCACTAGTGGGGGAGAGGCAGAGAAAGAGGGAAAGAGCCCCACAAGGGGCTTGATCTTAGGAACCATGGGCTCGTGACCTGAGCTGAAATCAAGAGTCGGATGATTAAGCAACTGAGCCGCTCAGGCGCCCCGAAGAAGGAACTGTTTTATGTTAAGTATGAAACATGTTCCAGAAAACAGAGGTATTGGGTTTGAATATATTTGTGTGTGTGTGTGTGTGTGTGTGTGTGTGTATGTGTGTGTTCTAGCCAGGATTGCCTTTTCTCTTTGTATTCACTGAAATCATAGGAAATTGCTCAAGGCGGGGAGGGGAATTAATCTTTCTAAGAAACTCTGCACTCTCTTCTCCTTATCATTATGGGGTAACCCAATTTCTTGATCTTTAATTATTCTTGCTTTAAGCTAGAAACTCTAGTGTTTTCTTGTACATTCCTTTCTGATCTCTGAATGGTGGGAATTAAAAGTGCCAATTTCTGAAATGGCAGCTTTGACTTTGCAATTTTGCATTCTTTTTCTTTTCTTTTAGTTCTCGGAACAATTATAGGCCTCCTGAAATGTTATTTTCAGGAAAATTCTATAAACACCTAGTTGCAGATGGAGCTTTACCAGAGGACATTTTATTTTTATTTTCAATCTTTCCCCATGACACACTGTTCATATTTGAAAAAAGCTGAACTTCGTGGCGTTGTTTGTGGGCCTGCTAATTTGTAATATGAATCCCCTGCCCTCCTGTTTATTGTATCTTTGCCTTAAGGTCCCAAGCGCTATAAATGTGCTTTCATGGGGTTCTCTGTAGAAACCTTGCACTCAAAAATGATCTCCCTCATTTTATTACCTTCGGATAATGTCTTTTTATGTTTTTATTAGCATCACTAAGAACAGATTTAAGCCTGTTTAACAGGCCCCTAGTTTGCTGAACAGAAATGTGGAGGGAAGTGATGTTTTTCTTCCCTAAAAGAGTCAAAAAAAAAAAAAAATCAAAAAGTGTCTTCGGTGCAGTTTTCACAAGGGTAGTCTGATTAAAGGGGGAAGTAAGCACAGATAAGCCATCTATCACCTTTTCATAGTTTTGCTTTTTGTTTCTTACCGGCACATCCTCCCACTGCTGACTCTTCACAAGTTCGTAAGAAGGCTCCGTTAAATCAAATTTGGGGACGGGGAATCCAGGAATAGCATTGTGCAAATGGAAGCCAAATGTCACCAGCCAGCTGTTAACATCTAGGGGAAGAACGTCCGAAAGGAAAGGTGTTAGAGTTATTTTGTGCTTTCAGAAATTTCAATCCTTACCTGAAACTAAAAAACAAAAACAAAACACCCAAGTTCACAAACAAGATGTTTGCCTTCATTCTACAATTCGACACCCACTCTCTATTTTCAGACACGAAGACAATAGCCTCAGTGATGAAACGATGCCAAGGGCTACAGAAAACCCAGTCTAAGAGGTACTCAATGAGACTAGATAAACTGTCACGAGTGCAAAGTTGCATCCTGTGTGAGGAATAAGTGATGACGAAGGGTAACAACAATGCACAGCAGCACGAAGGAGACCCAGTTGAGGAAAACAAAGGGATTCTGTAGTTAGCAAAGACTGGTCTTAAATAGAAGTTGTGTGTGAGTTTTCAAAAGCGACTGCCCGAGGATATGTGGCTTCCACAACCCATTTTCTATTAATAAAACCCCTAAATTGAGAGAATTAAAATCAACAGTTGCTTCTTAATCAAAGATGAATGCTGAAGGCTGGCAGGACTGGCCAGGGGCACAGAAGTTCTGATCACCATCAGCTATGACTTCAAAGGCTCACTGTGCACAGGTGGAGGTGAACTTTTTGGGGAGAGAACCTGGAAACCTTTAAAATGGTATTTTAAAATACTGCCATGTGACTCCAAAAGCCATTAAGCTCAGAATCAGGCTTTTATTCTATTCTGGAGGTTATAATGTTACAGAACTACTCAGCAGGCTTGCAGCTTTATGAGTACAGTTGGGTGTAGATTATTTTATATATTAAGCACATTGCTGGAAAATTTGAAATTGCATTTCACCTAATATATTTTATGCTGTTCCATCTCTCTTTTGATGTTTTTCAGAAAATGCTGCTACGGCATTCCCTGTAGTCCACGTTGCTAGGAGAGGATGAATTCAGGAGCTGTGGGCTTTCCAGCATTTCAGCCAGACCCTGTCAACACCTCTTAAATAACCAGTGGTAAACTGCTTGCCAGGATGATGGAGAACCACCTGCTTCCTATTTCCTTCTCTGGGGCACAAACTCTCACCTCATCACCAGGCTGGCAGATCCTGTGTCCAAACATCATATGGCTATAAAACCAGTGGTTTTCTCCCTCTTTTAAAAGGAGGGGTGTTGTTGGTGGTGGTGGTGATGGTGGTGGTGGTAGAGAGAAATCCCAAGTTCATCATGTAGAATAGAAAGTGATACTCTGTGTGTGTGTGTGTGTGTGTGTGTGAGAGAGAGAGAGAGAGAGAGAGAGAGCAAGAGTGAGAGAGTGAGTGTATATAAGATTATAAGAGGTCTTATGTTTTGGAGAAAATTCTCCTGAATGGTAGTGTCAGGGGCAAAGTTTCTCCTACTATGAATGATGTCTGTGTAACAGTAAAAAAAAAAAAAAAAAGAAAGAAAGAAAGAAAGAAAGAAAGAAAGAAAGAAATCACAGGGTGTTAAGTACTGAAAAATATTGCCAGCATCATGGGACTCAGATGCAGATGTGTAATGAGACACCCGAAGGAGAATACCATGAGGGTGTTGCTGAATCAGGATTCTGAACGAAGGGAGCTTCAGCTGGTTCACACGGAGGAGAGCTATGGCAAGCTTTCGGCAGTCTGGGGAAGCAGGAGGCAGATGTGAAATGAACAGAGGGCAGCATTTTGAGAGCTGTACCAAGAACTGAGAAAACAGGCGTCTCAGTATGACTCCAATATTGAGCAAGAAAAGAGCCAGCCTGGAGGAGCATCTAAGACAAGCCAAAACAAAACAGAAAGCCTCACACCAAACCAAAAACAAAAAGAGGAAACAGGAAAGAAGCTGCTTCCAGGAAACATAAATGCGGCACAGAGGGTGATTATGGTAGTGTAATTCAGGAAAGGAAGGTGGAACCAGAAGGATTCAGAATCCATGCAGTGGAGGATGAGCGGAGAAGTCAGGAACCAGAGTGGTGCTTGCATAGCCCTGGTCTCTCTCATCCTGGTGGTTTTGTGGTGGCAGAAGTGGGATCAGATGATTTTTTTTTTTTTTTTTTTCCCCCTACCTGGATCATGCGCTAAACTTGGAAAGATCTTCGTATCCCCACACTGGCAGAAAAACTAGTGTGTCTGTTAGTGGTGCCACCGTGCAACAGCTGCACCAGGTGGCATTAAGACAGTAGTGAGAATGGAACCGGGACCCACTGGCTAAGCAAGTGGTGGGAGAAGCTGTTCCTTTACTGTCCCAAGGTGATGGTGGTGGAGAGGGATGAGATGGTGAGTCACACTGTGCTGTGTGCCACACTGATTCTTCCATCAGAGCTTCACACACGTATAAGAGGAAAACCAACAGGACACATTGTAAGGTAGTTCACCGTTCAAAGCAGAACTGCATATATTTTATTACATCTTCTACCATAAGGTAGGCATTATTCTCCCCGTTTCATTGTTAAGGGAACAGACTAAAAAAAAATATATATGTGACTTGTGTATAAAGCCACACGACTTAACAGAGACAGGTTGGGATTGGAACTCCAATTTGGGGGCTCCCAAGTTCACCCTGTTTTCCATACCCCCGTATCACCTCTCTTCATTCAGCACCATTTCAGAAAATTGCGGCCTTGGGCATTGTAGACAGAACAGGAAGTAAAAAACCACGTCTCGGTTTCCCTTTCTGGCTTCTCTGTGGTTTCATAGAGAAATAAATACCTTTAAAAGGTTAGGCATTTGATTTTGCGTGAATAAAATGTAAGGGCAGAGAAAGAAACTCCAGTTGTTTTGTGTGTTCATATAAAGATTGAAGTTATTCAGCACTTGGAAAGGAAAAATAAAATGCTTACCTGTGATGTAATCTTTCACATCATGGATTTTGCTTGCAGGGTTATTATTCCTAAACATGTAGAGGTTAAAAGGAGCTGGGTCCTTCCCAATTCTTTTCCAGATTTCTATGTCAGGCGTCGTCCAGCGTCCTGCCAAAATATCATAATCTCTTTCCCCAAAGTGGATTAATTTTGTGAGTGGGTCATATAAGCCACCATGAAATCCAATTACCAGCTGAAAGTCAATATTGGAATCAAAATAGATTTCACCATATGCAGTGTACTGGATCTGTTTTAGCATAAGCCCATTGCTACTGAAAACGGCCAAGGGTGTCCCTGTGTTATCTGACGCAATGTAGAATTCATCCCCACTGCTGATTTCCATGGCAAAAAGATGTCCTTGGAGATCATAATAGAGAGAAGTAATTTCTGAGCTGGAATGGTTGTAGACGTGAGTGATCCTAGTGGGATAGGTTAAGTCCGCATAAAAAAACTGCAGGTGCTGTCCCAGACTGGTTTTGCTAGATACACGCCTTCCCAGGCCATCGTAGCGATAGATCACTGTCCAGCCGCTGCCTTTGCTGTAAACGCGAGTCAGAAGCCCCTTGGAGCTGTACTCGAAGATCTCTGTGCCTCGTTGACGCAGGAACCCGTCTTCATCCAGCCGGTACTGGACGTCCCCCAGTCGAGTGATTCTGTCTCGCAGGTCATAGCGAAGAGGCGTCAGACGTGCACTGCTGCTCGGGTTCAGCAGATGGAGGTTTCCATTCAGGTCATAGTTGTAACGCCACATGATCTTTTCATTCAGATAAACCGTCTGGAGCTGCCCATCAACATCATACTCGTAAGCATACTTGGTAGTGTTGGCAAAGGGCCCTATTTTAATTTCTCTTTTGGTCACCCGACCCATGTTATCATATTGAATCGTAATCCAGTACATGAGTGATCTGAATATCTCATACTGAATTTCCTTGATGCGGCCGTGGGCGTCAAAGTGCTTTGTGTACGTCATTACGGCCGTGGAGATGATCTGGTTAATGTCGTAATATATAACTCCAAATTTTCCGAACTGCTCAACTTTGCCAGAAATGTCATCAAACTGATAGAGATCAATGGGCAGTGGCGTCTCGTTGATGACACCCTGCATGCTGGTCACTCGAAAGCTGTTGTCATAGCTATAGTCAAATCTCGCATTTACCATCCCATCTTCGCTGAAGCGGAAAATCTGCCTGTCAATCAGGGGACCAATCTGCCTGTATCTAATGGTGCAAATAAAACCATCACTCTGGAGGTTTACGGTTTTCAGGACGCCCGCTGTTTCATCGTAGGTAAAGCTGACTCTCGTGCTATCATATAAAATTTCCGAGAGCCTGGTCTGCCTTCTGTACTTGAACAAGACCCTCCGACTCGTACCCAGGAAGGCCGTTTGCAGAAGGAGCCCTTCCTCATTGTAGTCCGTGATGACGGAGGCGTTGCTTTCTGGGGGGTTGTATATGTTGCGGTAGTAGCCAATGGACCGGATGGTCTGCATGGTGTGGCGAGCCACGCTCGGCATGGTGATGGCAGACAGCCGGTCCCACATGTCATATTCGAAGATGTACTGCCTCTGGCTGTGGAGCAGGAGAACCATGGACTGCAAAGACAGAACATACTGTTATTCAATATTTTCGTGAGCAGGGGAAGCAAGAGCAGAGATTTGGTGACCACATATACACAAACATTCCGCTGGAGAAAATGATTTTCATTTTAATTGAGTTATCCTTGACCTTACATGTTGTTAACGATTCCCTGCCTGATTTGCTTGGACGCTTAATTGTGAGGGGTTCTGCAATTAGTGGCTCAAGATTCATAATGTGCCACTTGTCACAATTGTACCATTCTTTTTCCAGGCACTCACAGCCAGGCAGCAGATTGTCGATGGATCTGGATAAGTCATAATACAGGCACGCGCAAAGCTGCTTTAAAGACAATATTTCAAGGAGAAAACAGCATATGGGGAATGCGATCCTCTCCATAATTAGCAATTATTTAGTGAGGTGGCTTTTCCCCCTCATCTGATTGAAGAGCCACTCAAATCATGTTTTCATTTCCAGTGCATCTGGGGGAGGAGCGAAGCATTCAAAATACTACTTTATGAAGAAGAGACATAAAATGAGCCCAATCTGGAGAACGTGTGTAGAAAGCATCGACGTCGACAAACACTGCTAACTCGCACGATGAGAGCCGTAACACGGACCCAGATATGGTTTTTGTTTGTTTGTTTGTTTGCAAATGCTTACCTGTCACCTGGAATGACAATAAAACCTGCATTTTGAAATTTCCTTTTGTAAGTAATCGAATCTGATTTGAATCCCAGGTGCTGTAAGAACGGTTTCTGGGCCGCATTCGACTTGGGAGCTAAGTTAGGGAGTGAATAGACCTATAGATTAAAAGGAGCTCTGCTCGTCCGCAGACCAGGACAAAAGGCAGTCATTTATTAGGCCAGCCTGAGAGAAGCTCAACCCTCAGGCTCAACAGTAAACAGTAAAGCAGAGCATGGGCGATTGTCTCCTTTGAGGAAGTCCCCTCCACACCCCACGAGGCCAAATGGAATGACCGCAGATCTAGGAGCAGGTGTGTGTTAGGAGCCCTCCCGGGACTCAGGCTTTGCTCTTGCCAGAGAAACACATAATCCCTCGTCCAAGGCTCGCTCCCTCTCTCTTTACTGTCCACCATCTTTGAAAGCACTTTGGGCGACAGGCTTCTGCTGAGTGCCCTCTGCGGGCGCACCTAGGGGCAGTCTTTGTCCGCAGGCTGTGAGGTGGATGCCTTGGAAGCTTCCCGACAGTTTGCATTGTGCTAAGGAAGGCTTGGATTCTTGCTAAATTCGTAGGAAGTAGTACCTAGCTGTGTGGTCATTTAAAATCCCATGTGATGGGAGTTAACAAAATATTACTTGTCTTGCTCTGAGTAAGTTTTGGCCTAGTGTGCCTGTCCTAGCAAAGCAAACGGAAACGGTCTGAGTGGATCATCACCGGTTGAGTGGCTAATGAGTGTGATGAACAGCGTGGAGGGAAACTTGTCATCTAACGGGCACGATCCATTGTCTCAAGGGTGAGTCTCTTCGAAGGAGAGCAGATAAGCAGGTCTGTGAGACAACAGACTGACTGGCAAGTAGGGTCCTGGCTGGAAGGATTCCGAAGCTGGGAGGCGTATGTGGTGGTGACCTCTGAACCCGACACTGGTTCTCTGGAAGGGTGGCCTGCGTCTCTCCGCTGTCTAGAAGCAGACGGGATGGCTCCCGTGCGGCGGGGTTAAGGTTTGGACTGAGGAGTGGTGTAGAGCACCTCTAGTGAACAGGACCACGTAAGGGGAGCACAACGATGGCACGGACGTGAGTCTCGGACGCGACAGGTCACTGTGTGCCACGCGCATCAGGCTGGAGGCGGTCACCATGAAGCGTTGAGTTTCTAACTTAGGCTGCTGCATGCTCGGGGGCGTGATAGGTATTGGAACGCAAAACGGGACCATTTCCCAGCGCTAAGGTTTGTCTCAAAGGCAAATGAAACCCTCCGCGAACGCGCTCTCTGGTGGATTATGTTTTTTAAGAAGGGAATTGCAGGGAGGTGGCCGGTTCCCTGTTCTTTTTCTTTCGCTTTCATCCCTCTGGACCACAGTCACTGGCCCCACACCTCTCAGACTGCGACTCAGCATCTGGCGCGTGGAGAACCTTAAATCATTTTTGGTGTTGTGCCTGGAGCTGAAGAATGGACGAAAGTCTTAAGATAGGATGCTTACGCCCTGGAAATGCAGAAGAAATGACAGACGCCACAGAGCACCTGAAACGTGGCTTTCTAAAAAAACAGCCTCTTTTGGTTAATAATGCATAAATAGGATCTACGTGCTTTTTATGGCTATGTTGATGCTCTGCCAGCAACAACACAAAAGTGACAGCTTCAACTGTGTTAACGTAAGGCTCTTTCCTAAATGAAAGAGCTAGCACGGAGATTATTTACAAATGACTTCCATGCTCAAGGTCTCATTTGTGGATGTTGTCGATGTATAAACTTGGCAGGTGGACAGTGTGATTGCTTGTTTGTTTGCGGCATAAATCACTTAAAAGGGTCTCAGGTAGTAGAACTTAACTAAGGAAAAACTACTTTGCTAATGCAGAAATTCATCACTGCGGTACCAGCGTGACTTACATGTTGATACTTAGAATAACAAATGGAGCTCAGTCACATGCCACCGTTTTTCTCCCCCGCAGAGCCCTGGGTGATCGCTGAGAACTACTAATCATCGCTTCCCTCTTGACTCTCACGGCACAGGCGTACCTTTTCTAAGTAGGTGTAACTCCACGTTTTGCCGTCAGCGAAGACCCGAGACACGATCCTCCCCTGGCCGTCATAATCCACTTTCTCGCTAGTGGTTCCCCGCTGGACGCTGGCAATTTGACCAGTGGATGAGTAGGTGACGTTGACGGCCATCAGCTTGCTGCTGGGCAACCACAGAGTTGGGTGTCCCGACGTGTCGTAGGCGATCCTCAGCAGGAATTTACGGTGGTCATCATAGATCTTTTCTGTCTTTGTTGTTCGATCAAAGTCAACGGAAAGGAGGTTTCTGCCATTAACCTGTTACAACACAAACAGCACGATCACATACATCATGCTATTGCAACGCTAGTCCCTTATTACTCTTCAGAGTCCCCCACTATTGTTTAAACACCATTTATGATGATGGATTCTCTTTTGTCAGTAAATTAATTTAGCAACTTCTTGGGTACAAGTGCAAGGCAGTAGATTAACAGCTCTTTTAAAAGGTTTCATTAAGCAGAAAGACAGCCTGGCGTTTGTTCAAAACCTTTTCAATTAAATGTTGTAAACTTAAAGTACAACCGATAAGAAAAAATACCAAAACGTATTTGCTTTAACGTTTGCCCAGAAGATATGAAGCTGGTAAATCACTGTAAATTACTCAAGGCCCCTCCCTCCATAAGACCCTGGAAAATAATTGCTTAGTAGAATAATCATGGCTACATTAAATAAAAGTGGTAAATGTGACTCCGGCCCTTTGAAGAACAGGTTAAGTAGAAGTTGGAACCCCCATTACTGTAAATTATTAATGAGTTTCAATAGCAGGAGGTTACAAACATGATCATTGCTTTTGGCCCAGTGCTGAAATGTCACACGTTTTTAGAATGCCTTTCCCTTTGATAACATCTGGTTAACTGGCAGGGACTTCTGATGCTCTGCTCCCGCATCTACATGGTCTGAGTCTTGTGGTAAGTTTATAAATCTAGCACCATGTTGTCGTAATAGGGCCTCTCTGTGGCTCTGTGCGATGTCCACAATCTTTGACTACATTTGGCTATTACTGTCTGTGATCCAAGGCACATACAATCCAGCATTCGTTCCGGCAATGGAAATGTGGCCTCGGTTAAACTCTACTTTAACGGGGCCCCCCGGGTGGCTCAGTCGGTTAAGCGTCCGACTTCGGCTCAGGCCATGATCTCACAGTTCCACGAGTTCAAGCCCCACGTCTGGCAGGACAGAGCCCAGAGCCTGCTTCGGATTCTGTGTCTCCCTCTCTCTGCGCCTCCCCTGCTTGCACTCTGTCTCTCTCTGTCTCTCTCTCTCAAAAATAAACATTAAAATCCACTTTAAAAATGGATTTTCTACAGCAAGATAGAAGCTTTGGGGAGGTGATAGCTTGTACCTACCAGAACGTGGATTGACTACTGGATTGTTAAAAAATTAAATGGGAAAAGCTTACTCTTACACGAACATGTCTTAGCTAGAACTTTCAAAACGGACAGCTGCCACTGATCGGTTACGCACACATATGCACGCACGCCACATCCACACTTCCATATATGTGAACATATATGTGTATGTGCACATGTAATACACATGTATATTATGTAAAATCTGGGATAAAACTAATTTGTGCAGTCTATCATTGACACTCAAGCCCCGTGAAAAAGTACTCGTTAGGCTTAAAATTTTCCAGTCAGTGGTTCAAGGGGAGTATTGTAAAGTCCGTGGACAGGTACAGAGAAGTAAAGATATAAACTACTCAGAAGTTCGTGCTTAACAGGTGAAGTGATGCTGGGGGCACAAAAGCACCCAGACAGGTGATTCGCGGGCACTGAGAAAGGGTAGAACCCCGGACGGAAATCAGGACATCTTCATTTTCCGGTTCAATCCTTTCAGATCCAGCTGCGGTGGGGGAAATAGTCTGCTCTGCCATAGGTGTGTCAGGTGTGTGTGGGGTGGGGAGCTGGGGAGAGGAACCCAGGAGTCTAGAGGCTTGATCTCCATACCTGACAGGGTCTAGAGGCAGCGTGACTCTGGGCTTTCGCCTCTCTGAAGCTGTTCGTCCATCTGTGAAGCGCTTGCATGAGAGGCTTTAGGCTTCTGTCAATGACCCTGATTGGATTCTGACTGGCCAGCCAGCGAAAGGCTTTCTGGGCTTTCCCATGTGGACACGTCTGCATGTCAGTCCTTGCCTCACGTGAATTTTGTGAAACCTCACGAGCTTGGGCGTGCAGAATGCTTTGTGGACCTCGGAGAGAAGCTGCTAGCTAATATTCACAAATACGTATTTTAAAGCCTGTAGGAGGATTTGATTTGCTATCAAATTGACTCAATACTGAACTGGCAGAATCCAGCCTTCAGCTGCTATTTGCACAAAATTATTGATGCCTTAGGAAGAGGTTTTGCACAATTTGAACGGTTTCCTCTGGTTCTTGTATTTCTCCGATTGTGATTTAAAAGGGAAAAGGCAAAACAAAACAAAAAACAATGCTGAATGTTTAGATTTTCCCTCTTTTCTCCTTCCTTGGGTTATTCCAGGCTGCCAACAGCCATGTGAGCCTGACTGTGTAGTTCCCACGGACTGTGCTGCCCACAGGATTGCCCCATCTGTTTGTACGTTACTTCGTATTCATTTTAATTTGTATTTCAATTCTTTATTGCCTGCCTTAACCACCCTTTATCTCTGCAGCGTCGCCTCTGGTTAGAGCGGGAGCAATCTGGACGGCAGGCCTGCTAAGAGGGCCTGGGCACTAAAGGGAGACGGGCAGGGAGAGGCCCGGAGCCCACCTTTTCACCGCCTGCACCCCTTCTATGGCACTTGACTCGTTTCTCTGGTTTGTGGACAGGGCTACGCAGTGCCAGAGCACCCGGGTGACGGGCGAGTGGGTGTCATTACAGTAGCCATTGTGTGTGCCACCATACGGAACATGTCGCCATACGGAAACATCTAGAAGCACTGTGAGACTGAACATCTGGGTAAAAGCTTACATTTTCCTTTCTGTCCAGATGACCACTGTATATGCAATGCCCTTCTTGCGTCCTCTAGCTGAAGCAGTGGGGGAAAAATTAGAATGGGGTGTGTTTTCCCCCATTCTAATGGCTTTCTGGGCTTTCCCAGCACAGGCCAACATTCCCAGCACAGGCCAAGGTTTTAACCACCCTTACTGTTTCCAGGCACAAGTCGTTGTTATTCAGTATGTAAAATTTCCAAAGATACTAACAGATCTTCTGTCTTCTCTGTTCTTTCCATACATGCCCAGACTTTCTCCTTCCAGTATTATAAACAAAGGGCAGAAGTCAAGGGACATTTCCGTTCTAGGACATGGTCCTACTTTAACTATACCTTTTTGAAATGATGGCAACTTTCCAGCCTTTTTTTTCTTTTTTTTTTTTTTTGACAATCATAAAGGACCAGCACTGTTCCACACCCCAGTGGCCTTCTAATAGTTTTAATATAAAAAAATATCAATTTAAATTGAATAGTTCATCTAAGATGAAAACCCTTAGATCAGATCATTACCATCCCTCCAGCTACATAAAAATGAATCCAAATGTCGTGTTTGGAAAAGAGATCACCACGAAGTCCTTTGTGCTCTATAGCATTTCTTTCAAGTAAGCACGGAAAATTCCTCATTTTCGAAGATCATGTCCAGCACGACTATAATGAATCACAGCGTCCCTTTGATATTGGGAAGGGGGGGTAGTTATCATCTTCCCCGTAGAACGCTTGGAAAACCAAGGCGTAAAGGCGTTACACACCGTCTTTATGTTTAGAGACACAGAGCACAATCGGATTATGTTCACGTATCTGGAATGCTATGGAGGGAAGCGAGGGAGGGCTGGCTCATTACCCAGGATGCTTGGTGACAACATCACGGCTCCCTTGCGTCGCTGCTGGAACATCAACTGGCTGCAGATCGTCTTGTGTCTCTGCACGTCAGCCAGTGCTAACCGCACTGCACAACCCCATCGGAGGCTGCGCCCCTGGGCTCCAAGTGAGAAACAGCATAGCACGCTAACGTGACGCGCAGAGGAAGATCGAAGCACGCTATCGTATTTACGTGTGCCTTTAAACACCCTTTCGCCTTTCAAATTTGGAGGATTTCCTTCTGAAACGATTCACTAATTCTTCTCCTTTAAAGCATCTGAATTCTGGGCAAGTTTAGAAGATGGGTTTTCTTTTCAGAATGCCATAGCAGGTTTTTTGTTTGTTTGTTTGTTTTTATAACTGATTAAACGCTGGTTCCAGTGTCCAGCAACATGATAAGAGAGAGACAGGCAATTTTTATGCCTGTGTCTTTTTTATTTTTAACTTGGCCACAAACAAAGCAAGCCATGGAAATGTCTAATCTTGATTTTGCAATGCTTTTTCACATCCCTCGATTTCATTTCCTTGTTATTTCCTACTGTATTTGCCTTACGCCTTAATGCATGTTTCATAGAACATACTTTAAATGTTGCTGGTTTCTTATTTTCCTTTTCTACTCCTTGCTTAATAAAAAAAACTTTTAACTACAATATCTGGTGTTATATATCTATTATATCTATGTAATCTACTTAGAGTTAGGTTTGTTTATAGCAGTCAAACATTTGCAAGGATGTACTATTCATATAGCTTCTCTCTTAGATCTGGATGCAGAGAAATAATCTGTATTATAAGGCTGGCTTCTCCTCATTCATTCATCAAATAAATACTTGAGCGCCCACTCTGTGTCAGGCACTTGGTTGAATGCAGGCATATACCTTAAGAAATGAAAGGAAGTTTCTGCTAGGAAATAACGGAAGGTAAGAGAGGAGATGTTCTCGGGCAGACTCCACATCCAGTCCTTAAACCAGATTTTCAGATCATCACTTTCTCCCCAGAATTTCCCCCTCAGAACCACAGAGGAATGGAATTAGCAGTCAGAGCTGGCACATCCAATCTTATCTTGAAAGTAAGAAACCCTCCCTTGTGATCGCGGCATTGTCTCTAGGAAAGCAATCACACGTATCAGCTGGAAATCTCCTTGCAGTGTGACTGAACAGGCCACTCTGAATAGCATATTCTCTGAAATATCTTGCCAAGACACTGTGGTTCCGCTGTTTAGAAGAAACCAACACCCATGCCTGCGCGCACTCTCTTTTCTTCCCCCGGAGAAAGTATTTGCTTCATTTTGAATCAGGCAGAGAACCAGAGATGTAAGACAGGATTTCCTCTACTCTTCCTAAATTTCTTTTCATGCCTAGAAGAGCCATGTTACAAAGGAACAGAGGATACACTTAGACATAGCTTGTCTCCAAGAAGAGAAGGCAACATGTTATGTGGTCAGTTCCCGGGCAAAGTATTTCTCACACTCTTCCTTCTTTTGTTCTGTTTTCCTAACCAGGGTGCGAAATGGCTCTTTCTTACTCACCCGCCGTGTGGGTATAAATGCCCAATGTCCGCATATGCGGTAGAGGTTCTCCAGGTTAGGGGTAGGGGATATATAATCATGCCTTTTATTTAGTTGTAAAGTATTTTCGCACATTATCTCATTTGATTCTGTAACAACTGTGTGAAATGGAGGCAGGGCAGGGTAAATGGTATTTATCCCTTATCTGTATCCAGGGTATATAACACTGTATGCATGGTCTGTGCTATAAGGTCAATATCTATAACATATATAATGTCTGTTATAACGTCACAATGCTACAATGTTATCTAGATAATGTTAACTTACTTATATCCTGACACGGATATCATGGTATACACGAGGCAAATGAAGTCTGAGAGATGTTACGACTTCCCCATAAGGCTCGTCATTAACAAAAAAGTGGAGCCTGACCTGGAACGCACGTTTTTTGAATTCTAGTCGGCGCTCTGTCATCTCTTGGTATGCGGAATGGAGAGCAATAAATGGGAGCAGCATGTTTGTATCTTTTGGTGAAGGAAGTCCTGTGTCTGAGAACAGGTGGGACTGTGTGTGTGTGTGTGTGTGTGTGTGTGTGTGTGCACATGTGCACACGTGTCCAGGGACATCATGTCCATTATAGGGATACAGCTGGATAAGATAAGGCCTGTGAACTCGCTTCCAGGCTGCAATGGCCCAAGGCAGCAGGGGGCCTGGGAAGAAGTGGAGGGGGGCACAGCACACAGGGGTGCCAGCTGCTACTGATTCCTCAGTTCAGTGGAGGCAAAGGCGGGAGCTACCGTGTCCTTGGGTCACAGACCGACCCTGCGGACGTGATCAAAGCAAGCCTGGAGCTGGTTTTCTTGCCTGTCACTTTACCTTCCACTCTAACCTTGCTCTTCCCTTCTAGTGTTCTCTCGCTTTTTCTCCTCACTTCTCCCACTGAGCAAGCCTCTCTCTGGCCTCCCCTAGCTCCTGCCTGCCAGAGCTGCTGAACCGGGGGGCTCGGAGCCGGGGCATCCTGGCTCCCACGGCCTGGATGTGGGTCAGGTGGGAGCGCACAGCACTGGCTCCAGGAGACCACGGATTGAGCGTCCCCAACACCTGCCTTGAAATTGAAGTGGAATCAGAACATAACCTGTAAGTTGGATACAGTCTGTGTTTGATCTACTGATTCTTTCCTACTTCATTTCCATGTCTTGCAAAGAGCCAGAGACAGCATGCATTAGCTGTTTCTTACTCAGAAGGACTGTCAAGGTATATAATGCTGGCCTGTTATAATATATATAATATATTATATATATATACTATATATATAATATATATAAACTATATATATAATAGTATATATTATATATATATATAATTAATATATAGTATATATATACTATATATATAGTGTATATATATATTACATATATAGTATATATATACTATATATATATTATAGTATATATATACTATATATATATTATATATAATATAATAATTTAGCCATTTTTGGTGCAGAAAAAAAAGGACATTATTGGTTATGCTTCATGTTGTGTTCTCTCTCCTTGATTTTTTTAAAGTACTTTTTTTTTTTTTAATGGCAAGGGGAAATAATTTTAGGAATAGTTCTCTACATTTATCTGATCAACTAAAATCTGTTTGCTAATAGAAAGGATGAATCAGGTTCAGTTTATAGTGGTCTGAAGGAGGTTTCTTGTAACCTGTGTTTTAGTACCTAATCTGTGTTGTCTCTAGCAAATAGCTGACATAAATCACAGCTTGCTTTCTAGTTATATTTGGCCCATGATGTGAGAGGGAGGGAAAAAAACAAAACAAAACAAAAAAACAACACCCAACAAGGCAATGCAGAGAACATTCTGCACAGATCAATTACACTAGCATAATCAGAAGTATCGTTGCGTTTCTCATAAAAACAATACAAATCAATAGTGAGGAGGCAGCAGTCAGGTTCTGTCATTGATATTCTCCCATGCATCCCAACTACACTTTAAAAATGCTGAGGATGCAAAGAAAGGATCCACCTTTCAATGGCCAGTCCATTTCTTTCTTTCTTTTTAAAATTTTTTTAACGTTTATTTATTTTGCAGAGACAGAGAGACAGAGTGTGAGCAGGAGAGGGGCAGAGAGACGGGGAGACACAGCACCCGAAGCAGGCTCCAGACTCCGAGCTGTCAGCACAGAGCCCGATGTGGGGCTCGAGCCCATGAACTGTGAGATCATGACCTGAGCCGAAATCATGAGTCGGACGCTGAACCGACTGAGCCCCCCGGGGCGCCCCAGGGAAGCACTGATTTTTAATCATGGCTATCTCGAGAAAAAAAGCTTTTCTCAAAGAGCTGGCTTTTATTACGAATGATCTAATGGCGTGGCGGTTGGAGAGACCTGGTGCTCTTGGGGAAGGCCCTGCGCCGAGGGCAGGCCTGGACTGGGGAGGGTGACCGCTGGCACCCTCGGGGACGGCTCGGCCCCGTCACCTGCCGTCCGACACCGGCTTACCCTAAGCTTTCGACCAAAGACGTTGACTCTTCCTTGGGCTTGCTCTTTTCGGAACCTCCACTCCACCAAATTTTGCCCGTTTTCTCCAGGAAGGCTCATGTTTCTCTTGGCAACCGTGGGATTCGCCGTGCCGGCCAGGACATGCGGCTCCGTCTGGTAGTGCGAATCCAGGCCGCTGGCGTAGATGATTCGAAGGGAGCCGTCGTACCCGATCTGGTAGCTGTTGCGTAACTGATCTGAAGAACAAGGAGCGGAAAACATGAACTGTAAGTCTGGACTCAACACTTGGTTGGCTGTGCAGTCAGAAGGGTTCCACACTTCTCAAATGCTGACCGAACTCGGCTTGTCAGGAAATAAAAAGTACTCAATGACGTCCTTTTAGAACGTATGGAAACAACGTTGATTTCTGGCATTTCCTGCTGGAGCGGAACCGGCTGCATACTAAAGGCAGACTTCAGGGGAATTTAAAGTCCTTCGCCACTTTAGATTTCTTTTTCTCATTTGCCTGACAAAAGAAGTGAGGGCTGAGTCTCCACAGATGTGCAGTGGACTTTCTGGAAAGAGCCACCTCTGTGCTCTTTTAGCCAGGGTGTGACTGCCAGGGTCTCAGAAGACTCCCCTCCCCTAAACCCATCTATCCTGTACTAAAGATCTTTCGAAGAGATCTCACGTCTACACCTTGTATGTAAAAAAAAAATGAGGTGATGTTCCCCCAAAACGGACTTTTAAAAAAGGGAGCCATCTTATCTTTTGTACAAAAATGCCTCTTAGATTATAGCCTTCTGCCTCGATTTAAACTTTTTGAATAATATAGAATCATTGGGGGAAGAAAGGAATTCGAGCAGTATGAATTTTCGACGACGGCAGAGATTACTTGAGAGAACTGGTAGAAATAACGAGTCAAAGAAGTTTAACTCAGATTTAGTAATTAGGCTTAGGGCCATGACCTCACAACTGCAAGTGTCATCGCAAACAGGCTTTTCCAAGATTATGTCAAAAAGGAATATGGCAGGCGGTCCCATCATGAATATGCTGGATACATATGTCTATGGACTGAATGAAAAAAAAATAATAAAGTCCAGATAATACGTAAGTGGGCGCTGAAAATTCGGTATCAAATGTCCAGTGATCCCATCATATGTGGACTGAAAGGCCACAAGGTGTGCAGATTCAGAAGGGGTTCTGTCTCAAGCGGCTGTACTTACTTGGCCGTGAAGAGGACGCCCTCCCGAAGACCGCAGAAGGTCACAGAGAAAGTGACTCGAAACGGGTCTGATGATGCCCGTGAAAGGTTGGAATGAAGGTGGGTTTGGAAGTGGGAGTGGACACTGGCTGATCTAACATATGTATGTTTCACGAAATAAACACTACCTGTAGACGATGGACGATTTCAGCTTACTTCTAGAGGTTTATGTTTTCACCTTCCCTTTTCTGTCTCATCTTAGCAAATGGGGTCGCCGCGTTCTCAGGGGGTTCTAGTGGCATTTAAGATTATCAGCTTAAACTTATGCTTTCGTGCTTACCTTGAACCATGGTGTAGAAGGAGTCGATTGAAGACAGGTTTGAGGTGATGCTGACATCTTCTTCGCGGCTGGATGACTCAATGTCCACCGTGATGGCCTTGTCCATGTCTCCATGGAGGTTTGTGACCACTCCCGTTGGAAAGGTAACATTGGTCAGGCGACCTTCGCTGTCATAGCTAAATAAAAGAGGCATCAACTCGGTATTAAACTAGCAAACCGCAGGTTCTTCTTACTTGTAAATAGAGGGTGCAGCAGTTTTCAGCCGCACAAATTTGGGAGCATATTTGTCTTTCTGCATGAGCTGTGCAGAGTGAGGACTTCAAACGTGCTTTGAAGTAGTCAAAAGCCTGTTTAACACAGAAAAACCTCGCCGGTGAGAGCAAGAGTAAACAGAATAACTCTCCACCTCAGCATATTATTCTTTGAAGTGTGACCAAAATCCTCCTGCACATCTAATTTGCTGTTTCAAAGGGAACGTGTTTACTGATATTAAATGCCTTAGTATTCTCCATATTTTCTACAACATGGATTTAATTCGCCGTTACATCAGGTTTTAAAGTTTTACTCATTTATGCCCCCTACAGCAGAGCCATATGAACGTATAAAACTTTGTGCAACAGTAATCATACATGTATGTATGTGCCTATGTAGAAATATTCTTTTCGTATCTTGTGACGCCTTCAACAAACTGAGAAAATAAAGCCTTTTAAAAAAACTTTCCTATTCCTCAGTGTTGACACTCTTTATAATGGTAAGTTTTGGGGGGGGGGGGCGGGGCGCCTGGGTGGCTCAGTCGGTTAGGCAACCGACTTTGGCTCAGGTCGTAATCTCGAGGTCCGTGAGTTCGAGCCCCGCGTCCGGCTCTGTGCTGACAGCTCAGAGCCTGGAGCCTGCTTCAGATTCTGTGTCTCCGTCTCACTCTGCCTCTCCCCTGCTCACGCTCTGTGTCTCTCTCTAAAAATAAATAAACACTAAAAAAAAAAATATTATAATGGTAAGTTTCAGACTTAAGTGTTGGCAGGAGTGGTGATAATCTATCTCATCTGTACTGACACTGTAGCAAGGGGTGAGTTCTCAAATGATGACTTATTATGTTTCCTGAACTGAGATGTAATATTTCCTGACATTCAATGATTATTTGCTTTTTTATTACATACTTTTTTAGCATGGAATTAGAAGAGGAACTTATAACTAAAATGTTAGGACGTATTTTATTTTTATTATTATTTTTTAAGTAGGCTTCAGGCCCAGTGCAGAGTCTAACACAGAGTTCGAACGCATAACCCTGGGATCAAGACCTGAGCTGAGGTCAAGAGTTGGATGCTTACCTGACTGAACCACCCAGGTGCCCCAGGATATATTATTAAAACGCTGTCCTATAATCATAAATATGCATCGTAGATACAACATTTCACCAAAGAATTTATTTTGCGGTGACTTTGCACTTTGTGGCAGCACCAGAGAAAATTAAAAAAATGACCATGTGGTTTGAAGAAAGAAAAAATAGCAAATTCCAGATGGAAAACGAGGAACTTCCGTGGGATAACAACACACGTAAGCCTGGATTTCAGATGGGTGCTAAGGCTGCTTTGTTAAGAAAAGCTCTAATCGGGGCGCCTGGGTGGCTCAGTCGGTTAAGCGTCTGACTTCGGCTCAGGTCACGATCTCGCGGTATGTGAGTTCGAGCCCCGCGTTGGGCTCTGTGCTGACAGCTCAGAGCCTGGAGCCTGCTTCAGATTCTGTGTCTCCCTCTCTCTCTGACCCTCCCCCATTCATGCTCTGTCTCTCTCTGTCTCAAAAATAAATAAACGTTAAAAAAAAAAATAAAAAAAAAAAAGAAAAGCTCTAAGCGGCAATGGAGACCTGCACCATATCCCAGTTACAATGAGCCCAGATGCAGAACAGTAGAGAAAGAATCTTCTTAGCAGAAGACAGAAGTTCCCAGGGGAGGAGAGGATCCCGATAACCGGTGTGAATATGGGCAACAGGGAATAAGGGGTAGAAGAACATATTTAAGTGATACTTTGGAATAAAAGGATAGGGGGGTTTAGAGGGTAAAAAAGTGGCTTCGAAAACTGTGGTTGGCATCTGAGAAGATTCTAGGTAACAGAAGTAGAGAAGATGGGGGCAAGGGCAATGCCACGGTAGAGACAGGAAGGGAAGAAGGAATGGGAGAGAGACGATGAGGTGATTCCATTCATCTAGTGGGGACAGCATCAGTCTGGCGGAGGGGATGTCTGACCTGATCTGACAATTTGCCATGCTACTTAGCCAGCGGCACGCATGGGCACTCAGGAGAGACAAGCAAGCGCCCGAGAAGCAAAGAGAAAGAAAATGTGCCGTTAAGCGCGGTCATTGTTTGGACCCATAAAAGGCAGAGCTGAAATCAACAAAAAGCAGACCCCTTCCCCTCCCCACCATCCGAAATGCCCCTGGCAGATGAAGACGTCAATGAAAGAAACCCAACGTGGCTTACGGCTGTCGTTGCTTTTTAAAAGAAACGATTGCTCTTGAAGAAACGAGCAAGGAAGGCCTGGCTTTACTTATACAGAATTACTGACAAAACCCAGCCCAAGGTCTGATCATAACCTGGACATAATTCTTGCATCTCTTTAGTTCTCACTCGCTATTGTGTTTTTAAGAAATCGACATCCGTCTGAATGCCCCTACATGAGAGAAAATTCAGCACGGCACCCACCTCCCTCCCACTGTACAGATGGAAAAAGGAAAAGACGATGTGCTCAGGTGACTCCCTCAGGCTCTCATGGCATCCAATGACTGGGCCCAAGGGATGCTTCCATGCACCGGGACCCCAGGCCCATGACCCCTCCTGTAAATCACAGAGCCTGCCGGAAAGTGGCAAACTATAGCTTTACACGGATGACGCCACCCCGCAGACACTTTGCCGATTCCTTCTCGCTGCTGTCACTCGCCTGCCCTCTCTGCCCGTTTGCTGGTTGATGTTTCCGAGCTCCCTTCAACCTAAGCGGGAACGTCACCTTTCTCCCGCAGAAAGCATTTCCCCAACCTTTGCCTCTGCTCTTTCGCTGGCTTGCCACACGCTCCACGTCGTGCTGGGAAGGCATTTTGTGTGCATCACCGTAGACCATGGGGTGCTGCACGTCGAGACTCTAACCTATCAGCCTTTGGCTCTTTGGAAAATGAAGCTACAGGTAACCTTTGTGGGTAGGAGAGTCAGAATGGCACAGGGTGAAGCTGGGATCTCAGCGGCCCGGCTTCCCACTTGAGTCCTGGAAGTTCTGAATTTGTGCCTTCGGGGCAGTGGCTAGATCGACGTTAAGGCGCAGGTAGGGGGACGTGCTTGCACGAGACAGCTGCTCAGAGGTTCCGCCTAAGCGGTCACGCCGCCGTTTCTGAACAAGCTTTCCGTGCAGGCTACAAGGCTGGGGAACTGCGGGCACGAAAGGGCATATGACGTCTGGTTGGGGACAGAGGACATGCATGTGAAAACCAAACCACAGGCAGCCACGTGAGGGGTACGGGCGGCCAGAGCGCCCCGAGTGCGGGAGGAGGAGACAAGGTCATGCTGCCGTGACACGGGAAGGTCACACAGGAAAATGAAGCTACAAGTAACCTTTGTGGGTAGGAGACATCAAGGTGGGACCTGAGCCCGGCCGTGAAAGAGATGCATGGCTTGGACACGCAGATAAGGCAGCACTGGTGACTGGTGACAGGGAGGGCGGGTGGGGAGGAGTGCAGGGGGTGGGGGGCTGTGAGCAGAAGAGCGTCCAGGGAGGGCCCACTGTTAGCCCCCTGGGTGGGCTTCATCCCGAGTCTGTGGGAGCTGGAGAAGGTACAGGAAAGCGAGGCTTTCATCGGGCCAACGTGATGGCAGGACTGGAAGAGCCCAGGGGCGAAGGTCACAGGGCTCGTGGGGAGCACTTCCCAGACTTCCCCGATGTTGCAGGGGGAAGAAAATGAGGGACCAGCGTAGATTTCTTGTCTAAAAAACTATTACCTGTTACCTTCTGTCATCTCATAAAGGAAGGCCACTTAAAGAAACCCAAGGGACAAAGGACCTAACTTCAGTGTGAGGGTCAGCTGTTTAAAAGGAAGAAGTAAAGTTTTGTGGGGGGGAAAAAAAAAAATCTCCGCGTCGCTTATTTATTTATTTTTAATTTCAGCGTGGGTCAGTGAAAACATTTTCACAGACTGGCACCTATGTCAAGAGAAATGAAAACAAGACGGGCAAGAGACAGGAAGGTTACCAGGGGACTGTGGGTAAGGGAACGAGAGAAAAGAAGCAGTCATGGACTTCCAGGTACTTTCAGAAACGGCAGGTGAGCCCTTCTTTCCCTCCACAAGAGAGAGGAAACAACGCACCACCAAATGTCCAATTGTCCTCTGAGATGCACTGACCCTACGTACTAAAAGGGGCCTTCCCATCAAATACATGCCTCCGGACATCATCTCTGCTTCTGTGCAAGTCCGTAGCTCTATTTAATATTGCTTGGCCTTGGTGGTGAACCAGGCCTGCCCAGCTCGTATATCTGAGATGTAGCTTTCTTTTATTAGCCCTTTGAATTTACAATGCAATAGGCTCTAGGGAATTTGAATAGAACATCAACTTCATGCTCTCCGTTCACTCATCTGGTCTTAGCCTCACAGCTTCAAATTCATAACACAGCACATTCTTTTGGCTCCCAATTGACCCTCTTCATAAAGGACTCTCCCTGGAAAAGACAAACTCCCTCGGGCTCTCCGTGACCTTGTGCTCTTTCACTGATGGGATGCCCTTATTTGATGTTTATCTATTTGTTCGTCTTTAATTTTGAGTGCATTTTTGCCTAGACTTGCTGTTTTAGCCTTTGTGGTGTATTTTTAAATCTCTTTTTAAGTTTCCTAAGCAGTGGGCTTATGGACGAATGCCCCAGAGAGTCAGAGTCTCAGCCCTTCTCAGCTGAAATGCCGGCTTCATCCGGACGTGAAATTTCCTCCCTCCCCCTCATGGAGGTCCTCCCTCTTCATTCTTCCTTCCTGGTCTCTCCGATCCCTGTGCCCATCCCCACAGCCACCCTAGATGTAAAACCTCACCTTCCCGCCTCCCGCCATATTCACTGACACCAGATTAAGCTTCTGAAACACCACTAGGAGAATACTTCCCTGCCTACTTATCTTCTGTGGTTCCTCCACGGAGGGAAAAATTGCCTGAGTCAGACTGTTACCAATACAATGTCAACAGACTATTGATATTGCAAATTTATTCAAGCGGAAACAATGTGCAGTTCTCAAAAACTTTCTTTAAAACTCAACAGGATTATCTGTGATCTTCAGTGTTTTTCCATAAGATGGCCTCTTTAATCCAATGTTTGTTTTAAAGATGATCTTTTGTTTTTGGTTTTTTAGTTTTTTGTTTTTTTGAGAAAAATCCTGTTAAATTAGAGTAGGGCTTTAGAGAAGCAAGCAAACCAGAGAGGAGAAGCAATGATCACTCCGGAGAAGTGAACGTGATGTGGTCTGTTCTTTACCCCTTAGGCTGATTTTGGGTTTATAATCCAGCGTGGCAGTGGGTCTGTCTCAAAAAGGAGACAAACTTATGTCTTTACTCAGATAATGCTGGCTATTCCCCGCTCTCAAACCATTATTCTCTTCACCTATAGGAGAGTGAAGCTACTGAATGTATGCTCTGTACTGACTGGTTTCTCCAGCCCAAACTCAGCCTGCTCTGAGAAGGTAATACAGCAGGAAATGCTGGTTTCATTACATTCTGGAGACCCCTGGGTGGGATAAATGTTCAAGTGGAGTCCTGACTGCCCCACCCCCCATCTTCCCCCGGGCCATCCCAGAATAAGCTTACTGTGAGAGCTGCTTAGTGAGGGCACTAAGTTTCCAGGCTTGCATCACAGTAAAGGACTTACCTAACCTGCCTTTCTCCCCAATCCACCCCCCCCGCCCCAATACAGAGGGAGAATGTTCTCTTCCAACCACTGGGGTTCCTTAGGTTCAGATTTCCTTCCATGGTTTAACAGCCAGCAAACCCCAAACAATTCCCCTCAATCTCGCCCTCTGTTACGGCAATGCTTTTTTCCCCACAATGCTGATGTGAAACAACCTCTCATCTGTCATTGTAGTAAAGTAGAACAAAATTACTAACCCCATCGTAACCAAAGGCACGCACAAATCGTTCCTGGATCCTCGTTCCCGACGAAGGGCGTGCGCAAACAGCGGGAACAGCGGAGCAGAGCCTGATTTAAGCTTCTAATGGTGGACTGACTGGGAATCGTGACCGCAAGGCTGTGACGAGTAACACTGATATCAGAAGAATTTGCATTTACCTATTCTAGAAAGGAACCTGAGGTCGATGTGTTCTAACAATGATCTCACAGATAGATCATAATTTCTTTGAATTCAATAGCAATATTATCCATTAAGAAATCCTCAAAAATCAGGTTCTGGATAGAAAATGTAAAAGGTTTCCATCACCAAGGAAGGCAGGGCAATCAGCCAACTCCAAAATCATGGGCCTGTCTGGGACTGAGTTGACGGCTACCTACATATTGCCAAAAATGACAGGGAAAATGCAAAAGAAGACAGACACAAGAAAGTATTAATTTACGTGATTTTTGTCTCGCGTGCTAAGAGGATCTTGATGAGCAGGGGTGACAACTGCATGGGGGTGGGGAGGTGGCTGACACTTACTTAAATTTCTTTGCAGCTGTTTAATCTCATTCACAGCTCTTGCTGATGGGGACCAATTCGGACCAGTGCTTGGCTGCATAAAACCAGAAAAGGCGGCAGTCCTTGAACTCAAGCCACTATGCTCTCGTTCTAACATCCCGGATAGCGAGTTCAGAGAGGCAGAGACCTGCTGGGTCTTTCCTTCCTCACCCCTCTGGTCCAGCCCTCTCTTCGAACGTGGAGCCTAGCGATCGACGGTCACAGATGGGGTGAAAGTTTCAAAGATCGAATTCAAGAAAAGTGACCCAGGGCCTCTTTCCTTACACAGCCATGGCCACATCAGGGACAAGCGACAGGGAGATAACGCCCAGCTGTGAAATTCCTCCCCCTGGGGACCAAGGCATCCAAGTCAGGACATTCCAGAATTAGTTGGGGTTTGAAAGATTTACTGACTGAGGAAGGCTGATATAAGGAGAACTCATTTGTTTAGATAACAGGTCGTGGGCAGGTCTTGGCTTGCTAGATAGCTGATGCCAAGGGAAATTTGGGCTTCAGAGAATATGTAAGAAAGAACTGTGCCTGCCCTCATCCTCCCGGGTCTACTATTCCACGACGCTTGGTAGTGTTCAGATGACAAACCCATGCTTGTCTTTTGTCTTCCTCTGTGTTTTGGTACTTGTTCCGCCGAACACAGATGCCCACTGTGGAAAGGGCAGCGTCTTGCATGACAAGGAGACGCATGGCCGGTTGGGACAGGCTGAAAAACCAGTAGGGAGCCCATTTGGGAAGATAAAAGTTTACTTATTATTACACATTGCCATCGCTAACACCAGCGTGACCCGCAAGATACCAAGGGTGATGGCAACGCAGCGTGCCTCAGGATTGTGGCAAAGGAGATCCGGTAACTTCTGAAATGTTCCTTTCCGAATAAGCCTCGAAGGGGCCCCTGTGGAAAGCTGGGGGGACATTTCGGAATCAGAGAGTTTTTGGAACAGAGGGGATGTTTGGATTTTTAAGAAGCCTTTCACGTCACAGGGGAGGGCGCCTGTGGAGGGGTGCTGGGACTTACCCAAAGTCGCACAGCTCGGAGTATGGGACAGAATCAGTGTGGGAACACAGAGTTTTCGTTTCCAAAGTCCTGCGCCTTTCCAGGCAGCCTCCGCTGCCCCCCAGGAGAGACAGCACGGGGACAATGGGAAGACGGCGGCAGGAGGGACCCAGGAGGCATCAACAACTTGGAAAACGGAGGTGAACAGAAAAGACTCCGAAGGAAGCACAAGAGCTGCACTGGACCGATCCAGAATCTAGGATGAAACAATACGCGGACTAACATGCCGTCTACTCACAAGCTTTGAGAGAAAACGAGGATCACGCGAGCGAGGAGTTAGGGAAAGCAGAGGAATGGTCCCACTTGGGTCGTTCAGGAGCAGGAGGGCGAAAGAAAGGGTTGGGATGCACGAGGGGGAGGCTCAGCTTTGAAGGTTTCCAAGATCTCAGGGAAGAGCGTCTGGTGGTGGAAAGTGGACCCCGAAGGATTAACGGAGGCACCAAGCCGAGGGAAATCGAGTCTGTAAATCTGCACGCTCACACGCTCTGCCCCCTCATAACCAGACTTTCTACCTTCCTTTCCCGTGTGACTTCCTTCAGCTCTTCCCAGGACGCCCGTGCCCACGTCTCGTCTCCAGAATTCGCTTCTCCCGGTGCTGAGCAGGTGTTTGGACCACGTGCTGTAGACCGCACCTCGAAATTCCAGATCTGAACTCACCGCTTGTCTACAGCCTGCTTCTTCCCTGCGTTGCCCTACCACCCAGTCAGCTCAGTCGGGGGCCCTTTCTCCCTCTCCCCTTGCATTCAGTCACCAAACTCTGTTTCATTTCCTAATGGTGAGTCAGCCCCCTTCCCTGTATGTTCTGTGCCCAGCCTTGGTTCAGGACTTCATTTGTTTCTTTTCCTTTTTTTTTTTTTTTTTAAATTACGTATTTAAATATTTATTTTTGAAAGAGAAAGAGGGAGAGAGCATGAGTTGGGGAGGGACAGAGAGAGAGGGAGATACAGAACCCGAAGCAGGCTTAAGGCTCTGAGCTGTCAGCACAGGGCCTGACGCGGGGCTCGAACTCACACACTGCGAGATCGTGACCTGAGCCGAAGTCGGACGCTTACCCGACGGAGCCCCCAGGCACACCCGATTGCTCCTGAATGCATGCTTTCTCTGGCCTAGAACACTCCAGCTCTTTTTGCTAGCTTTCATTCATAATCTTCAAGATGAAGCTTAAGCGTGCCCCCCCTCGGGGGGCTGCTTCTTGCCTTATGCCTGTCCCCAGTCCCCAAGCTGATGGGGATGGTCCTCTTCTGTATTCTCACAGGGCGGCTGACACTCCACCTTCGCGCTCAACACCCTTACAGAGACCCCTTCTCTGTCTCCCTCCGGGGACCCTGAGCTCCTTGCGAGGGGCGAACGTGCCTTTCCGCTCTGCACCCTCCAGGCGTGCAACGCTGGTGCCCGGCCCACGCTGCGTTCCCGCTGAATGCACGGTGCCCAGCGAACAAACGAGTGCCGGGCGATCGTGGCAACATCGATTTGGCTCAGTCGGGTAAGCGTCCGTCTTCGGCTCAGGTCACGATCTCGCAGTTCGTGGGCTTGAGCCCCATGCCAAGGCTCTGCGCTGACAGTGCAGAGATCAAGAGTCGGATGCTTGACCCCCTGAGCCAAGCAGGTGCCCCTAGGACTTCGAATTTTAAGATCCGGTCATCCTATTTCTTGATTCACGTGGGAGTTGTGTGATGCTTCTGGACACTTAGCCGTTTTGCTCCCCCAGATTGGAATGCTCTTGTAATCAGAATCTCTTTTGTTACTCTGACTCTAACCCAGTTTCAAAACATCATCTGTGAGTAAAGAACTTTTCTTCCAGTCTCTTGGGGTGGCCTTTCCTTGCCTTTACTAGAATTTGGTTCTTTCTTCTTTCCTTTCCTAGAGGTGGAAACAGAATCAAGTCTTCCTGCTAACTGATGCTTGCCTTCTATTTATTAAGTACTTAAAAAGTAACTATTCTTTCAGACAAACTACAAGTTTTTTTTTCCATTTTTGCTTTTTATACACCACTTTTCATTAACATTTTCATAAAATTTTATATACCACTTTTCATTTTCCCAGAGACGGGAAAAAAAAAAAAATCTTAACCTATAGAAGACTTAAATTCTTAAAATAGGTTTAAACAGAACAAAACCTAGCTTTTAGCCAGAGACTAGAAGTGGTATTTCCTTTACATTAACAATTCTCACAGTATATATATATATGTGTGTGTGTGTGTGTGTATTTTATATATATACATATACATATGTGTATATATATATATATATATATATATATATATTTTTTTTTTTTTTTTTTTTTTTGAAGGGGAGAGGTCTTACTTTATGAACTGCAGATTTACCAAACTGTGGGATGAACCGAGGTCTGAGAAGTCTGTTTGGAAGTGTGTGTGTGTAGTGATGGATGGCAGGGTACTAACTGAGGTCAGCTGGGGTGAGCTGAAGTATGGGGATGGTACCCCAATCATCTCATCTTCTTCGCACACTGCCTTCCCCTACCCGGGAGACAGTTCCCCACATTAGTTCTGCACTCCAGCCTCAAGACATTCCGAAAACATTCCAGAACCCTGGAATATAGGCAAGGGGCTCTCTCTGGAAGGCTGGGGCACAAGGGTAGCGAAGAGTGAGGGCTGCTAAAGCTGATTTAATTTTGATGTCATGGACGAGCCAGAGATACAGGATAGTCTCTGGAAAATACCCAACCGGGGATCTTCAGTTCTGTGCTTGTTAAAAAACACGAAGTTCCCTGTCACTGGTTGTCGGTGTGCAATCACTCGTCCTGTGATCAAATGAGCCTTTAAAAGTGGTTGGCGGCTGTAACTCAGTCTTAGAGTAAATCATTGGATAATCACTGTGTAAGAGGAGTTGTGGATGTGTGCAGATATGAAGCTATCAGATTTAGACAGTCACATAATTAGTTTAAGGAGGGAACTCAACACTTTTGAAAGCTACATTTACTCACTGTTGAACCATTATGGAGCCATTCAGCACATCTAGAACATTAATGTGCTAAATGGAACCCACTGAGGGGGTTAATGTAGCCTCACGACTATTGATACAATGTAAATTATACTGAGAAAAATCTGAGGAATTTTACATTTTATAAAATTTTACATTTTATACCGAGATATAATGAGAAAACCTGTTTTTATTTTTTCTGGATTTTTTTTTCAAGTGATATGAATCACATACAATTTCTCCATTTCCCTTTCCCCTTTCAAATCTAGACAGGACTAACTATATCTTAAAACTAGACTGTGGAAGAAAATTGGATTAAATCAAGTAGGAATAAAAGTAGAATCTTAGTAGAATCTGTCAGGTTAATGTCTGAAATATACAAGGGCCACTTTATTCAACTGTCCACACCCTTTTGTTTTGTTTTGTTTTCACTAATGTCTCTGGGAATACACATTCTGGTTAAAAATTTAAAGCAAAATCATTAAACAACTAAACAAAATCGCAAAAACGGAAATCAGCCGTAGCTTTTCCCCATGATGTTAAGTGATCCCGCAGATAAAAATCACTTAAAAATCATTCTTAATGTCTCAGATGCTCTCCTCCATGAAGGCGGTAAGAAGAGGACACACTGGTGGTGGCCAGACGGGAGGTGGGTGGTGTGGTCGGGATGGGGGCAACAGGTGATGGGGATTCAGGAGGCACTTGTCATGATGAGCACCGGGGGATGTATGGAAGCATTGAGTCACTGTATGGTACGCCTGAAACTAATTATCACACTGTGTGTTAACTAACTGGAGTTAAGAGAAAAACTAAAAGAAAAAAAGTAAGTTTCTAACGCCATTTTTGGCAGACAAAACAAAACAAGGCAACAAAACATGGCTTCGGTGTTTGGGAGTTTTCAGGCTCGGATGTCAGCTGCCTATCAGCACAAAGCCTATTTCTCCTCTTAGTTTTGTCCTGTGGAAGATGCCTGCACCGTTTTCCTGGCATCACAGGCGGCTGCAGTAAAACACACATAAGGAGAACACGACATGGCACACAGATGTCAGGCTATTGAGACGATTCAGTGTCACCGGGAACGGACACGTCGCTTCTCATTTGGAGTCACTGTCACTGAGTTTCCCAAATTACCTGCACTTTCTGTGCACTGGTTTGGGTCTGTAGCACAGACCCTCTTTACACTGCCTGTCTTTCCTCCTCTGAGACCCTCTCTTTGATATTGTCCCCGAGTATCCGAACTGATGTCAGTGGGAGTCATGGGTTTGCCACGGGCACAGAGTTAAGTTCATTATAAAGAAATGGTTCAGAAGCTCATTCTGAAATTGCTAAGCTTGAATGAGGGACAATAAAACACCCAAATGAGAAGCTAGAGACCCATAGATACCTACATAAATGTGGAAAAGCTGAAACCCGTTTATTTACTCTGTAAATCTGAATATAGCTCACAAAAGATCGTAGAGTCAGCTCCACAAATATAAAGCTCTAAATACCCAGAGTCCCAAGACAGAAAAACTGCCACCAGCCTGGTGGTGTGTCTGTTCACATCAGTTAGAACTCATAGCATTTTTTTTTTTTTCTAAAAAACCTCTTCTCGGGGCGCCTGGGTGGCTCAGTCGGTTAAGCGGCTGACTTCGACTCGGGTCATGATCTCACGGTCCGTGAGTTCGAGCCCCGCGTCGGGCTCTGTGCTGACAGCTCAGAGCCTGGAGCCTGTTTCAGATTCTGTGTCTCCCTCTCTCTGACCCTCCCCCGTTCATGCTCTGTCTCTCTCGGTCTCAAAAATAAATAAACGTTAAAAAAAAATTAAAAAAAAATTTTAAAAAACCTCTTCTTTAGCCAGACAGAAGAGCTTCAGAAAGATATGGTCAAACAGTTTGTATTTTATGGGGGTAAGCAAGCAGAGAACTGTAAAATGCCATCAACTATCAAATAATTTATTCTATCGCCCCATTCAATATACTGGATTTGCTTTTGTGTGCATTCGCCTGTAAGAACTGTAGTTTCACTTTGGGTCTGAACTAGCCGGTGAGATCTTTTTTGGCCACCCTGAAATTAGTCTAGCTAAGGACTCCTAACATGTGGTAATTGTTTTCAAATGGTACAAAGACCAGCATGAAACGGTCCCTAATACTAAGCGAAGGGAGTAACGAGTCTTATCACACTGTCCTCACACAAGGGACCCCATTAGCTAGTCGGATGTCCTTTGTACTGCCTGCCAAGTCAATGTGAGAGGAGGTCTTGGACGAGATGGCTTATTCAATCGGTAATAGGTAGTTACTCAGTTCATGAAGCATATTAGTCTAACTCAAAGATTTCAAAGCTGAGTTACAAACCCTGTGCTACCCGCTGTAGACTTCCTATCATTCCGTCCAGGACCATGTCTAAGAAGACTGGCCACACCTCTAACAAACCCCAATAGGGACACAATCATTGCAAGCAACACAGACAGCACCTGCTGCTACGGAGAAAATGCTATCTCTAGGTTTTGAAACGAAGGCTCTTGTACTTTGGAAACTATCTGTGTACCCTAAAAAATCAGCCTCTTCTACTGGTGACTGATAGGAATCTCAATTTCTTTTCCTACAGTCATCCTTCCTGACACCAGGTATAACAATACACTTCAACGGCACCTGCGTGGGACATGGTTTCTGTCTTGACTCTCAGCTAACTCCTTAACAGCAACATTTCAGAAGAAAGTGCTATCAATACGAAGTCATTTTTTTTCTTAATTATTTGACTCATAGCACCAACTGAGGAAATCCTCATTTTGTAAAGCAAAAAGAAACTGGGTAAGCATGTACTATTGGGTAACTATATTTAAAAATATAAGCAACGAAGAATGAGATTAGTTAATATTTTCAGCATCAGTTATCGGTACAGTGAGTGCAAAACACTTCAGAAAGCAAGAGAGCAGAATTTATATGGTACTCTTTCAATGGAGCCTGGACAAGAGCCAGGTATGGGTTCTGTGAGGCTCTTCTCTATAAATAATATTAACTTGTCTACATCTTTGGTTTATCTCTCTATTCCTTCCACCAACAAGTATTTACTGGAAGAATTCTGTATGCGTTCCAGGCGTCACGGGAGCCACAATTAGTGTGCATTTTATGAAATACTTTCACATTTTATTCTGTATTCCTAGAAACTGTGGCACATTAATGGTAAACTAAAGTTGGTACTAAGAGACGAGTAATACAATTAAAACATATAAGGTAAGTAATTGAGCTAACTGTCTTCTAAAATTTCTTTGGTAGAAACTATAGCGACCGTATTTTATCACGAGGCAAATTTATTGATTCTGGGTCTCTGCCATCTGTTTCTATCCTATAAAGCTTTTAATCTCAAGGCTTTTAAGGCACTAGGCTAGATAGAAAGCTGGACATGTATGACTGGGAATCTGGGCTAAAAAGTTTAATTTCTCTTTGTGCGATATTTGTGCAGAAAGATGTCTATAAAGCCTGTATCAACTCTAGGCACTGGTGTCATGAACGTCATAGTAAACAGGTGTTTCTCAACTGGGAATGGTGACTCCTCCCCTCCCCCTGCCCAATCTCCTTGTGGTTTTCATAGAACCCAGTCTGACCGTTGTCAAACCTCCCACATCCCCTCTTTATGAAACTACCAAACATTCTTATAAGTCTAAATTAGACACAGAGTATTGCGAACATCTGAAGGGGAATATTACAGATATTCCTGGTATTGTGGGGGTTTGTCAGCTCTCCAATAACAGCAAACACAAAGGAAGTCGGGGCGGGGGATTCAGAGTCCCCCGCTGTCCCCAGCACCTTCACCCAGGCACATGTCCAAATCACAGCGTAATAAGCAGAACCTCTTGTCAAGGCTCTGATGAGCAGGGATCAGGGCTAAGTTTACCTGTCAGGAGCTACACACTTTCGCAGACAGGATGTGCTTGTCAGAACAGAGATCGCTATGGGAGGGGCCGCTTGGTAAGGACCCTCCCGTCGCTTCTTTCATGCACTTACTTTTGAATGTGTTTTAAAGTTTCTGAAACTTAGAAGAGATGGGCCCTTGCTCTTTCACAGCCAAAGTATAAAAATGTACAGAAAGAAAAAAATAAAGGATCGCTTGTTATTCTGACATGATGATTCCCAGTTACATAGGTTAAGTGCCCTATGTTTCTTAGACAGTTAGTTATGCCTTGGCTGCAGACATCTAGAGAAAAAGTAATAAAAGCGTGGCTTTTAGAAAGTAGTATTTCTGTTACTTTTATTAGAAAAAAAAATTTTGAAGCATGGGTTTATTAAACTACTGTATTTTTAACTTATACAAAACATACGTGTGTGTATATTTATGTACCTATAGATACATGATTATGAGGTTTATATTTGGTAAAATATTTTAATAATGCTTTTCGTATTAGTTGCCCTAGCTTATTTAGATAGGATTGAATAGTTATACTTTAAATATGATATGTGATGAATTTGTATTAGGGAAGGAATGATTGTGAGGTATTTACGTTAATTACAAACTTTTACTCTTTATATTTTTGCTTTTATGTTTTTAAAAATGTTTAGTTATTTTTGAGAGGGGGGAGGGGCATAGCGAGAGGGGGACAGAAGATCCCAAGTGGGTTCTCTGCTGACAGCAGCGAGCCCGACGTGGGGCTCGAACCCACAAACCGTGAGATCATGACCTGAGCTGAAGTCAGACACTTAACGGACAAAGCCACCCAGGTATTCCAAATGTCTGTTCTTTAAAACCATGCTTGCCCCTTATAGTCACGAGACTGGCTTGCCAACTCAACCTCTACTTTAGCTGCTGTGCTGATTCTCAACTAAATTTGAGGTTCGAAGTTTGCATATCTGTTATGAGAGAAATGTGCCCTCTTTGCACACCATCCTTTCTTTTTTTTAAAAAAAGGTGAAAAAATCCCAAATTTGTTTTTACTAATCCAGATCAACTCCGCCAATGGAGCATATCCCTTTGTCTAATTTTCCAAAGTTGATTAAAATCCATTTGCGGGTCCTAAGTAAACCACACTATCTGTTGTAGGAAGTTCATGTGTCAGCAGTAACCCACACGATGAACTTCTATGCAATGTCAGTTCCCGGGAACAAATAAGGACACACTCAAAAGCGGCCCGCAGAGCAGAGCCTGAGTCCCAGACTGGACTGAAAACTTAATTCTCATTTTTTTTTCTCCCTGACTTTTAACTAAACTGAAACCCTCCCAAAGCCACCATCATTTCCTGAAGGTCTTATTATCAGAGCAGCTCTCCTGCCCAGTCTCATCCGATGGTAGCACTTTTCCTGGATTCTTTTTTGCCTCTTTGGCAATCCAGCCCGCTATCGCTTTGAAAACGGTGCAAAGGAAGCACTTTCCATTAACTTCCAATTTATTCCTTTCCTATTGCGATCCTAAAATGAGCAACAGGAATGCTAAGAACAGAATTTTAATGTAACTCAATTGAAAAGGTTTGTTCCTCTGACAAAATCATGCTGCTGGGTAACATTCATTTTATTAAAAGGGAACCTGTCAAAAAAGAAAAGCAATTCAAGCTACAGGAGAACTCAGCTTTATGGAGAAGATCCATTCCAGAAAAGTTGTACGGAAAATATTTGTATATTGGATCGTTTTCTTTTTCTACTGACTTGGGTTATAATTGTAGAGGTGTGCTCCTACAGAAAATACTTCTGCCTTCTCATATCATTGCAAAAATCACACTAAGGAGCTCAATATTCATCTCAAGGACTATTCTGCATTTGTCAACATGCCATCTAATTTCCCCTTACGGTTTGTGCGACGTTAGTGAAGTGAACAGTAATCGAAAATGATTTTACATATGCGTTCGCTGCAAAGTACATATCCCATAAAATATACAATGGCTGATTCTCATTTCATTCTGATTGACCTCACAAAATGGGACCATTCACACAGCACATTGCCTGGACCACTACTCCACATAGTAGAATATGCTGGCAGCCTGAACCTCGTACTTTTTCATCTGCTTCCGCAGTGACGGCCCTTGCCGATTTGCATTTCGTGGGAAGGTCCTTTTAAGTGCAGTTTAAATTTCCAATAACTGCTTACAAAAAGCGAAGGCTTTCTATTGGATAAGAATGACATTTGTAGCACTGACATAAACAGCCAGCTTCATTGTAAATGTTTACAAAAATTTTCTTTAATGCTTATTTATTTTTGAGAGAGAGAGAGAGAGAGAGAGAGACAGAGCACGAGCGGGGGAGGGGCGGAGAGAGAGAGGGAGGCACAGAATCCCAAGCAGGCTCCAGGCTGGCAGCATAGAGCCTGACGCGGGGCTTGAACCCACGAGTCGTAAGATCACGACCTGAGCCGAAGTCAGACGCTTAACCGACGGAGCCACCCAGGCGTCCCCGTCATTGTAAATGTTTTTGACGTTCATCGGTGACGGCTCCCAACATAATCAGCTTTATCACCTGGGCAAATGTAGACCCGGAGGGTTTATGCGTAAAACCAAAACTCTAGTATATTTCTCCAAATGTCTGCTGCTAATATACTAGGTGTGTATGAAGCAAAATGTTAACCCTTAAGCAGTGGTGTTGACCACGATGCCAATGACACGTAAGCCTCAGAACTTCTCATTGTGTGGGTCCCTCCCAAGGCCCTGAGTCTAATTTTGTATTTTTCCGAGGGGGGGGGGATCCAAAAATTACAGAAGCTCCAGGGCCCCCAAAACTGGGATCCCACCTGCCCTTAAGAATGTAAATTTTTAAGAGTCTATTCACCGTATCACAGCACTTTATAATCAGAGCAGAATGTGGATATACTTACTCAAAAAACGTTGTCCACCCAGTTTCATCACTTTTTGTGGCTAACAGGCCACTGTTGCCATGGTACGTAAACAAAACTAATTCTAGTCCTTGGGCAGTCATGCTTTTCAAACATCCATTGGTTCCTATCGTCAACCATATCACTTGGTTATCTGGAGACACCACCCGAACTGGCATCCGATTCGGGTCCCGTCTAATCCTGAGGGTGTTGCCATTGCTGTCTGTCACAGCAGTGATATCGTTATCGTTGCTGTAGCTAAAATTGTACAGGTAATCACCAGTGACCAAACTTACAGTATACTGGTGGGTGCCGTTGATGTCAAAGATATAGAGTTCCTGGTCAGTTGGGGAGGCAACTTCATAAAAGTTCATGGAGTTAAGGAAAGGCTTGTTCTTGGACACGGCCCGGATCCGGATATTCCCCAGGTCCGCGATATACAGGGTGCCATCCGGGGAAGCGGCCAGGGAGGACGGCGCGCTGAGCTTGGCGTCTTTGGCGTAGCCATCTCCACTCTGGTAACAGTCACAGTTGGCGTCGTTTTTGCAGTCACACTCTGAAGGTATGCCCGCCACCAGGGAGATCTCCCCGTCTGTGGTGACCTGCCGGATTCGGTTAATCTTCTTCTCATCGGTTTCAGTAATGTACAGGACCCCACTGTACGACACCGCGATGGCGGTCGCCGATTCCAGAGTTGTCTGAACCGCGTGCTTCCCCACAGAATATTCTACGCCTGGAACTTGGCAGTGCATGGGCCGTCCCGCAGCAATGCGCACTTGGCGATTCTCAGTGATCTGCAGAACTACGTTATTATCCAGGACGTAAATGGAGTTGTCCATGGGGTTAATGGCGAGGTCAGTGGGCCATTCCAGACGTACCTTAATGAAAACGAAAAGGTCTGGTTAGTCAGTTACTGCGCGGCAGTTAATTTGCCAGAAGAGTAAATTAGACCATTCAAGGAAATTACCCTTAATTTGATCAACTGTTTCAAAATTGTTTTTTGAAGAGCTACTGTAAAATAAACTTAAAAATCTGGAGTGGAGACAAATGCGGGAAATAGCACGTTAGTGAAAAACGCCGCTTGCTGAAAGATTTGCAAGTCATAGCCAAAGAGCAAATGAACCTTTAAGCGGTGAGTTAACAGGCATCGATGACACATGAACACATATGCTCCTTTAGCAGTAATACCCACCACACGTCGAGGCTTTCTAGGTTATGAATATATGAGTGTTTTATTGTGTTTTCAATCAGGCCAACAGTTAAGTTCCTAATTCTAAATAGAAGTCCCTTGGGACTAATCATAGTGGGTTCTCTCTACTACTTAAAGAGCTCATGCAATCAGAAGATTGGAGATTTAAGCTGTTTTGTTCTTTTTGGGATATCTGCCTGCTGCTACTCTACTGGTATTTTATTACAAATGCTTTAGCATTTCTTAGTGCTAATTGTTTGTAATCTCACTGAATTCATCAAATGCAGAACTACGGAAGAAAATAACTTTTTTTTTTTTTTAAGTTTATTTATTTATTTATTTTTGAGAGAGAGACAGTGTGAGCAGGGAAGGGGCAGAGAGGGAGAGAGAGAATCCCAAGCAGGCTCCACGCTATCAGCACGGAGCCTGAGGTGGGGCTCGAACGCACGAAACTGTGAGATCATGACCTGAGCAGAAACCAAGAGTTGGATGCTTAACTGACTGAGCCACCCAGGCGCCCCCCAAATAACTTTTTATGAGCTCCTGAGATACACTTCAATGGAACAGCTTTGTTACAACTAACACCACACCTGATATATCCAGTTTAATATGGGGCCGTCACAGTCTAATGACCTAGTAAATCAAGACACTTAGAAGAAAAACACACAATGCAGCTTGAGATTTTAACTACCTGGCTGATGTGCATGCTGGTGTCACAAGTTAAGGGTCTGGCTGAAGTCAGATCGTTAGAGCCCAGGAGAGTTGATATGATCCCGTTTTGATCAACTTTTCTGATCATGGTTCCATCAACAAAGTAGATTAATCCATTCTTATCAATTGCCATTCCTTTTCCAAGAGAAGTAAGTGTTACCAATTTTTCAAACGTGATTTATTTTTAGGCCCATCATTAAATTCAACGTTCAACCCCAGGGATAACATGGGTGATAGGTAGCAGGTAAGACTGCAGATTGTAATTACGTTAGGAAAAACCCAACAGAGGCATTTATGACACAAATCAACATAAAACGTAATAAATAACCCAAATCTGTAAGAATCCCCATTTAGTGTACGAATCATACAGGCTGTACCTGAGTTTTAACTGTAAAATTATAACATCTGTATACTGTTGTTGACTATCAATGATAGAAACAGGTCAGATTCTGTTACTCGGAACTTAGAGTAACTATATTCTAACAAAAACAGATCTAAGCCAAGGTTAGCGTTCTGTTGACCTTGTTACAATGAAATTTGCTATTATGAATAATTCAGTACAACAAATGCTTTTTTTCCAGTCCTCGTTCACATAATAGTCACTAGCTATAATGGAAAAAAAAAAGTCTTAAACCAAAAAACATTGTAATGAAGGGGATAGTACATGAGCAAGGAGTCAGTCCCAACTGGTTTAAAAGCTAGAAACCTTTGTCACACAGAATTTTAGCCCTTGTCACCTCTAGAAATTCCTCACAGCAAGCATTTTTTCCCATGGCATAGAAACAAAAGTTTAATAGCTCCAAACTGGGTGAGGACTAATACGGTTGCTTAGTGATGGTTTTTAAAGAGGCCCGGGACTCATTCATGACAAAGAAATTCCAGGACAATGAAAAGAATCTGGACACTTCCTTGAAGTTTAACAGGATGTGACCTGAATAATACGGGCTAGTTGCTTTATTCTTTGAAAAGGTGAAAAAACGGTATGATAAAAAAATGCCAAGAACCCAGTATTTGCTGTAAAATCAACTTAGGATTCTAGCAATTTCATGCCAAATGGCTTTTAAAAACACTAGATGTGAAACAGCTTTCTAGAACACGGTGGAGGGTAAAATGTTAGACTCAGCATTAAACACAATCAGGCACTAACTGGATTTTGTATCTTTTTTTTTTTTTTAATAAAAAGAAATCCTCAAATTGATAAATGCCAGTACCTTTGGGACTCATGAGTGTCGCCTCCACAGCCTTCCCTCCGTCTCCACATCTGGCTTCATCAAATGGAAGGCACTGCTCCCCTGTCCCTGCAACCACTTCAGCATTTTTAGTCAAGTCTTTTGTACCCGTCAGTGACTTTGGGCGATAAATTCTGCGGGTGTTAGTGTCAGAAACATACAGATTTCCTGTGACGGGATCAGTCGCAAGGTAGTATCTATGAGCTGGGTTGCTGCTGTAAAAAAAGGATCACACATAAACATCGCAAGGCAGTTTCCTCCTAATACACAGGGGTGAGGGGGGGTGGGGGGTGTGTAATGAAAGGCAAAACAAAACAGATCATGGGAAACTGATTATAAACTGAAATCCATTATTAAAGACTGGAAAACGAACAGCATATTTAATAACGACTTCAAAGAATGGTGGAAAAGAATTGGAGGCAAGCTCTAAAAGGATTGCTTTCTTTCTTTGCTGGTGGCTGAGGATTTAATTTACTAAATTTATTAAAACAGCCATCTTGGAAAATAATTCCCTTTAGAAGGCAATACGCTTCTAGCCTAAAACAAAGAAGCAAGTTCTCTAAATCCTTTTGGATCAATGAAAAGCCATTAATAAATTGCTCTTGAGTGATCGACATAAAGTTTATTCCAGGGGAAGGGTGTCTCTATCAAACCCCGGTGAAGTGTAACATACTACTCATGTCCCTTGCACCTCATCAGAGGGAATTCTCCTGTTTTGCTACAAATCCAAATCACATGAACGCCTGCCCCTGACAAAATGCACCATCGGGTCTGTCTTCGTTGCTCTATCATAATCCAGGAGGGCGATCTGATGCAGTTAGTGTTTGTCTTGAGCAACAGGGTTACGTACTAAAAGGAGGTCATGCACGTGTACGAGGCTGTCTCAGATGCCGGCCTCACGCAGTGAGCCAGAAGGGTAGTTCTGTCAAGTTTTACTTCAAAAGTTGTAAATTAAGCTGCCTTAAGACCGGTCTGAGAATTTGGTGAGATGCAGGCATTTGTTCACAAAACATACTGCCTCAATGTGACACGTAGAAAGTAGCACAAATGTAAACTATCCTACGTCCCGTTACCTGTGACAAATGGGAAGACCGACATTACCAAGCAATGGACAAATTAGGACCCTTAGGTGGAATTAAAAAGTTCATTCATCTCCTTATGAACACTCAACATCACATTCTTAGGATTAATGGGATTTTGTACCATGTGCAAATAATACCTTCTGGAAATAAACATTCCAGTGTTTTCGACAAAGATGTTGACAGGCAAGAATCCACTGGATTCTACATTATCTTCACGACAAACTTAGCGTTTTACCAATTTATTCTCATTCTTTCTCTCTCTTTTTTTCTCTCCCTGCCCACACTTTTATACTTGTTTCCATTTGTTTTACATGTGAATATCTAAAAGATGGGGTATAAATCTAACTATATGAAAATATTTGTTCTAAATAATGGCGTAGTGTAGTGGTTTTCTCATTACTATTAGGTTCTAATGATACAATTCTCACTACTTAATGCTCTTCCTTTGAAAGTGGTCAATATGTGTACTTCAGGGCTCCTGTGAGTCTACTGCTAAAATACCAAGTTCTTGGTTTCACGAGCGTGTCTTACATCGGGTGCCCACGTGGCCACAGAGCTGGCCACACGTGGCGTCTGTAGAGACCCTCTGGAGCTCTGAAGCCTCTGGCTGTTAAGTGGATTCACACCGAAACACCGAGACTCGCGAAAGCTTGACCACCTCCAGGTTTCGGGTCTCCTTTCTACCCTTCCGTATCTTTTGGCGACAAGAGACATATTTGAGCAAGAGGTCTTGAGTGTGTGATAAGTGTGAGAGGGTGAATAGTGAAACAAAGGATTCAGGGAGATACAAGTCACTTGAGACGAAGACGCTTCAGAACCACTGGGCTATGGACCCCTGCCCATGTGAAGAGTCATTGTATCGCTTTTCTAAGTCGATGCCTGAAATGTCAAATGCACAGACGTACTGCCTTCCTTAATGTGGTAGTTTATTACTCTGTAATGAAGTGAAAAGTTACATATCAAGATCATCTTCAGAGTAATTTTAAGAGATTCTTCCCCCCTATGAACAGCCTGATATTGACGGAGCTGGTCTTTTAGCTATATGGTTGGTGACTGTAACGTAACGCAATCAAACTGGGTCTATTGTGAAATACCATTGTGGAAAGACTTCTCTTTTCTTTCCTATCTCCTCAATTATATACTGATTAGAACTAGTCATATAGCCAGTTATGAACACACACACACACACAACACACACACACACACACACACACACACACACACACACACACACATACATTTTCCTGTCCGTTGTGTACCTATGAGCATGACCTCTAGAACAGACTGCCTGGGTCTGGATCCTAGCTTCCTCACTCACTAAACCTCATGACTTTGAGCAAGTTATTTAACTCGTCTGTGCCTCCGATTCCTTATCTGGAAAGGTGATAATAATAATACATATTTCATAGGATGCTGAGAGGGTGACATGAGCTAATACAGATAAAATGCTTAGAACAGTGCCTAGTACGTAATACATATGCAACAAGCATTAGCTGTTCTTAATATCTGCTTCTGTCCTGCCTCCTCTTGGGTTGTAGTGTGTCTTTCGACTTGTAACTCTACACAGTGTAGGAGTGCGATGATTATCGTTAGCTATCTAAAGTATGACTACCTTTCTGGAAAGGTTAAGAAGAAAAACAATGGCTACGTTCAAATTTGTTTCCTTGGTCTTGCTGTTAGGCTAGAACATCCTAAACTATTCAAACAATGCAGACCCTTCTTTATACATGCACTTTGAATTGTTTCCAGGGTAATGAGGATAAAGGTAAATGAATAATGCAATCCAATGTAAATTCAGTTGGAGTTAAGCATTCATAGGAAACACCTTTATAAAGCTGCAAGGTCACTTTTAAGAACATAATATCAAGAAGCCTCTCTTCCTTTTACATGTACAAAGGGTGGAAAGGTACCATATCCATGAGACCATGCCAGGGTCTTTTTGTCTCAGTGCTGAAGTACCAGAATCAATTGTTCCTCTGAATTTTCAAAGCAAGATGAGTTATGGGAACATTCAGTAATTTTTCAAGTGGAGGGTAATATGCAGAATTATTCATTTAAGTGACATCCTTTATCAGAAGCCTGGGATAGTGGGACTTAATCACGAAGTCCTTTTCACCCTCTTTACAGGTCTTTTCTAAAATACCTGCTGAAAAGGCTATTTGTGGAAAACTCCTTCAAGAGCAACTTCTAGGAGACAGTTTTAAAAATAAAGAATTTTAGTTCATTTTTTCAATCCAAAGGTGTATAAAAACAACCCAAGTCTTGGATCATGATCTCCCTGTCCACTTAACCCACTTGTAACTATAAACTGTCCAGACCTATATAAAATGGATAGTGGAAGGATTCTCCCTTACCCCCTTTTATCTCCAATATTCCATGATTAAAAAGCATACTCCCTAAAAGAGGTACCTATTTATAGGCACACACATATTTTTGCACAAAAGCCATTATGCTGTTCTATATCTTGCCTTTTTCATTTAATAGCGTACAAGGGAGAATTTTAATACTGAGCCATTTTAACTATATAAATCATGGGTTTACAATAAAGGAGAATAAAAACTTTAGGATCCTGATAAAGAATGATATAAAAAAATTATACATAGTTTTGATGTGCCTCGTTCTGAGAATAAAACAACGGATTTTTGAGGTGGCCCCTTGAGCTACAGGTCATAAGGTTTCTTGGTGCAAAAATAATGGACATTAAAGTCCTAAGCTTTGCCTTTATTGACATCAGCTTTATTCCAGTGGGACGGTAATAAGAGAATGTCCGAAGTGGTGCTTATATTTGGATTTCCTGTTCCACAGCGTCTCCCTCTTTGAAGGCACAGAAATTTCTAAATCAAGCAACATATGTCGACGGTTTTTAAAAATGTCTGCCAAATGAAAGCTCTAATTTTGCACACAACTCCATTGTCCAGAATAACAAATGTGGAGGCGTATGTGGCCCCGGAGAAGAGAGTTTACTTCTGGAAACATTCCCCACAGAATGGTAGGAAATGAGAACTGGGTAAGTTCTTTGCAGCGCAGCTTAGCATGGCAAATTAGAGCTGGTTCTGGGACCCCAGCCCCTTTCAAAGGAAAAGAGGGAGCAGGACCAAAAGCACTAAAAGAAAAAGAAAAAGTGAGTTTGGAAACTTTCAGTTGACTGGAGGCAGAGAAGCTCTGAACAATACATGGGATGGGTCTGGGGTTCAAGGACACCTGACATAAGCAGAGTTTTCTGACAGAATGAGTTAGTACTTGCGCTCCAAATTCCCGAAAAGCCAAAGCCCTGGAGAGGCTGGTGTGCGGGTGCAAATGGGTGGTGAGTTTTTAGGTCAGTAATACGTCTCATGTGGAAACGTAAGGCTACGATGACTGAGTGCGGTTGGCTGCTGGTAGCTGGAGTGTGGGATTTACAAAATGCATGGCTTGGGGCGCCGGGGTGGCTCAGTTGGTTAAGCGTCAGACTTCGGCTCGGGTCACCATCTCACAGTCTATGGGTTCGAGCCCTGTGTCGGGCTCTGTGCTGACAGCTCAGAGCCTGGAGCCTGCTTCACATTCTGTGTGTGTCTCTCTCTACCCCTCTCCCACTCATGCTCTCTGTCTCTGTCTCTCTCCCTCTCTGAAAAAATAAATTGACATTAAAAAAAAACCCCAAAATGCATGGTTTGAGGGAATCTCTGTTCACCAGGAGAGGTTTAATGGCCTTCTTGTACAACTGATCAAGGTTTTCATTTCAGAAAGTCTGAAAATAACATTACGATTTTCACTAAGAGCAGCAAAATCAAAGCAAGTTGAAACTTTTAGTATATTGCACCTTGATGACTCGTGCTACGTTGCCTGGATCGCCACAATCCCTAAGCCGACTTCCCCATGGTCCCATCCCATGGACGCGCAGACTGGATTTGCTTATTCATTTTGTCATAATGCAACTTGTTAGACTAGAGAAATATTTGCAAAGAACAAGCTATAGAACAGAGATCATTAGCACTTTAATCTTTTTATTGGAAATTGTGCCGTAGCCTTTAGGACACAGAAAAGCATAAATTATACTTATGTAGAACAATAAAATGCCTCTTTTCTGGCAACGAAGACTGTTTAGATGATTGCAAGCAGGGCTTTGGGATGTGGTATTTCTGTGCCTGTTTGATTTTTAAATATTAAGTCAAGAAGCGCTGAATCAAGCTTTTATAATTTTGTATCTAAATGTTCACTGATTCAAGTTCACAGACCTGTGATTGGCACCTTCTTTGATCTTTTAATTGGTAATATAAAATTCACAAAGTTGATTTTTAGTCCTACATGTTTTATTACCTCTTGGTTGGTGTTAGTTAACTAATTTAAGTCCCTTTACTTTGGAATTTTAAAGAATTAGAACAGGGATGAGCCAAAATTTACTACCTACAAAAGGAGTTTGTTTTCAAACTAATACTATAAACAACACAGGGGGAAATGTTTAGTAGAGCCAAGGGAAACTTAAATGTTAAGAATTTCAGAAGCTTCCATTTATGTAAAAAATTTAATATGTTGATTGAGTAGTATTTATATCTATTCATTCATTAAAGTCTAGCCAGAGACTTACTTGATATAATATCCTGGCAGTACTTATTACATTTGGTATGATGGATTACTTTGAATTTTAAAATTAAAAAACCTATGTTTTTTTGCATTGATTTTGTTATTCGCTATTTCTATTAATTATTTCCTCCATCCGTCCAATTAATGAGTGTGGGAAACATAGTAAGAGGACCAGAAGCATGCATTTTTATGCATTAATCATTAACTGACTACACTGTTCATTTTTGTGTATTTAGACATAGTTTACAATTTCTTTCCCCTCCTATCATCTGTTCCTAAGCGCTTCATGACTGTTACGTTGGCCATGAAAGTGGGGATAAGGAGAAAGCCAGCAGGATCCTATCATCTAGGATGAGCAAGTTGACATTAGTAGGCAAATAGAAAGAAGTATCTGATAAGAGTTTTAATTTTTTGAGCTAAATAGAGTAGCTTCAGTGAGTCAAAATATCTTGCTTTTGTGAAGCCAATTTTGATTAATTAATTATGAGACAAATGGAATCCCTATTTTTGTCATTTCATCGGTGACTTGGGCTCAAAGGCCTTGGATATTTTCTACATCTTCTTCCTTACCACCCATATACAGTGTGTTCATTCTCTGCCTTTCTTTATTTTATGGGTTGATTTCCTGCATTGCTAGCCATACTAATTTAGGTTCCTAGCATCTCATGGTTTTAGGCAACGGCTTTCTAACTGATCCTAAACACGGACATCAGATTCATCTTCCCCAAAGGCCATTCGGAGTATGGCACCGTCTTGTTCAAGATCAGAAAATGGTTTCCCACTGTCTCTGTCGTCCTGTAGGACAGAAGAGTAACTCCTCAGAGCACTCAAGGCCCTAAGCAATCTGACCCTAACCTGGCTTTCTACCTGTATCTCTCATTATTACCAGCATGGATCCCCTGTTCCACCCAGGTAAATCGGATTCTTCTCAGAACATGTCTTACTCATGCCTTTCCTAAACCCCAGAAACATCATTTGTTCTAGATTACTTCTTCATGACTATCTTCCTTTCTTCCTGTTTTTCTGTTTAAACAGACTTCATTTTTAGATGTAGGTCAAATATCAACCCTCCAGAGAACTTTGCCTTACCATACCCATATCTCCCCGTAATCTCTTCCTCAACAGAACTACTCTCACAGAACAAGCCATGGATATAATGAAGCATCAAAGAATGATACCGAGGATGTCACTTAGGCTGTTACGTACATATCTTGTCTCCCCTACTAGACTGTGACTTCTGAGAGTATGGATTTTCTTGTATTACTATTTGTCGAAGTGCCTAGTACATGGTGAGTGATCAGTCAACACCGCCTTAGCAAGGATGAATATAAAACCCAGTGTCTTTTACATGCAGGGCCACAAGGGAAATGCAGAAGCTCAAATGTAGCCAGGATAACACACGGAGGAGAAAGGTGAAGGAGGATCATGAGAGAGGGATTACAATGAGTATCACGGCCAAACACCATGAGTTAGTACGTAATGAGCTCATATTATAAAGTCCTGTGAATAATGTAGCTCTCGCCTCTTTTCTTCCAGAGAAAGAGATTATAGCTCTACGTAATTTGTCAAATGCCTGTGAAATAAATTTAGCTTTTTATATACCCAGGTAATTATCCCACAGAATCCCAGCCATTTGGACACATCGACACTAGCTCGGTGGCGTCATGGAATGCACACACTGTTCAGAGTGGTTCCAATCTCCGCTCCCCATCCTTCAGTTATGTTTCTTAGGGGAGAAAAGTAACCTCCTTGAGCCTCGATGACCTCATCTGTGATCCTAAAGGACTACTGTGTGGATCTGTGATAAGTACATAAAATATCTGGCCCTGTGTCTGGCGTGGAATAGAGGCTGGTTTGTTAAAAAGTGGCCTCTTTGGTAGTCTTTTCTGTATCGCCTGCAGCATTTTCACGTTTAGTTGGTGTCTTTCCTCTCTCCTCCAGTTACCTAGAGGCCAAGGCCAGAAAAATTTTGATATTCTGCTGTGGTTTGTAATAGCAGAGATATGCGGGTGCAGCAGTCCGAAGAAATGCAGCGTGAATCTGAGCTTGTGACCGGGCTATTAGCTGATAGCACGAGATCAAAAGGGGATCTTGGGAAAAGGTCGTGGGACCATGCCTGGTCATACTGATATTCAACAGCTAGTCATCTTCCAGCAAAACTTTGTTTTTTATTTCCTACTTGTCAGTCTTTACAACACAGTTTAAAGGGATTATGTTGATTTATTCATCTCAAGGATCTCACATGAACTATCATTTCTTTTTCCCTCTGGTACCATTATATTAGATATTATATTGGCCAAACTAGATGCGGCACGTCCAATATGGCTTGCTTTTTTTTTGGCGAGCTTTACTTCAAAATGCATTGTCCTTTTCCTTTTTTGTTGTCCTGGGGAGAGTTTTTCAGTCAACAGTGTCCGTGCACAAGCTTTTACCTTCTCTGGCTAAGTGTACATATCAAATAGAATTTGAAAAACATCTGAGCTGATACTCTTCCTTAGCTTTGAAGAAAGTCTTTTCCTTCCTAAGAGTGTCAGTGAAAACATTACTTCTTAAAACTCAAATCTAGTAACTCTCTTAGCTGGGGAAAATATAAACTACAACAGTGATGAATTTACCAGAAAGTTAACAAAGCATAAGCGTTAGGGTTCTCTCGTATGGGTTCCTTCCAACCCAGCGAGGGCCCAGGCAACACATGATCTTACGTTTGTAAAACTCTGTCAAAGTAAACTATTTTGAGATTCTTTTTCTTAAGCAGAATCCCCCAAATTGAATAAGCTTTGAGCCCAATAAACCGGGATCTGCCCTGATTATTGGTCAACCTAAACTTGCCCGAACGTCTACTGTGCTTTGAATTTTGTTCTGTTCAATATGGCTTAGATTAAGTGAGCTGGTAACTGAAATTGAGAAGTATTTTTCTTACACAGAGATGTGCGTTGTGGTATTTTTTTGTGACAAATTTTATTAACCAATTTGAAAACAGCTTTTCAGATGATATTGCATAATATATTTTACAATATACTGCAGGATAATGGCTCATTTAAGTAGTTTTAATTCCTTCGATGTTCTGTGATACGGAATTTCCTCTCTCATGATGAAATATTCTTAGAAAACAATGTCAGAGAGTCACATCAAAGTGCAAAAAGGACATTTGAAAATAGATAGTAACCTTTCAGCAAGATGCTTACCTATGTCTAAAATCTTTATTTCTTGGTGGAAGCAGATAAAAAAGGTGGGAAAAAAAAGCACAGTTAGAAAAAGTTTCTAAAAGATAATAATGAGTTGCATACTGAGATTTTAATCATTTGTATGGAAAATCCCCAACTTAAGCAGAAATAACACTGGAAATGAATTTTGCAGGCCAAGGCTTAGCAAATAATTTACAGAATGGGATGATTTTCATCATCACACTTAAACGAACAACGCAAAGCAACAATTTATTACTTTCACCCTTGGTATTATAGCTAATGGGTTAACCCAACTCGTGAACTTGCTTATTGGAAGGTTACAGCCTTAGTTCATTTACTGTTATGTTCTGATACTGTAGGGAAATATTTTCTCTCTTAAATTTCAACAGGTGTGAAATAAAAGGCTAACGACCTATACCATGAGGTTATTCTAAAGGGATTTGAAAATCATAGCTCCATCCTATCAGAGCATATAAAATTCCCTGGAATCAGTGAGACATTTTATATCTTGGGTGACTTTATAGTCTATGCTCTTTTATATGGCATAGTATGTATATACGTGCTTTTTCCAACTTTAACCAAGAATCTAACTTCTTTCTAAGGAGAATTTTAAACGTGGGGAAGGTATACTTAAATAATACACTGGTACATCAGATTAAACACTTAAAAAAAAATAAAGGCATGCTGAGCTTTGGTTAAAATCCCAAATGAAGGGGGTGCCTGGCTGGTTCGGTCAGTAGAGCATGCGACTCTTGATCTCAGGGCTGTAAGTTTGAGCCCCACATGGGGTGTAGAGATTACTTAGAAATAAAATCTTAAAAAAAAAAAACAACCCAATTAAGGAAAGACATACCTGAGTTCCAAAACGCTTGTTACGTTTCCAGAAGGGAATATTCGGCGAACGTAGTTGAAATCCCCTACATACAGACTGCCATCGATCCCACAAGCTAACGCGACTGGAGCCAATAGTTTATTGCCATCGGCTTGACCATTGCAGCTCGGGCATGAGATGCTGCGCCTGCGGCCGTTGCCCATGATGCTACTGACGACCGGAGGCTGTTGGGAGATAAACTGGTTCTCCCCATTTCCCTTGTACAGTATACCTAGAAGACATAAAATGCATTTTTCTTGGGATAAAAAGTACAAAGATGCAAAAGTAACCACGCCCACTCTAGAGGTAACTGTACTTCAGTGCTTTGTAGATACAGACTGGGAAAACTCGTCTTTCAAGTTCCAGAGGACAGAACAAAACAAGAACTCAGTCACTTCGTGTAAAATATTATGTGACAAAATACAAAGGATATATACAAAAATCGCGATCCGTTGCGAATTTAAGGAAGGGGCTGGTAAAAGAAACAAAGGATCAACTAGGAAAATGGAAAGCTCGAACTGTCAACATCGGTGCTTCTCAAACGTCGTTACACACTGGAACGGACTGGGGAGCTAACAAAAAATACTGATGCTCAGATCTCATCTCGAGAGACTCCGATTTAACTGGTCTGGGGGGCAGCCTTTTAAAAAACCCTCCTAATGTGCGACCAAGTTTGGGAACCATGCTCTCCACCATGTTCTTCAGGGAATACCAAGTTTGCCTAACTGCCGAATGATGTTAAAATATTATATATTATATATTAATCCAATAAAAACTGTGTGCCACAAATATGAATTTCTTCCGAGTTGATCACTGATTTTGAAAGAGTTAAACATACTTCATAGACGATAAAGTTAGAAAGCATATATTAGACCTCCTTTATACTGCTACGCTACCAAAGAACATTCTTGGTTATTCTCTGATCTGACATGCGGATGCCCGCACATGCAGTAATTCAAAATTCCAAACGTAACGAAACTATTACGGAGAGGCAATTTATTATTTAAAGAGAATTCTGCTTTAAGGCATGAAAGTGCCAACAATTTTAAGAAGACAAAACGCCAGTCTGCTCCATTATGGTCTTCGATGGAAATCTGAGACAAAATCCCGAATGAATATTAAACATTTTCATAGTTAGAAACTAGATTTGAGTTGAGATTCTTATCTTATTCCTTTACCATTATTATATATAGATCAATGGTTTCATTTTGGTCTGATGTATACTGGACGGTCAGCTGTTATCACTCCATACATATTTCATGATGCTTCTCAGTGTGTTATTATCTGTATAAACCACCTGCTATTTTGACTTTGGAAGTTGTACATATTATATATTTATTGAACGTTCTCCATTTCGAAGCGGTTCTTCAAGCCAATGCTTATACTTTTTAGCAGATACACTGTTAAAAGAATCAATCCCCAGAAAGAACAAACAGGAAACACGAGAAAGTGTTTTTTCCTCCCACTCTGGGATAATTTTAAAGTGGAGAAGAGATCAGAATCATTATGTTCCTCTTAGAGCTCAGCACGCTTTTAGGTGGATTCTATGATTACTTTTTGAATGCTCTGCTATTTGAGTGATGTAATAATCACAGAACAGTTACATAGAGAAATCAGGAAAGATAAAACAGGTTTATTCAAATTTAAGAAAAATAACCTAAATAAGGCTGGATCATAACAACGTACGAAAAGCCTTTTGCCTTAAATATTCAAAGAAGACATTAGTGATACCTAAGATCCCTCTTTCTGTGATTACGTTATTTGACAATTAGGGAACTACCATTTCCTGTACGAGCCACGTCTGTAATTTTCATCCAAAGAATCCCACCAGTCAGCCTACTTCTCTGCTGAGCCTGATTTATTCAGTCATTACTTCAAACGACTGGTCCTTCATGATCCTCCTCTATTATGACAGAACAAAAAGACGAACATTAGAATATTGACTTTCAAGTTCCAGGTCTGCACAAACACCTGTCACTGTCTCCATTTTTGCCTTCTCGTCTTCTTTAAAATGTGTTCATAGCTCATCCACCTTGTCGTGATTACAAATCACTTTGTTTATTCAATGAGACACGTGTCACTTTGAAAAGCCACCACTTGTCCAACTGTTCTTGGATGAAATGTGAAATCACAATCGGTGTACCCCGGGAATTAGGTTAACACACATTTAAAAACGACACACGGTGTATAATTTATAGCAGTTTTTGGAGGACAGAATTTGGGGTAGCCCAGTTTTTACATCGGAACTGATATTTTAATAAAAGCGAACCATATATTATGCCGGTAGAGAAAGTGTGTGTGTGTATTTTTATTATATATACATATACGGAATATCTACAACTTTCTCAGATCCACCTGAGTACCGTACTCAGTGTTGGATTACACTGTTATGGGAAGGCCTTTCCTGGAGCTCTTTGCCACTGGTTCACGATCTCTTAGTGAAATCCTGGGGCTAACTGGTGGCGAACCGTACCTTACATTCTCACGATGACCAAAACGTTTCTAGAGAGGCTCCCCCCGTTTTGTTGATAAAGAAACTTCTGAAGGAATCCAGCAATCGGTCACCCTCCGTGAAATACGATTTCACCGACTTTAATCAAGAGCAGGCACGAGCACATTCGGCACAGCCTGAAACACCACTGGTCCAGACACCGCCGATGATTAGAGGGAACATACAGAGCGGCCTTCTTGGTTGGGAGTCTCGCTTTCCCCACGCGTGCGCCGCACGTGGCACTCGCCGTCAGCTCTGCTCCCCAAGAACCTTCGGGGGGTGCTCACTGAGAGGCAAGCTGACGTCCAGGGCAAAGCTGGAATGGGGACAGAGCTCGGCACTGTAGGTGCTGAGTAGGTAAGGCGTGGAGGGTTTTCCCGGTGTGGTTTTCCTCTTACTATTGGTTTGCTCAGTACTATATTCTTCCAGAGGTAAGGCACCGGGTTCTCAAGCCCTGGCTTAGAAACTACTTTGGATTTAGTACATTCGGAAGCTGAAAATGCACCCGCGCCGGCTCCAACAACAATTTTTTTTTTTAAATAAAAAGAACAAGTATCAAAGTAACGTTAATCTGAAAAAGTGACCATTAATCTTAAACACGTAGTTGTATCACATGCTCCGTTCAAAATTTCGAACCTTCCAAAAACCTCTGCAAAGTCAAAGCTCGATGATTTTTCCAAGACTGTGGCATCTCCTTCTCTGGCTATTTGCAAAGGGAGAGTAGAGAGTTGTTAGACTGACGTGGTTTAGGACCGGTGGCTACAGTAAGTTGCATCAAGGCTCCGCTTTTCTAGAAAAGTGCCCATAAGTTATCTGAGATTGTAGCTGGCGTGTGGGCAAAATGTTAGACACACAGCAAGGACAACAGAAATTGTTTAATATCAATGATATTCTTTATGAGACTATGCTGGTCAAATTTTGTCAAGTAACTGGTCTTTTGGTTTGTGATATCTGATACATGGTTTTCCAGGGCATATTCACCAATAGTGTAAGGCCTACTATAAGGAATACTCTTTTCTCAAATTATTCATGTATTTTTTCCCTCATATCTACAAAGTTAAATAAGAGTATAGGAACCCAGTTTGAGCAAGAGAACAATTTTTTTTCTCACATACAATTTAAGAACTGAAAATAAAAATCGACATACTCAGACTACTTAAGGATTAAGATCTGTTAGAAACATTTTGGTGGGGCGCCTGGGTGGCTCAGTCAGTGAAGTGTGACTTGAGCTCAGGTCATGATCTCACGGTTCGTGAGTTCAAGCCCCGCGTTGGCCCTGTGCTGACAGCTCACAGCCTGGAGCCTGCTTCGGATTTCGTGCCTTCCTCTCTCTTTGCCCCTCCCCCGACTCACACTCTGTTTCTCTCTCTCAAAAAACAAACATTAAAAAAATTATCAAAAAAGAGAAATATTTTGGGAAAGTACATGGATTTTTATTTTTTCTTTACTTTTAAAAAAGTCCCCTCCCATTCCTTTTTTTGGTAAACCTTCCTAACGCACTGTGGATCAAGTCATGGACTGACTATAGACGTAGACACTCCTAGAGAATCTGTGGTAGGGACGACCACATAGAGTACTTTCAATGCAGCATTTAAGTCATTTATAATCAAATGGGAAAACTATTTTGGTGACGAATATACGAATGTTTCAAAGTCCACAAGAAGAATGTTAGGTAGTTCCCACTTCAGACTTCTATGGTCTTGGAAACATTTATTTTTTCTCCTACTTCTAATCCTACAGCATGCATGGGAAGAAATGTTGCCACAAGCTAATCCATCCGAAGGAAAGCAAGTCAACTGAGAACAAGATCTTACCATTCTGAACGTCCAACACATGATGTTTATCTAATGTCCAACCACCCATGTTGGAAGCGTCTAATTCATAGCCTTGTAAAATGGCGGTCCTCTTTTCCCACAGAGTCAAGTCCAGACATGACTCGTATTCATATCCAACTGAAACTGGAATCAAGACAAATCACAGTTCATCTTAGCTACAGGCAGAGACGCAATGTACTGTTTTTGATAAAACGCCTTTCTTCGTAGTCGTGTTCTAATACTATATTTCTACTCATTTATGAGTAGCGTTTATTTCTATGTGAGAGGATTTGGCCACATAAAAGGTATTTTTCTAAAAAAAAGCGATCTTCAAGTATTATTTTTCTATTGACTTGATAGGAAATTAGTATTTTTTTTTCCCTCTCACACCACTTTTTCACAAGGGGTCCACAGCACAAAATGAAGACCAGACTGGGCACCTGGTTAAGTAATCAGATCAGACAAATCAGCCCCGGGTGGTGATCAGATGATAACAACTAAAAATTACATTTTCCATCTGAATAATTATAGCGGTGTAGTTTCCAAGACTATTCAGTTGTGGAAGATATTTACAATAAGTAAGGTTCAATATAGCAAAAAAGATAGTCTGATTATGGCATCATATTCACGTTACTATCAGAAATGAACAATAACACCAGCAGTAGATTAATGTGAACAAATCACAAATGAGAAGATTCAGAGTCACAATGGAACATGGGTTTTAAATTTGAGACCAAAGCAGAGGGAGAAGTGGTAATTATCTGATTGAACTAATTCAAGCCCAAGGTATATATTAATTTCAGAATAAGAATACTCTCAGGTAAAAACTGGTAGAACAAAAAGCATCCATCGGTTGTTGCTGTTCTTGGGTTGAGTGTGAAGCTATACCATACATACATTTCTTCACATCAATCTTTGATCACAGTGTCCCATCATTCAGTGAAACTGGTTTACCCGATGTTTTATTTTTTATTATTATTATTTTTTTCAATATATGAAGTTTATTGTCAAATTGGTTTCCATACAACACCCAGTGCTCATCCCAAAAGGTGCCCTCCTCAATACCCATCACCCACCCTCCCCTCCCTCCCACCCCCCATCAACCCTCAGTTTGTTCTCAGTTTTTTTTTTTTTTAATTTTTTTTTCTTAATGTTTTTTATTTTATTTTTTTGAGACAGAGAGAGACAGAGCATGAGCGGGGAAGGGACAGAGAGAGAGGGAGACACAGAATCCGAAACAGGCTCTAGGCTCTGAGCCGTCAGCACAGAGCCCGATGCGGGGCTTGAACTCACAGAGTGTGAGATCATAACCTGAGCCGAAGTCGGATGCTCAACCGACTGAGCCACCCAGGCGCCCCTGTTCTCAGTTTTTTTTTTTTTTTTATTTATTTTTTTGGGACAGAGAGAGACAGAGCATGAACGGGGGAGGGTCAGAGAGAGAGGGAGACACAGAATCAGAAACAGGCCCCAGGCTCCGAGCCGTCAGCCCAGAGCCCGACGCGGGGCTCGAACTCACGGACCGCGAGATCGTGACCTGGCTGAAGTCGGAGGCTTAACCGACTGCGCCACCCAGGCGCCCCCCCTGTTCTCAGTTTTTAAGAGTCTCTTATGCTTTGGCTCTCTTCCACTCTAACCTCTTTTTATCTGATGTTTTAAGAATGTCATTGCACTGAATTGACTCCTTCTAGTCGAAAGATCTGAGATAATTTCTGAACACAAATATTGTCTATATCCTCTCAAATACCCTTGTGAGCTGAAAGCACCCTAATTGTCAGATACGGAAAACATCAAAAAGGATAAGGAAAGCTACGGAGACAAAGTTGTGAGGAAAAAAAACGAGAAGAGGAAGGAGAACAGTAAGGAAGGAGAACATGGGAGAAAAGGATGGGACACCATGGATTGTCATTCAGAACATTTTCTCATGTGTAATTTCAGCCAGAAAAAAGGGATGCTGTCTCATCATATGGAAATACACTCCCTTTTCCCATGGTAGGTCTCAACCAACCAGCTTAGAACTCCCCACGGACAATCTTACCGCCTTCCCATCCGTTTGTCCATTGAGTTTCGTGGGTGATTTGTTAGTTCTGACTTCAAGATAATATCATATTAGTTCTGACTTCAAGATAATTTTTTTTTGGCTGAAAACATATTGATAAGGAACTTACCAACAGCTTCAGATAGACCATAGACCTTTTGATTATACGCATCTGTTTTATCCCATATAAAAGTATAGGCCAAGTTTGGCGAGGCAGGAAACCACTTCTGAAAGAGTCTTCCGACGACAGCCACCATAAGGTGAACCTTCATTAAATTAAATGGTATAATAGACTGGGTCATGGTGATCTTGAGAACTGACTTATAGCCTGCAGCTCTGGAACTCAAGTAGGAAAGTTTCAGATCTGTTCCTGGAATTGTAGTTTCTTCATGGAGTACCTAGGTATGAAAAAAGCGGAAGCTTAAAACTGCGATTGTGGATAACTATTAGGTAAAAGAGATTCCACAGGGGCGCCTGGGTGGCTCAGTCGGTTAAGCGGCCGACTTCGGCCCAGGTCACGATCTCGCCGTCCGTGAGTTCGAGCCCTGCGTCGGGCTCTGTGCTGACAGCTCAGAGCCTGGAGCCTGTTTCGGATTCTGTGTTTCCCTCTCTCTCTGACCCTCCCGCATTCATGCTCTGTCTCTCTCTGTCTCAAAAATAAATAAATGTTTAAAAAAAAAAATTAAAAAAAAAAAAAAAAGAGATTCCACAGAATTGAGACGAACAACTAAAATGAGACATCAAAGAGTTGCTCTTCACAAATACACATCTGAGCTGTGACTTTATTCAATAATTATAGACAACTCTGCCGCCAGCCCGATTTCTCTCCTCCTAAAAGCTTCTTGTCATTTATTTTGAGTTAATCATACCTCAGGTGCTGTTCCTCACACGGAAGTCACTGTAACTGCTCCATCGGGCTGACATGCACTGACTTGTTGGCCTACAGTCACAGCCGATTCTCACTAACCCATCTTTCACCCCCATCACCCTGGAGAATTAGAGCAGACATTTGTAAGATGGCTGGCTTAGAGCAGGGATGTGGTGTAGGCCAAAGATCTGGCCTCCGCCAGCTGGCTCATTTAGGGCTGAAACCTGGGCCTGTAGCCTCAGCAGCTGACTGGTCACAGCCTAGAAAGACAGGAGCGGTAACAAAACAAGAGCAATCCGTTTGGGTTAAATTGTAGCAAATTCCACATCCGTGTGGAAAGGTAACAGAACGATAGCAAGTTCAGGATGGCAGATGGGCTAGTATT